>NC_064834.1:32690000-33315000 GCF_024166365.1 Elephas maximus indicus
TTATTTCTATTGTCTGAAGCTTCATGTCAACTCTGAAAGGGCAAGTCAAATAATGTCAGGAGGAATAGGAACTGGAATTCTGCTGAAGGGGTCACTGTGGTGTTGGGTGCTGTGGAGGGGGTCATGAACAAGGATATTTTGCTCTGCTGGCAGAGCTGTGGAGACCATGAAGTGCAGGGATTCTCTAGCCAAACACTTCTTCTCATTCCGGCACCAAACTATCAAGTGTTACAGCTTCCAGCCATGCCTTCCTCCTCCACCCAAACTTCCCACTGGATGCAGGGAAGAGGAATGGACGGAAGATGAAGCCACTTTATCAAACTTATCTGGGTTTATTCTCTTCCTATTAATTACATTTGACTTCTAGGAGCTCTAAAATACTAGAAGAAGAACTTCAATAAATGATGTCGCCCACTTCAAAGGAAACAGGAATTATTTAATTTTATTCAACTTTGAATCTACAACACTTGTCTTAATACATAGAAACCACTCAGAAAATATTTGCTATGTAAATAGATGGATAGAAGTTCCGTGTGAAGTTAGAATTAATGAGATCATTGAGTCTACCTGCTCTAATTTTATCAGGCATTAAGGTACAGAAGAAAAGCCATACACTTTGCAATTGGATAGACTTAAATTTGAATCTAGTTATGCCCCTTACTTGCTGGGTCAACATGCTCAGCTGCCTTAGTTGTTCTGAGACTCTTTTCTAATCTTGGCTATTGAAAGAATTATCATGTACCATTAAGATATATTGTATTAAGTAGTCCTTGAGTTCATGTAGTAGATGCTCAATAAAAGCTCCCTCCTTGTCAGCTCAACTGGACTGGACCAAAAGCAAAGAAGTTTCCAGGATAAACTGAATGCTTCGAATGTCAGCGGAGCAAGGGCGGGGTTTGGGGACTATGGCTTAAGGGGACTTCTAAGTCAATTGGCAAAATAATCCTATCATGAAAACATTCTGCATCCCACTTTGAAATGCGGTGTCTGGGGTCTTAAATGTTAACAAGCAGCCATCTAAGATGCATCAATTGGTCTCAACCCACCTGGATCAAAGGAGAATGAAGAACACCAAGGTCCCATGATAACTATGAGCCCAAGAGACAGAAAGGACCACATGAACCAGAGACTTACATCATCCTGAGACCAGAAGAACTAGATGGTGCCCGGCCACAACTGATGACTGCCCTGACAGGGAGCACAACAGAGAACCCCTGAGGGAGCAGGAGATCAATGGGATGCAGACCCCAAATTCTCATAAAAAGACCAAACTTAATGGTCTGACTGACACTAGAAGAATCCCGGCAGTCATGGCCCCCAAACCTTCTGTTGGCCCAGGACAGGAACCATTCCCGAAGAGAATTCATCAGACATGGAAGGGACTGGACAATGGGCTGGAGAGAGATGCTGACGAAGAGTGAGCTACTTGTATCAGGTGGACACTTGAGACTGTGTTGGCGTTTCCTGTCTGGAGGGGAGATGGGAGGGTAGAGAGGGTGAGAAACTGGCAAAACCGTCATGAAAGGACAGACTGGAAGGAGGGAGTGGACTGACTCACTAGGGGGAGAGTAAGTGGGAGTATGGAGTAAGGTGTATATAAGCTTATATGTGACAGACTGACTTGACTTGTAAACTTTCACTTAAAGCACAATAAAAATTATTTAAAAAAAAAGCTCCCTCCTTGAAAACAATTTATGATCAATAATAAATTTATAAATTATAAACAACCATCCACAACTATTATTCATAATCTTTTCTAGATTTCTATTCTTCATTATATTGAATTATATGTTCTTACTTGTTAAATTTCCAAACAGAATTGTAACAACATAGGTCTTTAATTTGATTAAAAAGTATGGGTTTACCCGCTTCTTGACATTGCCTGAAAGTCTTCAATAATTTTTCTTTCTAGTTATAATTGTTATTCTTTCAAGATGCTAATTGTTTTAAGGATTCTTTTATATGGATCTTAATATAAACATTTTATGAAGTGCTATCGCTTCTTCTATCAAGTAACGTACATAAGATTAATCTAGTGATGTCATACTGTGCAACATAATGTTTTGGGTTGAGTAGTTTCTCATTTACATGAATGTGAGAATAATTTGGCCATCTGGGTAGGACATCTGTTTCTCAGTTACTAGCCAGAAACGTTTCTGCAGACCTGTGGCGTCAGTTACTGACACGGGTGTATTCAGTAGCTGACCTTTCTTATCAGAAGAATATCTTCTTAGTGAGGGATATTCAGAAGGTCAAGTCTGAGTTTTAAGAAATACTGGGCAGTCATAATGTCAGTAGGTAAAGCTGTGATTTTTCAGAGCTGGTTTTTATAGAAGCTTTTGGGACTCTGCTTCCAGGGATTATGATTTAATTTTTCTAAAATGGCTCCCAGACCGAGGTAAATAGATATTTAGGTTATTTTAATACATATAATAAGAACCACTTAAGACTCTAGACATCTTTTTTATTACTTAACACTCTAGATTTCCTTTTATGGAGAGAAAACACATTTGAACAAAACTGTTCTCAAGCTAAAAGAACTCAAACTGATTTGATGTAAGGAAGATCATACTTTAATATGTCCTCGATCTACACTTTTTCTCTACTTGCACATTGTTGTTAATGTTAGTTGCCATCAAGTTGATTCCTACTATAGTGACCCCGTGTGTACAGAGTAGAGCTGATCTATAGGGTTTCAAGCTGTGACCTTTGAGAAGCTATTGCCATGACTGTCTTCCAAGGCCCTTTGTGTGGGTTTGGACCACCAACCTATGGGTTAGTAGTCCAGAGCTTAACCCTTTGCACCACCCAGGGATTCCTTGCCCATGACACCCGTTGCTGACGAGTTGATTCCTACTCACAGCGACCCTATTGGACAGAGGAGAACTGCCCTATAGGGTTTCCAAGAAGTGCCTGGTGGATTCAAACTGCTGATCTTTTGGTTAGCAGCCATGGCTCTTAACCACTAGCCACCACGGTTTCAACATCATTGAGGTTTAATTTTAGCATCAGGAGGTGAAGAGTAAACACTTATTTGCATTTATCTGGATTTTCCTGTCTTTTTTTTTTTTTTTTCTTTTAGTCTTACTGTACACCATGGAAAAAAGAAAAGAACCGTGATATGTAAAATTTGGCAAATTTCATAGTGTAACTGTATCCACCGCAGCTGATACCAAGCTAGAGTGTGATGTCACTGAATGTGTAGTTGGGAAGAGATGTACACAAACTGTTGGAATCTGGTAGGAGCCAACTCCAGCTACATTAACTTTATGTAAAATAATTTGTAAAGAGAAACAAAATGTTTCTTTCTTCCTTGCTTAAGATTGAATTAAATATATTTGGCTAACTTAAAATAGTTAATTTTCCAGAGATTAGTTAAAAAGGGAATTTAGATGAGATTCAGCCCTGAAAACAGCTAAAAATAGACAAAAGAAAACATATAATGTTTATATGTACCATAGAGAAATGCCTCCCTCTTTGCTATATTTTGCTCTAATAATTCAGGGCCCTACGTCAAATACCGTTAGGGGTTAGAGCATCATGCTTTAATGTAAAGTTGAAAATGTGTAAATACTGCTCTGCAGATGTCTAATACTTCAGAGAACATAGTCATACAAAGTAAAATTGTAGTAACCCCACAGAAGTAGGATAAATTACAACTCAAAGATTAGTTCAGATGTTGGGAACAAGGATGCCAAAGAAACACCAGGGTTATGAAAAGGTTTATTACTCACATGCAAAGGCTTTCTTGGGAGAGCAGGGTGGTCCTCCAAAGCTGGTTCAAAAACGGCTTGAGAAAGCAAGGAAAGAAGACTGGTTTGGGTTTTTATGGTATTTAGGGAATGGGGCAAGATAAGGTTCCTGCACATGGTTTGAACTTCTTACCAGAGCAAAATGAGGAAGCACTCAGGCTTTCTTACCAGCTTTGCCAGATGTAAGACAGAAAGGGAAGAGGGAGGGGTAAGGCTTAAAAGCTGTCAGCAGCAAAAGTTAAAAAAAATTCAATCAGATCTTTGATTAAAAGAAGAAATAGATATAAAAAAATATCATTATGTTATGCACACAAAAAGACATGAAAAAAAAAAAACCCAGTGGAACCCTAAATGCATACTGCTAAGTGAAAGAAAGGAGCCCTGGTTGCACAGTAGTTAACACGCTTAGCTACTACCCAAAAGGTTTGGACCCCCCAGCTGCTACAGGGAGAAAGATGTGGCAGTTTGCTTCTGTAAAGAATACAGCTTCAAAACCCCACAGGGCAGTTCTACTCTGTCCTATAAGGTCACTATGAGTCAGAATCGACCTGGTAGCAATGGGTTTGGAAGTGAAAGAAGGCAGTCCAAAGAAGATACATGCTGTATGAGTCCAACTGCATCACATTCTGAAAAAAAGCAAAATTATAGAGATGGTGAAAAGATCAGTGGTTGCAGGAAGCGGAGGGCAGGGCATTTTTAGGGCAGTGAAGTGTTTTGTATGATACTATAATGGTGGACACACGATATTAAGCCTGCATCAAAACCAGGGCTTCCAACCAGTCAGTTTCGAATGCTTGCTGAGAATTTGCATTTCTGAAAAGTTCCCAGGAGGTTATACATAAGAATCATCTGGGGATCTTTTTAAAATGTAGATTCAGATTCAGTATATCTGGGGGTGGAAATGCAAATTCTTAGCAGGGGTTTGAACAGGAAGCAACAGTTTAGAAGCCCTGGTCGAAATCCACAGGACTACACAAGACAAAAAGTGAATCTTAATGCAAACTATGGACTTTAAAAAAAAAATAGTTAATAATATATCAACATTGGTTCATCGATTATTAACAAACATGCCATAGGAATGCAAGGTGTTGAGAGGAGAAATGATGTACAGGGAAGAGGTGGTCTATGGGAATTCTACTTTCTGTACAATTTTTCTGTAAACCTACAACCATTCTAAAGAAAAGTCTATTAAAATGAATCCATTGCAAGAAAAATTTTTTTCTGTATCTCTTACTTGGATTTGTGAGTAAATTGTAATTTAAGAGTTTTAAAAATAGCTAAAGCATTCCAATTAACAGCTAGTAGACACACATCACTATTGAGAACAATAGCAGTGGAGTTTGTTCTTTTCTCTGTCCTTAAAAAAAAAAAAAAATGGTATTACCTTCTCATGGCAAAACTGTCTTGCTCATACAAAGAGAAAAACTGGCTATCTCATCGTCTGAAGAGAAAAAAAAGTCTATTATCCAAACATCAAACACGTTATTTTTATATTTGTCTCCAGGAAGGATGCTTTTTTTTTTTTATACACTCACAATAGTTGGAGACAGAACCGATATGGCAAAAAAAACACTGAATTCAAGTCATAAAGTAAGGCCAGATTTTGGTTTTGCTTTATTTTTTTCCCTTCTTTCTCTTAATAAATTTAATTTGAATAAATTTAAATAAGTCAGACCAAATTAAGTTATCTCCAAATTTCCATATGCACCAAGGACAATGCCATATTTAACATTAACCCATTTTATTTTTAATTGCTTGTTGCTGCAAGTTTTGACTCTTTTTTAAAAAAAATTTTTAATTGCTATCTAGCTCCTTTGGGGGTTTTACTGGGGTTAAAACCGGTTTTTAACCAGGGTTAAAACAAATCAAAGCAAAGATTAAAACATATGTAAATTAAAACTAATTTAAGTGAGGCTTGCTAGTGGGAATGTTTCTTCTTTATGAATTATAGAGCTCGGTAGACATTGTACAGGCAACTGTTACAATTTTGTCCTGCCAGTTCATGAAGCTGCTTAGAAATAAACCTATCACAGAAGAAATTTTAACAGTACATAATTTATTTGAATTATATGGCTTCTGTAGCCTAACACCTAATGTGAGAATTTAAAATTTCTTTCCTTTGAATTTCACAAGCGTTCCTCTGTGATTCTTTTTAATTGGAGAATTGTAAGTTTGAAGATATTTAATGACAGTCATATGTATAAATTGTAAGCTTGATTTTCTTTTAAATGTGTTTGTCAGTGAAAGATCCTGAATCAATAATAGTAGAGTTTGTGGAAAGCTGCATTTGAGTAGAAAATGAAAAGAAGCACTGTCAGATGAAAATCACTCAGGTATAATAATGATTTTGTATTTTAAGGAGAGCTCTACAATACAATATTGTGCTAAAGAGAAAATATTAAAAGAGGATCTTGCCAGGCACTGAAAAAGCAGGGGTGAAATATTCATGATCATATTCCAGGGCCAGTCGAACTTTACATAACAGACGAAAATTAAATTACTCTAATTATTTGGTTAAGATGTTAATAACTACCTTGAGATTTGACATTCATTCAGTCCACAAATATTTATGGGGCATATCCTGCTTAAATAGACATTGGACAGACAGACATGAATGTGCCTGAAATTTCACAGAAATTCTGACTATGATAAACACTACATGAATAAATCAGAACCATATTGGTTATTTCATTGTAAGTCAATGTTTAGAAGGCTTAATAGTTAGTTGATTAGTGCCCACACAACCAGAGTCTTGTCTATTGGTAACACAAACCTATTCCAATCTAGAGCCATTTATTATAACCCAGAAATGCCATTAAATGAAGGACAGTAAATATATGAAAAGGAAATAATTTTAAACCAATTGCGCATGGAATTAGGTTGACTATAAATTTAAAATGCACATTTATTGATCCTGACACCTCTCAATCTAACGACTCATTTTCATGAAATAGAGTCTTGTCAAGATGATTAGCTGTTTTGTAGAATGCTGTCAATCACACAGATGCTGGAGGTCTCAGCTCCAGTTTGCTTCTTTCTGATTTCCTGTGCTGCTTGCTGCCGCCACAATATTGATTTCCTCTTAATTCTGCAGTGATGAATAGTGAAATTATGAAGACAGATTTAGGAGTTACTTTGATTCTATAATATGAAAGTACTTTAAAAGAACATGCTCTATTCCTGAATGTATTTTATTTCAAGAAAAATTATACTGTCTGCCAAATTGTAAAGTTTGTATTTCTTCGGGTGTGGGAGTTTAGATAGAGTTTTGACATTGCTCAATATTTCATAAATAAAAGTCTTTAAATTCTCAAAAAAATACATTGGAACTAAAAGTAGACTTTCTTAAGGGCCAAAGTGTTACTTAAATTGAGGAATATTACAATTTTATATGTTGGTAAAATACGCTTTTAATATGAGACACAAGCAATTCAAGGCATTCAATATACATAAGTCTCACTTTAAATAAATTTTTATGCTCAGAAAATTTATGTAGTGATTTTTTTCTAATATGAAAGTTATGATGAGATTAAGGAACCTAATAAGTGAAAACATATTTGTATATCGTTCATTACTCAGATGGTTGTACAATTTCTAAACAAATCTTCTTGTACAAGCCTGGTGTCTATCAGAATTCTAAGATATTTGCAATATTCACATGAATTATCATAATATATCCCTTGTATAAACTCACAAAGCCTAAATCCAAATGTGTTTCACTGCCTTGCTGGCAACGTGGCTAAGAGCTATGGCTGCTAACTAAAAGGCTCACCAGTTCAAACCTACCAGCCGCTCCTTGGAACCCTTATGGGGCCATTCTACTCTGTCCTATAGGGTTGCTGAGTCAGAATCGGCTTGACAGCAACAAATTTTTATACTTTTCTATTTAATTTTAGGTATTTCTCTAAAATCAACCTACTGTACATTTTCAGACTCCAGGATTGCATTCTTATTCTTCACCTTTCAAGTGAAAAATTCCTCCAAATCCAGGCCACATTTTAGTATTAATACTATGGGCTGTATTAAAGGTGGTTATGGCAATTAATCTGCATGATTTAGCAAAAGTAAACATATTTAACATGAAATAACCACTGAATTGAAGTCTATAATTAAAAACAAAAATCTGGCTTTAATTAACTTAAATATAACTTTAAAGGTATGTTAAAAATGGTTCTCGTAGAACTTAACTCATTGCTTTAATGGGTTCCTACCTACATTGATTTTGTTATTTTAAAAATGAAGTTATTCATAAAGTACTTTAACAGTATTTATTGAATATCCATTGCATGCCAAGTGTATGGCTGTACTTTAGGAATGAAAAATAATCCATGGTCAATGATTCCAAAGAGTTCATGGCTGATGAGGTATTAGAAGATACATATGCAACTTGCCATCCTGCAATGCCATGAGTGATATGAATAAAGCACTGTAGTAACAGAAATACATCGCAAATGATGTAATTTTAAATTATCTAATAGCCTCATTAAAAAAAAAAGCTAAAATAAGCAGGTGAAATAAATGTTAATAATATATTTTATTTAACCTAATATATTCAAAATATAATTATTTTACCATACAGTTCATGTAAACATTATTAATGAGACATCTTATATTCTTTTTTCATACTAAGCTTTCAAATTCTATATATGTATTTTATGCTTATAGCCAAATTTAAAGTGCTCAATAGCCACATGTACACAGATGTTCACAGAGGTTTCATCTGTTAATAGCCTACACTGGAAACCACACAGATATCGTTTTGGACAGTGTGTTGTTGTGTGCCCTTGAGTTGCTTCTGACTCATAGCAACCCTATAGGACAGAGTAGAACTGCCCCATAGGGTTTCCTAAGCTGTAATCTTTACCAGTGCAGATTGCCAGGTTGTTTCTTCTGTGAAGCTACTGGGTGAGTTTGGAGTGCTGACCTTAGGGCTAGCAGTCCAGTGCTTAACCATTGTGCCACCAGGGCTACTTAAGAGAATGGTACCAACAAGTAAACCAATACTTCCAAATCAATAGCTTTATACAAGTTTTCATGTAAACCAGTTCTTCCAGATCAATAGCTTTATATAAGTTTTCTTCAACAGTGCGTATGTAGTTGGTATGTTCTTTAGCCAGGTCAAAATCCTTAATCATAAAAAATAGAAAAGTAGCCTTGATTTGCAAGACATTTTCATCGGGAAAGTCTCAAAGAAGGCTTAGAACTGGATGCTGAATTGTAGCAGTGATATTAGGTGGGTAGCAGCACAGAAGGAGGATTAAGAGAATGTTGGTCTGAGATTGTAGCACTTGGACAATTTTATAGGTCTCATGCTTTAGTGAAAAGAGCATGGGCTTTGATTCTAGATCCAAGTTAATTATTCTTTGCTGGTAAAGGGAGATACTACTGTTATTAGGTGCCATCAAGTCGGTTCTGACCACAGAGACACTATGTGCAACAGAACGAAACACTGCCTAGTCCTGTGCCATCCTGTTATATTTGAGCCCATTGTTGCAGCCATTATGTCAATCCATCTTGTTGAGGGTCTTCCTCTTTTTCACTGACCCTCTACTTTACCAAGCATGATGTCCTTCTCCAGAGTCTGGTCCCTCCTGATAACATGTCCAAAGTATGTGAGACGAAGTCTTGCCATCCTTGCTTCTAAGGAGCGGTTTGGCAGTATGTCTTCCAAGACAGATTTGTTTGTTCTTTTGGCAATCTATGATATATTCAATATTCTTTGCCAACACCAAAATTCAAAGGCATCAATTCTTCTTCAGTCTTCCTTATTCATTGCCCAGGTTTTGTGTGCATATAAGGCCATTGAAAACTCCATGACTTGGGCCAGGTGCACCTTAGTCCTAAAAATGACATCTTTATTTTAACACTTTAAAGAGGTCTTTTGCTGCAGATTTGTCCAATGCAATACATCCTTTGATTTTTTTCACTGCTGCTTCCATGGGTGTTGATTGTGGATCCAAGTAAAATGAAATCGTTGACAATATTTTCTCTATTTATCTTGATATTGCTTATTGGTCCAATTGTGAGAATTTTTGTTTTCTTTATGTTGAGATGTCATCCATACTGAAGGCTGTAGTCTTTGATCTTCATCGGTAAATGCTTCAAGTCCTCTTCACTTTCAGCAAGCAAGGTTGTGTCTTCTGCATATTGCAGGTTGTTACTCTTCCTTCAATCCTGATGCCACGTTCTTCTTCATTGCACTATGGTAGCATTGCCTGATAGAAAAATACATTGCAAATGGTGTATGTAATTTTAAATTTTCTAATGGCCTCACCAAAAAAAGTTAAACAGGTTAAATAAATGTTAATAATATATTTTATTTTAACCCAGTATATCCAAGATATTATCATTTTACCATGCAATTCATATAACCATTATTAATTAGATACTTTAAATTCTTTTTTTTTCATATTAAGCCTTCACATTCTGTATATGTGTTTTATGCTTCTCGAATTATTTGTTCAGCTCGCAGGTAGAATAAATATGGTAAGAGGATACACCCAACACACACATTTCCTGATTTTAAGCTATGCAGCATCCCCTTGTTCTGTTCAAATGACTGCCTATTGTTCTATGTCCAGGTTCCTCATGAGCACAACTAAGTGTTCTGGAATTCCCATTCTTTGAAATGTTATCCATAATTTGTTATGATCCACACAGTCGAATACTTTTGTGTAATCAATAAAATATCGTTCTGGTAACTTCTGCTTTCAGCCATACTACTACCTCCCACAAAATATTTTTGTAAGGATGGGACGAAATTGAGTGCATGGTAATAGAACAGGGGCTGGTCCATTGATAAATTAACATTAATAAATGTTAATAATTTTCCTGTCCTCCTACCTTGATTAGTATTGTCATCATTATTTTCAAAATAAAGGCTAGCATGCTGTATTCTACTGGTAAATAATTTTGACAACAAAGAACATATTGAGAACAACAAAAAATTTAATTTAAATTACTATTTCCTAATTGAGTTGGGGAAGGGAACAAAACCCTTGAGCTTATGATGCAGTTAACTAGCTTTTAACTTTTATTATTTAAATGTTCATTCATATTTTATAATATGTAAAGCTAAGCTTACCAAAGTCAAGAATGTCTTGAGTTGATTGTATTACGTAATTTTAATCCAGGACAAAATTAACTCAAGCTACTATTTCTAAGAAAAGAGTACTATGTTTAAGTTAAATTTAATAAATTCACCAGTTTCTTGCCATTTCATCATTGTTTTTATATATATATAAACATATGTATATATAATACCCATATATATATGTATGGATAAAGATACATCTCTCTAGTCTTCCCCAATATGGTAGATAAATAGATAAATAGTTAATAGATAATTTGCCACCTGAAGTATAACAAATATTTTACATGTTGGATTTTAACTAGCATGTTTTTGACTAGGAATTCAGTGTTCGTGTGTTGAAAATCTGGAGAATTTAGTTATGAAAATCAAGGTAACAATGGCTGTTTCTATATAATAATACTTTTCAAAGCATTTTTATAGTTCCAATTTTAAATTATAATAGTTTCATAATGAAATTGTTAAAAATATCAAATGCTGCCAAATGAAGATTGATGGGGATAATGAGAATAGCAAACATTTTATGATTTACATGGATTTCTGGATTGGAAGATTTATACCCATTATTTCATCCTTTTTATTATGGATTTGAATCTTTTATATTCCAGAGTCAACTTTTCTTTCCAAATCTTTATTCTTACCTATAGCACCTATTGAGAACTGGGTACGTATTTATAGATTGTTTAAGGTCTAAAGCTAAGTCTTAATTATTCCTATCAAAGAACAGATAAAATATATGAAACATAATAAACTCAAAAATTATTGTTGGAATGAATAAATGCATATAGAGTGAAAGATAAATTGATAAAACCTTTTGGGACCAAACAAGGCAGCCATTTGTCTAAATAAAATGGAGATTTGATAATTTTTCATAAAAAAAAAAATTTTTATGTATTAATGTAAAATTAAAGATAAGACATTTATGTGTCTCTAATTAGTTAAAATTGACACATAATATTGATAGTCTCATTATACTAGACAATTTCTTTCATCTACAGACTTAAGTCTTTATGAAGATTCAAATACAACATTACGGGAACATTCTAATTTTAGAACCTATGTTTCTAGAAGAGTCCTTTCTCAAAACTTTGAACTTTTGTGCATTCATATTTACATGTGTACGGTCACTAATTGGTTAACTGCATTTGAATTCTAAAAGTGTTACTAATTAAGCTTTAATTTAGTTAAGAATTGAAAGTTGTTATTGTGACTAACACTTAAGTATGTCACCACTGAAATCTTCAAATGAGTAGACATGATCTGAGTTCCTTTAGTGAGTAGGTTTAAGAAAAAAGGAGCGCAATTAGGGAAGCAGATTCTTTACTTAGTTGTAGAGCCCTTTAACTATAGACCCTTCTAGATAGCAGTCGATTGTATAGGCTGTAGATCAAAATATCATTCCTGGTCATTTGAAATGCTCAATGATAAGCCAGTTACTATCATGCTACAGAGAATTCTTTCAATAGAATGGAAATGCTATGATTCCTTCCAAGAATAAGAATGACTTCTGTCTTCCTAGCTGATAAATTTTTGATACAATACAGTTAATTAATCTCCATTTTCAACTAAATAGAATTCATTCATAAATAATGTCGGTAACTCCCATTTATTGATGTTTACCATGTGGCAGTCTTTGAGCCTTAAAAACATGTAATTTTATCCTCAAAAAATAACCTTATAATTAGGTATGTTTATTCTACATTTTAGTGATTCGATTAAGAGGTTCAGAGGATTTAAGTAACATACTCAAGATGGCATATCTTTTCAATATTTTCATGCTATATTGTTTCTTCAGGGGGAGATAATATACATTACAGTCTTAGGTCTTAAGTAACCAAAACCTAACTTCTTGGCATTACAGTGAAAGCTTTTGAGTATAACAATTACTTTAAACTTCAGAACTCAGAAATTGAAATTGTAAAATACTACATATAATCGAATCATCTATTTGGATTTTGTGTAACTACCCTTAAATGTCAAGGATATTTTAACTTGTTGGAAAAGTTCTACTCGCAATTTTTAAACACATGGCCCCAAAAGATTTCTGGTTACCATAATGTAACTTTTAAAATTAAACCTTTTATTTTGATATTATTGTAAATTTATATGCAGTTGTAAGAAACAATACAGAAAAAGCTGGTGTACTCTTGACCCCAAATCCCCCAATGGTAACCTGTTCCAAAACTCATGTACAATATTACAGACAGCATATTGACATTGATAAAATCAAGATACAGGGCAATTCCATCACCACAAGGATTCCCAATGTGGTTTTATAACCACACTCCCTTGCCTCCCACACCTAACCCTTATAACTCACTCCATCTTTAATCCTTGGAAACTACTAATCAGTTCTCCATTTCTATAATTTAGCCATTTAAAGAATATTATATAAACGGAATAATAAAGTGAATTACATTTTGGGAGTCCCTGGGTGACACAAACAGTTAAGTGTTTGATTATTAGCCAAAAGGTTGGCAATTCTAACGCACCCAGAGCTGCCTCGGAAGACATGCCTGGTGACCTGGTTCTCAAAGCTCACATTCTTAAAAACCTTATGCAACAGTTCTATTCTCACACATGGGTCACCATGAGTTGGAAGTGACTCAAGGGCAACCAACTATAACAACATTACACTTTGGATTTTTTTTTTTTCACTCGGGATAATTCTTTGGAAATTCATGCAGATTGTTGCATGTATCAATAGTTCATTCTTTTTTATTGCTGAGCAGTAGTCCATTTGTAATGGCCAATGCTGGAAATAACCCAGGTGCCTTTCAAAAGGTGAATAGTTAAGCCTTGGGGCATACATACCACGGACTACCTACCAAACCAAAACAAGCAAACCGGTTGCCATGGAGTTGATTCAGACTTATAGCGTAGGTATAAGTTGGAATCAACTTGATGGCAATGTTTTTTTTTTTTTTTTTTTTGGTATGTATACTCCAAGGTTTAACTATTCAGCTTTCGAAAGGTACCTGGGTTGTTTCCAGTATTGGCCATTACAAATAAAGCTGTTATGAACATTTGTGTACAGGTTTTCTATGAATTTAAATTTTCATCTTCTATGATAAATTCCAAAAAAAAAAAAAAAATTTTTTTATGATAAATTCCTAGGAGTGCAATTGCTGAATAAAATGATAGTTGCATTTTTTTTTCTTTTTGCATGTTTAGTTTTGTAAGAAACTGATGCATTTTGAGATTTTAAAAATGTTTTAAAAATACTTCCTAAGATAATATAGATTATCTTAGGAAATCTTCAAAGATTTATTAAAATATTGTTTAAAATAATAATAGTGAAAGCAGAGGCTAAGTGGGTGAATGGCTTCTCAAAATAAATCTTGCCTTTTCGATTTGATACATATTACGAGAACCATAAAAAATTTAGAAAAAATTGATCATAATCTTTATTAAAAATTAGATAATAATAATTTGTTTGGTTTAATTGGCCATTTATTCCCATTCATGTTCTCTACTAATCTCTCATTTACTAAAATTTTATCTGTGTGAATATAATTTTAGTAATATGTGGAAGAATGAACCAAGGCTGAAAGTGAATTTTGACTTTGGGGTTTACTGGTTTTACGTTTATTAGCTATCTAAAAAGGAATGCTAGAATTTACCTTTTATATAGGTTAAGAGTTTTAATTTCCAGGTGATGAAATTATTAGGGCTGAAATGCTCAAAATATTTGATTTTTTAAAAAAAATTATGCCTTTTAATGGAGATAAAAGATACAAACAAAATCAATAACATGTTGACCAATTCACAAGTATGAAGATACTTGAAGGAGCTTGTTGGTACTTGACTATTTGACTTTCTAATTTCCATGAATTTTTACCATTTTCTTACCTCTAAAACCATGTTAAACTACTTCTTCCTCAGCCTCTTTATTTATATCCTTTGTGTTCTTCAAATACCCTTAGTAGTTCTTTAGCTAGTTAACTTTAGCTCCTAAAATCTTTCTTTATAAATTTTATTTGCCTTCACAGGATTTGTACATCTATTCTGTACTCATTGAGCAGACAATCATCAATCTTTTAGTATCATTTTAAATTTGAGTATTTATGGTTGGTAGCAATTTATACAAAGTATCAATTAGTTAATACGAAATTACAGGAGAATAGTTATTGACATATATTCAGCCCATGTAATTGAATCCACCAAAAATATCTACAGTCATTATTCCCCAGAACTGATGATCTCTCTGACTATATTCAATTTTGGCTAAATTTATAGCCACAATGTACTAAATATCAAATATTATGAATCCCAAGACATCCAGTCAAATATTCCCATAAAAATCTTATTACCTTTGATATTTCTTCTCTCCAACAGATTCTGCAATTTATAGAGGAGAGTTGAGTGGTAAAAAGTAAGAGCTGTATGACTTCCAGATGCTGTGAAGCCAGGAAAAAAACAAAACAAAACTTGCTTTTAAGTTTATTGTGGAATAACCAAAGGAAAATCAGGGAAATGTTGGCATTCAAAAAGGCAGTGGCACTCTGGGTATCCACTCTGACATATAAAGAGCATGGGAGTTATCACTCTCATTCTAACAAGAAAAAAGCTGGACAAGCTGTGAAGAAAAAGTCCTCTTAGGTCCATTAGAGATTTAACGTTACAGGGCAAGGTGCTGCCCCCAAAACTAGAAAGAAGAGGTACAAAGAATCAAAACATACCTGAAGCAGAAGCTCTCCACTGGAGCCAGTACTGGTAAGCACACTTAACCTGTAGTTGATGAATTTAGTAGAGACTCAGCGTACACTAGCTTGAGAGTTAAAAACTCCAGGGAGCTCAGCTTTAGGGAAGTCCCACATATTAGTGAGTTTTAGTTCCAGGGGCCCTGCAAGGTTCTCATTGTAAAAATTGTGATTTATTGTGATCAGTAAAATTGTTAAACTTCTAACCTTAATAATCAGGAAAAAAAGAAAACAAACATTACTAATAGAATAGAAATAATAGCGCAGCTATTAATATTGATCCTATGAATATTAAGATAATAAAGAAATATTATGAACAACTCTATGCCCCAAAATTTGATAATTCAGATAAAATGGACCAATTTCTTGAAGGACACAATCTACAAAAACTCACACAAGGAGAAAGAGGTATTTTGTGCAGGCCTATATCGATTAAAGAAACTGAATGAACAATTAATAACCTTCCAGCCAAGCCCAGATGTTTTCACTAGTGAATTCTATCAAATATTTAATATTAAGTAAGTGATACCAGTTCGCTACAATCTCTTCTAGAAAAATGGACGCAGAAAATAGACACTTCCTAGCTCATTTTATGAGTTTAGCATGGCCCTATTACCTACAAAGACATTATAAGAAAGAAAAATTACTGACCAGTATCTCTCATGAGGAGCTCTGGTGGTGCAGGGGTTAAGAGCTTGGCTGTTAACCAAAAGGTGAGTAGTTCAAACCCACCAGCTACTCCTTGGAAACCCTATGGGGCAGTTCTACTCTGTCCTCTAGGGTCACTATGAATAGAATTGACTCTATAACAATATATTTTTTTAATCTCTCATGAACAAACGTACAAACATCACCAACAAAATATTAGTGAATCAAATACACTAATGTATAAAAAAAATTATAAACCACAACCAATGGGATTTATTCCAAATAGTAAGACTAATTAGTAGGGCCAGTTCAGTGAGACTGGTTTAAATTAAAAAATCAATTAATACGACCCATCACATTCTAAAAAAAAAAAAAAATGATCGTATCAATAGGTGCAGAAAAAACATCTCTGCGTGTGTGTCTGTGTCTTCTTATGTTGAACTAGGGCCCACACTACTCCAGTATATGGACTCATGTTAACAAATGGTATCTTCAAAGATACTATTTCCAAATAAAATCACACTCACAGGTACAGGGCATTTAGAACCTCAGCATATCTTTTGGGAGGGTACAATTCAACCCAGACTACCATTTGAGAATCCCTGGTTTAAAGTAAATAAGATAAAACTCTAGCCTGTGATGAGAACTGTAAATATTTAACCATTTTGGCACACTGATTTGTTTTTTATGTGAGATTGGGGTAGAGGAAGGGAACAAGGCTACAAAAGACAGATTTTCAATGGAAATCTCTCCCTACAAAATATTTTCAAAAACCATGAATTCTTACAGTCAAGATTTAGTTAGTAATTATTGGAGTCCAGATGTCTTTTCTACCTGTATAAATAAAGTTACAGACAGAGAAAATTCAAGAAATAGCAATACTTGTAGCTACTATTCTATCTATAGAGCCTTGGTGGCACAGTGGTTGAGAGCTCAGCTGCTAACCAAAAGGTTGACAGTTTGAATCCACCAGCCACTTGTTAGAAACTCTATGACAGTTTGAATCCACCAGCCACTTGTTAGAAACTCTATGGGGCAGTTCTGCTCTGTCCCATAGGGTTGCTGTAAGTTGGAATCGACTTGAAGGCAACTTTTTTTTTATTCCTTTTATATTAATTTAAAAACCTTATTCTAATGAAAGTATGTAGTAATAACAGAATGCTTATTGACCATTAAGTCCCATCACATATAAATGTAAAAAAATTAAAGTATTAAACAATTCATCTCCTTTTTGCCAACATTATCTATGTGTTTCATAAATTGGGATGTAATTGTGTGTGTGAATGTGTGTGTGTGTTTTTGAAGGTATTTCTGGTATTTGTTTCTTCTATTTTTTAATATCTTTAATTTAGTGTAATAGTATAACCATGAACTTTAACAGAAGACAAAGATGTATAAGAAAAAACAATACATGATCAATACTAGAGAACGCTGAACAAGTTTCAGGCAGAGTACGACAAATAGGGGTTCTGATACCAGACTTGATGACAACAGTGGGGTTTTTATGTCATTTGTAAAATAGACACAGGATGTGTATACCTGGGTATCTGTATCGGAGCGTAACTACAGCCAATATAAACCCTTTCTTATATACTCATTTTATTTATTTTTTACTCTTTTTTGATAAAAGTCTTACTCAGTATTTTTATTTATTATTTATTTTTATGAGGGTGGTATGTTGGGTTGTCTAAGTTTCTACAAACAACAGTATCATATTGCCTTGAAATGTGCTCAACTATTAACTTCTACCCTTTATTATACTTTTTACTAATGGTTATTCAATCAGTGAATCAATCACCAAATTTCTTAGGAGTCAAATATGTACAAGACATTGTTCCAGAAGAAGCCAGTATATACACTGATATTTGGTAATAGGCTACTACAAAATAAGTTAAAGATTTAGGAAACCCTTCAAAGATTTATTTCTCCCTTAATTGTCCCCCTATTCCCAGAAGTTAACAAATTGCAATTGTTGTCTTGATTTCTTACAGAGGACGGAAATTTCATTGAATTACTTCTTCTGTCCTCTCTGCTTTGGGTAAGCCTGTGATTGAGGATGATAAAACCAGGGCTTTGAACCACTCATTCTGGTTAGAACCCCTGCTGAGAATTTGCATTTCTAACAAGTTACCAGGTGATGCTAATGCTGCTGATTGGGGACAAATTCTTAGAATCACTCAGTAGAGCAGTGGGTCTCAAAATTTGTTATACATAAGAATCACCTGGGGATCTTGTTAAACTATTCTGATTCAGTATATCTAGGTGGAAATGCAAATTCTCAGCAGGGATTTGAATTGGAATGAACTGGTTTGAAGCCCTGGATAAAACACTGAACAAGAAGTCTGAGGAACTAGGATTCACAAATTCTTCTAGTGACTTATCTCAGACACTGTGGATAGAAAACAATCTTTAATCTTAATATGCTTCATTTTTCAAACTGTCAATTGTATTTACAGAATGTGCCAAGGTTCTTGAAATAAAAGGCTCTCTATAGTACCTGTGCAAGGATAAACTAGCAAGTTTTACTTCTTAAGTTCCTTGGAAGAATTCTCAAATATCTGTTAGCACATTGACCTATGGAGAGATAGACCGTCCACTGAAAATTAAGTGGAAGCACTGAGAGTAGGATACCTCTGTAGCCTGTAGAAGGACCCAGGTTCCAAACCCTGAGTAGCCTAGAACCTTGTCTCATGAAGTGCATCCAGAAGCATTAATCCTACAAAATGCCATGGAATACCTAATGTATTCTTTTGGCAAATGATTTTGGAAAATACTAAGTACTAACGTGGAGGCTATAATTCATAGCAGCTTATTAAATTATCTGATGAATATTGAAATAAAGAAGCTAGATTAATATTATTACACTAGTAATTCTCAAGCTTTTTATAACAAAGTATCATTTAAAGTTCCACTGGCCAATATTCTCATAACCACCACTTGAGAAAATCTCAGCTTTTTCACATAATAAAATGGACCAGTTCTAGGTAAAATGAACCTTCCTTATTCCCATCATCTTTTTTTAACTGCATCTTTTTGAAGGTTCCTCAGTAATCTAATGATAAATTTTTCATCCCGTATCAAACTGTTTCCCCCCTCAGAGAGAGTTCTGGTACTAGGTATTAGTAATATAAAATATCCATGTGTGAGTATAAAATTCCTATTTCCAAACCTCCTTCAGAATGACCTGTGTTACAGATTTCAATAACCAATGAAAAGATGTGGGTGACATGTATTGGCTTGTGTTTTTTTATTTGAATAACTGAATTCATAGTTTATAGTCAGTCTCCTATGAATTCTAATAATAGCATTTCAGAGGTTCAGTATTATCCTTGTGAATGTGCAGGAATCAAATAAATAAAATGGAAGCAAATAAAGTTTTGGATTGGGACCTACTAAGAAAGGTGGCTTCAAGAGAAGACCTTTGCACTAAGGTGGACAGAAATGTGTCAAATCCACCCAAAGTGCCAAAATAAGACAACCGTTCTTGAACCAGTTATTTTCTGCTCTGAATTTTTTGTTGACACCATGTGTATTCACTAATGGAAGCATGCTGAATCATTGAGTGTCTCTGAATTTTGGTAGATGGTATGGATTTTTTTTTTTCATGCCCCCTCCCACAAGCCTACCCTAAGTTTTTAGTGGTGCATATGAAGTACCACCAATTATACCCCAGAGTCCTCACCAGGGCCTAATGGTACATATATGTAACAAAGAAAATTTTTCAAACTTCCTATTTTTCCTACCAAAGAGTCAGACACCCCATACAACACCATGTAAAAACAGTTACTTGTGGCACAAGTCCAATTTTGGTTTCAAACAGTCATAAAGGCCTCTGCCTTACGGCACAACATGCACTGTCAGTGATTCAGCAGCTTCCCATAAACTTACAGAGGCAGAAGAAGTACTTGGTCCCTGGAGGTACTTGTGAGTATGAAAGGGATAATGAAAATTGATTTTAAGTCCTCTTCAAATCATTTTTATTGTTGTTCTTTTTAAGTACCACCAAGTTGGTTCCAATCCATAGGGACTGGTGAACAACAGAATGAAACACGGCCTGGTCCTGCAGCATCCTCACAATCATTGCTATGTTTGAGCCCATTGCTGCAGCCACTTTGTCAGTCCATCTCATTGAGGCTCTTGCTCTTTTTTGCTCACCCTCCACTTTACCAAGCATGATGTCCTTCTCCAGGGACTGCTTCCTCCTGGTAACATGTTCAAAGTATGTGAGATGAAGTCTCTCCATCCTTGCTTCTAAGGAGCATTCTGGCTGTACCGCTTCCAAGACAGATTTGTTTGTTTTTCTGACAGTCCATGGTATATACAATATCCTTTGCCAACATCACAATTCAAAGGCATCAATTCTTCCTCAGGCTTCCTTAGTCATTGTCCAGCTTTCACAGGCATATGAGGTGATTGAAAATACCATGGCTTGGATCAGGTGCACTTTAGTCCTCAAAGTGACATCTTTGCTTTCTAACTCTTTAAAGAGGTGTTTTTTTTTAGCAGATTTTCCCAATGTAATACATTGTTTGATTGAACATCTATCTCTAAATCCCTAATCATCTAATGAATTCTGTCCAAATAACTTTTTTTTTGTTAATGATAGAAAAAAACATATGATAGAAGAGATGGTTTTCTAGTATCAAACTAGAGTTTTGATAATTTTTTTTTTAAATAAAAAGGAAGGAAACTGCACATGGCATTAGATTAGTGTTCTTAGGTGGTGTGCACTGTGTCTGATTTGTACAGATACAGCCCACATTACCTTGCATATATCTTTTTTTTTTTTTAAATAGGACACTTGAAAAGCACCTACTGACTTGGGTAAGTCTAAAAAATTAGTTTCTCTTGCCAATAAAATAAATATTAGAATTTTCTTTCTTTTAAAAATAATTTTTGACAGATATTTCTCAGGCATACCCAAACACCTTGAGAGAATGGTTTTCTGGATTTGAAGGCTTAGCACCTTAGTCTCTTGGGACAACTCAGTCCATTGGCATAATATAGTTCACAAAGTTTATTTCCTGCATCCCGGTGAGGTGAGCAGAGTGTGAGATCTTAAAAGCTTGTGAGCAGCCATCTGAGATAAAACTATTGATCTCTACTCATCAGGAGCAAAAGGGAAAGAAGGAAACCAAAGTCTCAGAAAATAAACTAGTCTATGAGGCTAATAGCCTATATGAGCCATGGCCTTATCTACAATGAGACCAGAAGAACTAGATGGTACCCATCTACCAGCACTGACAGTTCTGATCAGGGCCACAATAGATGGATCCTGATAGAATGCGATAAAAATGCGGAACAGAACTCAAATGCTTAAAAACCCAGACTTACTGAACCAGTTGAGACTAGAGGACTTCTGAGACTATGAACCTGAGATACTCTTTCAACCTTGAACTGAAACTATCCCTTGCAGTCATGTTTCAGTGAAATAACAGATTGGCACACACAACAAAGGATATTACCGTGAGTATGGTGCTCCATTAAAAAACATCTGCATGAGATCAAAAGGTTAACAATTACTCTAAAACAAAAATGAGAAGATAAAGGGGCAGGGAAATTAAACCAGTGGAAATGGAACAACCAGACTGAAACTAAAGAGAATGTGGACACACTGTGAAAAATATAACTAATGAGTGATTTGTATAGAAATTGTCAAATGGGCACCTAATTTGCTGTGTAAACTTTCACCAAAACACAATAAAATATTATTAAAAAAATAATAATTTCTGAGACAAGAAATATTAAGAAAAAAAGAATAATGTATGCTGCAATTTAATTTGTAAAATAGATGAATATACACTGAAACCTGTGAAAGCCGGAACTCAACAGGATTGCCTTGCTTTTCCAGGTGTCACAAGTAGTCCGCCTTTGACAAGGTACAGTCTTACTACATTTCCACTGCTCTATATCAGTGGAAAATATCTGAGTTTTCCTTCTCTGAAAAGTTTCTGCCTTACACAAGTTCTGGCTTTCTCGGGTTTTACTGTATATGCTTACAAATCCGTAACATATCCTTTAACGTAATCAAGAAACTAGAATCAATGCTTGACTCAGAGGAGAAGTATTAAATAGTCAAGGGTCAGAATAGATGGAAAACTTACTTCCTACTATTCTATATTCTTTTTGGCTTTTGAACTTTGAAGAAATTTAGCTACACGCATAAACACATTTTAAAAGCTAAGTAACCAGAACAATCAACCACCCAAATCTTGACTAGCTTTCTAGTCAGAAGCTCTACTTTAAAGTGATAGTTATTAAAATGAGTACAGCTTGGAAACATTTTAGAATAAAGGGGAATGAATACATAATTAGCTAGTGATTTTAAACCTTGCCTTTATGGTATTTTCTCCAGAAATTCCAAACTCCCATATACCATACTTCCACAATCCCTTTGCAAATCTACCTGAAATACAAATATAAACATTGCAACTCAAAGAAGCTGAATATGAATAATCAAAACAATGCAATAATTGAGTTGTATCTATAGGAGCATGTCATGCCAAATCAATATGTTTCTAAAATATGAAGTAAATATTTGATTTGTTTTCCTCTAATTTTTCAAAACTATATCAGACTTATGGAAATGCAATCGGTAAACGCAAATGACATTGCTTTAATATACTATCAGTGAAAATCAAATATGTTATCTATATGCCCTTAAAACCTGCATTTCTTAGAATGAAGAGACTCAGTCTAGTAAAACCTTTTCATACACATGCAGCAGAACATAATACAATCAATCTCCTGCTGTTAACCTACCTTACATATCATAGGAAGCAATAAGTCATACTGAAAGATAGTGGCAAAGTTTTCATTCAAGAGACTCAAGTTCTAATCCAGCCTTCACTATTGAGCTGTGAGGCCATTTGTCATTTTCCTGATCTCTCTAGGTAGCTATTTGCTCAGCTATAAAATTATTAGGTTATCTCCAAGGTTACTTCCAGCTGCGAGTTTCAATAGCTCTATGATTTGTGACTCACAGGCACAAGTGTTTCCCCAGAATCATAAATTATGCTTTGTTTCTACCTTATGGCTTATAAATTTAGAACTCAATTTTCTTCAAGCTTAAAATTAAATGTAAATTGCTGCCAAATTCCTTATCAAACTGAATGTGGGAAAATTTAAAAAATCATGATAGCAAATAAAAGGTAACATATCCTACCACACTAATTTTGATAATGATTTTTATAAAGCAAAAATCTGTATAAATTTTCCTGGTTTGATATATATTTTTTGATGCAATTTCCATGTAAATTACATGCATATTTCCAAATAGTGGATTATCCCCAAATTGAAGATCAAAATATAGTTAAACTAAGAGTTATGAGTAAAAGTAAGCTTGAATTCCTTTTTTGAGTTACCCCTGAAATATTTCTCTAAAGTAGGAGACACTGGCAGTCCAAGAGCTTCATTTGGCTTCCAGAACTGTTTGTTTTTTGTTATGTGTTGGTGTGGGGTTCTGGTATTGGCCACACAGTGCCTATTTTTAATGTGAGAGTTTGTGTTCTCCAGTTCATCATAGTCTTTAATTTAAATAATTGTGTCACTTCAGGGAGTTTCAAATTTACTATTTACTTGAATCCTGAAACTTTTTGAGTTTCAAAACATTGCTCTTGACCCTTGATTTATTTCTGATTTAAGCCAGACTTTTCAATGTGTGCATACCTGTATGACATTGTTTTGAGTTCCCTCTCCTTACCTTACTCCATTCTTAAAAAAATGATTGCTTTCTATCACTTGTACTGCCTATATCATCTGTTATAGGTTGCTAACATACATAGTATATTAAATATATTTTGTATTTTGTGAATTTTTTTTTTATGGGCTATATATCATATTTTATACAAACAACACGCTATGCTAATTTTCTCTTTTTTTATACAAATTGGCATAGCACACTTAGGAAAATACCTGGTTTTGGGGAGGGCATGGCTGGCAAAAAAACACAGAACACACATGTTATTAGGGTAAATATATAGCAAATTTTTTTTGTGTTTGTGTGTTTAAGTTTTGTTTGTTTTACTTTGGCTATTTGCACCTCAAACGTGAATTTGTAGTATTCAGTTATCATTACGTAGGATATTTTGACATGCATTTTCCTTGATCAGCTTTTATTCTGACCTTAGTGTACAGTTTTTCTTCTCTGTTTATCTGTTTATTTTATTATGATTATTAATTTTATTTTACTTCACTATATATATAATATGGTATGGTGAAAGAATACAACCCTGACGCACACCTTTCCTGACTTTAAACCAATCACTATCCCCTTGTTCTGTCTGAACAACTGCCTTTGATCTATGTAAAGGTTCCTCATGAGCACAGTTAAGTGTTCTGGAATTCCCATTCTTCACAGTGTTATCCATAGTTTGTTATGATCCACACAGTCGAATGCCTTTGCACAGTCAATAAAACACAGGTAAACATCCTTCTGGTATTCTCTGCTTTCAGCCAGGATCCATCTGATATCAGCAATGATATCCCTGGTTCCACGTCCGCCTTTGAAACCTGCCTGAATTTCTGGCAGTTCCCTGTTGATACAGTGCTGCAGCCGCTTTTGAATGATCTTCAGCAAAATTTTGCTTGTGTGTGATATTAATAATATTGTCCTATAATTTCCACATTTGGTTGGATCACCTTTCTTGGGAATTGGTGTAAATATGGATCTCTTCCAGTCAGTTAGCCAGGAAGCTGTCTTCCATATTTCTTGGCATAGACAAGTGAGCACCTCCAGTGCTGCATCTGTTTGTTGAAACATCTCAATTGATATTCCATCAATTCCTGGAGCCTTGTTTTTCGCCAATGCCTTCAGACAGCTTGGACTCCTTCCTTCAGTACCATCTGTTCCTGATCATATGCCACCTCTTGAAATGGTTGAATATCAACTAATTCTTTTTGGTAGAATGACTCTGTGTATTCCTTCCATCTTCTTTTGATGCTTCCTGTGTCATTTAATATTTTCCCCATGGAATCCTTCACTATTACAACTTGAGGCTTGAATTTTTTGTTCAGTTCTTTCAGCTTGAGAAACACCGAGCGTGTTCTTCCCTTTTGGTTTTTCATCTCCAGCTCTTTGCACATGTCATTATAATGCTTTGCCTTCTTGAGAGGCCCTTTGAAATCTTCTGTTCAGTTCTTTTACTTCATCAATTCTTCCTTTTGCTTTAGCTGCTTGAAGAAGAATGGGGCATCAGGATTGGAGGAAGACTCATTAACAACCTGAGTTATGCAGATGACACAACCTTGCTTGCTGAAAGTGAAGAGGACCTGAAGCACTTACTAATGAAGATCAAAGTCCACAGCCTTCAGTATGGATCGCACCTCAACATAAAGAAAACAAAAATCCTCACAACTGGACCAATGAGCAACATCATGATAAATGGAGAAAAGATTGAAGTTGTCAAGGATTTCATTTGACTTGGATCCACAATCAACAGACATGGAAGCAGCAGCCAAGAAATCAAAAGACGCATTGCATTGGGCAAATCTGCTGCAAAGAACCTCTTCAAAATGTTGAGCAAAGATGTCACCCTGAAGACTAAGGTGTGCCTGACTCAAGCCATGGTATTTTCAATCATATCATATCATATGCATGTGAAAGTTAGACAATGAATAAGGAAGACCGAAGAAGAGTTGACACTTTTGAATTGTGGTGTTGGCAGAGAATATTGAATATACCATGGACTGCCAAAAGAACGAACAAATCTGTCTCAGAAGAAGTGCAGCCAGAATGCTCCTTAGAGGCAAGGATGGCGAAACTGCATCTTACATGCTTTGGCATGTTGTTGGCAAAGAATATTGAATATACATACCACGGACTGCCAAAAGAACGAACAAATCTGTCTCAGAAGTGGGGCCAGAATGCTCCTTAGAGGCAAGGATGGTAAAACTGCGTCTTACATGCTTTGGACATGTTGTCAGGAGGGATCAGTCCCTGGAGAAGGACATGATGCTTGGCAGAGTACAGGGTCAGTGGAAAAGAGGAAGACCCTCAATGAGGTGGATTGCCACAGTGGCTGCAACAATGAGCTCAAGCATAACAACGATTGTAAGGATGGCGCAGGAGCAGGCAGTGATTCGTTCTTTTGTGCATAGGGTCGCTATGAGTCAGAACCGACTCTACAGCACCTAACAATAACAACAATATATAATATGGAGCCCTGGTGGTTTAGTGGTTAAGAGCTTGGCTGCTAACCAAAAGGTCAGCAGTTCTAATCCACCAGCCATTCCTTGGAAACCCTGTGGGCCAGTTCTACTCGGTCCTATAGGGCCACTATGAGTCAGAATCCACTTGATGGCAATGGGTTTCTTTTTTTTTCAATGTATATAGTATGATGTGATGTCTAAAATCCCTTTGAAAGAAAGTAAGGAATGAAGAAAAAGAGAAATTTAAATGAAAATCAAATAAGCCAGTTTCCACCATTTTAGAAAGTCATGGTCTTGAAAATGTTTGTGCCAATTTATAAATTAGAAGCTATGTACAGAGAAATGACAAAGGAAAGCAGTTCAAAGTTATAAATACAATTCCTCTCATCTAGAAGTTTGTAAATTCTAGGCCTAATTGAAGCCTAGATAAAACTTCGAATTAAGCACATTCATATGATCTGACTTCATTTAGAAATGTCTCAGCAGAGCCTGGATTGAATTTTAGTGCTAAAAGTGAGGCAGTGCATCTCCAACGAGCGGAATTGAAATCCGCTGTAATTTCATTTGATAGTCACACAGAACCCATGTCTTAGTTTCTAAATTTGAAAGAAATAACTAGTAGTAGAATATGTGAAACATTAAAAAAAAAAAAAAAACTATTATGCTACTAACATGCTCTGCTAATTTCACTGAACCAATCACAGCCCTCACCATTTTTCTATGGTTATTTCTACAATTTATGATGAAGTCCTAACACATAAACATTTATCCCACTTCAATTATCCCTGGTCCAGTAAGTCATAATAAAATCTGATTTTAAAAAAATGCTTTGTAAAAATGAAATCTTAAAGAAAGAGGCATTCCCGATGATTTGCTAAACTGAGTAGGCTTTCATTTGTTCTAATATTAACCTAAATCTCTCAAATTCCAATGCTCTGATAATATGCCTTAGTTTATACATTTTGTGCCTTGCATTTAGGACATTTTTCAGTTTAAAAATAGCATGATAGCCACATTATTTTATAAGTAACCTTTAGAATTTTATTTTGGATATCCTAGCTTGATCATGATTATGAAAGACAGCTAAGTTATTGCTCATGTCTAAATCTGAAATAGTCTGTATGACCAATCATTACCCTTTCTATGACTAAGATTTTGTATTTGTTCATTTGTTCACCCTGAGTCATTAATATGGCTAATTTTTGTATAAATCATTTGAATCCATGAAGACCCAAGGCTACGGTCTGGATAATTTTTTCCCAAGTGGGCTATATGACGGTTTTTATGTTCAAATGAAAAAAGTCAAATCACTTGGGTTACGTTATTCCGTTTTTTTCTAACTTTAATTTTCTAATTCATATGGTCATATTTGAAGGACAGATATAACAGTCTTTGGTTTTCAAATGCATTTGGACGCTCAGCTCCTGTGTGGAGGGTATGGTAGGAATGCAGAGATGTATGATATTGTTTACCTCTCAAGGAATATTATGTATCACACCATCAAATATGTGATCACATATTTTGTGATTATGATGAATGAGAACTAAGATTTGTTGAGTGGCTATTTGTTGCCTGGCATATATTAAATATTCTATATGCACTTTTTTTTTTTTCATTTAATTGCCACTACAATATTTTAGGAGTCTCTGGGTGTTGCAAAGGTCCTCAGCTGCTAACCAAAGATTTGGAGGTTTGAGTCCACCCAGAGGTGCCTTGAAAGAAAGGTCTGGAGATCTACTTCTGAAAAATTAGCCATCAAGAACTATACAGGGCACAGTTCTACTCTGACACACATGGGGTCGCTATGAGTTGGAATTAACGTGATAGCAATTGTTCTTTACAGAAATTTTTATAGCTTTGGGTGCATGCAATTTCAAGATAATACTTTTGTTATAATGTGCTAAAATATTCATAAGGTTTTCACTGGCTAATGCTTTTCAGAAGTAGACGGCCAGGTCCTTCTTCCTGGTCTGTCTTAGTCTGGAAGCTCGGCTGAAACCTGCCCTGCATGGGTGACCCTGCTGGTATCTGAATACTGGTGGCGTAGCTTCCAGCATCACAGCAACACTCAAGCCCCCACAGTATGACAAACACGTGGATCCACAATCAGCAGCCATGGAAGCAGCAGTCAAGAAATCAAAAGACGCATTGCACTGGGCAAATCTGCTGCAAAGGACCTCTTCAAAGTGTTGAAGAGCAAAGACGTCACCCTGAAGACTAAGGTGCGCCTGATCCAAGCCATGGTATTTTCAATCACATCATATACATGTGAAAGCTAGAGAATGAATGAGGAAGACTGAAGAAGAGTTGACGCCTTTGAATTTTGGTGTTGGTGAAGAATATTGAATATACCACGGACTGCAAAAAGAACCCACAAATCTGCCTCCGAAGAAGTGTGGCCAGAATGCTCCTTAGAGGCAAGGATGGCGAGACTGCGTCTTACATACTTTGGACATGTTGTCAGGAGGGATCAGTCCCTGGAGAAGGACATGATGCTTGGCAGAGTACAGGGTCAGCGGAAAAGAGGAAGACCCTCAACAAGGTGGATTGCCACAGTGGCTGCAACAATGAGCTCAAGCATAACAATGATTGTAAGGATGGCACAGGACCGGGCAGTGTTTTGTTCTGTTGTGCATAGGGTTGCTATGAGTCGGAACTGACTTGATGGCACCTAACAACAACAACAACATGCTAAAATATACAGGTGCTGTGTTTCAGCAATTAAAAATGCATGCTTTTGAAAGTAATACATATGTCACGATATATACCTTAATTGAACAAATATCCCATGTCTATTATGTGTTATATAACTATTTCATGTGGTGAGATTTAAAGTTACGAAATATCTAGTCGGTCTGTTTTCAGGAAATTGTAGCTATCATTAAAGTTTCCCAAATTGTGCTTATTACTATGGAAAATAGAATAAATAAAAACTACTTGATTTGGACTTAAAGAATGCACAATGATATTGAAAACTGGACACCACCTAGAAGTTGCACTAAAACAACATTAAATATATGCAAGAGGTTATATTCCGTATGCATACATGCAGAATGATAGAGAAGCTCATCATGCAATCCTATTACCCATACAAGTTCTCAGCAATAGAAGTTATTAGCACCTTAAAGAAGTATTGGGTTTTTAAATACCAAATTATTTGTTTCTCCTCAATGTCTCTTCTAGTCACTGCATCTCCTTTATCATCTGACTTATCTTTTTTAAGTCATTGGCATAGAGTCAACTTCGACTCATAGTGACCCTATAGGACAGTGTAGTACTGACCCATAGGGCTTCCAAGGCTGTAATCTTTATGGAAGCAGACTGCCACATTTCTCCTATGGAGCATCTGGTGGGTTCTGTCAACCTTTGGTTAACAGCCGAGCACTTAACCACTGAGCAACCAAGGCTCCTTTCATGCTCTGGTGATTCTTAAACTCTCCCCATTGCTCTACTAGTGGTCCTCAGAATTGGATCCTAACCAGCAGTGTTAGTATTGCCTGGGAACTTTTTAGAAATACCAAGTCTCACCAGAGATTTGAGGTGAAATGAACTAGCTGGAAGCTCTAGTTTGCAATCTTAAGTTTTTAAAAATTTTTTAATCAAATAATTCCATTTGTTTTATTTAAAACTTCATTTACAATGTTTTCATCCATTTTAGTGATTATACATTCTCCCATATGTGTATCAGTAATGTTTCGTTGCCATACCATTATCAATCTTTTAAAAAAAAGTCCATCTTTGGTTTTCTACTTTGCCTTCCTATGCTGAATATAATAGATTATGTGAAAAACTAAAAATACTATGTGATAAATGAAAATTTTACTATTAACCAAAAACAAAGATTGTATTGTGTAGAAATGAAAATTGTCTTGAAGGTAAATTTTATTTAACTGGTGGTAATTTGGTTTAAATTGAGCACAAAAGTTTTACAAATTTATGAAAACTTTTGTTATGTTTCATAACCGTAAAGCTCTATAATTTTATTGAAAGAATTATGTGAAATTTCTCACAATCAGGGAATTTCTTATTATATCTCTACCAACAAGCTTAGCACTTTTCTTATAATAGACATTTAACATAAGTGTTCAATAAATCAACTCAAACCTGTTCACACCTTTTTATTTTTATAAGATATATTTCATATTTGATAAAAGGCTTTCCTATAAAAGCTAATTGGGTATTCAATGTCTATTAATTCAGATAAATATATGCCATTCTGATGTTAATGATCGATTTATCACAAATATGATCCCTTAGGAAATTATTTGGCCCAATTGCGATACATTTAGAAAAGAAATTAGTGAAAAGATTAAGCTACTGAGTATTAGTTTCTTAATATTGAAATTGTACTTCAAAATAAACAAGAACAAATAATGATAAATAATAATATGAATAAATGTACTAAGTGTGTACTATATTTTAGTCAAATCTACTTTATATCAATTCCCTCATTTAATCATTGCAACAACACTATAATATAGGCACTATATGTATCCCCATTTTATAGATGAGGGCATAAGGGCTCAGAAAGGTAAAATCATTTTCCTACCCTAGCAATGAGCTCAAATTGTGTTGGGTACATAGATTGGAGTCCAGCCTTATATCTGTGGGGCTCATTCTCTAGGCTACCAGTTCTCTATATTACCTTCCTGTGAAATATACAACCATGGACCTCTATGCCTTGACTTAGAAAACGTCTGCTGGCTGCCTGTTAAGGCCCAAGCACTTTTTTAGGTCTTAAGACTGAAAGAGTAAAAAAACATGTTTTATCACCACACCACGAGACATTGAAGTGATAATAACTGCTATATAATTCCAAAGTGCCATCAAGGCTAAAATGGAGACATACATGTGATCATGACAGTGCATAGCAGGGGTATTTGTTCTATTCAGAAAGTTCATGGGATTCTTTCTCAAGAAAAATATAATTTTGTTGGAGTAAAAATCTTAAAATGTGCTATCTAGGCAAAGAAGATGGGAAAGGTGTCCATGACAGATGGAACAACTTATCTCAATGACCCTGTTGCTTCAGAGAGCACAGTGCTTATAAGGGACAGAATAAAGACCAAGTGCATGGGATGGACGGAGATGGGAAAGTTAGGTGCAACATGAAGCTGGAAAGGCAGTTGAAACAGGAGCAATGGTAAAGCAGTAGACACATTCATTTAAAAAAATTTCCTTAGAAGAGGGCTTACTCTTGTGTAAAGGAATTTATCTTGAAAGAGTTTTTTTTGTTTAGGGGTCATGCATGGTTACAAGGAAATACAAATTGAGAGGATGCAATGGGAATGATAAAGGATAAATACATTTTTAAAATGTTATTTATTTTGGCTAAGTTGAAAACTCCCTTGCTAAAAGACAGTTTCTTCACTCAGAAGCCCACAATAGTTAGCTCAATGTCCGGCACAAAGTTGGCCTTGAGCAAGATTTATTGAGGACCAAGGGATTGATTTTTTTTATTTGGAACTTTGTTGTGTACATTTTACCAAACAACCCACAGGAAGTTTAAACAAATGTCCCATCACTGAGGGTCTGATAGTTTATTGTCACATTTATTTTCTTGAGTATTTGCACAAGTCACTTAACTCCAAGTATGTAATTTATAAAGAGTATAATATTTTTTTCTGCCTTGCCTAGCTAACTTGGCAGTTGTCAGATTTCAGAATGGAGTTGCGAGAATACAATTTAATTTCAAAAGCTCTCTATAACCTTCGGGTGGTATTGTTACATTTCTTTGTGTGTGTTTTTTACTAGCCAACTAAAGGTTTCTCATAGATGAAAGGAATAAGCAAATTAAAGAATTGAAGGTTTTTAGAAAACATAACTGACCTTCATTCAATGTTAATTACTTAGCTGGGTTTTAAAATAATTCTAAATCTGCCTGATCAACTGTCATTAATTTTAGTCATAAGAGCAAGCACACTTCATTAATGCATAGGGGGATTCTCTCATATAAATAGTTAACTACTCAATATATATTTGTTAAATATAAATAAAATATTTTGTACATTGGACAAAGTCTTAGAAGCAATAATGGAGACAGAATTTTAAATATATCTATATTCAAAGATTTCACCTCCTATAAAAGTGACTCATAATTCACACCAAACCAAAAAACCAAACCCAGTGCCGTCGAGTCAATTCCGACTCATAGCGACCCTATAGGACAGAATAGAACTGCCCCATAGAGTTTCCAAGGAGTGGCTGGTGGATTCAAACTGCCAACCCTTTGGTTACCAGCCATAGCACTTAACCACTCTGCCACGAGGGTTTCCCATAATTGACACAGGTTGCCTCGATAGCTCAGAGTAATGAGCTAGTGCAGACACAGCATCCCTGGGTGTGATTCCACAGAAATGATCAGAGCCTCCCTATTCAAACTGGGGCCAACAGATCAGCAAGACTGGCATCACCTAGGAGCTTGTTAGTAATGAAGATTGTAGGTACCTAATCCAGGCCTGCTGAATTAAAGTCTTCATTTTAACAAAATTCCTATGGGTTTTATATTCACACTAAAGATCGGGAAGTCCTGCTCAAGAATTTTATTAATTCTTTTACCACTCTAAAAGAAGGTCATGAAAAGACCTTGTCTCCTGATAATATAGATATAAAAAATAAGTTAAGCTAATATATTATTTCTTATAATTGCTTCAACAAGCTTAATCATTCTGCATATATCATTCTACTCTTGAGCCTACTTTTGCCAAATTTATCCTAAAGTAATTGTTTGCAATCACAGGGGATATAAAAAAATCATACATCGTAATACATTATTTCAATTTTTTCCTCAGCCATTTACCAGAATTCCACTGCTCTTCTTATTTGATTTATTAACCTATATTTAATTTTAAGATACTGTTTCCATAGTTATCATTGACAATTGCTTTTATTACTATTACAATAGTCATAGTTACACTATGACTCACAGTGGATAACATATCTATCATACCAAACCAAACCAAACCAAACCCAGTGACATCAAGTCGATTCCGACTAATAGCAACCCTATAGGATAGAGTAGAACTGTCCCGTAGAGTTTCCAAGGAGCGCCTGGTGGATTTGAACTGCTAACCATTTGGTTAGCAGCTGTAGCACTTAACCACTATGCAACCAAGGTTTCCATATCAGGTATGGTATTTTCCAACATAGTTTCTCTTCTGATGGAACACAAATGTCTTATAATTTTCAAGGAATGTGTGGCTTTTTATATTCTCTATGATAATAATCACATGATTATTTCACTGTATTACATAGATTTTGTAAACCTTTTATATTTATTTTGTCTAAGCTATATTCCATAACATTTGACATATTCCATGACGTTTGATATATTTCATTCAAAAAACAGTATTATAAAATCAATAAATATAATGTTATTAATTTTAGCTATGCATTTTAATATTGGGTGACAATTTAATGTCCAGAAGACCTTATTTTAATCTGCCTTTTTAAAACATTACAAATTAAACAGAAATAAAACTACTGAACTATAGTTTTACATGGAATGTTTTTGGGTTACTTGCCTACATATCCTAGGAAATGCATTTTTTAATTGGAGACTGATCTTTCATCTATTCAGCTGAGTTAAGGCTTGATCTGAGGAATTAAACTAAAATATTTATAAAGTAGGAGAAAAATAATTGAAGATATTTATTTTTTGAAAATGGAGAATGATGAACATGGAAAAATTACACTTGATGAAAGGTGTTACATTATTTATGTATACGAAGAGAGAGGTTAAATAAAGAAGAGTTTGTATTTCCTTTCAGGAAATCTGAATTTATTTCAGGAAAGTTAATAGAATTTGTTTTGCTTAACAAATTACCACAAAGTTAGTAGATTAAAACATCATCCACTTATTACCTCACAGTTTGTGCTGATCAGGAGTCCATGTACAATGAGCTGGATCCACAGCTCAGGGTCTCACCAGGAGGAAATCAAGATGTCAGTCTTGCCTGCAATTTTGTCTGAGGCGCAGATCCTGTGCCAAGCTCACTAGTTATTGGCAGAGCTCAGTTAGTTCTTTGTGGTTGTAGGACTGAAGCCGTGATTTTCTTGCTGGCTGTCTATTCAGCACTGTCTTCACCTCCTAGACGTGCTCACTATTCCCTGCCATATGCCTCTCTCTACAAATGTGGCAGTTTGCTCCTTCAAGGCCAACAGGAGAGCATCCGTTGCAGCTTTGATTCTCTTTGACTTCTTATATCTCTGACATGTAGACTGCCTTTTAAAGGTGTTCATCTGATTTTCCTCCTCCCATTAAGGGTGTGCACATCAGTGAGAGCTGTCTTAGAATTATGCCTGCCACAAAGGTTGTTGTCAGTTTCTGCCTTCAGATTCAGAGGCTAAGGTTCAAGTTCATTCCAAGGATAGTGATCATATAGAATAGCAACAATATGGCAACCAGCCTATTTCATATTTAGTATAACTCAGTTTTCATGGCACTAGGATACAATGTAGGATTCAACAGTGACACTCTGGATAACCAAAACTCATTTGTCACTTCAGGATGTCAGATACTTGGTATCATGATTATATGTTTCCACTCTCATTTAAAAGGACTCTGATGTAAAGTAAGTCATTTTAACTTTGCATTTGTTATTGTTGCTTGCTTGTTTTTCTTTTGGATTTGAGATAAATAGACATACGTCAGAAAAGTTTGGTGCTATGATATGATTGTGTTGGGTACATCTAGGCTGTAGAACTTTATGCCATTTTAACACACTGTCTGTTGCATACAAGTCTCTTCAGTCTATCAGAAGATACCTAGGCTCAGGGATCACTATGGAATTAAAATAATCCATACCTTTTGGAAATTTTCATCAGCTGCAAATCTTCAGTGAGGCAAGGAGACTCAAACGAAAGTCCAAGTGTAATCTTGGCTTTAAAATATAATCATGCCCCCTAACTATTTCTCTTTAGAAACATTTTGGCAGAAATAATTGCATTCTGTACTTGCTCAGTCACTTTATATTTGAGTAAGGAACATGTAATATTTGAAACCCATTTTCTTCTTCAAAAGTATAAACATTAGTTAGGCTATACGTAAGTGTGGTGATAGGCTAAACCCAACAGATTTATACTTATCCATAAATACAAGAGAATTTCAATCAAAAGACTCCAGAAATTGCCAGCTAATCTTGTACATTTTGAACTTGATAGAGTTTCAAGAGAGTTACTCTGTACATTTCACATTTCTCCACTTATGTCTACATTTTTTTTTTTTTTTATAGATAGGATTATCCTGCCAGATATTTGATGTTAGCTTATGTGAAAAATGAACTCAAGTGGGATGGGAGCTGAAGAGGCATAGAGAGAGCAAGATTCTTGTTCAATGGTGCTAAGAAATCTTAAAGAAGTCTTTATTCAGAAATAATTTCAGCTAGACATTCAGAAATAGTGTTTTTATTTTATTTTTTAGTTTAAATCTTGTTTTAATTTTAGTTTAAAATACTTTACTTTTAATTATGAATGTTTGTCCAAGGAACAAACATTTCAGTGGATGACATTTTATGGAACCATTTTATGGATGATCAATTCATCAAACGTGTATTAATATTGCTCATAAAAACTAGCACTGGCGTATTTAAAAAATGCAGCTTTTAAAAATCAATATGTTTATATAAATAGAAATGTGCTGAGGTTTTACTTACTTCCAATGGAATTTTTATTTATCCATTTGTTTGGATTAATTTCTTCTAGCCTGTTATTTTCTGCATAATATTTTTTCCATGGAAAAATTTCTCAAAAAAATTATTCTGTGACCAAATATCCAGGTAAACTGCATATTTTGTCCCTATCTTGGCTATTAATAATATCAGACCGTTCACTAAGGGTCTGCTCATTTTTTTTTCAGTGATTTTTCTCTCTGTGCTTCATTTTATATAGTTTCTATAGATATGTTCCTCATTCACTTATCAATTATTTTACAGTGTCTAATCCACATTCAATGTACTTTTCATTTAATATATTGCATTTTTCACACCTCAGATTCCCATAAATTCTCATTGATTATTTTTTAATATCTTCCATTTATGTAATATATAAATGTATATTTGTATTCTGGTTGTACTTCTACAACCAGAATGCTCCTTAGAAGCAAGGATGGCCAGACTGCGTCTTACATACTTTGGACATGTTGTCAGGAGGGATCAGTCCCTTAGAAGGACATCATGCTTGGCAGAGTACAGGGTCAGCGGAAAAGAGGAAGACCCTCATGAGGTGGATTGACACAGTAGCTGCAACAATGAGCTCAAGCATAACAACGATTGTAAGAATGGCTCAGGACTAGGCAGTGTTTCGTTCTGTTGTGCATAGGGTCTCTATGAGTCGGAACTGACTTGAGGGCATCTGATAACAACAACATATTTATATATCTCTCCGAATATTTATATACCTCCGTGTGTGTGTGTGTGTGTGTGTGTGTGTGTGTGTGGCATAGTGGTTAAGTGCTGTGGCTGCTAACCGAGAGGTCGGCAGTTTGAATATACCAGCTGCTCCTTGGAAACTCTATGGGGCAGTTTAACTCTTGGATTGAACTATAGGGTTGCTATGAGTTAGAATCGATTCAACAGCAGGGGCTTTGGTGTTTTGGGTATGTGTGTTTGTGTGTGTAAGAGAGAGACAGACAGACAGAAAAAGTGTGTGTGTGTTTAAGTCTTATTTGCTAATTCCATCATCCTTGTTATGTTTGACTCTTTTTCTTTTGGTTGATTTCTTTGTGGTATGGGTTGTTTCGTCCTACTTTTTCACTTGTCTAGTAATTTTTGACTGGATAAAAGATATTTAACATCAGGTTGTTTTGCATTTCTTCATAGAATATTGGACTTGTTCTAGTTGGCAGAGTTCAATTACTTACAGATCAACTTGAGTTTTTAAGGTATGTTTTTTAAGTTTTAGTTGGGCAAGTCTAGAGCAGCCTTTACTCTGGAGCTACTTTGCTCCACTACTAATGTGTGGCTTTTCTGTCACCTCTAGGAAAATCCCCATGTGTTCAATGATGTATCTCCATTTCACTAGTGTAACCTCAAAAGATTTCTAGTCCTTTGTAAGATCTTGAAATTATTTTGCTTATAATGTCATTGTAATTTTTCTTTTCCTAGCATTTGTTCTTTGCCCAGTCTCCTGGAGATTCATATGGAAATTGTTACTTAACGTAGACTCATGGGTAACCCTGTGTGTCCAAAGTTCCTTCTGGAACTCTTTCTCTTTCCAACTTCCTTCTCTTCAGTTTTCTGTCTTAAAAATTCTACACAACAAAGAGTGCCTGAAGGAGCTCTGCTTGGGCAGTAGTTAAAGCCATTGGCTGCTAACCGAAAGATTGGCAGTTGGAAACCACCAGCGGCTCTGCGGAAGAAAGATGTGACAGTTGGCTTTGGTAGAGATTTACAGCCTTGGAAACCCTATGGGGTCGCTGTGAGTCACAACCCACTCAACTGGAAGTGGTGTTTGGTGGGTTAAAATTCCCTAAACACTGATTTTTGCCTCCTCAACAGTCAAGACCTCTGTATTGTGTTTCTGTTTCTTTTTAGTATTGCTGTTGGCAAATTGCCTCCAAGAAGAAAACTGAGGAACTTCTTCGATGAACCTCATTTATTTCCCTTTTCTCCTGCATCATAGTACTCTGCTGCCTGTTGCCCAATATCTGAAAACAGTAGTTTCATAATCTTTTTCCAACTTCTTTCCGTGTATTTTGGGAGGGCAACTTTTATAGCAGTAAAATCTGCATGGGTGGAAACATGTTTGGGGCAGAAAAATAATTGATAAAAAATGTTTAATTTCCTTTATTTTCAATTTTAGACACTTCTTAAGTTCCTTTGCTATCATTTTTTGTACTTGAGTCATTATTTTCCCATATTTCATAAAAAAAAACCCAAACCCGTTGCCATCGAGTCGATTTCGACTCGTAGCAACCCTATAGGACAGAGTAGAACTGCCCCATAGACTTTCCAAGGAGCGCCTGGTGGATTTGTACTGCCAACCTTTTGGTTAGCAGCCATAGTACTTACCTACTACGCCACCAGGGTTTCCCACATTTCATAAGAAGTTTAAAAAAAAAAAAAAAAAAACTGATTAGTTGTCTTAGTTCTTGTTTTTATAGCTTTAAATTGATATCAGAATAAACTTACACATTGGATAATATTTGCTACCTAAGCCACAGAAGGAGCCCTGGTGGCACAGTGGTTAGGAGTTTGCGGGCTAACCAAAAGACTGGCAGTTCCAATCCACTAGCTGCTCCTTGGAAACCCTATAGGGCATTTCTACTCTGTCCAATGGGGTCACTATGAGTCGGAATCCACTTGATGGCAACAAGTTTTTTTGTTTGTTTGTTTGTTTTTAAGACACTAAAGAGTTTTGATGCTTTAGATGTGGCCCTAAAATTGGAAGACCAAATTTTGCTTAATTTTATGATTAAATATGAGTTCTAGGGATTCTGAAAGCAATACTTGACTTTAACTATTCATCTATGATAAGTAGATACAAATGGAAAAGATACTTACTTGTAATGTGTGAGCAATTTACTGAGGTAATTCTCAACACCAAAATCATTCATGAGGTAGCAGTGGGAAGTGGTTTTTATTCTGGGAAACTAGTACTGCCTATAAAATGTAAGAACACGTATTTTAAGGTGAAGATATTCTCTGAAAAGTGAATGTAAAAATGATGAGATTCCATATTTATTCCTTGTCAATGGGTTTTAAATAAAATTTTATGGTATATTAAGACAGAGATAGCTTTCTAACTGTTTGTACAGTAAAGCTAACTTGTTCTCTTTCTGCCACATTTATCACTGGCAGAAATAAAATTCTGCAATCACTATTTAGATGACAATTTTTAAAGGATGTTGAATGATAAGTAATACATTGACTTTTTATCTTGGAAGTAAATCTAGACAATTGTTTCAAAAGGTAATTATTTTTCTTTTAAATAAAACCAAAGAAATGATGGTTTAAACATTCCAAGTGCTATATTTATTCCTTTTTCATTTTTTCTTATTTTTTATTTTATTGTTTTCTTATTACATATTTCTGTGCTTCCATTTGAATGATTGGTATCAGTTAGTGACTTGATTATATGGACCAAATGTATTGTTCTGTAATTAATTAATGGAACTCATCTCAATTTGAATATATCAGTGATAAAGTCACACAGGAAGCCCTGGTGGCATAGTGGTTATGAGTTCAGCTACTAACCAAAAGGTTGGCAGTTCGAATCCACCAGGTGCTCCTTGGAAACCCTATGGGGCAATTCTACTCTGTGGTATAGGGGCACTATGAGCGGGAACATACTCATGGCAATGAGTTCGGTTTTTTTTTTTTTTTGGTTTAATGTCATACACAAGCATTGCTGATTCTATAATCTTTAAACTATTGGAGACACCATTCAGGTTTTTTTTTTTTTTTTTAGAATTACAGCTTATTTTGTTGCATGATTTTCTATGTATATAATATATATATATATATTTTTTCTGGAGGATCCTATTCCTGAACTAATTACCGAAAGATTCTTTACCTTAAAAACAAAACAAAACAACAAAAAACTTTCTTTTTAAACTATGAGTATTCTTTAAGATCACATGTAGCAAAAAACATCTTAAATATGCTTTTTCTTGATCAATAATTTAGAATATCTATAATTGAATTGTTTTGTACTTCTCATGATATTTTAATATGGTGATGATAATTTAATTGATATTCTTATTCTAATTATGGATTAAACACATCCCTTTTCAGTCATTTTTTTTTTAATTGGGTCTGAAAGTCCTAAGAACATAGTACAAACTTGGCTATATGTGAAATTCAATATGTGAGTCACAATTATGGTCTGAGAAATAGAGACAGAGAAACGGACTGTCTGGTATTTATGTGAAATATCTGAAATCAAAATCAATAACCTTTCTTTCTACCTCTAATGGAAATGTCCAGTTCAGTTCTTCTGCCCAAGGGAATCTGACATTATGGTCTAACTTGCCATGCATTAATTGATACTAAAATAAGTTCTGCTAATATATTTAATATATTTAACAGTTGTTCTGTTTAGACAATCCCTTAAGGAACTACAATATAGACAATCTCATATATATGGATCAATCATTTTTTGTTTTTTAAAGAAAAGCTTCACCTGTAAAATGTCTTGCATAACTATCTTTACTGCATATTTGGGAAAATACAAATTATATAGGAAGTCATCCTAACATAAAAAAAACTTATAGTCAGGCATTATTTATCATGTTTTTTGTTGTTACTCTTAGTCTTTCTGCTTTATTTCTCTCATGTGTACATCCAAATGACATCTGATCTGAACAGTTTATAAACTATGGTATTAATATTTATATTCATGCAAAAGGTACATGGACCCCAAGACCTCAATTTAACTCAAGGTAGAAATTTATGCCTCAGTGTGATCCCCTATCTACTGGCTATTTCTGGGAATCAGCAAAGAGATTTTACCTTATATCTATAGTGGTGTTGTTAAGCGCCATCGAATTGGTTCCAACTCAAAGCAACCCTAAGTGTAACAGAACAGAACACTGCCCGGTCCTGTGCCATCCTCACAATCATTGTTATGCTTGAGCCCATTGTTGCAGCCACTGTGTGAATCCATCTCATTGAGGGTCTTCCTCTTCTTCACTGGACCTTCTACTTTACCAAGTATGATGCCCTTCTCCAGGGACTGATCCCTCCTGATAACATGTCCAAAGTATGTGAGACAAAGCCTCACCATCCTCGCTTAGAAGGAGCATTCTGGCTGGACTTCTTCCAAGACAGATGTGATCGTTCTTTTCGCAGTCCATAGTGTATTCAATATTCTTTGCCAACGCCATAATTCAAAGGTGTCAATTCTTCATTGTTCTTCCTTATTCATTATCTATGTTGTTGTTAGGTGCCGTCGAGTCGGTTCCAACTCATAGTGACACTATGCACAACAGAACGAAGCACTGCCCGATCCTGGGCCATCCTTACAATCTTTGTTATGCTTGAGCTCGTGGTTGCAGCTACTGTGTCAATCCACCTCGTTGAGGGTCTTCTTCTTTTCTGCTGACCCTGTACTCTGCCAAGCATCATGTCCTTCTCCAGGGACTGATCCCTCCTGACAACATGTCCAAAGTATGTAAGGCGCAGTCTCACCATCCTTGCTTCTAAGGAGCGTTCTGGTTGTACTTCTTCTAAGCCAGATTTGTTCGTTCTTTTAGCAGTCCACGGTATATTCAATATTCTTCGCCAACACCACAATTCAAAGGCGTCAGCTCTTCTTCGGTCTTCCTTATTCATTGTCTAGCTTTCAGATGCATATGATGTCATTGAAAATACCATGGCTTGGGTCAGGCGCACATTAGACTTCAAGGTGACAGCTTTGCTCTTCAATACTTTGAAGAGGTCCTTTGCAGCAGATTTGCCCAATCCAATGAGTCTTTTGATTTCTTGACTGCTGCTTCCATGGCTGTTGATTGTGGATCCAAGTAAAATGAAATCCTTGACAACTTCAGTCTTTTCTCCATTTATCATGATGTTGCTTATTGGTTCAGTTGGGAGGATTTTTGTTTTCTTTATGTTGAGGTGCAATCCATACTGAAGGCTGTGGTCTTTGATCTTCATTAGTAAGTGCTTCAAGTCCTCTTGACTTTCAGCAAGCAAGGTTGTGTCATCTACATAACGCAGGTTGTTAAAGAGTCTTCCTACAATCCTGATGCCCTGTTCTTCTTCATATAGTCCAGCTTCTAGTATTATTTGCTCAGCATACAAATTGGATCTGTATGGTGAAAGAATACAAACCTGACGCACACCTTTCCTGACTTTAAACCAATCAGCATCCCCTTGTTCTGTCTGAAAAACTGCCTCTTGATCTATGTAAAGGTTCCTCATGAGCACAAATAAGTATTCTGGAGTTTCCATTCTTCACAATGTTATCCCTAATTTGTTTTGATCCACACAGCCTAATGCCTTTGCATAGTCAATAAAACACAAGTAAACATCTTTCTGGTATTCTCTGCTTTCAGCCAGGATCCATCTGACATCAGCAATGGTATTCCTCGTTCCACGTCCTCTTCTGAAACCGGTCTGAATTTCTGGCAGTTCTCTGTCAATATACTGCTACAGCCGTTTTTGAATGATCTTCAGCAGAATTTTGCTTGCGTCTGGTATTAATGATATTGTTCTATAATTTCCACAATTGGTTGGATCACCTTTCTTGGGAATCAGCATAAATATGGATCCCTTCCAGTCAGTTGGCCAGGAAACTGTCTTCCATATTTCTTGGCATAGATGAGTGAGCACCTCCAGTGCTACATCTGTTTGTTGAAACATCTCAGTTGATATTCCATCAATTCCTGGAGCCTTGTTTTTCACCAATGCCTTCAGAGCAGCTTGGACTTCTTCCTTCAGTACCGTAGGTTCCTGATCATATGCCACCTCTTGAAATGCTTGAACATTGACTAATTCTTTTTGGTATAATACTCTGTGTATTCCTTCCATCTTCTTTTGATGCTTCCTGCGTCGACTAATATTTTCCCCATAGAATCCTTCACTATTTCAACTCGAGGCTGGAATTTTTTGTTCAGTTCTTTCAGCTTGAGAAACACCCTTGTGTTCTGCCCTTTTGGTTTTCCATCTCCAGCTCTTTGCACATGTTGTTATAATACTTTACTTTGTCTTCTTGAGCCGCCGTTTGAAATCTACTGTTCAGTTCTTTTACTTCCTCAATTCTTCCTTTTGCTTTAGCTGCTTGACATTCAAGAGCAAGTTTCAGAGTCTCCTCTGACATCCATCTTGGTCTTTTCTTTTTCTGTCTTTGCAATGACCCCTCGCTTTCTTCATGTGTGATGTCCTTGATGTCATTCCACAACTCATCTAGTCTTTGGTCACTGGTGTTCAATGCGTCAAATCTATTCTTCAGATGTTCTCTAAATTCATGTGGGATGTACTCAAGGTCATATTTTGGCTCTCGTGGACTTGCTCTGATTTTCTTCAGTTTCAGTTTGAACCTGCGTATGGGCAATTGATGGTCTTTTCCATAGTTGGCCATTCATTATATAGAGTACATAGTGTTAATCTGGCTAGGAAGAGCCCTCATATAGATGTCCAATAGTCTTCTTCTGTTAAGGCTCATACCTCACTCATCCATTCAACCTCTGTTTATTAGGTATCTACTCCATAACAAGCATGGTCGAACACAGTAGGCACAATAGCCATTGCCCTCATAGACCTTGCATTTTAATCAACACTTGCATATTGAAAAACCATTTAAAGAGCACGAACTGGTGGCAGGAACCCTGGTGGTGCAGTAGTTAAGTAATCGGCTGCTAACCAAAAGTTTGGTAGTTTGGACCTACCAGCCGCTTCATGGGAGAAAGATGTGGCAGTCTGTCTCCTTAAAGATTTACAATCTTGGAAACCCTATGGGGCAGTTCTACTCTGTCCTCTAGGGTCACTATGATTATTAGTCAGAGTCAACTTGACGGCAATGGGTTTTGGTAGCAGGTGGCATGCAATTGTTATCAAATGAGAAATCATAAGTGTTTGTGTCAAGCACTTGACTTCCTTCATGGTCCCCAAACCTACAATCCTCAGAGTCCCAGAGCATTGATGAGTTCTGTATTGACATATAGAGAGTGACCCTTTCCCGGGCCTGCCAGGCTTTAATCTCTAGGCACTGAAGGAGTCCTACTAATGACCAGGGTTTAATGATTCTCTTTTGAGCAGTCTTTTGATTTCTGATTCTCAAACCTTTGTCTTTAATCTCATACTGTCTCCTATGCAAACAGTGTGCTTGAGTTCTGGCCCTCATCCTTTTAACCCTATTTGCTTAAACTTAGTCAAGTGGGCCATATGAATGGAGCAACACCATACATTCAAAGTTCCACTTCTGTCCTTCATATCTCTGCCTGAAACAAATTATTTGCTCTTATTTAGGAGGAAAAAAGATATTCCCGCAATGAATGCTAATTATATTCTAATGTTTGCTACCTGTGGGGGAGAGAAAGCATTGGCTTTGCTACCTGAAACTTGGTTCTTGTTTAAACAGTCAAGGATATGCTTGTATACATAAATACTTGGTTTATTATTACTTCACATCTCCCTATTAAAATATAACATAAGCTTGACACTTTACATGATTTTTCACTGAAGAAGGGTTGCACTGTAGGACCAACAACATCATAAAAGTCAGGAGCATAAAACAAAACAAAAGCTTTCTTTTCTTAGTTTATAAAGCCAAGGAGTCTTAGGCAGTTCAATATGTGAGGAAATAAGATAATCAGGGACAATCTACAGAATGGTTTATTGTCCTGAGTAAGTATAATACTCTTTAATTATATTCTGAATATAAGACAGCTTAGAAGGAAAATCATACAGAATTTAAAATTGTCATAAGTAAGTATTAAGGTAGGACTATTCTTCATGTTTAACTATTTTGAGAGTCAAATAATACATCAGGAATTCTGAAACTTCCATTTATCTATGTCTCCTTATTGTCTCTGCTGTTGCTGGATTTTCCAAATATGAGTTAATGGAAAGTCTGTCTGTTGCTCTTTCCATGGCTGATGTACATTTTATTTGCAGAGCAAGTTGGAGCATTCTCCCATTCCATTTCCTGGTGGCACGTGCTTAAGCTCTCCACTGCTAATTGTCAGTGGTTCGAACCCACCAGCCGTTCTGTGGGAGGAAGATGTGACAGTCTGCGTCTTTAAAGATGTACAGCCTTAGAAACCCTATGGGGCAGTTCTACTCTGTCCTATAGGGTAGCTATGAGTTGGAATCCACTGGCCAATAATGGGTTGAGGTATCAGATGATTTTCTTAGAAAGTATCCAACTGTTGTCAATTAAAAGATCACATTTTCAGAAGATCCTGAAGTCTAATGTTGGTAGTTGGCTGTGTGATGATGAAATGCTAAACTGAAAACTGCAAATGACTCATCTGAATGCTGGTTTGCTTCATGCTTCAGATGGTTCTCTTTTAAGGTATGCCCATGAATAGAACAAACTCTCTTGTTGTATTCTCCAGTGCAGCTACAAAAATCTGCAAGTATTATTTGGGTAGAGGAAGTTTTAAAACACTGGAAAATAAATCCCTCTGAAGTCTTCTTAGAAATATAATTCACACCAAACATGTTCTACAAAACCCATATAACAATCAAATTCATTCAATAATTATATCAGTATACATTTGTTGAGCACCTACTGTTATTGCACTGGGTACTAAGCAGTGAACTAAGCAAGTCCTTGTTCTCATGGAGCATACATCTTAATCCAAAAACCAAACCCACTGCTGTCGAGTCGATTCCGACTCATAGCGACCTTATAGGACAGAGTAGAACTGCCCCATAGAGCTTCCAAGGAGCACCTGGCAGATTCAAAATGCTGACCTCTTGGTTAGCAGCCATAGCGCTTAACCACTACGCCACCAGGGTTTTCATACATACTGATAGTGGCATTAAATAAACAAACAAATCAATATGTAACTGTAATGAAGTTAAACCGTGAAATAATGCACCTGAGATAATTTACTTTCAGATATATGATTGGCAGGTGATTCCCCAACTGCCCACTCCTGTTTTCTAATATGGGCTGGTTAAATGCTGATATTCTAGTGGGTGGGGTAGGGATTAAGTTAGCAAGTCCCTTGTGGTTGCTTGGGACTTTCTTAAACACAAGTTGTGACAATACAGACCACATCTAAATGTTTGTTTGTTTGGTTTAGTTACCTGACAAGGAGGTTTTCCCTTACTAATCTTTTACCTCATTCATTATTACTGCAAGTATGTACTAAATAAGATCAGCTAGAGATAATTTCAATGAACAAAAAGCAGGTAATGGGTTAAAAAGTAATAGTCGAAGGAGGGTACTAATTGTAATAGGATGGCCAAGAAAGACATCACCTAAAACGCCAAGAAAACAAGCCACACGGCTATGTGGGGAAACAGTATTTTGAAGATAGAATCAAAAGAATTTGCTAATAACTTTAGGTCTAGTATGAGAGAGGAAAAGTAGTCAGGAATAATTTTAAGGTTTTTGACTAAACTACTGTACATCATTCAGCATTTGTTAGAAGGAGAGTTTCAAGTATTTATCAATTGCAACCAATAATATGATTATCAATTTCAAGCTGTGTGATTGAAACACATAAAATAAAAAAAGAAATTTTTATCTTCCAAAAACGCCATTTTGGCTTACGGATTTTGACCCATAACATAACAACTCAAGTTTTAGAAACAACAAATTGCCAGAACCAACACTTGCCAGCATATTTCAAAGAGCAACACTTGATCATTTAGGCTTTTGATACTTAAAATCCCTTTAAATGATGCAAAGAAATATTATTATTTAAATTAAAGCGAATTAAATCAAATTCTGAGAATTTGGTGCTAACAAAAACTATGCTAAAGTATAAAAAATCAGGGCTAGGAGTAGACTTCTACTTTTGCATATCCTTTTTGCCAGACTTAGAAATGCCCATCTAAATGGAAAATGCTGACATCCTGCCAAGTACGCATACTTCAGAAAATTGCTAAAAATGTTTTATCCTCCCCCCGCCCCCCGCACTGTGCTAATTTTAGGGCTTAGTGTTTCAAAAACATGGATTCAGGTTTAAGAAGGTAGTCATTAATACATTGCTACTTTCTACTTGTATGGCAGTACCATTCCATTCAGCGCAGTGTAGATTACTGTAATATAATTCTCGATCTCCTCAAACACTATCCATTCCTCTTTCTTCGAGATGCTCCTCACTCTTTGTATATCTCTTATAATGTTTAATTATGTGTAATCAATATCATAGTTAATACATGCATGTCTTATCTTGAGCTTTGTGAATGAAGGCCATAGGTACTATTTGCCTTTTTAATCGCCCACGTGTGAAAGCATTATTGTTGGGTGATAAATAGCATAGTCTCTCATATCAGCTAGACTGAGGTGCACATCTTAGTTTTGCACTTACTGACCATTGCAGTGACTTGTTTAGGAACTTAAATTTCCCAAGCCTCAATTTTTGTCATTAGTGATACTGGTTTCACAATTACATCTAACTTATAAGAGTTGTCAGAAATAAATAAGATGATGTGTAAATAAGAATAGGAGTTGGTATGCAATGAATTCTTATTAAACGTTAGATAATATTGTTTTACTCATCATCATTCTGTTCCAGTGGCACTAGGGGTTTGGGTTTTAATATTGTTTTACTTGAAAAGATGATCAGTAATGACTCCCTGATAATTTACTTGTGAAACGAAGAGCAAACTTACCCCTATGGAAGTGGAGCAAACAGAATAATGGATGTGAAATTATTAAGCAGACTTTTAGCTACATGATGAACAATCTATTTTCAGGTTCCTCTCTTATCAGGGTTTTTTTTTTTTACCTAGAGGATTATGGTTTAGTTAGCAGGGAAGAAAGTGTGGGCTAAGATAGGCATGATTCTATGTCAATCCTGACTCAACTTGTCTTAGTTGGGAGATTTTAGGGAACATATTCAAACTCTTTGGGTCTAGGTATTCTCATCTACTAAGTACTTACTCAATGTAGTTGTTTTAATGACTGTTGAATTTTTTTTTTTAATTGTACTTTAGGTGAAGACTTACAGATCAAACTAGTTTCTCATTAAACATTTGGTACAAATATTATTTTATGACATTGGTTAACAACCCATGACAGGTAAAAACTCTCCCTTCTCGACTTTGGGTTCCCTATTACCAGCTTTCCTATCCCCTCCTGCCTTCTAGCCCTTGGCCCTGGGCTGTTGTGCCCATTCAGTCTCATTTTGTTTCATGAGCCTGTCTAATCTTTGGCTGAAGGGTGTACCTTGGGAGTGACTTCATTACTGAGCTAAAAGCGTATCCGGAGGCCATACTCTCAGGGTTTCTCCAGTCTCTGTCAGGCCAGTAAATCTGGTCTTGTTTTGTGAGTTAGAATTTTGTTCTACATTTTTCTCCAGCTCTGTGTGGGACCCTCTATTTGATCCCTGTCAGAGCAGTCAGTGGTGGTAGTCGGGCACCATCTAGTTGTACTGGACTCGGTCTGGTGGAGGCTGTGGTAGATGTGGTCCATTAGTCCTTTGGACTAATCTTTCCCTCATATCTTTAGTTTTCTTCATTCTCCCTTGCTCCCGAAGGGGTGAGACCAGTGGAGTATCTTAGGTGGCTTTTAAGATCCCAGACGCTACTATGACTTTTGGATTTTATTCAGAGATAGTTCGTGTTAGTATTACTTCATTAAAGGGTTTTATTTTCCCCCATTATATTTTCCTATTATATTTTAGCCGATTATATATATATTTAACCTTTGTTGTTACATAAAATCTTTTTTATATGCCAACAAAGGTTAAACTTATTATTTTTGAAAAATTAGATCGTTACTCCATTTTAAACTATTTAATCATATATACTGGGGAAAGGATGTTAATTTCTCACCCTTTTAAAAGTATTTCTTCATCTTTGTTTCCTACTTATATAAGTGTTTTAACTAGAAAGCAAAGTGTTATAAAATAGAAACAGAAGTCACCTTTCTTTTCTCTTGACTTTACCCACGATTTGTTTGTTTTGGGTACAGATATTGGCTTGGGATATAACATATATCAGGTAAATATACATTCATTTGCTCAATTAATTCAATAAATATTTACTGAGCATCTGCCACATGGCAGTCTCTCTTCTATAGGTTTTTGATGCCCTCTTTCATTGGTGTGGCCTGCTATTTAAATTCATGCCTGCACCTGCTCAGATGAATGGAAAGGGGTAGTGGTAGTGTTTGTATAACATGATCAATGTAATTAATATCACTAAAGTGTATATGTAAAACATATTGGTATAGCAAATATTTTGTTTTATATGTGTATCTGTATACATATCTATATATATCTGTATCTATCTATATATAAATGTAAATATACATATATATAATTTACTACAAAACTAGAATATGTAAATATTAAATACAGATATTTTCATGGAATTTTTTTCTTGCAAGTCATCTGTGGCCTTTTAATTGTGTTTTCTCTCCTCTAATACTATTATTCATTGAACCACATTGTCTTTGGATTTTAATCCTTATAAGTCTGTAGTTTCATTTCATTTTTTTTTTATTGTTTTTGTCCTTTTGCTCCTAAGATGATGGTCAAAAAATCAATTAGAGTCTAATTTATTTATTTATTTTATTTCATAACTGTTTTCTGTGATTCACTGTGGCAGTTGATAGTTTAGCACCTTAAGGTGATAGGTATAAGCTAAGTTTGATAACTTAGGAAGATCAAAGCACAATTCCCCAAGCTTTTGAGGAATAAGTAGGTGACAGTCTGTGAAAATAGGAGATAATTATGATTTTTCTCTTGCTTAAAAGTTGGAGAGAGTTCAAGTTAGATATTTTGCTTAAGTAGAAAAATTTAATTTGGCAATTCAGTCATTGCTCTGAGTCCCATCTATAAAACTTGAATGAAATTCAAATATTTGTGAAAGAAGGCATTTTATAATTTTGTCACTAAATACTAAACCCTAGATAAATTCTATAGCAGAAGATACCAATTAGCCATTGCATGAAAGGTGTCTAAATTTATACTGTTTATGCAAATATTTGCCTTAATTATATTTTAGTAGTTAAATAAAATATATTTCATTTGAAAATTAAGATTGAATTTCACAACTTATGTTTCACAGCAGGGAGCAGTCTCAAAGTATTTTTCACTTTTCAATGTCTAATAAACAAGGCAAAGTTTACCCAACCACATAGTGACCTTTCCTTGAAAAGAGGTAGATGTGTAGGCACCACTCAGGTTATTACATTTTAGCATAAAATTCTGCTCAAAGTTTAGATTATGCTTGAGAGAAAATCCAGCTATTCTAAATTTCATTGCCTTCTTTCCTTCTTGTGGTGTAATGTATTAAAAAAATTAGTGACTAGGAAAACCTCTTTGGATTCTATGTTTGGAAGCTTCCTGGGATTGATTTCAGTGTTTTCTTATGAAGCTCATTCTTAAGAATCAAACATTACACAGTTTAGTATTAAGGAAAATTATATCCTAAAAAGTATTAAGGAAAATTATATCCTACTAACTGATTTTTTCCTATGCTTGAGAAACTGCTTCTTTAATATCTGATTTCTGACAATTAATATGTATGCACGTTTATAGTTTGAGGAAATAATTTTCTCAGATGAGAAACCACCATTAGATGAATGGAAAGAGAGCCTGTCAAAATCATTTTTAATACTTAGGGAAACCTGTTGCTCTTTTTGTGATTACTTTGTTTACGTTTAAAAACAATTAGAGTTAGAATTTTCTGTTTATTTCTGAGATTCTCTTATAGGAATTTAAATATGATTTACCTAACAGTGATAGAATATGACTAAAATTTTAATTCATAGCATTAAAATCTTTAAACCAGTTGAGAGTTACATTGAAGTTTAGAGGATGTTTGAAATGACTGTATCCTCATCTGTTATTATTAGCTCTATCCCCCACCCCATTAGCTCTGAAACATGAAATATCAATAGAGATCTTTGAAATTACACCTTTCTTTTATGTAATTTATTAAAAACAGGTAAATGTTTTTTCACAGCTTTAAAATAAATTTGAATTTCACGCATGTATTCAGATTGTAAATTTCATAAAGCTCTAGCTTTGTGAAAGAATATTTATTATGTTTTTAATACTTTATTTCTTTTTGGTGGCAATTTGCACAACCAAGCATAAATCCGTTCACTATTTCTAGTTGGTTCCCTACTTCACATTCTCACTAACTCTACCTATACTTGGGAAACACCTGAGGATCTTGTTAAAATTCTTATGTACACTTAAGGATCACCAGGGGATCTTGTTAAAATGTAGATTCTGATTCAGTATATCCTGGGTGGAAACCCAAATTCTCAGCAGGGGGTCACGCAGAATGAACCAGATCAAAGCCCTAATTTTAACATAGACATTAGGTAAAAAGAGATATTTGATAAGTGATCAGTAATTTTTTTTTATGTTAGTTAACCTGACTCTAAACCCAAAAAACCCATTGCCATTAAGCCGATTCCAACTCATAGTGACCCTACAGGACAGGGTAGAACTGCCCCATAGAGTTTCCAAGGGGCAGCTGGTAGATTCCAGCTGCTGACCTTTGGTTAGCAGCCGAACCCTTAACCACTGCGCCACCAGGGTTCCAACCTGACTCTAGTGTAGTTTCATTTTCATTTTGATATGTGGCATACTTTTCAAGTTAATTTTAAAAATTTTATCTATGTTTATAGAAGACCTGATGGCGTAGTGGATGAGAACTAAAGCTGCTATCCAAAAGGTCGGCAGTTCAAATCCACCAGGTGCTCCTTGGAAACTATATGGGGCAGTTCTACTCTGTCTAATAGGGTTGCTATGAGTTGGAATCGACTCGACAGCAATGGTTTTTTTTTTTTTTATGTTTACAGTTTACCTAAATATATGAAAATAGTTAAGTACATGAAATAATTACCTCTGTAAGTATTTTATAATATCTAGCTCCCCACTAAATGTTAAATTTCAAAAGCAAGGATTTTATTGGCCATCATTATATCCCTGCTCACTAGAGCAATGCAGAACTCAAAATAGGTATGTAATAAATGTACATAATGAAGATTATTCTATGACAAATTGAATTAAATGACAAAAATCATATTACAAAAGAAATGACAAGTTTTTTTCCAGAGAATGAAACTAGATATGTAGATATTAAGATTTCCTTTTATTACTTTCTTCTAACCATGAGATATCATTGAATGTCAAAGATTTTTTTAAAAATTTAATTTTATTTACACTTAATAAAAGGAGCTTGACAGACTGTGTAAGGTGAAAAATCAAACACAGAAAGAGAATTTTTTTTGGTGATTTACCACCTGTTTCTAGGAATGCCTTGAGACAATATTCAAGGCAATATGGTGCTATGTATTAAATCTGTCAGTTTAAGTAATGCTTCCATTTATATTTTAACATATGCAGATGACATTGCTCTCCTAACTATTCCTAGACTCACTGATGTTGTTAGGTGCCATTGTTGAGTGGGTTCCAACTCATAGTGACCCTACGTAAAACAGATTGAAATACTGCCTGGTCCTGAGCCATCCCACAATTGTTGCTATGTTTTAGCCACTGTATCTTTCCATCTCGTCGAGGGTCTTCCTCTTTTTCACTGACCCTCTAATTTACCAAGCATGATGTCCCTCTCCAAGGACTGGTCTCCCCTGATAACATGTCCAAAGTACATGAGATGAAGTCTAGCCATTCTTGCTTCTAAGGAGCATTCTGGCTGTATTTTTGTTTTCTTTCTGTTGAGGTGTAATCCATATTGAAAGCTGAAGTACTTCAAGTCCTCTTTACTTTCAGCAAGTAAGGTTGTGTCATCTACATGTTAACTACAGGTTGTTAATGAGTCTTCCTACAATCTTGATGCTGAGTTCTTCTTCATATAGTCCAGCTAGACTCACTACTCATTTCTTTTTCCTAGTGGTTTCTAACACTGGGTGCATATTAGAGTCACCTGGGAGACCTTCCAATTAAATCAGAATGGGAGAGGGGCTGGCAATAGTAGGTTTTAAAAGCTCTGCTGATGATCTTAATTGCACCCATGTCTGAGAACCACTGTACTAAACACCAGTACCTGTCCTCCTAACCCCTTTATATAATACATTCTGCTCATGTAGTCACTACCTCAGGTAGTTTTAACAATTGTCCTGGGAACTGAACTCAAATGTTAAATAGCTTCCACAGTAAATAAACCCATTAAAATTAATATAGCTTATCATACGCTTTGAAAAAAAATCAGGCAATTATGCAAAAAGTTAAAGTGAATACACCGTTAATTGTGTGTATCTATGTATTTTGGGTTTTTTAACCAGAAATAATTGGTTTCACTAGCTCACTGCATCTGAGTCCACCAATGGACATGGCTGAATAGTGTTTATAGGCAGCAGTATAATTCAGTTTTGTAGCAATGCAGTTCACGTGAGGAATCCAAAACTGTGGCTTGACTAGGCTGTGTAGCAAAATATTTCATCTTGCTGTAAATAAACTCAGTCAGGTGACTAAGAAATCCTTTTAGGAAATTATTATTTTCATGAAGCTTATGAAGAGACTAAAATATAGGAAATCAGGACTAAGAAAAACCTTTCGGCCTGCCAAATAGAATGTAATAATAAACCATAATATTAATATTGCCCACCATTTCTTGAGAGTATTATTTTGATGCAATTTAAGGTGTTATTCTTAAACCTCAGAGCCCAATTTACAGTTAAAGAAACCGAAACCTGGAAGGATTAAGGAGCGTGCCCAAGGTTAAACAGTTAATGCCTCTTCCGGATAGTCAAACCTATGTCTTTCTGACTCTGAAAGCGTTCCCAATTCTTGACACGAGATGGTTCAGGTTAAAACTAAATAGACTTCTAGTGTTCCCAGAACTGCAGAGTGTGTGATAAAGGGCACTGTGCCCTCTAGTGCTCACAGAGATTGGGTTTCCACAAGTGACTTGCATAGAGGGACAGATTCATCAATGGATCCCTCTTAAAAGCAACTCTATGCTTATTTATTTTGACAACAGCACGATAATTACTCTCATTCCCAACTTGCAAACTGTGAAATAATAAGGGTTAAAATGAAATAAAACACTTAAGTAGAAAATGACTAGCTTGGCACTAATGGAATTTTTATAGGCATAGTTTCATTCTATACACTTGCTTGTATATTTTTTGCCTCTGCTTGCTACTTGTAGGGTTTCTATGAGTCGGAATTGACTTGACAGCAATGGGTTTTTGGTTTTTGCTACTTTAGGCCATTTTTACAGCTCTTAAACCAATATAAAACAGCCTTGCATTTAGCTACCGCATGGTGTAGAAGTGTTAATTACCTCTCTCACATACCCCTGCAAGGTACCTTGAGCTTTACAATCCCTCAGGTGGACCTATGCTATCTTTCCTGCCATCTGTCACTCAGGTGCTCTGGGGGTCCTGCCTGCCTTCTTTTTCTCACTATTTCCTCTCTTGTTCTCACTCTGAATGTGGCATTTACATTTTTATTAAACGGCAAAAAAACAATAAAAAACAGAACAACCCTGTAGAGGAAAAAATGCTTAATCATACCAGTATCGCACAATTTCTATGCATCCTTATGAGGTTTCTCAGGATCATTGTTTGGGCATATGTTTATAAATGCCTACTTGCTTTGTAATTAATTATAAAGCTATAAAGAGAGTTTCCTGGTTGAGGCTATTGACTGCAGGCTCACTCCTTATTCCTTTTTTAAAAGCTTAATAAAAAATATGCTTCTTTCATTAAAAATGTGTTGATAAAGTAAGGGGTGATGTGGGAATCATAACATTGATGTTCTAACCTTTACTTATTTAGATCTTTTAATGAGTTTAAAACATTCATGCAACAAAAAATAAAATGGAAATTTGCAATGGCTCTCACACGTTTCTATGCATTCCTTTTGGGGATTTTTTAGTAATCCCCTGAATAAACTTAGTGATTAGAATTCTACAATTGAAAAATGATGCTTTAACAGGGCAACACCAATTGATCTAGCCCTTATAGGAAAGGTCTTCTATTTATGGCCCAGTCTTCTCATTCTTCCTGTCTCAGATTAGGAGAGAATACATATTATATTGAAATGATATATCTGCTGAATGCAGTTTAATAACAATGAAATTTTACAGGAAATTTTCTATTAGTATAACTCTAAGTAGAGTTATACTAATAGAACTCTAGTGTTCGGAGTTAAAAGTCTTAGTAACTTCAACAAAAAAAAAGACAAACAACCCAATTAAAAAAACAAACAAAAAAACTGGCAAAGGACTTGAATAGACATTCCTCTAAAGAACATACACAGAGAGCGCCAATAATCACATGAAAAGATGCTCAACTTCCTTAGTCATTAAGGAAATGCAAATCAAAATCACAATGAGATACCACTTTTCACCCACTAGGATGGCTGTTATAAACAAACAAAAACATGGAAAACATTATGTTGAGTGAAATAAATCAGGCACAAAAGAACAAATACTGTATGAGCCCACTTACATTAAGTATCCAGGTTAGGCAAATGAACAGAGACAAATGTTTATTTCTATTAATTGGAGGCTGGCAAAAGGAAAGAGTGGGAGTTATTGCTAAAGGGGTAATGAGTTTCTCTTCGGAGTGATATAAAACTTTTGGAAATGGATAGTGGTGATGATAGCAAAATGTTGTGAATGTAATTAATGTCACAGAATTGAACACTTAAAAACTGTTAAATTAGCAAACTTTTTTACATTTATGTTTACCATAATAAAACAGGAATTAAAAACAAAATCCTGAATAGCTGTTTTGTTCACATTTGTTCTAGATTATTGTGCTTGTCCTATTCTATTTAAAATGACTGAATTGTACTTCAGGTCATTGCCAGTTTTTTACTCCTTGTTTTTATTACTGAGTCCTGACTCTTCCTATATTTTATTTTCAATTGCATTCTCTTTATTTAAACAAGCTCATATTTGGGAAAAGAAACCAGACATTATGTCACTTGTGGTTCTAAAAGAGTGTGGATTTAGAATAGCCTTTTTCTTTGCATTTACTACAGTTGTCATATTTAGCAGACTTCAAGGCTAAATTAAATTTGTCAAAGGCTGGGTGAAAAAACAAATACATTGGTGAAGCCAGACTTTATACTGATCCCAGAAGGTTGCAGATGTAATCGAGCCTGACCTAATGAAAAAAAAAAGTAACGCTGGAATTAAGATTGGACAGGTACCATACATTTAGCAGTATGCTTTTTTTTTTCTCAAGCAGTTTTAACCTCACAGTGTTATGAACATTTCACCCTTCTTTGGAGATTGATGGGTTAGAAAACTGAGATAACAATATTACTATTGACACCAGTGGAAACCCTGGGTGCTGTGGCAGTTAAGTGCTATGGCTGCTAACCAAAAGGTTGGCAGTTTGAACCCACCAAGTGCTCCTTGGAAACTCTATGGGGCAGTCCTACTCTGTCCTATAGGGTTGCTATGAGTCACAATCAACTCAATGACAGTGTTTTTTTTTTTTTTTTTCTCGATGCCAACTATGAATCATTTAAAGGAATAATGGCAAAATTGACACTTCTTGCTATTCTTGAAAGAAATTCTAAAAATTCCTCGTCAGTAAACATTCTTATACTCTTCCTTTCATTAAATTGTCTCTTTTCTAGAAACAGTGAATGGAATTTTCCCCTTTTACTGGCCCATTGTATGTGTGTGATGTGTCACAGGAAACATACAGAAGGAGCTGTGGTTCATTGGACCAAAAAACCATCAACAATCTTGGAAGTAAGGAAAAGATATTTTGAGTTGTAATCTCACTATTTTATACCAGTGTTTCTTTGGAAACATAAATGAGGAAAGCCATAATCTAAGGATATGAATATCCATGTCACAGAATGTTACATAAATTAGTTGCACATGGAAATATATAAAAATATATAGTACAATATATATAGTATGGCCTTAAGAGTGCATTATCATCATAACTTGCTCAATTAGCAAGTAGTTCCTCCTGTGGGGGTGAATCTATGTAAGCCAATATCTATTTACCCTTGTCTCAAAGTCAATAAAAAAGAAACATGTCTTCTTGAAATCTATAATGGTGGTAGTCTTGGCCATTAATGAGTGTGACTGAATTTTCAAAAGATGGCAGTGATGGTGTTTTTATGGTAAGACAGTGAATGTTTCATTAGAGGCAGCGATTTCATCGGAGATAATATTATATTTAAGATATGATTTTCAATATACTATTGGCATTGTTCAATATGTACTTGATATTTATACAAGTGAAAACTAAAATATTCTGAAAAATAAGTCCTAAGAGGTATTAAAAATTAGTATTTGGGTTTCGTAATATCTTAAGAAAATTAGAAAGCCTCAATTATCATTACCTCTAATAGCATTCTGTAAAGGAAATAAACTGAAAACTGTACTTACATTTGGGATATTTTGTGTCCTGCATTTACCTGTGTATCCATTTTAATTACGTTGTAGAGTGAAATCACGAAGCCTGGTTAAAACTGAAAGTAAAGAGTTTTATTGCGGGAGTAGCAACAGCTATAGCACAAAAGAACTTCGCAACGGGGAAACCCGGAGTCCCCGCAAATGCAACACATGAATCCAAGGGAGGAGTAATTGGAGGCACACGGTTATAGGGCTGGAGGAAGAAGTACAAAACACAATATTCTTACTGGTTTACAGTTACTGAAGTCAGTCAAAGGCAAGAAAGAGTAAATCACAATCTTTGATATTACTGGTTACATGAATACATTGATTGGCTAAAAGACATAATTGGAAGACATGGGGTCAAGGAAAGTGGCTTCATGTTGGTTACAAACCAATGACAGGACAGAAATTTTCAGGCCGGGTCTGTTAAAAGTTACCTTGCTCGGAGCCTGAATCTCTGGAGGAGATTGAGAACAAAGTTTCCATCAGGGAACAAATGAGTTTCCATCAGGGAACAAATGAGTTTCCACGAGGGATTCACATTCTTTAGTCTGACTGCAAAGAAACATTTTCTTAACAATAATAGGGATTGGTTTGTAGGCAATAAAGGTAGGGTCTGGAGGAAAGGTTACATTGAGCTCTTGGAGTTAGCTTAAAGCTCAGTCATTTTACAAGTGATTTAGATGCCTCTGTTTTGATATTATCACTTAGCAATTATCTATGATGTAAAAGTTTATGCCAGAAGGCAGTTCAGAATAACATCAACAGGATGTAGTTCCTAAATTAACACATTAGGAAATATACAATACTACCTATGAACTATTCTTTCAAAAAATAAAAAAATTTAATCAAGTCCTTCAATCCTACTGTAATTTAAAGGATCATGGGAAATAAACGATTTAAAATATTGTGAAAGACTTTCTGGGCAAAACTGAATAGGGACTGCGTTTACCTTCTTGCCTTAAAGATACTGTACATCAGGCAACAAAGAATAATGAGCTCTGAGAAATGAGAAACAATTGAGGTGAGCACTATAATTGCCCCAGGACATGGACAGGCCATGGAGGTCAAGCTGCCATGGGGAAAGAGGTGATGCCTAGAGCTTGGCCTCTCCTCTTGGACCCTGGGGTGGGGCAGGTTGCTCTTCTGTTGCGAAGAAAAAACCATCTCCTGCATGAGGCTCACCTCTCAATCATCTAGTTCCTAACGTATTCAGTAGAGCACCACACACGGTGACGTTGTAGGGTTGTGGTGGTGGTAGACCACACTGGCATGAGCCCATGGCACAAATCACATTTAAACCTGTCTAGAAAAGGAAAGGAAAATCAAAAACTTTAGCACAAAACAGATACTTCAGCCTGTTAAGCAGAGCCTGCTGGACTGCGTATTCTCTCCCCTCCCTAAACCCTTCACAGACAAGCACACGCCCTCATAGCCCCAGGCACTGGGGCGGACCCTCTTCTGGCCTCAGAAGCCTTATGAACCAGACAAGCTCAGGGTGTGTGCAAGGAAGGGCACGTGGAATCTGGTCCCAGGGAGGGGCCTGCTTGGCTGGCCCTGGCCCGCTTGAAGGTGTCTCAGACATTTGGCCAGTATGTCTTTCTCAGGGGTTTGGTCAAGAAGGGTGGATTCTTCCCATCCAGGGGACACAGACAGTGTACTGTCTCTCTGGTCGTTGGGTCCTTTCCCTTCACACAGGAAGCTTGCCTGCCCTCACCTTTTGAGTGAAACCTCGCTGCCCTCAAGGACAACAGCAAAGTCTCAGAAGGCCTGAGAGTAAGAGTACCAGCAGGTGCCCCAGGAGTGGAGCCCTGATCCAAGAGGTGATTTCCCTAAAGTGCAGTCCTGAAAACCACGTGGTAGGTAGGCAGCCTGGGCAGCTCCGTCCCTCCCCCACCCCATCTTATATGTGGTCTAATCAGGAAAATGTGATAGCACGTGGGTAGCCTAGGAAGTTGATAAATACCTCAGACATCTTCTTACAGCAAGTGTCTGTGTATGTTGTGGTTATTTTTTATCTTACATGTTCTCGATTGTTTATATTTCAGTAAACCTTTACCCCTTCATGCACATACACACAGACACACACACACATACACACAAAAGAATTGCAGCAGCTCCCACCCACAGCCCTAACTTATCACATACCCACACTGGGCATACATGCAAGAAAAACTACTGTAATAAAGGGATACGGGATGCACAGACTTTTTATTTGAGCTTTTTTTTTTTTTTTAATACTTTACAGTCATGTAGTAATCTAGTGCATGATGTAGCCGTAATCTTGTTGACATAACAGAAGGTGTCTATGTCATTTCCCAATCTGTCTTTTGTGCCAGCATCTAAGATGGAATGCTTCCTTGTGGGAACAAGACAACTGTGGGTTTTTGGAGAGGGAGAAACCTAATTTAGAGTCTTAGTTGTACCTTGGGCAAGATACTTAACATTTCATATTCTCAGTCTCCTTGAGAGAATTGCCTGACAGTGATACAGGGAGAGGTAACCCAGTCAGAGCCCAGGAGACTACCTGAGGTGAGAAATTAGGTTGAGAGTTCAAGGTAGCTATATTTCATAGGGCAGAGTACTAGAGAAAAGAGACCTATACAGAGAGAGAGAACTCCAGAGATCTGAAGAGAATCTCCCTTGAGTACCTATTTAAGTGCAGATCAGCACTTATATCTGAGGAAACCACCTGAAGCTGAAAACAAATAACCCTAAAGGATTAGAATAGCTACCAGTACTCAACCAGAGATGGCATATTGCCTGTTTACATCAACCAGAATATAATCCCCAGGATTCAGGTGGCTTCGGGTATAATACACAGATGAGTCTTGCCTCTATGATGGGGAATAATTAGACCTAGATTGAGCACTACTTGCATCCTTCCTAATAAGTTTTAAAATCAAAACTGTAGGGATCAAACAATTTCCAAGTAACTGAACTGTGTGCCAGTAAAAAAGTCAAGGATATTTATAAGAATACAGAAATACCTTTTTCTAAGCAAGGTAAAATCGCAATGTCTGGCATTCAATAAAAAATTACCTAGCATCTAAAGAAGCAGGGAAATAACTACCCATTATGAAGTAATACATCAAGCAACTGAAACCAACCCAGGAATGATACAGATGTTAGAATTAACAGACAAAGACATTAAAAGAGTTACTACAACTATATTCCATATGTTTAAAAAAAAGTTGAGGCATAGAAGATTTTAAAAAAAAAAACCTCAAACTTCTAGAGATGAAACTCAAAATGTGTGAAGTTAAAAATGCACAGGTGGGATTAATGGCTGATTAGACATTGCCAAAGAAATGATTAATGAATTGAAGTCATACCAATAAAAAGTATACAAATGAAATAATTTTTGAAGGAAATACCTATAGTGAATTTTCCCACGTGTTCCACCTATTAAATTTTAATTTACTCCATTCTAGTCCCAACCATTCCATTAAGTGAGATTCCAAGAGAATGTGAAAATTATCTAACAAAATCATTAATATCACAGGCAAGTAAAATTTTTCTGAAGATAATTCAAAAATAATTGCAGGTGTGGAATGAAGGATATCATTGCTCACGTCAGCTAGATCTTGGCTGAAAATAGAGAATACCAGAAAGATGTTTACCTGTGTTTTATTGACTATGCAAAGGCATTTGACTGCATAGATCAAAACAAATCATGGATAACATTGAGAAGATTGGGAATTCCAGAACATTTAATTATGCTCATGAGGAAACTGTACATAGACCAAGAGGCAGTTGTTCCAACAGAACGAGGGAATACTGTGTGGTTTAAAATCAGGAAAGGTGTGTGTCAGGGTTGTATCATTTCACCATACTTATTCAATCTGTATGCTGAGCAAATAATCCAAGGAGCTGTATGGTATAAAGAACATGGATGCCATCAGGATTGGAGGAGGACTCATTAACGACCTGTAATATGCAGATGGAATAACCTTGCTTGCTGAAAGCAAAGAGGATTTGAAGCACTTACTGATAATTTTTTCTGCAACATATTTAAAAGAATATATACTTTTTGGGAACAGTCCCTTCCAATTCTGATTTTACTCTGGTCTCCGTGACATTCTTTTTGTTTACCTTTATAGTTCCTATTTTTCTTCACATTACACAATTATTGGTCTTTCTCCTCTTCTAATGACCCATGTTCTCTCTAGACTGTTTTATCCATTTTCATGGTTGCAATTACCAGACATATGACCATGATGTCCAAATCATTTTATTCATTGTAAGCTTTTTTCCTCTTCTTCATATTTCCAATTAAAATCTGCATTGGTCAGCCTGTATGGTCACTTAGTACAACAAAATGAACACATCCACCTTTGAATTCATATCCTTCTGACCCCCAACTGTTCAGATTTCTTAAAGTCAGTGACACCAGCATTAACCCATTTGTTAAAACCAAACTTTAAATATTTTCCTCTGTTTTAGCCTTCATCAATTCCTTTCAGTCAACCAGTTAAATATATCTTCAATTCCTCCACTTCTGTCCACTCCTGTAACCACTACCACTCATGAGAATCCTGGCTACAACTTTTATTTGCCCCCACCCATTTCTAGTCATGCTTTGCTCTAGTCCCTTATGCTTACTTCAGTCTTGCTTGCACAGATCACAAATATAGCTATGGTACTTTACTTACTAAAACTTTCAATGTTCCCTATTTTTTCCAGTATAATTCAACCAAATACAATGTTTAGAAGGTCAATAATGATTGGCCTCTATTTATGCTCCAGCCTCATCTCTTTTCTCTTATTTGCTGCATTAGAAATGGATTTCAGATAGGTGGGAGGAAACCATTCTTACCTGCTGTAAGTTTCTAGTTCATTTACTTAAGGATCAGAACTTTACAGAAATGAAAGGGCTATATAAATTGAGAACATATACAGTGAAGATTATGCAATGTTCTTTCCTTTCTCCCCACAACTAACAGGGCACTCAGCTGCTAAATGCTACCTCTGTTCAGGTGTGGTCCATCAAAATTAAGAATGAAGACAAATTCTTGCCTTAACACTACTCTCAATCTCCAGGAAACTAATAAATCTGTGCTTTTTTAGTATCTGCCCCCTTAATATCTTGAAAGAAAATTGTTTTGATTTTGTAATGTAACTTAATAGCTGACTTCTTTGTCTATAAAGTACTGAATATTCAAAGTTATAACTTAAATTTACTATAATACCAGCTATTTTGCATGGGGCAGATAAATTAGGCAAGGAACATATTTGGTTCAAATATTTTGCCCTGTAATGCTTTAAGATTGTTAAGAGTCTAAGAGGGCCCAGACAGACACTTTAAAATTCTGGCCCATCACCGAAACCGTGGAGCGCTGAAGTTAATCCAACTGTGTAAATCAGCTCTATTTGTAGGGGCATGACTACAGTTTTTGCAAGTATAAGATATAATCTTTAATAAAATTCTACACATGATTGACTAAAATGTATTTTAAGCTGGGAAAGAAAGACCCCTAAGGCCAAATATTTCCTCTCCCACTGCATTCAGAAATACAAAATAAATGAATAAACAATGTTAAAGGGAAGGCCTAGACTATAATGAAGTTATCAATTTGGCTTATTAAATTTAGGCAACCTAATTTTGAAGAGAAAAGACTCTGGGAACTTAAGCTAAGAATTTAAGTGATAGAATCAGTTTCACAAATATCTGGACATGTATCAAAAAACTGGTGAAATCTAGCAAAGTGAATTGTATCAAAAATATTGAAACCTACATTTGGGTTAAAAAATGAGCAGAAAGATAACAACAGGAAATCCAACCATCAGTCAAAAAATCAACAAATCAATCCAAAATATCAACCCATCAATCAAAGAATCAAGCAATCAATACGAAATACCATATAAATGAACAAACATAAAAATTGAAATCATTACCATTTGGAAAGCCTGGTTTAAAGGGGAACCCTGGTGGCTCAGTGGTTAAGAGCTTGGCTGCTTAGCAAAAGGTTGGCAGTTCAAGTTCACAAGCCACTCCTTAGAAACTCTATGGGGCAACTCTACTCTGTCCTATAGGGCTGCTAGGAGTTGGAATTGACTTGATGGCAATGGGTTTTGTTTTGGGGTCTCTTTCTCTAAGAATTGTAATGAGATGCTTGCAATCAATAGCCTTTCCCACCAAACCCATTGCCATTGAGTTGATTCAGACTCACAGCAACCTCAGGATTTTCAAGGCTGTAAATCGCTTACAGAAGCAGGCTGCCACATCTTTCTCCTTCGGAGCTGCTGGTGGTTTCAAACCACTGACCTTTCGATTAGCAGTCGATGTTTTTAACCACTGAGCCATCAGGGCTACTTCCATTAGCCATTCCAACCAAAAACCAAACCCACTGCCATCAAGTCAATTCCAACTCATAGCGACCCTAAAGGACAGAGTAGAGCTGCCCCACAGGGTTTCCAAGGAGCGCCTGGTGGATTTGAACTGCTGATGTTTTATTAGCAGCCATAGCTCTTAACCCTATGCCACCGGAGTTTCCATTAGCCATTAGAAACATGCAAACCAAAACTATAATGAAATACCTCATTCCTGCAAAAATGACAATGATCAAAAAAAAAAAAAAAAAAAACAACAAATACTGATGAGGTTTGGGGAGATTGGAACTCTTATACGCAGCTGGTAGGAATGTAAAATGGTGCAATCACTATGAAAAATGGTATGGCGCTTCCTCAAAAAGCTAGAAATAAAAATACATTATGATCTAGCAACCCCATTCCTAAGTATATATCTAAAAGATATAAGAGCAGTGATATGAATAGGTACATGCACACCTATGTTCACTGCAGCATTATTCACAATAGCAAAAAGGTGGAAACAGCCTAAGTGCCCATCAGCAGATGAATGGATAAGCAAATTGTGGTACAAACATAAGATGGAATTCTATGCAACTGTAACAAATATAAGGAGTCCGTGAAGTGTCTTATAAACATGGATGAATCTGGAGGACATTACACTGGGTGAAATATGTCAATCAAAAAGGACAAATATTGTATGGTCCCACTATTATAAAAATTCAATAATAGATATACACACAGAAAGCAATGTTCTTTGATAGTTACCAGGGATGGAAGGAGGAGGGACAGGGAATCACTTTCTAGACAGTGGACACTTGCTATTTTTGGTTATGGGACTGGCGATACCAAATATGAGTGAAGTCTGCATAATTTGGCCAAGATAAATGAAGACACTGAGAAAAAGAACAGCAAAGTATGCACCAAAAAGGGACAATTTCAGTAAGTTCTATAATACAATTTGCAACAACAGTAATAACAACCAGAAAATATGTATGTGGTTATATAGGTAGATACTATGCATATATGTGTATAGGAAGGCAAATGCAAGTATCTGCTTGTGCATGTACAGGTGTACCTGAGGCATATGTATACATATATTTGTGCGTGCAGCATATATATCCATATATACCGTAAAGCACATGGGGGCACAGTTATGGAGGCTTCCTAGACATATCCAAATCACACATGGGATTGGTTTACTGGGTTAAAAGGCCTACTACTATAGTCTCATGGGACAACTTAGTCAACTGGTATAACATAGCTCATAAAGATGATGTTCTACACCTTCATTTGTTCAGTAGCATCTGGGATCTTAAAAGCGTGCAAGTGGCCATCTAAGATACAACTCTTGGTCTCTACATCTGGACCAAAAGGGAATGAAGGAAACCAGACTCAAAGAAAAAACTAGTGCACAGGACTAACAGCTCAGACGAGCAATGGTCTCTTCTAACCTGAGGTCAGAAGAACTAGGTGGTGCCTGGCTACTGTTAACCACTATTCTAACCATGGACATAATAGAAGGTCTCAGATAGAATGGGAGAAAAATGTAGAACAAAATTCATATTCCTAAAAAAGTCTGGACCTACTAGACCAACAGAGAATAGAGGAAACCTTGCCTTGAGATACCCTTTAAACCTGGACTGAAGCTACTTCTGAAAGTCACCTTTTGATGGCTGTATTGCCACTTTTCCTTAAATTGGTGCCTACCATGGCAAAGAGGAAAGAATTTATTATTGACTTGTCTGAAGTTGTGTAACAGCACTGATAATTATTCTAAAATATTATTATTATGCTATGGTTTCTGCCAATTGCAAATGCTGACATTATATAGTAACTCCCAGCTGGTTTTCTGTGATCACATTGGAGTTCTGAATGCTATAATTTGCTTGATATACTTTGAAGACTGTGGATTATGCTTGGCAGAAATACAGTCTGAACACACAGAAGGCTATTTTACCTTCCGTTGATATCTCACATTCTAATGAGTAAATTAAGGAGCCCTGGTGGTACAATGGTTAAACACTTGGCTGCTTAACCAAAGAGTTAGCAGTTCAAAACCACCCTGCGGTTCACATAAAGATTACAGTCTAGGAAACCCTATGGGACAGTTTTCCTCTGTCACTTTGAGTTACTATGCATCAGAATTGATTCAATGGCACCTAAAAACAACAACAATGAGGGAATTATCAAAAATATTTGATAATCTGCAGTGGCTATATAGTTCACGAGACACATTAATATTTGAATCTCACCACAACTCTGCTACGTTGGGTTGTTATCCTTATTTTGCAGATGAGTAATTTAAGGGAAAGTGAATTCTTGCTTTGTTATAATACAAAAGACAGAAAATGGCCTACTGGATTCTAAACCTCATTCACATTTCCTTTCTCAAAGACCCCTGTAATTTAATGGTACCTCACCATGTAATACTCAACATTGACTGAGGGTATAAGGCAAAGTCTCAGTAGTATTTGAGGGCACTGGTGGCACAGCAGTTAAGAGCTTGGCTGCTAACCAAAAGGTCAACATTTCAAATCCACCAGCCGCTCCTTGGAAACCATATGGCGCAGTTCTACTCTGTCCTATAGGGTCACTATGAGTTGAAATCGACTCAGTGGCAACGGGAAAAAAATAATGTAAACGGTAGGATATATAAAAGATATATAGATACATACAGTAAGGAGCTCTGATGGTACGATGTTTAAGAGCTTGGCTACTAACTGAAAAGCTGGTGTTTCAAACCCACCCAGCATCTCCACAGCAGAAAGACGGCTGTAATCTGTAAAAATTATTGCCAACAAAACCCAATGGGGCAATTCTACTCTGTCATGTGGGGTCTCTATAAGTCAGAATCAATTCAACAGCACCTAACAACAACAACATATATATAGGATTGATATATTTTACACAAATTCTACGATCAGATTCAGGAGAAGCAAACATTTTCCGGATCTGAGTAGTGTTTCAGCATCTTTTATCTTTTATTTGCCATTACAATATATGTATACCTGATTAGAGTATTTACCAAAAACTCTAAGATGTAAATATGGCTGACAACTGACTTTCATTATTGTTTTCTTAGTTGCAATAATACAAAATCATTTAAATTGGTTAAAAATGGACAATTTCATTTACTTTATATTTAAGGATTAAGGCAACAGTTTTAAGCTGTTGATAAGAAAAAAAACTGTGCTCACTAGTTCTTAATTGATAAGTAAAATTATTTTGGTTATATTTTGAAAATTCCCTTTAGCGACATATGAGCATAAATAAACCTCTTAGCTTTAAATTTTCAGATTAATAATGTGCAATTTGTTTTGAATAATGAACTGATAAACCATGTTATCATAAATATAAATATCTATTATGTTACAGTCAAACAGCATCATTTCTTTCTCTTTTTAATCTATTGTACTATTATTTAGGAGAGAGAAATTTTTCTTCCCTGATCCTTTATAATAATTGACATACACACATAGAGAACGAAATAGCCAAAACCAAATATATCAAGCTTAATGAAGGCAGTTTTTTCCCCTGCTGTTGTGATATGAGATTTTCATAGTCTAGTAAACTTACTTTCTCCAGAAATTATAGAAGAAGCTCAATGAGTTATCACAATAGATACTCAGGATATAAAGAAAGTTACTGTCATGTATGAATGAGTGTGGTGGACATACTGTGAGCATGGTGGACATACTTCCCATGATATAGAGGTAGGAGGACACAGGCTAACCTGGAACTTGAGGGCATATCACCTGTTGTGGCAAATGCCATATAACCTGAGTCGATAAACCAAAACAAAGCCTGAGTCGATAAATACCATTATCGTAATAGAGGAATTGTGATTGAAGCCAGGGAAATGGAGCTTAGGATCAAATATAAAAGCTCGTCGATCCCCTAAACTGCAAGCAAATATAGGTCACTATATGAGAAGTTCAGAGGCAGAATTCAGAAAAAGAAGTAGAGGAAATGCTTGGGGTTCAAGAGTGTAGAGAGCAAGTATCGACCCATTCTGAAGAGCTACGCGTGAAGACTTAACGGAACTATCAGGCATCAATAAAGAAGTTGACTTTTGGGTATATTTCAGAGTTGACCAGATTACAACTGGTTTACTCTGCTTTTCTGTTTCTGTTACATCCCTAGGGAAAATGGTCTTTAAGCATGTTTTGGTGTTGTGTCAAACCCATTATATCAAGAAAACAAAATTTTATTGTTTACATTTGGAATAAAAAAATCTTATGAGAGGGCATCTAATCACATATTTTTACATGCTGCATTCCACCAATCACTCTTACAGAATGTAGAAATTGGAAGAGCAGACTAAAGGCAACCCTGTGAGAGAGGTTATTTCTTATTTTCAGCTGTGGTAATGGACACACAAACAAACAAACTAAAAACCAAGCCTGTTGTTGTTGGGTTGCCTCTGATTCACAGCAACCGTATAGGACAGAGTAGAACTGCACTACAGGGTTTCCAGGGAGAGGCTGGTGGATTCAAACTGCCAAACTGTTGGTCAGCTGCTGAGCTCTTAAGCACTGTGCCACCAGGGCTCTGATGGATACAAATAAGGGTATTTAATTTACGTGTTTTTGTGTTGTGTCTTGAATCAAACTATTAATCCAACAAATGCAGAAATGATATTTTATATATATTTGAGTCCCTGCCCATTGCCCACATTTACTGCTCTGTGTTCAAGGCTCCTTGGTGAATCCTACTATACATTTAATATTTTAAAAATAATACAGAACCTTTGAAGGTATAATTGGGAGTATTAAGTTTGGTGGACCGACACCTTCTCTACTCTACTCCTAAGATTTTTCACTTCTACTCTATGTTAATAGCTGACTCACCACACACAAATTCTTGTGTGTGGTGAGTCAGCTATTAAAATAGAGTAGTAGTAGTTCTTGTGGCTATAAATATACTTTTAAAGTGATGCTGGGAGGTTTTCTTTCTTATATTTGTTTTTTAATTCAATATTTGTGTCTTGAATTCAAAGAGGTTAAATAAAAATATAAAAACTTTAACTGCAGTATTGGTCAAAAGTACAGATCCTGCATTATATACCATAATATAGAAGCACAAAATATATTGATATGCAAAAATGCATTTCATTTTTTTTTTCCTGAAAGGTAAGATGAAATGTTCCTTATCTCAACCTTGGGCTTAGTGTCAGATTAAGAAAAGAAATTGGAATATAAATTCTCTAAAAAAAAAAAAGAAGGAAAAAGGATCACAGCTAGATATTACAGCAAACTCCCCTAGGTGAATTCACTCTAACCTGGGCCTGCATCTGCCCCCTGGGGTCCTGTTATCTGTGTATATTTCTTTAGTTATTTCTTGGCTATGGGTCAAGGTGACATGCAAGCCAAACATGTGAATAATTAGGTTTGCTTCAGAGAAAACCCAGTACTACAGCGATTTATACTCCATTCTTTGGGTTTTAAGAGGCACATATAAAATGCAATTTCAAAGGTACTTGAAATAGGTATGTAAGCATTTTTCAGAACTTACCCCCTTTCAAGGACATCCTTCACTATATCTGTCTAAATCAGAGTGATGTTAGGTTTAATGCTAGAGTGTGCAAAAATGGAAAGCCAAGGAATTATCTCTTTTTTTCTTAACATGCAATGTTTTTTGAGATGTTGAGGGACTATGTGTTAATAATATTAACACTACTTAATGCATTTTATCATAGCCCATATATGCTTACAGATTTAACCTCATATTCTTAGATATCTAGGAATGTGTTATATCTTGCTTTTATTGAAAAAAAGAGAGTAGAGACGTATCTGGGGAGATATACCAACAGCTACAAAATTACATGAGCTTGTAAACAAGTTGACTACCAAATGTTTAGGAAAAAACAAACAATCATTAGGTAAAACAGATAGATAGATACATGCACCTTTTGTTTAGCTTTCACATAGTGTAGATATGTTGATTCAGCAGCAACCCCAGAGAGAATATAGGTTTTCTTTGTCAAAATCATCTTGGACGAAGCTGCATGTATTTAATCTCAGATTTCTGGTAGGACTGCGGGTGATTCATGTGCTTGTGAATGAGGAGGCCACTTCTTTTTTTTTTAAAACCATATATTTAGATCTTAAAGCAGCCACAATACGAACAAGGCCTGTTTTCTTTTAGAGGCAGAGGGGAAGTACAGAACATTGAAGCCAGGGCAGGATGGCATAATAAAAAGGTCATGGGCTCTGGAGACACAAAACCTATATTTGAATCCTATTTGTGCTTACTCCTACTAGCACAATGGCCTGTTATGCCACTTTACTTCTCTGATATCTCCTTTACTGGGCTGTACTCCATGTAAACGTTAGAGAAAGTATACATATCATGTTTAGGATCATTCCAGATACCTAGGAGATGCTTCCTAGAAGATGCCCCTAACTCCCTCTACCTATTTCTTTAAATTATTGTTATTTTTAATCTATTCTTATTAATGTTTGAGAGATCAGGAAGAACAACTCTGTCCCAGGAAAATCAGCACAGAGGTTGGGGCATATGTGTGAGATTGATTGGCTGGTTAGTGTGAGCCAACCTATTTCCAGTGCCAGTAATATCAATAAGAGCTCACACAAGAATCACAGAAATCAGTAAAACATGTGTCTTAGCAAACAACTAGGAAAATGCCTGCACTTGAAAAGAAAACCCTAAAGCAAACAGTATATAAGCATCTTAACAGACCATATGAAGATGGATATTCATATAATAATAACTACTTACTGAAAATTCCAGTGAATTTCAAGAATTTATCAGGTTAAAGGGGACAGCCTGAAAACATCTGGAGTCTTAGATTATTTTCATTTAGTTCCAAAAGAGTTGTGTTCATTGGGCTCCATGGGCAGATGCCCCAGAGGGCTCAGCGGCACTGATGCCCAATCATTAGATGCTCCTGATGCTCTCAGGGCTGTCACCACTCAGCCAGGGCTTGCAGGCTGTTTCTAACTTTGCTCTTCTTGTTGTCTTAAACCATCTCCTGAGACTGAGTGTAATCGGTTATCAAAGTGACAGTGTCTCTCATAACTGACATTTTTTTTATCCTCTCAGACTATTCAAGAATATGATAACCTTCTTCCATGTAAAAATGAGCCTAGGAAATAATTATATTTTATGATTGCATTGAGCTGAGCTGTTCATCCATTCCCTGCTTGTCTTACGTTTCATTCCTGTAGGAAGATGGACTTTCTTGGCTTCTGACAGCCTAACTGGATTTTGCAGATTACATTACATGCCATTACCTACATTATGCACTTAGTTTGGTGATATGGAACATTGTTGTATCTCCCCTTAGTTTAAAAGGGTCAGATATCACTGCTAAATGATAAGCAAAGTCTAAAAACATGTTTTAAGCCAGGTCTAGGCCACACTTGTCTTTTTTTGCTTGTTTATATTTTCCCAGATTCCCCAGATACAGTGAAACCTGTGCGAACTCGAACTTGACAAGACTGCCTTGTTTTTCTAGGTCTTGGAAGTATTCCCACCTTTGAGAGGATGCAATCTTACCGCCATTCTATCACTATTAGTGGAAAATATTTGAGTTTTCCTTCTCTAACAGGTTTCCACCTTACATAGGTTCTGGCTTTCACAGGTTTTACCGTATATCTACCTTTACAAAACTTGGCTTATCTAATGATACTGTAAAGCCCAAACCTGATGTTGAGTCAATTCCAACTCACAGCAACACTATAGGACGCAGACTGCCATATCCTTCTCCCACTGAGTGGCTGGTGGGTTCAAACTTCTAACATTCCTGTTGGCAGCTGAGTGCTTAACCACTGTGCCATGAAGGCTCTTTAATAATACTGTAAAGTTCTCAATATTATATTGAAGGTAGGTGGTAAAAGAGACTACTGAGAATTTTTCCTGAGACAAATACTTACTGCCTTGAGGGGGAAAAAAAATGGGAGAAAACAGAATTTGCGAAACAAAAGTTGTTGGGTTCAACTTTTCTTAAAAGTTTGAAGCCCAGGAATCATATAAAATAATGCCATCGAGTAAGAATAATTAAAAGATGTGTTTATAGTCCTAAGACTATATAAGACTTAAAATTAATACAGAAGTCCATAAAATTTTATTATTCCTGTTATATACTCTGAGATGTGTAGAAAAATTTTACTGAAGATTTCTATCCTCTGCTCATGTCCAGGTTTATATCCAATTTTAGTTTTATTTCTTTAAAATCACATTTCCCAATTATCTTACAGGTATCTTCTTAACCAGAATATTTTTACCTATCATTTTAGATGGGCAGTCTTTATAATGACTTCAATACAGAAGTATAGACACTACATTGTAGACATATTATTTGAGTTTTATTGTCGATTGTCATGAGTCTTATATGATTTGTTATGCTAAAGTCTGTGCTGCCTTGATTCCTGGGGTACTGGAAAATCAGCATTTATTCCTAAGCAACCATCACTGTGTAAAATAGTAAACAATAAAGAGAATCCTAAAGTCCTGTAATAAAATGTAGTGGTGCCACTATGTATAGACACCATGAAAGAATATGAAATAAACACAATTTAGGATTTATAATGAGGTTTTTTTATTAGAATGAGATGAGTGGTTACCGTATTAGTTTCCTAGGGTGGTGTAAGAAAGTAGCACAAAGTGGGTGGTTTATAAGAATAGAAATTTATTGCCTCGCAGTTCTGCAGGCTAATAGTTTAAATTTAGGGTATCAGTAGGGCCATGTTCTCTCTGAAGTCTCTGGGGGAAGATTCTTTCTTGTCTTTCTTGGTTTCTGGTAGCCTCCAAGTTTTCTTGACTTGCAGCTGCAATATAACTTCCTCTTCATATGGCCATCTTCCCTTTCTCTGTGTCTCTGTGAATCTTTTCTTTTGTAAGAATACTATTCACATGGAGTTGGGACCCACCCTGCTCCAGTATGACCTCATGTTAACTTCACTGGTAACATCTTTAAAGATCCTATTTCCAAACAAGGTCATGTTCACAGGAACTGGAGGTTAGGACTTCAACATATCTCTTTGGGGGACATAATTAAATCTATAACAGTGATATTTTTGAGATTTTATTTATATTTAAAAATACATAGAATTATTTTTGCTTAGTTTTAGAGACAATCTTCAATGTGAATCATTATACTGGGCCTATCAATTAGATGTATTTTTGATTATGAATATGATATTAAGCATATCCACTGATATGCATTGGAGTTAAATATAATGTGTGGGATTTAAACTGTGATTGTCTGATTATAAAGCCAAATCTGGTAAAATAGTTGATTGTCCTAGTCAGAATCGATTTGACGACAACGAGTTTTGTTTTGTTTTTGTTCAATTTTGCAACATTTTGACTTACCTTTTCCTGAATAGGATGGCTTCTTGATATGTCTAGAATGATGAATTTAGAACAGAAATACATCCTAATGGAAAAGAATATCAACTACTGAATTGACATCTAAAAAAAAAAAAAAATTTTTTTTTTTTTTTTAAGTTTCTAGGTTTGGTCTCCTCAATACGTAATAAATAAGTCTGAGTATACTGTTGTGTGTGTGTGTTTTTAAAGTTTTTCAAGTCTCCTGGAATTTTCAGACATACGTTTTGGACATTAGGAATAATAATTATTTAAATGATGGCATGATTTGCATCAGACAGAACCTGATTACAGATAGAAACACTTTCCCAAAGATGATCGCTGTCCTTTCACATTTCAAATTTTGTCAGTAATAACCAAATGATAAGCTTTAAACTTTGAGAGCCTCACTTAGCCTAAAGTTCTCAATTTTTTACAACTAAAAGGATAAATAATATTTTATTTTAATTTACAGTTAGTAATTATTTGTGGACTTTATTCTTTTATAAATAGTGAATTATTTGGGGGTATAAACTAATCAGATAATGTAAATCCTCTCTGGATATAAAAGAAAAATTATTTTGAAAGAATTAATTTGCACTTTGAAAACTCAAAAATGTTGATCATCTTTCATATGTGAGCTGCTTATTGTAGACATTACTGGAAAATATTCATTCTCTTAACTTTATTACAAACTCTTAGTCTTGTAGAAAAAATAGTTCTACGTTTGATTCCTGACAACTGAAGGCAGAACAGGCTTAGCCAAGTCCTTACATTGCCTATGGAATTATGGTCTTTGTCTCCTTTTTCACAATCTATTTAAAAAAAAAAAAATTTAACTGTCGTCTTTACTTAAAAATAATTTTTATTTTTATCAAGTTATGGGTGTATAAGCTTAAGTGGTAGAATTTGGGGAGGAGGAGTAAGAGACAAATGCATGTTTTCATTTCACCACATTTACTTGAAGACCTAAAAATTTTTCTTTCTTTATAAAGAACAAATCACAAGAAGAATACCTTCAATTCCAGCTGTTTCATAGCAGATTTATTTTTCTGCCAGATTATTTTACTCAATATTGAAGTTCAACATACAAATAACTGGTTGCCATCAATTCCAATTAAAAAAAAGAAAAAAAAAAACCAAAACCTGTTGCCTTTGAGCCCGTTCAGACTCATAGAAACCCTATAGGACAGAGTAGAACTGCCCTGTAGAATTTCCAAGCAGTGCCTGGTGGACTTGAACTCTGACCTTTTGGTTAGCAGCTGCAGCTGTTAACCACTAGCCACCAGGGTTTCCCAATTTTGACTATTAATATCTCTATTTTAGAGATAAGCAAATTGAGGCTCAGAAAGATTAAGTAACTTGTCCTCTATCTCACAACAAATAAATTTAGAAACCAGGATGGAACTTCGACCTGCTTTATCTCAAGGTTTGTCACATAATTAGAGCATTACATAGCCTGTTATACTGCCGAGACCCTTTCTTTTTCACATATTCAGAGAAATTGCTATTAATCTCTTCTTGATTATGGAAAATATTTCATTTTCTGGTGATATAAAGGGGTTGAATTACATTTTTCTCTAGCTGGGAATCTTCATCTGTTTTACTCACTGTAATTCAGATAGTTCTCCAGGGATGCAGAAAAGCAGCAGCAAGAAAAGGTGTTCAGACATCCATCTAGAAGCTTAAACAGACTTTCTTCCTCATTAGGTGAACATTGAGGAAAGATAAGTAGAGAGAAAATAAGCCGTTGACACTGGCATTTCTACATTCACCATTTCCATAGATGTTCAAACAGGCATTGCATAGGCATGGTTGGGATATTAATTTTCCCTTCTTTTTTTTGGCAGCTTCATTCATATTTAATCTGCATGTTATTTTTTTTTACCCTCAGCTCTCTTTTTTCTCCATCAAATTTTCTGCATCTTACCTATAGAACAGACACAGATTATCCGCTATTTTAAACATCTATTTTTCCTCTTCATAAGTCATAGGGTAGGTATGTGTTTAAACATCATTTGACATAGTTGTTTTTCAGTGTTTTTGACTAAATCTCCAAGCGACTTTCTTTTTAATGTTCGTCATTTATAAACAGATGATAGAAGAGCACTGCCACTTTCAGTGTTAAAAGCCAAGGTCAAATGAGATACTGACATTAGGGAAAAGAACTCGAGAACACTTCAATTTTCATTGCTACAGCAGAGATGAATTTTAGGTTTCCTCTTCTTTGCTATTTTGTCAAGAGCTCTAATTTCCAAAACACTTTGGCAATGTTTGCATTTTAGTTTTAAAACCAAAGAAATTATTTTATTTCTTTTTTTTCTTCCTTGAGTTAAAAATCAATTAACAATGAATGTTTTCATTTTTCTTTTAACCTGTTGAGTATCTGTATGTTTGATTCCAAATTTATCTTCCACATCTCTAAATATAGCTAATCTTTATTTGACAGGCCATCTTAATTAATTAGTACTTTTTAGTACGCAAGTATGTTTTTATTTGTTAATAGATGTGTGTGCATGTGTAAAAACATCCAGTTACTGTTGAGTTGATTCCCACTCACGGCGGCCCCAGTCTCCTTAGTTTCTTAATCAAACACATTCTCTTTTATTTCTTTTTCATGACATTAACTCTATTTAAAGACAAGGCCATTTTTAATATATTTCTCAGTCTGCATTTGTGCAATAGCTTCCTCCTGTTACACTTTCCCAAAAATCTCTTGCTAACTGGAAGTAAGGTTAGAAGTTTGATTAGATTCAGGTTAAAGACTTCTGGCAAGGATAAGTCACAAGCGACATACTTCATATTGCATCAAAGTGTGTATCAACAAATTTTGAGTTTTATCACCTGGTGAGGAATAGTATCTTTATATAGTTCTAAACTGCATTTCTCTTATGAGAAATATCAAACAATTTTTTATATATTTAAGGGCTATTTTTTGTGAACTTCCATGACTTTACTCATTTTTTTTTTTTCAATTGAGATTAGGTTTGTTTCCTCTTGATTTTTGAGGACAGTTTACATATTAGTGAAGTGAGCTTTTGTTTATGAAATAAGTCTCAAAAATATTACTCCCAGTTTATTTGCTTTCTGAAGTTGATCACGTCGGTTTCGGCATACAGACTTGTAGGTTCATTGTTAACATTGTTGTTTAATGTTATGTAATTTTTTATTTATAAGGAGTCCTCATGGTGCAGTGGTTAAAGTGCTTGGCTGGTAACCAAAAGTATGTGGTTCAAACTCAGCAGCTGTTCCAAGGGAGAAAGATGTGACAGTCCGCTTCCATAAAGTTTTTAGCCTTGGAAACCCCATAAGGCATTTTTTTTTTTCAATTTTTATTGTACTTTAGATGAAGGTTTACAGAACAAACTAGCTTCTTATTAAACAGCTAGTACACATATTATTTTATGTCATTCGTTAACAACCCCACGACATCTCAACACTCTCCTTTCTCGACCTTGGGTTCCCTATTACCAGCTTTCCTGTCCCCTCCTGCCTTCTAGTCCTTGCCCCTGGGCTGTCATGTCCCTTGAGTCTCATTTTGCTTTATAGGCCTGTCTAATCTTTGGCTCGATATGAGTCGGAATCGACTAGATGGCACTGGGTTTGGTTTTGGTTTTAATCTTTGGCTGGAGGGTGAACCTTGGGAGTGACTTCATTACTGAGCTGAAAGGGCACCCCGGAGCCATACTCTCAGGGTTTCTCCAGTCTCTGTCAGGTCAGTAAGTATGGTCTTTTTTTGTGAATTAGAATTTTGTTCTACATTTTTTTCTAGCTCTATCTGGGACCCTCTATAGTGATGCCTGTCAGAGCCTTCAGTGGTGGTAGCCGGGCATCATCTAGTTGTACTGGACTCAGACTGGTGGAGGCCATGGTAGTTGTGGTCCACTAGACCTTTGTCTAATCTTTCCCTTGTATCTTTAGTTTTCTTCATTTTCCCTTGCTCCCGAAGGAGTGAGACCAGTGGAGTATCTTAGATGGCCGCTCATAAACTTTTAAGATCCCAGATACTACTTACCAAAGTAGAATGTAGAACATTTTCTTTATAAACTATGTTATGCCAATTGAGCTAGATGTTCCCCAAGACCATGGTCCCCACAGTATGGGGCATTTCTAATCTGTCCTATAGGGTCTCTATGAGTTGGAATTGACTCGATGGCAATGAGTTTGGGTTTTTTTGGTTTTACCCCTTCATTTCCACTATTCATGTTTCTGATAGTTTTCTCTTATTATTTGAAGAATAACCAAAAAATAAGTTAAAAAAGTGGAAATTCTGGATTTCGCTGATCTTTGCCTTGACCTAACTTTAAATGTAATGCTTATTTTAGAGGCTAGGATATATGTTTTCAAGTTAACTCAGTATTCACTTATATTTTCTGAAGATTTTTTTTGAACAGGTATAAAGTTAATACCTTTTTGGCAACGTGACTACATAGGACTTTTCTCATAATTTCCTAGTGTTGAGCCATTCATAAATCCCAGCATCAATCTCCTTAATCATAATGTGCTGGCTTTTAATGTGCTGATACATTTTTCTTTTTAATATGTTGTTTAGAATTCTTGTAATGATATTCATAAATGAGGTTGTTCTGTAGTTTTCATTTTTTTCTTGCTATCTTTATGAAAGTTGGGTTCTGTATTAGTTTCCTGTGATTTCTATAACAAATTACCACATACACTGTGGCTTAAAACAACAGGCATTTATTCATTCACAGTTCTGAAGGCTCTAGAGAGTCTAGAACAATCCATTCCTTATCTCCTCCAGCTTCTGTTGGCTGTTGACATTCCTTGACTTGCAGCAGCATCTCTCTCTGCTCCAGCTTCACATGGCCTATGTATATGTATATGTATATGTATATGTATATGTATATGTATATGTATATGTATATGTATATGTATATGTATATGTATATGTATATGTATATGTATATGTATATGTATATGTATATGTATATGTATATGTATATGTATATGTATATGTATATGTATATGTATATGTATATGTATATGTATATGTATATGTATATGTATATGTATATGTATATGTATATGTATATGTATATGTATATGTATATGTATATGTATATGTATATGTAAAGTGTTTAGTCTCCTTCTGCTTCTTTCTTATAAGGGCACTTGTGATAGCATTTAGGGCCCACTTGAATGATCTATGATAATCTCATCTCAAAATCCTTGATTTAGTTAAATCTCTAAATACCATTTTTCCAAATAAGGTGGTAATATTCATAAGTTCCAGGTATCAGGATATGGACTTACCATTTTGGGGGCCAGCATTCAGCCTGCTAGGGCCCTGGGTGTCACAAACAGTTTGGGCTTGGCTACTAAGCAAAAGGGTGGCAGTTTGAATCTATTCAGTGGTGCTATAAAGGAAAGGCCTGGCGATTTACTTCCATAAAACTACAGCCATTGAAAATCCTTTGGAGCAGAGTTATACTCTGAAACACATGGGATCACCGTGAGTCAGAATCAACTTAATGGCAATGGGTTTGGGTTTGGTTTTCAGTCTGCTACCATTATATTTTTAACCTTTACTATGCTTCGGATCATTTAAATAGCATTAGGGTTATCTGATTTTTGAAGATGTGGTAGAATTTCCATGTGAAAAAAGGTATAAGAGTGTCTTTTTGGAGTGTGCGTTGGGTATTGATCTTAGATAAATTCCACTATTTCTTCTAAGGGAATAATCTTTTAATTTTTTTCAAAGGAACAGTATTTATTTACTAGCTTCATTGCTTTTCTCTTATATATTATTTCTGCTCTTTATTTTTCTCTTCATATTCTGTTGTCTTCTTTGTTGTTGTTATTGTCATTTCTCTAAAACTTAAGTTAGGTATTCAATAAAATGTCTACAAGAACTATGTTATTAATTATATTGTTTTGGTCTTCTATAGCCTTACGTATTTCTTATCCACATGATTTGTTTTACACTGAGAGAGGTGTATAAATGTTGCTTGTGATTAGTGCATTTCTGTTTGTTTCTCCTTCCATCTATCAGAACTTTTCGTTTTGATTCATGAGAAACGTTTCTTTTGCTACGTATTTTGGCATCCTACTTTTATTTTGTAATGTAAATTCTAACTTATTAGATATATTGATCACCATCTTTAGTTTCTATTCTGTTCTTTTTTGTCTATTCCTTTTTATATATCATTGCTTACTTCTTCATTTTTTAACCATTCTTCATATAAAGTATGTCTCTTTTATGTGATGTAGAGTTGAACTTTGTGCTGTAGGCAAATAAGAAAACATTTTCCTTTCAAAAAGTGAGCTAGTCTATTTGCATTTAAATACAACTGACCATTGGTCTCAGTTCTTTCATTAAATATTTTATGTTACTATGCATATGTATACTATATACTTTATCATTCACTATGTTGTTTGTTTTATTGCAATATTAAATTTTGGAAGATTTTATTTTATTTTTTTACTTTTTTCCCCTACCTTAGGAAGATTTTTATTTATTCTAGTGATTACCTTTATTCCAAAATTATTATACGATACACTTATTCTTTTTCATTAGCTCATATTCTTTCCTGTTTGCCAATTTTAAATTACACACCTGACTTTCCCCTATTACATATACGGCAATCAATGAGCTTGTTTTTACTTTCTCTCTTTCCCTTCTTACCATTGTTTCAATCTTAGACGTTCAGTTAAATTTGTCCAATCTGTTTTGCCTATGTTTCCCCAATCATCTTTGGTGGGATGAAGTCCATCCTCTACTAGATTCCTTGGAATCACTTTTGGGCACAAGACTTCGGAATTGTGGCATATTTAAAACTATTTCTGTAGCTTTAATTTTTAAAAGTCAGCTTGGGTGGATATACACGTGTCTGATTTTTTTTTCCTTGAATTTTTTGAAATTGTCACTCGACTGCTATCATATCCTGCATGTTACTGCTCAATTTTGATGCGCACCTATGTCTTTTCCTTTGCATGTGATCTGGTGTTTTTTGCTTGGAGGTCCTTATACCATTACAGTCTAATAGTTTTAATAAAGTATATTTCAGGGTTGACTCTTCTAGGCACTTTTTCCTCCTGGCACATAGTGGGCACTTTCATTATGTAGATTAAAAATCCCCCTCCATTTTAGAAAGGCTTCCTTGAGCTATTGTTTTTAGTATTAATGTTGTTCTAATGCTGTTCTTTTACACCTATCTTTTGTCTTCTTTACTGTAATCTTTTTAAATCTGTGACATTATTTCTATTTCTTAGATCTCCCTATTTCAATACTCAATGTACTTTACTGTACTCTTTGCTGTTGTTGTGTGTCTTAGTTACATCTATTTTTGCTCTGACACCTTTTGTGATTTTTTTGTTTTGTTTTTGTTCTTCTAATGTATTTCTTGTATTGTCTCACCTATAGCTTATATCTTCCTACTGTTGGTCTCTTTGTTGAGACTAAACCTGTAGCAATTACCTCAAGGCATTGTGCCCAATGGCATGAGGGCAAAGCACATCACTTTAGCAATTACACTTCAGACAAATTAGTAGGTTCTTATTTTTTTTTGGTTATTTTATAAAGGTAGAAAACAAATGTAGTTATTGGACTGATTGCTGATGCTGCCACCTTACGTTCTTTCCTACTTACAGAAAATTGCTATTTTTTAAATATACTTAAAGGATTTTAATGCTTGGTAATCCTGAGAAAAAAGGTATTTTGTATCCCATATAGAATAATTTTCAGAGTTGTAACATATGCTCAGCTGGCATGATAAAATGATTTGCATAGTGTGTGCGTGTATTTGTGTGTTTATGTTTGTGTAATTCAGATTTTTTCTTAAATAACATTGCTTAGCGATTAAAAAAAAAAAAAAGAATCCATTGCTTTTCCGTTCTCTTATGGTAACTTTCAATGATGCTTGATTCTGTTCCCTCCTCTGCACTTTGGTGTATTTGTGTTGGTTTTCTCTAGATCAACAATAGCAAGAAATTCTATGTGGGAAGAATTAGATGGCTTAATTTGTTTGGTTTCTCAATTCTATTACTATAATTTTGTTCTTTTGTTAGAGAGAATTGTAATTGTTTAATAAACGGTGCTTCTGTCTTTGCAATTGTTGATGCTTGTATCTGTAGAGCACTTTTTTTTCCCCCCTTTCTTCATTCAAACTAGGGACATTGCTTTGCAAAGTATCTTTCTTTCCCAGGGTTGTCATTTCTAGTCTGCATGCTTTCTGAGTCCCATCCTTTTAGCTCTCTAGTATCTATTAACCTGGACTTCCAGAACTCAAATGTGCTCTTAGTATTTAGCACTTAGGCGATGAGACTACCTTCTAGATGTTTACCCTAAGTTTATTTTCAGGGTTCATCCACTGCCAAGGGTCTACCACACTGACTGGTTCTGGCTATCAGGATGATTCAGCTTGTCTCATATGTTTATTTTTCCAATTATTGGAATATTAAAGCTTGTAGTCCTTTTGTCTCCTAGTTATACTGTAAGCTTGGAATATGAGTTATGTTACTTGATCTCCTTGTTGATATGTATGGCTTTTAAGAGAATAAATGGAGAAATTCAAATTATATGGCCAACAATATCCTCATTACATTTTTATATTATTGTAAACCCAACACTTGGAGAAAAATCACATCTACATCACCAAAAAAAATTTGTATTTTGCACAAAATGACACTTCTGGGCTAAAATATATGCAGATTTCAGATATTAAGATGCAATGGAAATTAACAGAAACAAAGCCTTTATCGGGTAAGAAGATCCTTCCTAGAGTGTTCATTTATCTGCAATGGGCAATAAGTTCCCTTTCATTCTGAAGGATATGATGGAATTTTTCTAGCACAGGTAGATATCTCTACTTATAATCACCTATCCTCACAGTTACCAAACCCAAATTTACTTCTCTGAACAGAACTGCTAATTCTTTAAATAATTTGAACTTTCTATAAATGCCTAATAAATGTATTCCCTTTATTTAAACTTGAAAAGACAGACAGTAAGTGTCTACAGATTTACTTTCTTTTATATACTTACACTATTATTAAGTAGCATGGGGTCTTTGTGAGCTAAACTTAGATTTATCATTGGTGGTAGTTAGGATCTTGTCATGGATTGAATTGTGCCCTCCCCACAAAAAAAATATGTGTCAACTTGGGTGGGCCATGATTCCCAGTATTATGTGGCTGTCCTCCATTTTGTGATTTTCCTGTGTGTTATAAATCAATCTCTGCCTGTGGTTAAAGAGGATTAGGGTGGGATGTAACACCCTTACTAAGGTCACATCCCTGATCCAATGTAAAAGGAGTTTCCCTGGGGTGTGACCTGCATCGCCTTTTATCTTATAAGAGGTAAAAGGAAAGGGAGGCAAGCAGAGAGTTTGGGACTTCATACCACCAAGAAAACACTGCTGGTAGCAGAGTGTGTCCTTTGGACCCAGGGCTCCTGTGTGGAGAAACTCCTAGTCCAGGGAAAGATTGATGTCAAGGACCTTTCTTCAGAGCCGACAGAGACAGAAAGCCTTCTCCTTGGGCTGATGCCCTGAATTTGGACTTCTAGTCTACTAAACTGTGAGAAATAAATTTCTCTTTGTTAAAGTCATTCAATTGTGGTATTTCTGTTATAGCAGCACTAGATGACTAAAAGAGATCTTCTAAGGTACTTTCCCTTCATATGCCTAAATAATCAGGCTCAAAGATAAATCTCAAGTTTTAAGTTCAATGGTTTTCTGCTTTCCTCTTTCGTAGTCTCATGTTCTGAATTTAATTGAGACAATATTTCCCAGAGTAGGAGAGTACAGGGAGTAAAGCAATAAATCTTAGTGTCCCCACAAGGTTTTCAGGTGGATGAAATCATGGTGATGATTTCAAAGCATAAATACTGGAGTTATTGTTATAGATGTTCTCACTGATTTGGTTTTTTAATTACTTAATTTTTGCTTTAGTGTTTGTTTTTAATATGAACAATACATGCTAAAAATATATGGTGAAAATAGTAAGGTATTTTAAAAATAATTGTTAATGTTTCCCACTACTTTCCCAATTACCCTTCTAATGCTACATGCTTCAGGTAACCAACACTGATAGTTTATTTTAATCTTTACATCTCTCTGTAAACTCATACCAAAAAAGAATACATCTCTGCAGCATATATATATATTCATGAAAACCCTTCATTAATTTATTTTCTGCACAAAAAGCATAATATTTGATACGTTGCTTTTTAACTGACTTCTTTCACTTACAGATTTTTATTTCTTATATAACCCACTCCCACCTTCCTGCTCTGACCAAAACTCTGCTTCTGCCAATCTTTCTCTCATAATAATGTGTCAACTTTTATAATGGTATATTTCAAGAACAGGATTATGTTTTGTACCAGATAAGTACACCACAAACTGGATTCTTCACTTTATGACTTTATAAATATAATTGTTGAAACAATTTTAAAAATTGCTACTGAAAGACATTGACAAAGACTTAAAAATACCATGCTTGTGGATGGGTAAATCAAACACCAATATGTCAATTATCTCTATATTTTAACCTGTAAGTTCATTGGAATTTTAATAAAAATCACACCAAGTATTGTGGGTAATTTGTGAACTTTATTCTAACTTTATATTAATAGCCAAGAGCAAAACCAGGAACATTTTGAAGAAAAAAAGTTAGGAGGGTGCTCTCTATATATTAAGATTTATCAAGCCACAGTAAATAATGCTGTGTAATATGATAAACATATGGAAAAAGACCATTGGAACAGATTATGGAGCACAGAAATAAACAACACATATATACAAAGTTGATACATGACAGACAGGGAATTTCTCATCGATGATATAAAAGTGAACCCCTCAGTAAATGGTTCAGGGACAAGTAGTTGTACCCATGAACAAAATAAAGATCCCTGCCTCACACCAGACACAGAGATGAATATGTAGTGATTTAAAGTCTTAAAAGAAATAATAAATATTTTAAATCTATATAAGAATATTTAGGGAATTATTGTGTTCTTGGAAAATAATACAAAAATCAGAAATCACAAAAAGAGACTGAAGCATTTGATTATATCAAAATTAAAAAAAAGTTAATCAAAAGACTCCATTTGGGGAAAATTTATCATTTAAATCACACATCTAATGTATCAGGAAAATTTGTGAAATATTCCTTCATGTTGTGCCCACAATCTGTCCTCCTCCTATCTCTCCAGCCCCTATTACTTGGTCCAAGTCACCATCTTCTTCTGTTTGGATATTTCCGGTAGTCTCCAAACATGTCTCCAGGCTCCCATATTTTCCCTTTTATAGTTTATTTTCAACAGCTTCCATAGTGATCTCTTAAAACGTAAAATGGATGATGTCAATCTTCTTACAACCTTGCTATGCCTTTCATATCATTCAGAATAAAATCTAAGTATAATGGCATAAAATGCCAGTCATCTGCCCCCTCCCAATACAACTGTGACTTTATATCTTATAGTCTACCTATCATTCATTCTGCTCAAACACAATGACGGTTCTTTGACTGAAGCCTTTGAGCTTGCTTTTGCCTGTAATGCTAAATATCCACATGGCTTGTCCTTCACTTTCTTCCAGTCCAAGCTCACATAGCAACTGATTAATGAGACCATTTCTGATTAAAAAAACATATATTTCAATTACCCTTGCTTTTATTTTTATTTATAGCATTTATCACAATCTGGCATGGCATATATGCATGAATATATATATATATATATATATATATAAAATAGCATTGTTATTGCCTAGAGCCTAGAACAGTGTTTTTTTTTTTGGAGCTACATGTATATAAACAACAATCTTCATATTCAAGTAACAGTTACCTTTGGAATGAGGAAGAATGAAATGAGACTTTGGAAATTTATAAGAGGCTTTGATAAGCTACGCATGATTATTTTTATTTTTTAACTGGGTGAGGGTACGTGGGTATCCAGTATGTTGTTATTTCTTTTTGTATGCATGAAATATGTATAAAACGTAACATGCAACTTTGAAAAACAGACATAAATAACTCATTAATCAAATATGTTTTAGTTACTGGGACAATGAAATAACAAGAAAAAGTATTTCTTAAGATACCTTGCATAGTACATGCACATTCTACATGGGTCACAGTATTGCAAGCCCCAAGTAATTAATTCTATATACATAATATTTTTAGAGTATTAAATTTACAATCCAAAGATAGCAATTCTTAATTAGCTAAGCTTATTAATTCCTTATAAGCCTTGATCATTAGCTTTAAGATCTGAAGATTTTGTCCCAGAATCCCCAAATGCGATATGCAAGAATCACTCACAAACAGTAGGAGCAGAATCTTCTGGAAGCTGAGTACGAAGTCACAGTCATAACAAGAAGATTTTAAGTAAGCACGAGACACGCTATGTGATTTTTCTGTTTTATTGTGACTATAGTTCCAAACATCAAAAATATAATGAACAGAAAAACAGCAAACTGAAGAGAACAGTAAAGTATTGATTTCATTCCAGGAGATAGTGAATATCCTGGGCACCAAATAGTTCATCAAAATTTTATTACTTTTTGATTTAACTTTGTTATGTATATTTTTTGTATTGAATGTCTTGAGGAGTCACATGAAAATATTATTCAAAATTCTAAAATTCTCACGAAATTGATATTTCGGGGGCCTAATGGTTACTTATTTTTTCTTTAAAGGGGAGATGATGCCTTGTTTTATATCTGACTCAATCTTCTTTTTTTTAAATTCTGCTTTAGGTGAAGGTTTACAGCACAAATTAGTTTCTCATTCAAAAATTTACATGCAAGTTGTTTTGTGACATTGGTTACAGTCCCCTCAATGTGTCACCACTCTCTTCCTTTCCCTTTCCACCCTGGGCTCCCTGTGTCCATTTGTCCAGTTTTCCTTTCTCTTCCTGCCTTCTTATCTTTGCCTTGGGGCAGGTGCTGCCCTTTCGGTCTCATTTACTTGATTGGACTAAGAAGTACATTCCTCCCGTGCATTATTATTTGTTTTACAGGCCTGTCTAATCTTTGGCTGAAAGGTGGTATTATGGATTGAATTGTGTCCCCCAAAAGTATCTGTGAACTTGAATAGTCCATGATTCTCAGTATTGTGTGATTGTCTACCATTTTGTCATCTGATGTGATTTTCCTATATGTTGTAAATTCTTTCTCTATGTTGTTGATGAGATGGGATTAGTGGCAGTTATGTTAATGAGGCAGGACTCAAGCTACAAGATTAGATTGTGTTTCAAGCCAATCTCTTTTGAGATATAAAAGAAGTGAGCAGAGAGACAGGGGGACATCATACTACCAAGAAAGTAGTGCCAGGAGAAGAGCGTGACCTTTGGACCTGAGGTCCCTGAACTGCGAAACTACTAATCCATGTGAAGATTGATGACAAGGACCTTCCTCCAGAGCTGACACAGAGAGAGAGCCATCCCCTGCAGCTGGCACCCTGAATTCTGGCTTCTAGATTACTACAGTGTGTGAGAATAAACTTCCGTTTGTTAAAACCATCCACTTGTGGTATTTCTGTTATAGTTGCACTAGATGACTAAGATAGATGGACTTCAGGAGTGGCTTTAGTTCTGAGTTGGCAGAGTGTTCAGGGGCCATAGTCTCTTGGGGGTTCCTCCAGTCTCTGTCAGACCAGTAAGTCCTGGCTTTTTGTGTGTGTGTGTGAATTTGAATTTTGTTCTACATTTTTCTCCTACCCTGTCCGGGACCCTCTGTTGTGATCCCGGTCAGAGTGGTCGATGGTGGTAGCCAGACATCATCTAGTTCTTCTGGGCTCAGGCTGGTGGAGGCTGTCGTTCACGTGGTCCATTAGTCTTCTGGACTAATATTTTCCTTGTGTCTTTGATTTTCTTCATTTTTCTTTGCTCTTGATAGGATGGAACCAATAAGGAAATCTTCTTTTTAAATTATGTCAGTAAAATAAGTTCTAGCCAGTGATCCCTAATCTTCAGCAACAAATTTGAATTCACCTGGTCATGTAGTTTTGCATATTCAAAGCTAAAAATAATAAAACTTTCTGACCCATGTTTTTTCCCAGAATTTTACTCTTTCTATACATAGACTGGAAACTCTGGTGGCGTAGTGGTTAAGTGCTACGTCTGCTAATAAAAAGGTTGGCAGTTCAAATCCACCAGGCGCTCCTTGGAAACTCTGTGGTACAGTTCTACTCTGTCCTTTAGGGTCACTATGAGTCAGAATGGACTTGACGGCAATGGGTTGGTTGGTTTGTTATACGCAGACTGGAAACCCTGGTGGCATAGTGGTTAAGAGCTACCTCTGCTAACCAAAAGATTGGCAGTTCGAATCCATCAAGCATCCCTTGGAAACTATATGGGGCAGTTCTACTCTGTCCTGTAGGGTCACTATACATCAGAATTGACTCAATGGCAATAGGTTTGGTTGTTTTTTAACGCATAGACTCAGGAGCCTAGGTGGTGCATTGGTTAAAGTGTTTGGTTGTTAACCCAAAAGGCAATTCAAACCCACTAGCCATGCCATGGGAGAAAGATGTGACAGTCTGCTCCTGTAAAGATTACAGCCTTGGAAACTCAATGGGGCAGATCTACTCTGTCCTATAGGGTCACTATGAGTGGGAATCAACTCGATGGCAATGGGGCTTCATACATAGACTAGATATTTGTGAATTCCTAATAAGCTGAATTGAGTTTTTAAGGATACTTGTATTATCAGCATCCATTTGTCTTATTAATTCAAAATTATATGGCTGTTCCATTTCTCTTTTGGACCTAAATGTAACAGAAGAGTAAGTCTGCTAAATATCTTCAAGCTTTCTGTGTTTTTCATGCCATTCTCTGTTTTGTTTAATTAACATGTCTCATTGGGAACTTTTTATGTTTTAAAATAAATTCAATCTTTAAAGTAACTAGTCTTGTGGTAAAAGCAGAAAAGCAACTTTTCTCTGGGTCAGAAATATTACTTTCTGGGTGAATTAAATTATTATTAGAAAGTTGCAACTGTCAGTGATAAATGCACTTAGCTAAACCACAGAGAAGCTCAAGTCAAAATTCTATCAGATAGTATTTGTCAAAATAAATAAAAGTTAAAAGATCAGACTTCTATTTGATTTAGAGATAATGTCAGCAAGATTCATTTTACCATTTATCTATGTAGATATTTCTATCTTTCTCCTTCCCTCCTTCCCTTCCTTCCTGGTTATTTATCAGTTTATCTATTTCTCTTTCTTCCTCTCTCTCTCTCCACTACTTTTCTGGTTATACTGGGTGTTGCTACAATCCTGGATGCACTGTCATCAGTATTTCAAATACCAACAGGATCAACCCATGGTTAATAGGTTTCAGAGGAGTTTCCTGACTAAGACAGATTAGGAAGAAAGGTCTAGCTATCTACTTACAAAAATTAGCAAATGAAAACCCTATGGATCATAACGGAATATTGTTCAATATAGTACTGGATAAGCCCCCTAGGGCAGAAGGAACTACACAATGGCTACAACAAGAGACTCAAATATGCCAATGATCATGAAGATGGTTCAGTATCTGGCAATGTTTCATTATGTTGTACATAGGATCATCATAAATTGAAGCCAACTCAAAGGTAACCAACAACAGCAATCCACCTACCTACCTACGTACCTACCCCCACCTATGTCAACATACTTACATCTTCTCGGTGAATCTTCATCAAAGTTGATACCAAAAAAAAAAAAAAAATTCAGACTTACAGTTAAATCACAAAAAAATCATCACGAATAACTCATGACAGAAAAATTAGATCTTGATTGTGTAAGACAACCCAGGTTATGTCTCACGATACCCACTAACATCACCAGGACAGTGCAATGCCTCAAATCTAGCTCGAAGAGTGATCCATCCAATCCCTATAGCAACTACATCTCATAATAAACACATCCAGATTATATAAAAAAGGCAATCACTTATCACTTTTAGGGTGCTCCTTGTGGGAATTAATTCCTCTTCTCATATATCTTTGTGTGCATGTGTGTGTGTATGTGTAGTTACTTTACATCTTGTCATATATAGCATCTTTCAATCGGCACCTTAACTGCGCACTAATAGATGTGGACAAAGAAAGCTTAAGTTGTCTTTCCTTCCACTTGGAGGTATTTGTCTTTCTCAATTACTGGTAGTCACACAACAGAATTGTTATTATTGATCATAAGGACTTTTAAAAATGGAAACAAAGTACAAAATGATGTCACTCATAACCTGGTAACATTCACGCCTTTTCTATTTGAACACCTACATATTGAAACACATATAATCTTTGCTTAAAATAAAGATGGTTTTAACATTAAAATATATATCTTTAAAATATTTGAAGATAAAACCTAATAATAAGTCTCTTAATTAAAATCTTACTATCCATCCATCTAGCTTTGCCTGCCCCTTACACACATAAGTTGCATATTTATTCACATTCTCTGTAAGATCAGATCATTTGTAGCCTTTCAGTCCAGTAGGTGGTAAGGCTTCTAGCCTTGGAGAGGCTCTCCATTAAAAAACTCTTACAGGGAAAACAGTTAACACTTCTCACCCTACTAAAAAAACAAAACAAAACAAAACAAAGCAAAACATTGCTGTTGAGTCTATTCCGACTCATAGCAACCCTACAGGACTGAGTAGAACTGCCCCATTTGGTTTCCAAGGTGCGCCTGGTGGATTCGAATTGCTGACCTTTTGGTTAGCAGCCATAGCTCTTAAACATTATGCCACCAGGGTTTCCCCTTACCGTGCCAGAAGAAGTTTTCCCCTTTGCTTTAGAAAGTCAAATAATTAGCTTCAGAAATAGTGTGCTTGCCTTGTGGTGGAAGAGTGTAGGCAAGTATGTGTACGTTTTACAGTTTTTTCCCCATCTTTTATTTAATTCCAGCCTTAAAAAAAGTTGCCAGGGAGTCGATTCTGATTCGTGAAGGCCCCATGTGTATTAGAGTAGAGCTGTACTTCATAGAGTTTTCAACGGCTGATTTTTTGGAAGTAGATCTCTAGGCCTTTTTTTCTGAGGTGCTTCTGGACAGACTCAAACTACCAACCTTTTTGGTGGTAGCTGAGCATGTTTAACCATCTGCACTACCCAGGGACTCCATACCATCCTTATTTTATATATATATATAAAACTAACCACCGCACCACCAAACCCACTAACAACTGCCGTCGAGTCGATTTCGACTCATAGCAACCCTATAGGACAGAGTGCACCACCAGGGTTCCAAATTATGTGTGTGTGTATTTATATATATTTCCCCTTTATCTCTCACCAGGCAACCATACCATTTGATATTCTAGTGTTTTTTTTTTAAATTACTGTGACAAGATTCTGTAAATTCCTTCTGTCTAGACAATTATATCTGACCCCCTCTTAGATCTCTTCAACGTCATCCTACCACTGGTAGTTCTGTTCCCTTTTCCTGCTTCAATCTTTCCTTAGGCTAGTCTCATAAATGACCCATTGCTAACATTGAGCACTGGAAACCAACAAGAGGGGACAAGCCCAAGGATTAAGGGATAACTAAGCCGAAAAGTTCACTGTTAGAACTAAGGTTTAAAGCTAGAAATGTAAGAGAGTCTCCAAATAACTATACATGATTTTAAGTTGAGAAAGTTAGTAGGATAGGGCTAGGAAACTAATAAACACATATTTTCATACTCAGAACTGACCGTTTTAAACAAGTAAAAGTCTCAAATTTCAGCGTAATCAAACAAGGATTTAGCAATCCAAAAGACACAGGAATAGAAACGCAGGCAGGAGTTATTTGTACATGGGCATTGTTAAAGAGAACACGTGATGATCCACGTGAAATTTTCTTTACATAAAGCAAAACTAGAGTTGGATCCCATCACTTCCTTATATGGTTCTGTTTCATTTACAGAACTGGTTTAGGAATATAGCTGGAACAGTCCATAGAATGAACCTGGAAAATGAGAAAGAAGGAAGGAGTTCTGACATCTTATGGTTCTTTTTCTTTCCATAACCCCTCAGTTTAGCACTTAACCTCAACCTGAACTGTAGCATTTAAAAAGCCACACAATGCAGTAAACATTTAAAAAAATATATTATTTTATCAAATGCAATAGTATTGCTAGAAAAGCATTTGAAATTACTGTTTAAATAAGTCATTTAAAGTATGTTTTCTTTGGTGTCTAGCCTTAGCTGCTGAAAAGCATAATAAAATAAAACCACGATTAAAAAATGGTTAAGTAATTTACAGAGTTAGAATGGTTTACAATATGAGCTACATAGAAAACATAATAAGTCTTCTTTTAAGGATCATTTACGCCTTGGTCCAGTCTGCCACCGGGGATAAATGAGATGCCTTATAAGTTTTGTGGTCTCATTTTTAGTAGTTTATTTTTTATTTGTTGTAGCCCTTCTACACATCACATTGAGTAAGAAGTCTCTTGAGAATTGTAACATCAGTACATTATTATTTTCCCTTTGTTGATTTGTGGAGATAGACTTAGGCAAAAGTGTGAACTATGTGACATTTGTTTTCTTCTTTGAGTGTTCTTACTTTTTCATCTATGAAAGTAGATAATGCCTATCTTGTGTGGTTGTTAGGATACATATTACGTGCTAACTTCCCTGCTTTCTCCTTATGTTCCTTCTCATCCCACCTCCAGCACAAAGTAGCATTATTATTCCCTGCTTTCATGCGTCAAAAACCGGATTTCAATAGTCGCTCAGATTGGAAAAAAATTGTCAAGTTTTTTCACACTGGGGTATAAGATACTAACAATAGCTTGAGATAGGATATTATTTTTAATCCTAAATTAGTTATGAAGCTTCTTTAGGAGGAGGTTATTACATTTGACCTATAAGCAGCCAAGGGGAACCTACCTTGTCTAATTTAAGTTATTCTCTGCTAACATATTATAGTCATGGCTATATGGGCCCATTAATGGCTTAAAATTATTTGAATTTATAGTAATAACATTTGATGGATTTCTCCTATTGTTGTTATTGTTAACTGCCATCAAATCAGGAAAAAAAAAGAAATATGCTGCCCTCTCATTTTTTGAAATAGGCATTGTACAGGATTCTCCTTTGTAAAAGATACTGTTTACAATTCTTTACAGTGTCCTTGAATAATTCTAGTTACAAGGTTCTTCTCACTGAATGACTGTACTCCTTATTTTAGTTTCTATTTTTGACTATAAATCAGTTTTGTGCACAAATTTTAACCTTCAATATCTTTTTCTACTGCATTACACTTTCTATTATTTGTAAAGCCTTTACGTTTACCAAAGATTTTCTATGTTCTTTATTACTTATCAGTCACAACAAAATATTACCTACTTCCTTTTTATATTCATATGATTCTCAATACTACAGGTTAAATTCAATTTACTGTACGTGACTTTAAGTCTAAACTCTCTTTTTAAATAAAAATATTCAAAATCTTACTACTTTTCTAAAGTCTACTATCTGAAGTTGTATTACTATCTATCATTTTCTACTGTAAGTTTGTGGCTCTAAAGAAAGTTGTTCTCTATGATGTGTTAGAGACCAGTGTTAGTAATATCTTCTGTCCAAATATCTTACCAATATTTATGGTTATTTCTGGTTTATTATTTGATTCATTATTTTTTTTAAAAAAAAGATTAAATAAGGTTTAATATGTTGATTTTAAAGAAGTAATCTCATTTTGCTTTTATTATTTTTAATTAAATTATACTTATCATTATCTAGGTATCCCTAGCAACATCTGAATTTCCTCTAATGATGTGATACGCTGCAATATCCAATTGTATCATAGTGATTCAATGGGAGAAGAAGAGATTTTAGCCCAAGATCTGCCACATATTAAGAAAATGTACTTAAATTATGTGAGCTCTGAGTTTCAGCTTTCTTTCTACTAGCTTTCTACTTTGCCACCAAAAGTCTGCATTCTCAACACTACAAGAAGTTAATTATACAGTGCATTAATTTACAAACCCACAGATACATACAGATTCTTTTAAGATAGTGGTATAAAAATTTTTTCTGTTAAAAACAATTTTTTCTATTTTGTCAGAAAATACATTTTAAAAAATTTCACCCTTATAAAACTAATGCAATACATTTCTTTTAGTAAGAATATATAAGAGTTCATTAGAAAAAGAGTACTCTCCAGTTCTATTTCTCCTCCAGCCACAGCGGAAAACTTTACAATCACTTCTGCCTAGGGTTTGCCTCCAATATTAGGAAAAAAAAAAAGAGCTCCTTGATTAATAAACTATAGAGGAAACATCTGGAGTCCATACAGCAAAAGACAAATGTTTACCTGACTTAATTACTACCTCTCCTCATCTTCTCCTAAATTAAATTCTTGTATTGTTTTTTAACCTATTCTTGTACATGTTTTATAACCTTAAATACGAGGTTACAAAATGGCATCCAAGAATCAGACTCATCTTGCTTATATATTTTGTGAAGTTTGGATGGTGTGCTAAAAGACAATATAAATAGCAAGTGGGATGCCTGGTTGCAATACTAACAGCCCAGAACATATTTTCTTACTTCTGTTGCTTTCACTCATTCATATTCCTATAGACATTGGAGTTTTCAATCTCCATTTTAAATTGCATACTTATATCTCCATTTATTTTCCATTTATCTTCACCACTATCTTGATCTCTCTCACTCTGCACATAGCTAGTATCTCTATTCCACTCTGTGCAGTCTGCTGGCCTTCCTCTCCAACTTCCACCTCCCACAGTCAGCAACACATTTACTTTCAAATTTTCAAAATTGTTAAAAGTTACATTTAGACTTGAAAATAAACAGGATATTTTAAAACCAGTTAAAATGCATTTACATCATTATAGCTTACAATGGTTATTCATCTGAATTGAGGGTAGATGTGATAGTGACTAAAGTTCCAAGAACAACAAGTATCCTGGTATTTTTATGTTGTTGGTTTGTTTTCATGGTGGTGGGAAGGTTGTTACTAAAGGAAAAAGCAAGGATAGAAAATCTTGAATGGCTTCTATTTTTCTAATTATGAAAGAAATCTCTTGGAAAAAAAAATTTAATTTGTAAATTTGGGGTCTAACATCATTCTGTCATCTTTGATATTTGGTAGAGTGTGGAACTGTGGCATGTTGGACCTCTTTTAGGGACCTAAGATCTGGTATTGTTATGAGAAAATAACATTTAGTTGCCCTTGAGTTGACTCCAACTCATGGCAACCGTATGTGTAACAGAACAAAACACTGCTCAGCCTTTGCATGAGTTCTATTCTGCTAATTATAAAAGAAATGCCTTTTTATGGATATTGTTAAGGCCAAACCTTTATAGAGCCACCTCAGGGTGCCTGATGAACTTTATTGATCAACTTATTAAATTAACAGTGCATTTATGAATGCATCACTCAAGCTTTCCATTGAGATGTTAAACCACAGTCCTGACCATGAATCATTTCTATTTCTTGAGAGTCTATGTGGCGACTCCAAAATCTTGAACAATTTCCATTCCAAGATTATATTTGCCACTAAATGTAGCTTTCTTTGATAGGAATATTGTTGTTCATCAGCTTTCCTATCCCTTGGCTTGATCCAACTTGAAAATCACTGGTTGACTGCCTTTAGTTATCAAACACAATTCGTGATTTGCTTTATTATATTTAGAAAAAGGAAATGTGAGGAATGGGTTTATCCTAACGTAGAAGTGAGAAAAGTGAAGTCAGTTCCAGAACGTGCTTTTATTTTCTCTAGTTTTAAATCTCAATATCTGATATGTAAAATATAATTTGTATGATGGACCTCAAAACAGAATAAAATTTTTGGATATTTATTTTGCCTTAGGTTTATGTGATAAAATAAATTAAAAAGGAGTATTCTATTAGTTTCCTGATATTTTATGAGGCAGCAATCAGTATGCGGAATTCCTTCTCTGAAATGTACAGAATATATAGTAGTGAGAATACTGGAAATTAAAATGAACAAAAAACCCAACAAACAAACAAACAAAAAAACAACCTTAGTCACCTGTCACCTGTAAAATGTTGGAGTCAGTCAATTATAGACTCCTTTTCCTGTTCATGTGAACACTGAAATTTCCTGGTAGAATGGATGTATCATTCCTATTGTTGTTTACATTATTTATTAATGGTTGCCATTAGGCTTACACAACGCAAAGTGAGTTTTCATTCATTTCTGCTTAAAAGTCAGCATTGATGTGGTTTAATAGTTCATATACTCATTTTTTTGTATGGATTTATTGTCAAAGAAAGGTCTTAATTAAAGATAGAATGGCAGATTGTGTTTCTGGCATGAACACAGTCATTTTAAGGTTCTTTACTCACCCTATCTGTAAAAAGTGAAAGATAATGCCTCAGGATACATTTTCTTGACAGAAAACTAATCTGTGAGGCTCTTGGAGGCTCAACATAGCAAGCATACATTTGTGGTGATTATTTTTAATCTTTCTTGATGCTTTGACTCACTCAGAAAATCTAAGGATGTTGTTTCTCTGAGTTATATACTTAGGAAACTACAGAGTAGTGAGGTAGCTTGCCTTAAAGTATCTTTTTAATGCTGAAACAGGAAACACTTTCAAACAGAAGTGAATCAATTTTTCAACTGTAAGTGGTTATTGAAAGAAAAGACACATTTTATAAGTAACTGAGAATTCCAGTGAGGAAATAACTGAATTCTCGTGAGGACAGTTCAAAGAGAAAGGCACAGATATAAGGAGACAGTATTGATCGTTCTTAGGGCCTACTGTTTGCACTAAGCTGACGTGAATTTCTATCAGAATCTTAGCTCAGACACTTCTTGTGTTACCTGGTCATGGTACTAAACCAAATAAAAACCAAACCCAGTGCCGTCGAGTTGATTCCGGCTCATAGCAGTCATGGTACTACCCAGACCCCAAAAACATGGTAGTAGGCCTTGTTTATCCTCATTTACTTCATCTCTGAAATGAATACAGCTGGGCATGCTCACTAAATGTTAGCTAATTTTATAATGTTTGTCCTGCTGACAGATACAGAGTAAAATCCTGCTCAAAATTATATACTGTATAACTTAGTACTGTCAGTTCACCACAATGATTTCTCTTGCCCTACCAGAATTTGTGCCCCCAACAATGATTTCTCTTGCCCTACCAGAATTGTGCCCCCAAGCAGAGGAGGAGAGAGGCTCTACAGAATTATTTTGTTGAAATCCTTTAAATCTGCTTCTGTAGAGACACAGAGATCTGGGAATTAACTCTGGCAGTGGGAAAATCTTAGGAGATAACGTGGCCTCTATCTCCCCTACTGCAATTGTTCCAAAGTCAGTGGACCCTCCAAGCAATTACTTTCTCTCTTCCTTTTTTACAATATCCTTGTTAAAGTAATATTTAGCCTCAATGTCATGTGGCTGAATTCCTAGCAACTGGGGACAGCAGGACAGCCTTGGGATATCCACATTTTCTACTGTGTTCAAGGTGCTTTTTCCTCTAAAATGTTGTGGAGTGTTTACTTTGACACCAGAAAGGGTAATCACTCATATTTTCTATTGAACTAAAAGCCTAGCAAACATCTGTTTTTTTTTTTTCCCCATGTCTAATCTCTCGAGAGTAAAACAAAACAAAAAACAAACATGCAAACTTCAATTTAGCTGAGAATAGTTCACATAAAATATACACAAAGAAAATTTCTACTAAAAAGTCGTAAAACTAAATTTTTTTCAGGAGTTAATTTTTTCTGAGAGCCAATTTGTAAAATAAAACTGCTGTGCAACAATAAGGAAATCCAGGGAAAGTGGCAAATAATAGAGGTCCTCAGAAAAAGTAACTTGAAATTGTTAAGAATGACATGTTGCTTTTTTCTCCTGTGAATCAACCACTGTAAAAAATTAATATGGCAATTATATTTGCTTTATCATGGCTGTGTCTGCACTGCCAACCTCCAGGATTTTTTCATTGAAATTAGAAAGCATAATATATGATACTTTAAAAGGTTGAAATTGATGCAGACATGTGAGTTTAAACTCTCAAGTGTTCTGTCCTTGCTATTCTCAAGTGTGGCCTATCTACCCAAATAGGAACAAATCCTATCTCCACCCCTTCCTAGCTGTGCAACTTGAAGAAAAATTACTTAATGGTCCTGAATCTTAGTTTCCTCATCTGTTAACTGGAAATGTGACTATATATACATATATATATGTATATGTATATATTTTTTTTTTAGGGTTTTTAATAACAATTAGAATAATGTAAGTTAAACAATTATCGTCGGGCCTGTCCAACCTGGAAATAAAAGTAAAATATTTGACAATAAATCTCTGTATTACAGCTGTTGCCTGCGTAGCTGCAAAGTCTCAGTCCACTTAGTAATATCTTGCCCAGTAATTGTTAGGCATCCTTGGGTGATATTCTATACTTGCACAGAAAAAAATTGATTCAAGCTGTGCTTCATATTGATTCGGGAAAAGAGCTGCAGGCAAGTAGTCTTATGATGAACCCTTATCAATTCCATTTGCTGCTTAAGCTCTCCAAAGGAACACTGCATGCTTGTCATTCTGGGACTTCTCCATAGTTCTTGCAGGGATAGGGACGGAGGAATGGGGTAGGATATAAATAGGGATATGACTTACCTTCATCAGGGAGAGCCAAATTGGACCAAATGGGCCATAAACGCATTCTTGTTCCTGTCCCTAACTTAAAACAGCTTCTCCTCAAATCACAGTTGTGAAATGGCTAGTACAAAATCACACAGCCTAAACATAGCATTGCTGGGCTAGAGCTCAGCTTCTTGAACACCATTTAAGGGAGTTTGCAGTACACATAGTTCTCTCTTTTCTCTTATAAGTCAATGTTTCTGTCCTTTCCTACATACCTGTATCAGCCAGGGCTCTCGAGAGAAACAGAACCAAAAGCATATATGTTTTACAGAATTAACCCACTAGACCGTGGTGGGGCTGACCAGTCTGAAATCCTCAGGCAGGCCGGCATGGGCTGGAAAATCAAGCAGGAGTTAATGATGCCTCTTGAGGCAAAATTTCTTTTTTTTTTCAGGAAACTTGTTTTTGCTCTTAAGGCCTTCAACTGATTGGATGTGAATTCATCTTGTTAATTGATGGTAGATATAAACCACATCTACAAAACATCTTCCCAACAATACCTAGATTAGTGTTTGATTAAATAAATCGGTACTCTATAGAATCCTGAGAGGAGCTTTGGTGATACAGTGGTTAAAGCGCTCAGCTGCGAATCAAAACGTTGGTGCTTCCACTCACCAGCTGCTCCGACTAGCAGCTTTGCAGGAGAAAGATGTAGCAGTCGGCTTCTATAAAAATTACAGCCTTGGAAACCCTGTGGGGCAGTTCTACTCTGTCCTCTACGGTTGCTATGAGTCTGAATCCACTCCATGGCCATGAGTTTCGGTGGTTTTGGTCTAGCCTCCCGGTTCTGCATCCACCCCTCCTTATCTAAGCCATGTCTCTAGCTACTGCAAACTGGCTGGATTTTACCCCGCGAGGCTAGGGCCTTCGGTTTGCACATGTGCAAATGAATCTTCAGAAGCCCGCGGCATGTGGGCGTGCTGGGCTGTAAGACTGGCGCTTCCCGTTGGGCTTCCACCTAGAAAACCTTCATTGCTTGTGCTGCCACTTTTCATTTCTTGGACCATTTTCCCAAGACCCGCAGGGCCTGGTTCGCTAAAAGGTTTGTGACCTGCAGGGGCGGAGTGGCTGCTGTTAGGAACAAGTAAGGCAAGACGTAGTTGGCTGCGACGCTGGTGTCTGTGGTATCTGGTACTGTACCAGACAGAACTGGTGTAGAGACCACTGAGTTGTGAGGCGTTAGTGTGCAAATGAACAATTTGTTGGTGTTTGTGAAAGAGCAACACCAGGATATGTGGGCAGCAACACCCATTGCTGTCAAGTCGAATTCCAACTCATAGCAACCCTATAGGACAGAATAGAAATGCCCCATAGAGTTTCCAAAGTTGTCTTTATATACTTTTTAGTCATGTTTATGATTTAGTTTTCTTTTGTTCTTTACAAAGTACTGCAATGAGAACATTTGCTTCTTTTATTTATTTTTATTGTGCTTTAGGTGAAAGTTTACAGCTCAAGTTAATTTCTCATTAAAAGATTTATACACATACTGTTTTGTGACCTTGGCTGCAGTCCCCACAATGTGACTGCACACTCCCTCTTTTGACCCCAGGTTCCCTGTGTCCGGTCGTCCAATTCCTGTCCCTTCCTGCCTTCTACTGCTTTTGGATAGGAGATGCCCATTTGGTCTCGTATACTTGAACTAAGAATCACATTCTTCAAGTGTGTTATTTTTTGTTTTATATCCACAAAAACCCGTCGCCATCGAGTGGATTCTGACTCAGCGACTCTACAGGACAGAGTAGAACTGCCACGTAGGATTTCCAAGGAGCGGCTGGTGGATTCAAACTGCCGACCTTTCAGTTAGCAGCTGTAGCTTGCCGTGGCTTTTTGTTTTATAAACCCTTTGCCATAGAGTCGATTTTGACTCATAGACCCAACCAGAAACCTGACTCATAGAGACCCTGTCTAATCCTTGTTTGAAAAGCAAGCTTCCAGAATGGTCTCAGTTCTGGGTTAACAGAGTGTCAGAGAGCCATAGTTTTGGGAGTTACTCTAGTCTCTGTCGGACCAGTAAGTCTGGTCTTTTTGCTTTAATTTTGAATTCTGTTCTACATTTTTCTCCCGTTCTGTCGGGACTCTCTGTTGTGATCCCTGTCAGGGCAGTTGGTGGTGGTAGCCAGGAATCATCCAATTCTTCTGGTCTTGGGCTGCTGGAATCACTGGTTCCTGTGGTCCTTTAGCCCTTTGAGCTAATAGTTTCCTCATGTGTTTGATTTTCTTCATTCTCTTTTGCTCAGATTGGGATGGTACTAACTGATGTATCTCAGATGGCCGCTCGCAGGCTTTTAAGAATCCAGACGCTACTCACTGAAATAGATATAGAACACTCTTTACAAACTATCTTATGCCAGTTGATCTAGATGTCCCCTTAAACTATGATCCTCAAGCCCCAGTCTCATCTACTCATTCCCTCAAAATGCTTAGATGTGTATAGAAACTTACAGGCTTTTGCTTTTATCCAGTTCTGCTGACTTCTGCTATATTATGTGTTGTCCTTACCTTCTCCTAAGTTGACACTTGTCTGCTATCTATTTAATGATTTCCACTCCCTTCCCTTCCCTCCCCACCCTAGTGGCCATCAAAGAATGCTTTTTTCTGTGTAAACCTTTTCTTGAGTTCTTATAATAATGCTCTCGTATAGTATTTGTCATTTTTTGACTAACATTTCACTCAGCATAATGCCCTCCAGATTCACCCGTGTTGTGAGATGTTTTGCAGATTCATCATTGTTCTTCATTGCTGCCGAGTATTCCATTGTGTAGGTGTACGATAGTTTGTTTATCCATTCATATGTTGATGGCCATTTAGGTTGTTTCCATCTTTTTGCTATTGTGAATAGTGCTGTAGTGAACATGGGTTGGCTATGTCTATTAGCTGTATGACAGCTCTTATTTCTCTCCGATATATTCCTAGGAGTGGGATTGCTGGATCTTATGGTATTTTTATTTCTAGCTTTTTAAGGAAGGGTCACATTGTTTTCCAAAGTGGTTGTACTGTTTTACATTCCCACCAGCAGTATGTGAAAGTTCCAATCTTTCCACAACCTCTCCAATATTTGTTATTTTATGCTTTTGCATTAGTGCCGGTATTCTTGGGGCAAAATGGTATCTCGGTGTAGTTTTGATTTGCATGTCTCTAATGGCTAATGATCTAGAGCATTTCCTCATGTGTCTGTTAGCCACCTGAATGTTTTCTTTGGTGAAGTATCTGTTTATATCCATAGACTGTTTTTTAGTTGGATTATTTGTCTTTTTGTTGTTGAGGTGTTGCTGTATCTTGTAGATTTTAGCGATTAGACCCTCATAGAATGTCGTAGTCAAATTTTTTTTTCCCAGTCTGTAGGTTCTGTTTTTACTGTTTCAGTGAAGTCTTTTAATGAACATAAGAGTTTGATTTTCAGGAGCTCCCAGTTGTCTAGTTTCTCTCCTGGTGTTTGTACATTGTTAGTTACGGTTTGTATACTCTTTATGCCATGTATTAGGGCTCCTAGCATTGCCTCTATTTTTTCTTCCATGATCTTTATCATTTTAGGTTTCATATTTAGCCCTTTGATCCATTTTCAGCTAGTTTTTGTGTATGGCATGAGGTATGGGTCCTGTTTCATTTTTTACAGATTTTTTATATCCAGTTATGCCACCACCATTTGTTAAAGAGGCTGTCTCTTCTCCATTCAATGGACTTTGGGACTTTGCCAAATATCAGCTGTTCATAGACGGATGGATTTGTATCTGGGTTCTTAATTCTGTTCCATTAGTCTATGTGCCTGTTGTTGTGCCCGTGCCAGGCTGTTTTGAGTACTGTGGATATATAATAGGTTCTAAAATCACATAGTGTGAGGCCTCTTACTTTGATCTTCTTCAGGAGTGCTTTACTTATCTGGGCCTCTTCCTTTTCTATATTAAAGTGGTGATTTGCTTCTCCATTTCTTTAAAAATGGTGTTGGAATTTGGATCAGGATTGCATTGTATTTGTAGATTGCTTTGAGTTGAGTCTTCCTATCCATGAGCATGGTATGTTTTTCCACTTATGTAGGTCTCTTTTGGTTTCTTGCACTAGAGTTTTGTGGTTTTCTCTGTATAGGTCTTTTATATCCCTGGTTAAATTTATTACTAAGTACTTTATCTTCTTGGGGGCTATTGTAAATGGTATTGATTTGGTGATTTCATTTTTGAAGTTCTCTTTTTTGGCATAGAGGAATCCTACTGATTTTTGTGTTAATTTTGTGTCCTTCTACTTTGCTGAAATCTTCTAGTAGTTCCAGTAGCTTTCTTGTGGATTCTTTGGAATTTTCTGTGTATAGATCATATCATCTGCAAATAGGGATAATTTTACCTCTTCTTTACCAATGCAGGTGCCCTTTTATTTCTTTTTCTTGGCTTATTGCTATAGCTAAGACCACTAGCAAAATGTTGACTAAGAGTGGTAATAAGGACACCCTTGTCTGGTTCCTGTTCTCAAGGGGAATGCTTTCAGTCTCTTTCTGTATAGAATGATTTTGGCTGTTGGCTTTGTACAAATGCCCTTTATTATGTGAAGGAAATTCCTTTCTATTCCTGTTTTGCTGAGAGTTTTACCAGGAATGGGTGTTGGACTTTGTCAAATGCCTTTTTTGATTTGATTGATAAGATTATGTAATTCTTTTGTTTTATTTATGTCATGGATTATGTGGATTGGTTTTCTGAAGTTGAAACATCCCTGCATACCTGGTATGAATCCCACTTGGTCATGATGTATTATTTTTTTAATACTCTGTTGAATTCTATTGGTTAGAATTTTATTGAGGATTTTTGCATCGTGTTCATGAGGGTCTACAGTTTTCTTTTTTTGTGGTGCCTTTGCCTTGGTTTGGCATCAGGGCTACGCTGCCTTCACAGAATGAGTTCAGGAGTATTCCTTCCTTTTCTGTGCTCTGAAACAGCTTTATTAGTTTTGGTGTTAGCTCTTTTCTGAACATTTGTTAGAATCCTCCAGTTAAGCTGTCCATGCCAGAGCTTTTTTTGGCTGTTGTTGGGAGTTTTTTGTTTTTTTTTATTACCCCTTCAATCTTTAATACCTTCGAATAGTCAATAAAACACATGTAAACATCTTTCTGATATACTCTGCTTTCAGCCAGGATCCACCAGATATCAGCAATTGTATCCCTGGTTCCAGGTCCTCTTCTGAATTTGGCTTGAATTTCTGTCATTTCCTGGTGGATAGACTCCTACAGCCACTTTTGATTGATCTTCAGCAAAATTTTACCTGCATGTGATGTTAATGATATTGTTTGATAATTTCCAAATTTGGTTGGATCACCTTTCTTGGGAATAGGCATAAATATGGATCTCTTCTAGTCGGTTGGCCAGGTAGCTGTCTTCCAAATTTCTTGGCATAGAAGAGTGAGCACTTTCGGAGCTATATCTGTTTGTTGAAACATCTCAATTGGTATTCCGTCCATTCCTGAAGCCTTGTTTTTCACCACTGTCTTCAGTGCAGCTTGGACTTCTTCCTTCGGTACAATCAGTTCCTGATCATATGTTACCTCCTGAAATGGTTGAACATTGACCAATTCTTTTTGGTATAGTGACTCTGTGTATTCCTTCCACCTTCTTTTGATGCTTCCTGCATTGTTTAATATTTTTCCCATGAAATTCTTCAATATTGCAGCTTGAGGCTTGAATTTTTTCTTCAATTCTTTCAGCTTGAAAAATGCCAAACGTATTCTTCCCATTTGGTTTTCTATCTCCTGCTCTTTGCACATGTCATTATAATACTTTACTTAGTCTTCTCGAGCCACCCTTTGAAATCTTCTGTGCAGCTCTTTTACTTCATCATTTCTTCATTTTGCTTTAGCTACTCAACGTTCAAGAGTAAGTTTCACAGTCTCTTCTGACATTGATTTTGGTATTTTCTTTCTTTCTCATCTTTTAAATAACTTTTTGCTTTCTTCATGTATGATGTCCTTGACATTCCACAACTCATCTTGTCTTTGGTCATTAGTGTTCAACCTGTCAAATCTGTTCTTAAGATGGTCTCTAAATTCAAGTGGGATATACAGATCTGTATGACTGTATCATATTTGATTTAACCAGTTTCATTCTGATGGACTTTTAAATTTATTTTCAATCTTTTCTCTGTTATAAACAATGCTGCAATGTATGTACATTGAATATTAAGTACATTAGAAACCCATAATACAAACACACATAAGGAATATATGTATTATATTATATTACATATTTGTATGAATGCATGTGTGTGTGTATAATTATTATTATTTCATGTGTGCAGATTTACCTGTAGGAAAAATTCATGGACATGGAACTTCTGGGTCAAAGGGAATATGCATTTGTTATTTTCATAGATATTTAGAACTACCCTCCATAAGATAGTACTGCAAGTTATCAATAATATATGAGAGTACTAGCCTGCACGCCTGATGCTACACTGTTACCAAACACGTAGGTCTTTGCAAACCTGTGCTGGATCTTTTTTTTCTTTTTTTTACTATCATCTTAATAACAAAGCATGTTTAAAACAAAGGGATAATTTTTAAAGAGGAAAGAAAATTCTGCCTAAAAAAATAGATGTCTAAATTAAATACTGTGTAAGCATTGTCCCTTAAATATTTAAGGTTTTTTGTTTTTACTATTTTATAATATATCAGGGATAACAATGTGTTAAAGCATGTTTATTTTTCTTACAAGTAAACATTATTTTTAAAAATTGGCTCTACCCACAGTAATTGTTAGTTGCAATATTTTGCCATAATTATGCTTTTTAGGTGATCAAGAGAAGTTTCATTCCATTCTGCCTTTACTGTCTAAGTGCTGCTTTCTGAGAAATCCTAAATGCTGTGAGTTCTGTTGTATCTACCTGTCCTTTGGGAGCTGTTGTATTTCCTTATTCTGATACTGTGCCACATTGTCCTACTGCATGTCTAGAACAAATGCCTACATAAAAGTCTGGTCTTTATTGATCTTCATATTATAAGGTGAGTTAACTTCAAGCTGGGCAGACACTTGACCACCTTTCATTCAATATTTGGGTTTTATTGTATTCAAATTGCTCGACTCTAGTAGTTTAGTAAGTCTAATAATATTTTTCATGTCTAAATTTCATCGTAGAAATAAGAGAGACTGCTGAGACTAAGGAATGTGTTAAGGTACGATTCTAATGCATGCTTACAATGTATTGGACGATGCTTTATATATTTGGCATCAAAATTGGGTTTGATCATTGTGTGGAACAGAACAAAATATATATTTTTTTTTTCAAAAAGAAAGAAGTATATTTTTAATTTATGTTTTTACAAAGTTGATAGAAGCTTTTACTTCAAAGTTTTGAAAGACCCGTTGTTTATCCTCTTCACCCTAAATTTATATTGCCTCTCAGTGACACAAAATCCAAATCTATAAAATCCAGATGGTCCATTTAATACATCTCATCCAACTCTTTTTTTTTTTAATATTTTTTATTGAGCTTTAAGTGAACGTTTACAAATCAAGTCAGTCTGTCACATATAAGCTTATATACACCTTACTCCATACTCCCACTTACTCTCCCCCTAATGAGTCAGCCCTTCCAGTCTCTCCTTTCGTGACAATTTTGCCAGTTTCTAACCCTCTCTACCCTCCTATCTCCTCTCCAGACAGGAGATGCCAACACAGTCTCAAGTGTCCACCTGATACAAGTAGCTCACTCTTCATCAGCATCTCTCTCCTACCCATTGTCCAATCTCTCTTCCATGTCTGATGAGTTGTCTTCGGGGATGGTTCCTGTCCTGGGCCAACAGAAGGTTTGGGGACCATGACCACAGGGATTCCTCTAGTCTCAGTCAGACCATTAAGTATGGTCTTTTTATGAGAATTTGGGCTCTGCATCCCACTGATCTGCTCCCTCAGGAGTTGTCTGTTGTACTCCCTGTCAGGGCAGTCATCAGTTGTGGCCAGGCACCATCTAGTTCTTCTGGTCTCAGGATGATGTAAGTCTCTGGTTCATGTGGCCCTTTCTGTCTCTTGGGCTCATAGTTATCGTTTGACCTCGGTGTTCTTCATTCTCCTTTGCTCCAGGTGGGTTGAGACCAATTGATGCATCTTAGATGGCCGCTTGTTAGCATTTAAGGCTCCAGACGCCACATGTCAAAGTGGGATGCAGAATGTTTTCATAATAGAATTATTTTGCCAATTGACTTAGAAGTCCCCTTAAGCCATAGTCTCCAAACCCCCACCCTTGCTCTGCTGACCTTTGAAGCATTCAGTTTATACTGGAAACTTCTTTGCTTTTGGTCCAGTCCAGTTGAGCTGACCTTCCGTGTACTGAGTATTGTCCTTCCCTTCGCCTAAAGTAGTTCTTATCTACTAACTAATCAGTAAAAAACCCTCTCCCACCCTCCCTCCTTCCCCCGCTCGTAACCACAAAAGTATGTGTTCTTCTCAGTTTATACTATTTCTCAAGATCTTATAATAGTGGTCTTATATAATATTTGTCCTTTTGCCTCTGACTAATTTCGCTCAGCATAATGCCTTCCAGGTTCCTCCATGTTATGAAATGTTTCACAGATTCGTCACTGTTCTTTATCGATGCGTAGTATTCCATTGTGTGAATATACCACAATTTATTTAACCATTCATCCATTGATGGACACCTTGGTAGCTTCCAGCTTTTTGCTATTGTAAACAGAGCTGCAATAAACATGGGTGTGCATATATCTGTTTGTGTGAAGGCTCTTATTTCTCTAGGGTATAGTCCGAGGAGTGGGATTTCTGGGTTGTATGGTAGTTCTATTTCTAAGTTTTAAGAAAACGCCAGATAGATTTCCAAAGTGATTGTACCTTTTTACATTCCCACCAGCAGTGTATAAGAGTTCCAATCTCTCCGCAGCCTCTCCAACATTTATTATTTTGTGTTTTTTGGATTAATGCCAGCCTTGTTGGAGTGAGATGGAACCTCATCATAGTTTTAATTTGCATTTCTCTAATGGCTAATGATTAAGAGTATTTTCTCATGTATCTGTTAGCTGCCTGAATATCTTCCTTAGTGAAATGTGTGTTCGTATCCTTTGCCCACTTCTTGATTGGGTTGTTTGTCTTTTTATGGTTGAGTTTTGACAGAATCATATAGATTTTAGAGATCAGGCATTGGTCGGAGATGTCATAGCTGAAAATTCTTTCCCAATCTGTAGGTGGTCTTTTTACTCTCTTAGTGAAGTCTTTAGATGAGCATAGGTGTTTGATTTTTAGGAGCTCCCAGTTATCTGGTTTCTCTTTGTCATTTTTGGTAATGTTTTGTATTCTCTTTATGCCTTGTATTAAGGCTCCTAAGGTTGTCCCTATTTTTTCTTCCATGATCTTTATCATTTTAGTCTTTATGTTTAGGTCTTTGATCCACTTGGAGTTAGTTTTTGTGCATGGTGTGAGGTATGGATCCTGTTTCATTTTTTTGCAAATGGATATCCAGTTATGCCAGCACCATTTGTTAAAAAGACTATGTTTTCCCCAATTAACTGACACTGGGCCTTTGTCAAATATCAGCTGCTCATACGTGGATGGATTTATATCCTGGTTCTCAATTCTGTTCCATTGGTCTACGTTCTTGTTGTTGTACCAATACCAGGCTGTTTTGACTACTGGGGCTGTATAATATATTCTAAAATCAGGTAGAGTGAGGCCTCCCACTTTCTTCTTCTTTTTCAGTAATGCTTTACTTATCCGAGGCTTCTTCCCCTTCCATATGAAGGTGGTGATTTGTTTCTCCATCATATTAAAAAATGTCGTTGGAATTTGGATCGGAAGTGCATTGTATGTATAGGTGACTTTTGGTAGAATAGACATTTTTACTATGTTAAGTCTTCCTATCCATGAGCAAGGTATGTTTTTCCACTTAAGTAGGTCCTTTTTAGTCAGAACAAAATATTTTAACAAAATAATGTAAGAAAATGTTTCTCTCTTTTTAAATTAGAATATATGTATATGTATATATATCCACAAATACAGACATAGGGATGTAGAAGTTTGTACTTTTTGATTACACAATACACAATTTTTACTTTCTCATCATTTCTTAAAAAGTGTAAAAGTAGATCAGAGAATAGTTTAGGCAATATCTTGAAAAACTGTTGTGTCAATATAACACAACAGTTTTAATGTGTCAGTTAAATCCGAAGAGACAACTTTGAATTAACTCTATGCTCCCCTACTTTAGTTTCTTTTTGTACATGACTACAGATGTTTGTATTTATCATTTCTGTATTAAAAATACCAGGGAATCTTTGTGATTCTTCAATGCCTTTTATGCAGCTTCCTTGGAATGACTTATAGGTATTGATATATTTGTTGCAGGTAAAGTTAAAAGTTTCTATTTGATCATTGTTGCTGTATGCCATTGAATCAATTCTGACTCATAGCAACCCTACATGACCTAGTAGAACTGCCCAGTAGGGTTTCCTCTGCTGTAATCTTTATGGGAGCAGATCGCCAGGTATTTTCTTCTGCAGAACAACTGAGGGGTTAGAACCACTGACCTTTGAGTTAGTGCCGACGGCTTAACCATTGTGCAACCAGAGCTCCTTTTCTATTTGATTATCAACTCTAATTCAGTCAAAAGTGGAAATGTGTGCAGTAATAATGTTATTTTAGGAGTCTATAAAAGACAACATGTGTACTCAGAGTCAGCGTTTTCGAGCAGATGGCTTTCTGTTATAATATCCAGAAGCTTATGAAGAGATGGTCAGAGCTTATGGATTTACAGATGGTGTGGAATTATATCTTTACAAAGGCTTTTGACTGTACCTCAAAAGTCCACCATTCTAAGAAACATTTTAAAATTTGCCCTCTTTCACTTTGGTGCAAATTTGATCTATTCACTTGAATGTAAATTTTGAATATCATAGCTGTTTTTTAAAAAAGCCTAAGTTGATCACATATAGGTAACCTTTTAAAATTCACATTAGCTCTCCTTCCCTTTCTATACTAGGTAAGTATTTCTCAACTACAAGTAATGACCATGAAAGCAGGAACTTTTCACTGTTTTGCTTTGGGCTGTATTAGTAGGACAGAGAACAATGTGAGACATGCAGTAGGTACCTGACACTAATATGTGGAATATATGAATACATGATATAAATGAATTTTAATTCCTATCAGGTAGGTTTATAATAATTAGTATAATAATTTGTAGAAGGTACAGATATATTTAATAAATATATTTAAACTTGCACTGGGTCAGAATTATAAATACATTCATATTAAAAACATAGACTGTATGTGTTTAACAATCTAAACTTTTTTCTCCCCTAAGGATTCAGTTTATCCATTAATGATGTACTTGCTACCCAGTGGTCATCGTCTGCAATGTATGGATCCTTCTGAGCTTCAGAGCAACTAGTTGTTTGCATTTTAATTATGCAAGTGACTAGTCCAGTTAAGTTTGCTGTGTGTGTGCATATGTGTGTTCTATTGTTATTATTGACTAAACTTTTGGCAGGAATAATGCTTTAACTAAGGAAAGAATACTTAGAGGAAGTGTGTAGCAGAATTTATTTCCAAAGATAACACAGTTGAAAATTTCCCTAACAATAGTAGAAGTTTGACTAAAGTCTCGCATTACATTTATGTTGTTTTTATCCTCATAGGCATTGAAGTAGTTCAGCAGTCATGCCTATTTGTTAGATTCTTGTGTTAAACTCTCAAGTCTTCTTTCATACTTTAATCTTTATTCCACTTTATCAGTTTCTCTGTCTTATCCTCAAAGTCATTCTTTACACAATATTCATTATTACTTGATCCCCCTAAAATCATCTCCATTGCCTTCCTATATCTTTAAAACTTTATTGCGTCATTCCTAATTTGAACCCAATCTTGCTTTTTATATTTCTCTATAGACACGTCTTCCCCACCTCCTGATATCCAGCCACATGCCCTACTCCACACTATTGCACACATGCAGGGATGTGTTTATCTATCAGTCATTCTAGGTACAGTGCTTAAGGTCTATAGACTTGTTCAGACCTACAAAAGTGTGTGAGACTTGGAAAACCTATTAACCCCAGAGTTGAGAGGAAAAACGAAAAATCAAAATCAATATTTATTTACATAAATGTCTACAAATTTCAACATTATGTCAACTCACCAACTGGAACTTAAATCTCTTGTAGAAATATATAAAGTGTGCAGAATAAGAGCACTAAATGCAATTTAATGGTCACAAAAAAAAATTTTTTTTTTTTTTTTTTTGATGTGAAAGGTGACTTGTAAAATAAGAGAACCTAGGCCAAATAACGTATTAAAGCCCCTGTATGCAATATCCTTTCATGCTGTTCTAATGTTTTTGAATTGTCCCCTCTGATTGGGATACCTTTTATCCTTTTATTCTTTCTGTTAAATTTTCCACCTCTTCTAATCTCAAATATAACGTGCTGTGAAATGTTCTTTATATTCCTCCAAACAACCCATAATTCCCTTTGGGATTCCATAGGTTTTTATATCTTTTTTTTTTTTAGTTTCAAATTTTATTCTGTAATTAGTAATTTACCAGTCTCTAATTTTTTTTTTTTTTTTTTATTGCACATAACTGTGAGGTTGTCTATGAAGGGGGTCACATAGTATGCAGAACACATAGTATGCAGAACAATGCAGAACACATTAAAAAGTTATAAAATGAATAAATGACTGTTTACTACTTTCTCTTTAATTAAGCCACTCCTCAGATCTGACTTACCTCGTGGAGAACTGGGGAAAATCTGCTGCTTCTTGGTCGATTTACCTTCAGTGAAAACTGAGGACAAACAGACCAAAAGAGGGTCATGGGACTGAGAGAAAATTTTGTAGTAATGACATCTTAGGGAATTTTCGTAGACAATGGAGGATATAACTTGATACTGAGACAATAAGGTAGGTAATAATTTGGGTGTATAATTAACCATTTCTTGGACAGAGTATAGCCTAATTATAGTAACAATGTGGTCGTATTGGTAGTAATAGTTTTTGTTGTTTTTCTATTTATTAATAAATCAAACAATGTATTGCATACGACTGTTGTTAGGTGCCATGGAGTCATCTCCAACTCATAGCAACCCTGTGTACATCAGAAGGAAACACTGCCTGGTCCTACACCATCCTCACAAAACTTGCTATATTTGAGCCCATTGTTGCAGCCACTGTGTCAGCCCGTCTCCTTGAGGGTCTTTCTCTTTTATGCTGACCCTCTACTTTACCAATCTTGCTGTCCTTCCCAGGTACTGATTCCTCCTGATAACATGGCCAAATTACATGAGGTGAAGTGTCACCATTCCTGGCTTCCAAGGAGCACTCTGGGTGTACTTCTTCTAAGACGGACTTGTTACTTCTTCTGTCAGAAAAATATATATTTAATATTCTTTGCCAGCATCATAATTCAAAGGCATCAATTCCCCTTTGGTCTTCCTTATTCATTGTCCAGCTTTCACAAGCATACAAGGTGATTGAAAATACCATGGCTTGTGTCAGGTGCACCTTATTCCTCAAAGTGACTTCTTTGCTTTTTAACACTTCAAAGAGGTCTCTTGTAGTGGATTTGCTCAATGCAATACATCTTTTGAGTTCTTGACTGGTGTGTTGATTGTGAATCCAAGTAAAATGAAGTGCCTGAAACCTCAGTCTTTTGCTGATTTGTCATGATGTTGTTTATTGGTCCAGTTGCAAGGATTTTTGATTTCTTTATGTTGAAGTGTAATCCATACTGAAAGCTGTATGTAGTCTTCGATTTTCCTCAGTAAGTGCTTCAAGTCCTCTTCACTTTCAGTAAACAAGGCTGTGTTATCTGCATATTGCAGGTTGTTAATGAGTCTTCCTTCAGTCCTGATACCCGGTTCTTCATATAGTCCACCTTCTCGGATTATTTCCTCAGCATGTGGATTGAATAAGTATGATGAAAGGACACAACCCTGATGCACACCTTTCCTAACTTTAAAACACACAGCATTCCCTTGTTCTGTTTGAACAACTGCCTCTTGGTCTATGTACATGTTCCATGTGAGCATAATTAAGTGTTCTGGAATATCCATTCTTTGCAATGTTATCCATAATTTCTTGTGATCCACACAGTCAAATGCCTTTGCACAGTCAATAAAACACAGGTAAACATCTTTCTGGTGTTCTCTGGTTTCAGCCAAGATCCGTCTGACATCAGTGATGATATCCCTTGTCTCATGACCTTTCCTGAATCCAGCTTGAATTTCTGGCAATTCCTGATTGATAAACTGCTACAAATGTTTTTGAATTATCATCAGCAAAATTTTACTTGCGTGTGATATTAATTATATTGTTTGAAAATTTCCACATTCTGTCGAATCACTTTTCTTTGGAATGGGCACAAATGTGAATCTCTTCCAATTGACTGGCCATGTAGTTATCTTTCAAATTTCTTAGCATAGACAAGTGAGACCCTCCAGTGCTGGATCCATTTTTTGAAATATCTCACTTGGTATTCCGTCAAGTCCTGGAGCCTGGTTTTTCACCAGTGCCTTCGGTGCAACTTCAGCTTCTTTTAATACCATCGGTTCTTGATCATATGCTGCCTCCTTTAATGGTTGAATGTCACTCAGTTCTTTTTGGTATAGTGACTCTGTGTATTCCTTCCACCTTCTTTTGATGCTTCCTGGGTCATTCAATATTTTGCCCATAAAACCTTTCAAAATTGCAATGTGCTTGAGTTTTTCTCTTTAGTTTTTTCAGCTTGAGAAACGCCCAGTGTGTTCTTTCCTTTTGGTTTTCTAACTCCAGAACTTTGCACATTTCATTAGAACACTTTACTTTGTCTACTAGAGCAGCCCTTTGAATATTCTGTTCAGCTCTTTTACTTCATGATTTCCTCCATTTGCTTTAGCTACTCTGTGGTCAAGAACAAGTTTCAGAGTCTCTTCTGACATGCATTTTGGTCTTTTCTTTCTTTCCTGTCTTTTAATGACCTTTTGGTTTCTTCATATATGATGCCCTTGATGTCATCCCACAACTAGTCTGGGCTTCAGGCATTAGTGTTCTATGCATCAATACTGATTTGGTCTCCAAATTCAGGTGGGATATTTTCCAGGCTGTGTTTTGGTTCTTGTGTACATGTTTAATTTTCTTTAGCTTCAACTTAAACTTGCATATGAGCAATTGGTGGCCTGTTCTGCAGTCAGCCCCTGGCCTTGTTCTGACTGATGATATTGAGGTTTTCCATCATCTTTTTCCACAGATATAGTAGATTTAATTCCTATGTTCTCCATCTGGTGAGGTCCACATATATAATCACTGTGTTGTAGAAAAAAATGAATTTGCAGTGAATAAGTCTTGCAAAGTTCTATCATGCAATTTCTGTCATCATTTCTATCACCAAGGCCAGATTTTCCAACTCCAGATCCTTCATCTTTGTTTCCAGCTTTCACATTCCAATCACCAGTAGTTATCAATGCATCTTGATTGCATATTTGGTTAATTCCAGACTACAGAAGTTGAAAAAAATCTTCCATTTCCTCATCTCTGGCATTAGTGGTTGGTGTGTAAATTTGAATAATAGTTGTATTAACTGGTCTTCCTTGTAGGCGTATGGATATTATACTGTCACTGATGGTGTTGTACTTCAAGATAGATTTCTAATGTTCTTTTTGATGATGAATGAAACACCATTCCTCTTCAATTTGTCATTCCCAGCAGAGCAGACCATAAAGTTTCTGATTCAAAATGGCCAATACCAGTCCATTTCAGCTTACTAATGCATAGGGTATCAATTGCTATGTGTTTCATTTCATTTCTGACAACTTCCAATTTTCCTAGATTTGTACTTCATGCATTCCATGTTCTGATTATTAGTGGATGTTTGCAGCCGTTTCTTCTCATTTTGCCTCATGTCATATCAGCAATTGAAGGTCCCAAAAGCTTTACTTCACCCACGTCATTAAAGCTGACTCTTCTTTGAGGAGGCAGCTCTTCTCCAGTCGTATCTTGAGTGCCCTCCAACCTGAGGGGCTCATCTTCTGGCACTATATCAGACAATGTTCTGCTGCTATTCATAAGTTTTTCACTAGATAATTTTTTCAGAAGTAGGCTGCCAGGTCCTTCTTCCTAGTCTGTCTTAGTCTGGAAGCTCAGCTGAAGCCTGTCCACCATGGTTGATCCTGCTAGTATTTGAAATACCAGTGGCATAGCTTCAAGCATCACAGCAACACACAAGCCACTACAGTACAATGAACAGTTTGAAACACTTTTTCATACATATAACTAGTAATGACAATTTCTAATTATATCTCATAGCTATAATAAATGTAGTATTATTTTTGAGCCTCTCTCATATGCCAGGAGCCCTAGCCATGTAGTAGTCAAGAGCTTGGCTGCTAATCAGAAGACCAGCAGATTGAATCCATCAGATGCTCCTTGGAAACCCCATGGGATGGTTCTATTCTGTTCTATAGGGTTGCTATGAATCAGAATCAATACCAATAGTTTTTTTTTTTTTTTTTTAAATCATGTACCAGGTCTTAGGATAATCAATCTACCCCTATAAACTCATATAACCAAAAAACCAAACACACTGAGTTTTTTAAATCATGTGCCAGGTACTGTGATAACCAGTCTATTTATATAAACTCATATAACCGGAAAACCAAACCCACTGCCATCGAGTCGATTCTGATTCATTGTGACCCTATTAGAGTAGAAATGCCCCCAAGGATTTCTAAGGCTGTAATCTCTACCAAGGCAGACTGCTGTATCTTTCTCCTGATATTAACACATATATTTTTATTTAATTATCCTAACAACTCAGGGTACAGTTTTACCGTTGAGCAAACTAGGATGTAGAGACACAAGTTGGAATCCTGCCTTTCCAACAAATAAGAAGGAAAAACAGGAATCCAACTTGTGTCACTTTAAATTCAGATCCTTTGTGGTTAACCACCTAGAATTATTGTAGCAAGGATAGCAAACATAGTTTTTCTTTACTTTCTTTAAATTTATTTTTATCATTTTTTTCAGCTTCAGCTTTTCACTACCAATTTTTTTAATCATTTAAAAAGTGTAAGTATTCACTGTGTTCAATGCTTGGTGTTCTTCAGCAATGGTGTTGGATACATCCAAAGTAATTACTGAATGCTGGGAAGATGCCTATTGGAAGGACCTTTGGGACAGGGAGCATTAATGTGTACATACCTACTAATAACTCTTGGAAAAGCAAACATAGGTTTGAACATGGGGAAACGAGACTGGGTGTGGCAAAAAGAGGTCACTGTTTTGCTTTTTGGGCTGCCACTTGAGAGGAGTTAATTACTGAGCATTTGTTGTTTTCTCAGTCCTCAATAGACAGCCTCCCAACAGCAAAACTGCCGGGGTTGCATCCAAGTGAGAGGTACTGATCCAGCCATTGTTTGGCACAATGAACTAAGCTTTCTGCTCTGGGAAATGTTGCATTGTATTATCTGGGATTTCTTCCAACATGGATCCCATCAGAGGGAATTACCTCATCACATTATTTTTGAATGACTAGTGTAAGACTGAAGGTTTTGCTTTTCTTAAAATCAACCTGCAGCAGATTAGCTTTGATTATAGGTTGGAGTACAGAGCTGCTTTATTGTTCACCTCATTCCCTGGACTCAGGAACTCCAGAGTGAAATCCAGTAAGATATCACGTTATGCCGTATCATCTAGCTTCCAACTTCCAATCCCATTTGCAGAACTTTTTTCAAAAACACTAATAAAGTTTCACTCTTTTTGTTTCAAAGAATGAATTTATTCCAACTGGCTTTCCTCTCAGTTCTAAGAGAGCAAATAAAATGTTAAAATAAGATCAAGAAATTGCTGTATTATGTTTCTAAAAATGAATCACAGCTTTAGATTAATGAATTTTTATGATACTTTGTTTCAGAGAGACTGGAAGGAAAAATAGCATTCATAGAAATGCTCACTAATGAGAGTTAAAAAAAATATATATTAATAATGGCAATAATTATTACAGCATAGTAGTTGATGCCACATATTTAATATTTATTTAATACTCAATATATACCAGGCTGCACTAGCCAATTACACACGTTGTCTAAATAAATCTTCACAACAGCCTTAAGAACTAAGAAATATAATCTCAATTTTTATTCTAACCACAGTTTCAGAGATTTGAGCTAGTCATACTCTTTAGTTCATGGCAAGCTATAATGACTGGCCTATGAGCACAACCACCTCTTTCTTATTTAGCATAGATTTTAAATGTTTTCCTCCTTTATTTCCAATCTCCAGGACCATGTTTTTCCTCTCTCACAGGCGGTCACTCTAACATGCTAATATATGTTCCTGGCTAAAAATATACTCGCACGTTTTTGCTGTATTGACAGCTGTGTGAGCTTTTTTAATTTATGTAACCATTATTGTATTATAGGTCTTTCTTTTGTATTTTTCCCCCAACACTATGTTTTAAAATATCTATCCATGATACTGGCTAATGCTGGTGGCTCAGTGGTTGAAGGCTGAGGCTGCTAACCAAAACGTCGGCGGTTTGAATCCACAGGCTACTCCTTGGGAACCCTATGGGGCAGTTCTCCTCTGTCCTACAGAGTCACTGTGAGTTGGAATTGACTGGATGGAAACTTATTTTTTTAATCCATGATACTGAACACTTGTAATCTCTAACCACTGAACAGTATTGTTCAACTACTATATTTAACTGAATCATTCTGCTAATGATGGACATATGTACTATTCCACTCTACGTATCACAAATGCAGAGTGATGAACATATTGGAAAACACCACTTTTTAATTCAAACATTGTTTCAATATTAGCAGGTTCATATTATTCAAATTAAGATAACACTTTTGTGGATCTGAGGAAAACATTCTCTGGACCATGTATGTAGGATTTGGATTAATAATTCCACTGTTGTTAGGTGCTGTCGAGTTGATTCTGATTGATAGCAACACTATGCACAACAACAAAACACTGCCTGGTCCTGCACCATCCTTACAATTGTTGTTATGCTTGAGCCCATTGTTGCAGCCACTGTGTCAGTCTATCTCGATGAGAGTCTTCCTCTTTTCCACTGACCCTGTACTTTACCAAGCCTGATGTCCAGGGACTGATCCCTCCTGACAACGTGCCCAAAGTATGTAAGACACAGTCTCGCCATCCTTGCTTCTAAGGAGTATTGTGGTTGTACTTCTTTCAAGACGGATTTGTTCGTTCTTTTGGCAGTCCCTGGTATATTCAATATTCTTTGCCAGCACCACAATTCAAAGGCATCAATTCTTCCTTGGTCTTCCTTAGTCATTGTCCAGCTTTCACATGCATATGATGCAATAAAAAATACCATGGCTTGGGTCAGGCACACCTTAGTCTTCAAGGTGACATCTTTGCTTTTCAGCATTTTAAAGAGGTCTTTTGCAGCAGATTTGCCCAATGCAATGCATCTTTTGATTTCTTGACTGCTGCTTCCGTGGCTGTTGATTGTGGATCCAAGTAAAATGAAATCCTTGACAACTTTAATCTTTTCTTTGTTTATCGTGATGTTGCTTATTGGTCCAGTTGTGAGGATTTTTGTTTTCTTTATGTTGAGGTATAATCCATACTGAAGGCTGTGGTCTTTCGTCTTCATTAGTAAGTGCTTCAAGTCTTCTTCACTTTCAGCAAGGAAAGTTGTGTCATCTGCATAATGAAGGTTGTTATTGAGACTTCCTTCAATCCCGATGCCCCATTCTTCTTCATATAGTCCAGCTTCACAGATTATTTTCTTAGCATAGATATTGAATAGCTTTGGCCCACACCTTTCCTGACTTTAAACCAGTCAGTATCCCCTTGTTCTGTCCGAACAGCTGCCTCTTGATCTATGTAAAGGTTCCTCATGAGCACAATTAAGTGTTCTGGAATTCCCATTCTTCACAGCATTATCCATAATTTGTTGTGATCCACACAGTCAAATGCCTTTGCATAGCCAATAAAACACAGGTAAACTTCCTTCTACTTCCTTCTGGTATTCTCTGCTTTCAGCCAGGATCCATCTGACATCAGCAATGATATCCCTGGTTCCACATCCTCTTCTGAATCTGGTCTGAATTTCTGGCAGTTCCCTGTGGATATATTGCTGCAGCTACTTTTGAATGATCTTCAGAAAACTTTTGCTTGAGTGTGATATTAATGATATTTTCAGATAATTTCTGCATTCGGTTGGATCACCTTTCTTGGGAATACACATAATTATGGATCTCTTCCAGTCAGTTGGCCAGGGAACTGTCTTCCAAATTTCTTGGTATAGACAAGTGACCATTTCCAGCACTTCATCTATTTGTTGAAACATTTTAACTGATATTCCATCATTTCCTGGAGCCTTGTTTTTCACCAGTGCCTTCAGTGCAGCTTGGACTTCTTCCTTCAGTACCATTGGTTCCTGACCATATGCTACCTCTTGAAATGTATTACCTCCATTTTCTTTTGATGCTTCCTGCGTCTTTTAATATTTTCCCCCATAGAGTCCTCCAGTATTGCAACTCAAAGCCTGGATTTTTTCTTCAGTTTTTTCAGCTTGAGAAACGCTGATTATTTGCTCATCAGACAATGTTCTGCTACTATTCATAAGATTTTCACTAGCTAATTCTTTTCAAAAGTAAACTGCTGCGCCCTTCTTCCTAGTCTGTCTTAGTCTGAAAGCTCAGCTGAAACCTGTCCGCCATGGGCGACTCTGCTGGTATCTGAATACTGGTGGCATAGCTTCCAGGATCACAGCAACATGCAAGCCCCCACAGTATGACAAACTGACAGACACTTGGGGGTTAATTCCACTGGCAGCTACAAATTATGCACCAGAAGGATCGTAACTCTGTGCACTCAGACCATTAGGGTGTGAGGACTACAATTCCACTGCATCCTCTCCAACAGTTAATAATAGCAAAAAAACAGACCAGACCCATTGCCATCAAGTAGATTCAGACTCATAGCAACCCTACAGGACACAGTAGAACTGCCCCGTAGAGTTTCCAAGGAGTGCCTGGTGGATTTGAACTGCCAACCTTTATTAGCAGCTGTAGTTCTTAATCACTATGCCACCAGGTTCCAAAAGTTAATATTCCCCCCCCCCAAAAAAAACCACTTCCATTGAGTCAATTCCGACTTATAGCGACCCTATAGGACAGAGTAGAACTGCCCCATAGAGTTTCCAAGGAGCACCCGGTGGATTCGAACTGCCGACCTCTTGGTTAGCAGCTATAGCACTTAAAAACTACACCACCAGGGTAAAGTTAATATGCCACTTTAAATTTTTTGCAAATATGGCAATGTGTGCAGAGACAATATCTTTTAGTTTCAGTTTCTCTGATTAGTGGGGTGGGTGTGCGTCTATATTTTTGTCATGTCAGCTATTTGGTTTCATTTTTCTCTGAACTACCAAGTCACACTTTGCCCATTTTTCTACATAACTGTATTTTTTTCAGGATTTCTTAGAGTTTTTTTTTTTTTTTTTAACACATTTAGACACTAATCAATTAGTAGTTTTAAACATTGAAAATATTTTCTCCCCATAACTCACTATCCTGAAAGTTTAGTTTATGGTGTCCATTGTAGAGAGTAATCTTTAATTTTAATGTAGTAAATTGTGTTTTTGATGTTTAATTTAACAGTTCTTGCCTGCTCAAGACTACAGAGATATTCTCCTCCATAGACTTCTGTTATATTTAGTCTTACATTTTGCTTTTGGGTTATAAATCCAACTGAATTTCATCCTTGAAGACTGAAGTAGATCACTTGATTTGCGTTCCCCCAGAAACAGACTCTGAAACAAGGATTCCAGAGAGTACAGGTAGTTTTATGGGAGATTATCCCAGAAAATATCAGCAGGGCAGTGGTAAAGTGAGACAAGGAAGGAAAGAGAGCAAGTGAGCCAAGCAAGCTACCATGGTGAATATCGGGAGCTTAATTATTGTATAACTATGGGAAAAAATAACTATGGGAGCTAGTGTAAAACACAAGTCTCAGAGGTATTTCCCACAGAGGGAGAGTTAGATTCTCTGGCACTTGTGTCTTACCCTGCAGGCATATACAGTGGGCCCTGGCAATTACAGAAAGCTCTCAAGTCAAGTTGGAGATGCGGGCTGTGAATGCCATGTGGCTTTCACTGGAGCGGTGAAACTAAGGAGAATGGTCAAGGCCCATCATTTACTTATTGACTGGTTTTACATTACCGTATTTATCTTATGCCATATCTTATGCCATGTTTCTGTAGATACCTGTGTCTGTTTCATGCATATGATATTTTTATGGTTATGTCGGCCTTTAAAAAAATAAATAAATAAAATTAATGGTACTCTATTATTTTTTAGGCTTATTCTTAGATATAATTTTTGTTTGTTTTTTTCTTTTTTATTATATGTAAAATATTTTAGCTCAGCAGTTGTTAGCAATGAAGGGAGCACTCTTGGTTTTTCAAAGTTATTTTTCAGCAAATTTGCTAGATTTTCTTATTAATCTTTTATTTATTTAGTTGCATTTTCTACATAGTTATTCATATCATATGCAAAAAAATTCCAATTACATATTTCCTTCCTATATTTTAACCTGTTGATCTTTCTTATGATATTATATTAGCCAGGATCGTTGTACGTACCAATGATAAAGAGCACCATCACTGTCTTGATCTAAAATATAAAGAGAATGGTGCTAAAATATTTCCATGCAGAAAATTAACTTTGCTGTGGATTCTAAAAAAAAAAAAAATAAAGATTGTTCTTTTTTATGTCTAGATTTCTGAGAATTTTTAACAATTAAAGTTGATTGTATCAAATTATTTTTTCTGCATCTATTGATAAAAATGTAAATTTCACCTTTTGTTTATTATTTTGACAGATATACTGAAGGTATATTTATGATATTTTTGGCATGAATCTCATCTAAATTTTTAGATATACCGTTGAATTTAATTAGTTAATACTTTATTTAGACTTTCAAATCCACATTCGTAACACAATTGGATCAACATATTCTTTTGTATTGTTTTACCACTTTTAGAATTCAGGTTATTTTAGAATCATAGCATTAGTGTTTTTCACCACTTCCTATTTTCTGGAACAAATTGAGTGGTAGAATTCAAAACTTTTGAAAAAAAAAAGGGATAGTTTATTTTACTCTGGATCACCTTTCTTGGGAATAGGCATAAATATGGATCTCTTCCAGTCAGCTGGCCAAGTAAGCGTCTTCCGGATTTGTTGGCATAGATGAGCAAGCTCTTCCGGTGCTGCATCCTATTGTTGAAATGTCTCAATTGGTATTCCATCAATTCCTGGAGCCTTGTTTTTCACCAGTGCCTTCAGTGCAGCTTGGACCTCTTCCTTCAGTACCGTTGATTCCTGATCATATGTTACCTCCTGAAGTGGTTGAACGTTGACCAATTCTTTTTGGTATAGTGACTCTGTGTATTCTATCTTCTTTTGGTGCTTCCTGTGTCATTTAATATTTACCCTGTAGAATCCTTTAGTAATTCAACTTAAGGATTGAATTTTTTCTTCAGTTCTTTCCGCTTGAGAAATGCTGAGCGTGTTCTCCTCTTTTGGTTTTCTATCTCCAGGTCTTTGCACATGTCATCAAAATACTTTGTCTTCTTTCAGCTCTTTTACCTCATCATGTTTTTCTTTTGCTTTAGCTATTTGACGTTTAAGACCAAGTTTCAGAGTTTCTTCTGACATCCATGTAGGTCTTTTCTTTCTCTCCTGTCTTTTTGATAACCTCTTGCTTTCTTCACATATAATGTCCTCAATGTCATTCTACAACTCGCCTGGTCTTCAGTCATAAGTGTTCAATGCATCAAATCTGTTCTTCAGATGGTCTCTAAATTCAGGTGAGATATACTCCAGGTTGTACTTTGTTCTAATTTTCTTGTGGACTTGTTCTAATTTTCTTCAGTTTCAGCTTGAACTTGCATATGAGTAGTTAATGATTGGATCTGTAGTTGGCCCCGGCCGTGTTCTGACTGATGACATTGAGCTTTTCTGTAGCCTCTTTTGACAGATGTCATTGATTTGATTCCTGTGTATTCCATCTGGTGACGTTTTCACATGTACAGTTGCTGTTTATATTGCTGAAAAAAGATATTTACAATGAAGCAGTTGTTGGTCTTGCAAAATTCAATCATGTGATTTCCAGCATCATTTCTATCACCAAAGCCATGTTTTCCAAATACTGATCCTTCTTTATTTCCAACTTTTGCATTCCAATCACCAGTTATTTTCAGTGCATCCTGATTGCATGTTTGATCAATTTCAGACTGCAGAAGTTGCTAAAAATCTTCAATTTCTTCATCTTTGGTCTTAGTGGTTGGTGTGTAAATTTGAATAATAGTCATATTAACTGTTTTTCTTGTAGGCATATGGATATTATCCTATCACTGATAGCATTGTACTTCAGGATAGATCTTGAAATGTTCTTTTTGATGATGAATACACCACCATTCCTCTTCAAGTTGTCATTCTCGGCATAGTAGACCACATAATTTTCCAGTTCAAAATGACCAATACAAGTCCATTTCAGCTCACTAATGACTAGGATATTGGTCTTTATGCGTTCCATTTCATTTTTGATGATTTCCAGTTTTCCTAGGTTCATATTTAGTACATTCTAGGTTCCGATTATTGATGGGTGTTTACAGCTGTTTCTTCTCATTTTGAGTGGTGCCACATCAGCAAATGAAAATACCTAAAGCTTGGCTCCATTCCCGTCATCACGGTTGACTCCACTTTGAGGAGGTAGCTCTTCCCTAGTCATATTTTGAGTGCCTTCCAACCTGAGGGGCTCATCTTCCAGCACTATAACAGCCAATGTCCCACTGCTATTCATAAGGTTTTCACTTGCTAATTGTTCTCTGAAGTAGACTGCTGGATCCATCTTCCTAGTCTACTTTAGTCTGGAAGCTCAGCTGAAACTTGTCTTCCATGGGTGACCCTGCTGGAATTTGAATACCAGTGGCATAGCTTCCAGCATCACAGCAACACACAAGCCCTCACAGTGCGACAAACTGACAGACACATCGGGGGAGAGCACTAAATATTAGTCTTTTGAGTTGCATATTAGGCAGTTCCACTGCCTTTTCTTTGACCAGAAATTATCTGATTCCTTATTTTTGTCATTTGTGGGAGCCATCTTGTTGTACTTTTTTATATGTTTTGATACTGTCTGCTCTCACTGAGATATTAAGGTATTATTTTCTTTATTTATTGATTATATGCTCATTTGTTTCCTCCTGCTTTTTTTGTTTTGCTTTGATATGTCAGGGTGGGTGGGCCAGCTGTGTTTTGCTGATTACTAGTCTGTGGCCACAATAGTTCTCACTACCTTGTCTAGGTGGTCAAGTCAGGAACAGGCAGGGTGAGTCTTTTTCATTGTTCACTGGTTTGGTGAGGTGGCTGAGGGTGGGCTGGTTGGGCACCTTCTGTCTCCTGATTTTGGGGCAGCAGTGCAGGAGCTTTCCCGGCCACTCACCAGATAGGTGGGGGTGCTGGATGAAGGGTAGTGCAAGCTCACTTCCCACCATTCAGCAGCTGGTCAAATGGTGGGGGCGGGGGGTGGCAGTGCAGGCCAGGTATTGTGGCTGGGCTGGTCTGAGCACTGGCAGTGTTCTAGACATGGTGGCATGTTGGGGGCTGGTAGGAAAAAGGGAGTGTCAGTGGTGTGCAGGGTGGGTGCTCTATCTTCTGTTGTGAGCTCCATGAAGTTGCCTTATTGTACTCCTTGTCTGGGGACATTGCTGGCTGTGCTCCAAGATGGTAAAGCTGTGCTGCATTAGCTGGCAGGGGAACTCCACTCCCTATCTCTCCTCATTCTCTGTTCTGTTAGTTTCTTCTTCCATTCAGTGTTTCATCTAATTCTTTATTCCTTCATTTGATCCTTAGGGTTCTAGGATTGATGATTGGGTCTGTTTCACTTAATTTTTTGGGTCTTTGCTGCAGATGGATGGCTTCTGTCTATAATGTCATGTTAGCCTGGCGCCTCCGTTTTCTGAAGGAGAGCTTTTGGCTACCATCTTGTTGTTTGCAGTGGTTATCGATTATAAACAACACTCTTGATACCTCCTTGAGATCCCCGTGTATCCCTTTATCAGCTTCTCTGAACTCAACCCCATAACTCCTATGTGCATTGCTACTAACTGCTTGGGCTTGAGACCTATAGAAGATTACCCTTAGTCAAGAAGTGACATTGTTCTTTGGCCTGGATGTTTTACATTCTTCCTCCCAGAGACCTGATACTAATGACTGACAGATGTGGGATGGACTTTGCCTTGTACTTTATGTTCTGGAGTTCCCTGCAGGGTCAGGCTGAGTCTAGGGCTTAACCTGAAATGGCACCCTTATTTAGAGCTTCTTTCCTGTCCGTATCCTGATTTTAAGTTAACTTACTTGTTCATTCCACAAAGATTTCCTTAATAAATCACAGGAACTCATACTCTACTCAGTGACTGCTTCTGAAAGAACCCAGTCTAAGAATACAGTCTAACCAGATTATTTCTACACGTGTTAATTTTAGGATTTTTTATTTTTCCAGGAATTTATTCATTGTTTTCTGATCTTAAGAGTATTAGTATATACTTTTCAAAGTATTCCCTTAATGTCTGTTTGAATCTCAGTTGCATCTGATTTTTTTCCTAATTCATTCTATATTTCAGTCATTCGAAATTTATCTTTGAAGTTTATTTCTTTGAAGTTTATCCAATTTCGTTTTTTAATCATTAGCATGCTCTATTGCATTTCTTTTTGCACAGATTTTTTGCATTAGTTTCTTTTTGTGTTACTAGGTCAACTTTACAATTTTTAAATCTCTTTATTTGAATAATTAGCTCCTCAAATTTCTCATAATATGGTTGTGTTTTAGTGGATTTATTTTGTTTACTTTTTACCAAGTTCTAAGTCCATTGCTTAGCTTTTTATTATTTTCTGAAATTGTATTTAAATCTGTGATTTCCTCTCTAAGTACTACATTTCCTGTGTTCTTGAACACCTTAATAAGTCATGATAAATGTTGCAGTGTAAAATATTTTATTTGACAGGGGTTACAATGCTAATTATATAATTATATCATTCCCCTTATTATTTCCTCCTTTAAGATTTTTTAAGAAGAGGATATTATGATTTTCAGATTTAAGGATTTTAGAATGCAGTTTTGGTACTGATTTCTAATTTCATATTTGTTTAGATAATGCTGATTTCTTTAAATGTATCATGGGTTTTTTTTTTTTTTTCCTAATTCAAGGTCATATTTTATTTTCTTTCTTTATAGGTCTATATATGTTCCTTATTTCTAAAGCAACTTGAGCTTTTGTTCCTCTCATTTATTTAAAACATCAAGTTTTTGCCCTTTTGTCCCCTACCTTGAATTCACTTTTTTCTAAAAGTAACACTCTCTTCCCCAGGTCTTAAAATTTTCTATACCCTTTTCTTTGTTCTTGACCTTTTCAGACAACATACTGCCAGATCACTAATTATTATTTAATTCAACTTGAGAATGTCTTTTGATCTGTGCATTTACTGAGTGTTGCTCTGGGGAGTTCTAGTGTCAATCTGATGTATTTTTTAGATGAACTATTCTTTTTTTCAGGAAGGTTTTAGAATTTTACATTTTCTGTAGGTATTTAGATCATTCTAATGTCTATACATTTCTACTTACCTATTGTGTTGGGTCTTTACAAGTACTTTTGACCTGTAGTTTCTTGTTTTACTTTTATTAAGGGAAACACAGGACAACTATTTCTTCATATATCTTCTTTCTTCACTTTATTTTTTCCTACCCTGGATCTTCCACTATATGGATGTTGACATATTTTTTCTATCAATCATGTTTCTTAATTTTCTTTTATATTTTTCACTGCTTTAACTCTTTAATAGCTTTGAGAAGAGATTCACGATGTTAAGTTCTGGTTCTTTTATTTAATATTAATCTGTGTTCATTGCGCTGTTAAACCTATTTTAAATTTGTATCGTAACTGGTTGTTCCTATACATGCTGCTAATATACTTCCATTTTATTCCTCCATTAATGATATTTATTTTGCAAGTTTTAATTTTTTATCTAGCCTGATTGTTAATTTGGCTTTATCTGTGTAAGTTGTCTTATTGATTAAATTTTCCTTTGTTTTTTTTAATAATTGCAATGCATAAAGGCTTCATTTTTTTTTTTTTCCCTGTGAGCTCATTTTCCTCTGAGGTATAAGCTACTTTGATTGATGATGACGTACAGAGAAAAGGAACCAAAGCCTGAACCTTCATTTATGCTGTTTTGCATAATTCTTTAATTTTTGGCAGCAGTGAGGGAAAGCTTAGGGAGTAGAGGACTCCTAGCCGGTGTCAAATAAACTCAATCATTCCACATTTGATATTCCCCACTAATCAGCTCTGACTCTCAGGTAACCTTCTTTTCCTCCTTCTGGCACTGCTTTTTTCTAAGAAATGTCTTTCTTTTAATCAGTACATGTTCACGTATGTGTGTATGCACACATGTATGAATGCATTGTGGTGGTTGACTAACAAGATTCACTGCTCAGAAGTTGGTCAGCAAGTTCTGCTACTGCTTGCTGCCATAGTTGTGGCTCTACTGGAGCATATTCCCCGAAGATTCACAATAGCCTTCATTGATAGAGCCCTAAAGAAATTTAAGAATGATAGAAAACCCTTTAGATGAAAGATGTTAGAATAGAGCTTTTCAAACAACCCTCACTCTGTAGAGATTGTGTTTCTTGTAGTAAAGAGAGCAGAGTCTACAATAATTCTTCCACTTCGTAGGCCATGTTCTTCCAATCTGTGCTCTAGATTTTATCCTCCCTCACGACCAATAGGCCAATGCCATAAAAATTTTCTATTATTTCTCTTGTACATCCTCATTTTTCCCTGTCTAAGAATTGTAAGAACAATAGACAAATTTGCTGTTTTCTTTCTTACGTTAAAAATAAAGTAAAACTTTCCCTTAACCCAATTTGCCTGCCTGTTGCCTTCTCATATCTCTTTTCACCCTTGCTGTGAAACCACTCACATGTCCTCAATTCCTTAACTCTCATTCTTTCTTAAACCTTTATAATCAGGCTTTCATACCTACCACTTTACTAATGCTCATCTTTTCAAGGTGTTCAATGATCACTTTGAAAAATTCAGCAGTCAATTTGCAGATGTCAGGTTTGTTGACCTACAAGAAACATTTAACAATGTTCTTACTCCCTCCTTAAAATTTTTTTTTTCTTTACTTGGTTTTATGTTTCTATTCTACTTTACTTGTCGTTTTGACTCTTTTGCTGATATATCTGTTTTCTACCACTTCTTAAGTTGAAGTACCCCAACAATCCGCCCTTGGTACTTTTCAGTTATTTTATACATCTCACTTTCCTAGTGTTCTCACCCACTTCATGCTTTAATTAACATCTACTGGTCAGTGACTCCTAAATTTCTATTTCCAGCTCAGACCTCTTTCCTGATCTCCACACTTGAACATCCAACTCCCTACTCAACATCTCTATGTTTATATCTAATAAGTGTCTTACTCCCATATTTCCACCAAACCTGTTCCATCTGTAAATTTCTCTGTCTTATTTGATGGCAATGCCATCCTTTAGTTGCTCAGTCCCAGAAACTTGACAGCCTTATTAAATCTTCTCTTTGTCTGTTACAGCATGTAATCTATGATAAAATCTGTCGAATACATCCAGAATATGACCAATTTTTACTATTTTCACTGCAACCAAAAGGTCCACATGATGACCGTTTCTCAGTCAGATTGTTGCAATGGGCTTATAAGTGAAATCTTAAAACAACAGCTAGAGCTGTCCTTCATACAGATGGGCACTCATGTTACTCATCTGTTTGACATTTAGATATGTGTCCTCATTTGACTCCTAGTTAAAAGCCAAAGTGCTAATATGCCTATTAATCTTATGCAATTTAGGCCTGTTGGCTCACTGAAAATGGTGACACTGCTGGTTCAATGTTAGAATTCTCATATTCCATGCAGGAGACCTGGGTTCGATTCCATGCATAGCCACTATCTATCAGTTGGCACTTGGGCTATAGGAAACTACGGATTTGTTCAAAAAATTTACTCAGTACTTTCAAAACATAGTTTCCCTAACTTTATGATTTCCATCTTAGGTCCTAGGACCCTAAATAATGCCGTAATATATAAAGCCTTTGGTTTGGTGGTTTTTTCATATATGCAAAGTTCAAGTTCTGAATGTATCACTTTTCCATTAAATTAAGTACAACTTTCTAAAGACCATCAGTAAATTTATTTATAGTTGGAAAAAGAGCTATAGCTTACATACGACTTCAGAGAAAACTTGATATTTTTTGCTCATGTGTAAGTTATATGTTACATTGAAGTTATATAACATATATGTAACTTCATTTACATAAATAAGGGTGCAGTCATGCTTCTGAATATAAATATGTAAACTACTTCTAGGCTTTTATTTAAGTCTAGGGAAGTCAATCTTATTTTGTAGTCTAGATGCCGTTGGTATAAAATTATCTTCCAGAGCTAAAGCATACAAAAATAGGCTTCGATCTCAATTTTTTAATATGTTAATCCTTTACACATTTAATTATGACATTCGCCAGGTGTTTATCATTAGAAAGAGGATGCAAACAAACTTCTTAGCCGCCTTCTTGGAGATGTATTATATTCTTTTGCCTCAAGTCCTCACCCATGTATCTGGGGAATTCAAATTATTTGAGAGCCATACTTCTCCACTGATATAATGGTCACTGTGTTTTAGATGAAAATTTAAGTAAAACAACAACAAAAAAGGCAACTGATAGCATAGCCTTTAATCAGTGGATTACTCTAACTACACTTTCTATAATGATGCTCAGACTCACAAAATCCCATGAAGCCCATTGCACAACTTCACTTGCTGTACAAGGAAGGTAGCACTTTACATCATGAGATTATAAGAGCACTTCCAGTTTACTAGTCCTGTTAACTGTGGTTACTCTGCTGATGTGGGTGTTTTTATTCTTTGATCACGTAAAATACTCCACTGGTTTGATTAGTAATACTGTCTTCTGAAACGGGCTAACAGGTTTTTTTTTTTTATGCTTTGCTCCTCCCAGTGACTAAGAACTCCTATAGCTCTTCTTAGATATTCCAATATCCCAGGAAGAAAGTTTAGGAAATGTTTTCTTCTCTGATTTAATAAAAAAAAATTACAATGCATTTTGTCTGTATACATTGATCATTGTATATAGTTACCTAAAGTGACATAACTGTTCTCCAACTTTAAGTCTTTATCCATTTAAACTTCTGTTAACCAGAGACTGTTTGAAGTGAATTGTAATGTTCTTCTCCTATGGTTCATACCAAAGTATTCTATGAGGCATCCCTAAGGAAGCAATAGGCTTATTTTGCAAATTAAGGGCATTTTCTAAGAAAGAGGGTCTGTATCAAATACCATGGGTCTGTCACGTGGTAAGTAATAAACAGGAATATGTACCCAGTCAAGGAATCTTTGCAATTAGAGCAAACATTCTTTGCTTCATCTTTTTGCAAGGTCACTTTCAATTAGCATGTTCATGGACAGTGGAGTCCTGGCTTTTCTTTATAACCTATAATAGATTCAATTATTTTTCAAAATTGTTTCCATTATCTAAATATGCCTGGCTTAAAACTAAATATACTTTATTGAGAGCTGTGGTTCTAAATTCCTCTGATTTCTGGATGCTTTGCACAGTGGCAGGAATCTCATACCAAGTAAGGTGGATAGCCAATCGGCAAACTCTTTTGTTTAAATGTATAAAAAAATAGTGTATATGAAATGTACACTTGAAATACTGATGGTAATTTCAGCCTTATTTTTGGTCTTCTTCACTTCCTCTGATTAATGTTATCCTTTTAACACAGTAGCATGATCAGGGCAGATTTGTATAGCATAATGGATGTTCACTATACCATAAGTCTATCAAAAGTCAGTGAGACAAATAAGTCCACTAACGGAGGTAGTAAGCTCCGTCTATTAGTGATCCCCATCTGTTCTCTGCTACAGTTAATAATCCACTGGAAATAATTGTCAGGGCACAGACCTTTGGATTACAAACAGACTGATGGACAGGATCATGACACCATATATTCTGCCACTTTTTCTTTATAATTTCTAGAGTCAGATTCCTCCCACATGACTGAATTATGTAGCAGAAATCATCAGGAAAAAAATTATTCTCACAAGTGAGTGCTAAGTAAATATATATTTTACAGGCTGCTCAGGCAGATAGTCTTATCATTATTAAGCTACCATCCTTGTACACAGAAGATAGGAAACCTGGACATTATCTTTTTGTTTCTATGCCTTAATCATTCTGCCATACAGGAGTCCACAATTTAAAAACTGGTAGTGTTCCAGAAATTAATTTGTGAGTCCATTGTTTGGAACTTGGAATACCTTTCCAGTAGAAACAATATTATAAGTGGTGGTTAGGTTCCCAGGACAACCCATAAAATATCTCCTTAATCTGTAATAAACATTAATTCTAGAACCTAACCAAGCTGTATAAAATGTGACTGATTTGTTAGAGCTACAACAGATATATATTTTTACCAAAAGCAGGAGACAGAATTCCATTTTATCTCTCACAGCCCCCTCTATTTACACATGAACATATTCTAATGTCCCAAATATTTACATTTTCAAATCCACCAGCTGCTCCTTGAAAATCCTATGGCGCAGTTCTACTCTTTCCCATAGGGTCTCTGTGAGTTGGCTCGACGGCAATGGGTATTAAATATGGAAGATGGTGAACAATTAGAACATTAAATTTGAACATTAACATAATGGTTATGGAATTGAAATAATTTCTCATGGATCATTGAATATCGAAATTGAGGCTCTCTTCATGTTATTTCTAGTTTCTCTGGTAGGTTCATTGCTCAGACTTGCCTGCCTCCTTCCATGTCCATCAACCCATGGTTATAATGAGCATTTATATTCTTTCTTAGCCTCATGTAATGTTTTTGTTTTATATCCTCCTACTCTCACTAGGTTTACTGCATCTTACTAAAAAATGCTAATAAATGGAAGGGGTCACGTCTAAAAAATTATCTGTGTGTTAAAATTAACACAAATAGATTGTATTTACCTGCACAGTATAACAAAAATGACAGTATTAGTAAACAGATATTCTAAAGTAATTCAGCATTTTGCAGAGCAGCCACATACAGTAGCAAATGATGAAACTGGATCAAGTACAGAATATCTAGTATATTTTCATTGTAGCTGAGAATTTGTCAAAGTTTCCCATGATATCCTTTGGGCAGGGAAATGCTAAGTAAGTGTTTAGTTATTTTTGGTCTTAATCATAGTGTGTCTGTTAGGAAAATGTTGCTTGAAAACAGTTACACAAATCTCAATGGCTTGAAATAACAAAGTTTTATTTCTCACACATTCATTACGTTTTAGTGAAAGGGGTTTGGATGGGAAATCTCTGCTCAGGATAATTGCTGAATAAGCCGTGGTACCAGCACAACAAACATCAAACTAGCTTCTATTCATCATGCAAGAGCAAAGGAAACCTCTGGAGGATTCCATTCCAGCAATTAGATGCTGTGGCCTGAAAGTGGCCTGTGTCTCCACTCACTGACCAGAACTAATCACATGTCTTCACCCAACCACAAGGGAACCCGAAAGTGGGGTGAGGTGTATGTATGGGAAGACAACGAGAAGTATTTCTTGAAGATATGAGTACTGAGACCCCTAGATTATTAACTAGCTACACCTGAGTAGAATTTCCATTACTACTTTTGCAGATGTCATGTTGACAAGTTCTGGAAGAATGATATTAAGCAGAGATTGAAAATTTAAGTGCCTTAACAATTGAGGACTGACTTTGTATGTGCTACTTTCACCTATATTACGTAATCATATTTGTTATATAGAACTAAACAGTGCACTTTTATCATGAGAAAAATTTACTTGATCTAAAGGATTTTACTTGAAGCCTTCCTACTCCTGCCGATTTGATGGAGCATCAGTTCTGTGATTTTGCTTTTGTCCTTGAATAGCATGAGAGCCCCCCGTCATATATCAGATCTTCTTCAGGTACCCTCAATCTAGTCCCTTTATTGCACTAAATCAAGCATGCATTGTGAAGTGAAAAACTAAGATTTATTATAGTCAGTAGTTTCAAAAGTCCTTTTCTTCTGGTTCTGACACCTTCTAAAGCTTGAAGTAAAATTAATCATGCCACATACATGCTTAGTGCTTAATAGTCATCTACTTAAATATCTTGCCTCTTTTTTCAAATGTGTATTTTTAAAATAAAATGCTTCAATTTGCTAGGTGGCAACACTAACAAAAATATTTTTGGGATTTAAATATTTTGTGTGCTAAGTTGTTTATATTTCCCATACTGTATGTTGTAGTGTTTTAAGTGGAGGGATGTTTTTCTAATACTGAAATGAAAATAATTATTTTAAATTTGATTCAAGGTCATTTCAAATCTGATTCTTTGAATTTGCTGACAATCAGTTTTAAAATCCTAGGGATTTAACAGTACATGAAGACAGAAATCCATTCATAAATAAAATATACACAATACTGGTTAGCCGAAATGCTCTTTAGAAGCGAGGATGGTGAGATTTCATCTCAGGTACTTTGGACATGTTATCAAAAGGGACTAGTCTCTGCAGAAGGATATCAAGCCTGGTAAAGTAGAGAGTCAGTAAAAAAGAGGAAGACCCTCGACAGGGTGGACTGACACAGTGGCTGCAGCAGTGTGCTCAAGTATGATTGTGAGGGTGGCACAGGACTGGGCAGTGTTTTATTCTGTTGTACATAGGGCTGCTATGAGTTGGAACCGACTCGATGGCACCTAATATCAACCACACTTTTTCTATTATATATAATAGTGTTTTTGAACAAACCAGATACTTCTAAAAAAGACAAATGGACTTTGTACAACTATAAACATTAAAACTAAACATCATTTTGTTCTGACAAACTCATTTCTTTGATAAGATTTGTAAGTATGCCATGTAGTTTGTTCATTAAATTAGAGTTGGATATGACAATTATTCTACATGGCAGTTTTCCATTTATGTGTGTGTGTTGTGTTAGAAAACATGAAAGTTCTTTCATTCCTTATCATCTAGGAAAATGCTGATTTTATTAATTGAACAAATATTCATTGAGTAACTACCATGTATCAGCCACTGCCTTAAGCCTTGGAGATACAGCAATGAAGAAAACATAACACCCATCGAGGTTACATTCTGGTGTGGTGAGACAGACACACTGAGAAAAACAAATACTATGACAGGTGATGTACACTTTGCCCACAGCACCCATTTCCTCTAAAGACACCAACACCCATGAGGAATCTGAGTGTGATTCAATCTGCGACAAGATTTCCAGCCCTCTAACTCTTTCACTTCCCTTGGACAAACATTGAAGCCACCGTAGCTGCCATAGGGGGCACATCAAACTTCCTGCAGACACCATTAATACCAGCAGGGGGTGAAAGATGACTGCAACAGAGTTCTTGTGCCCCTCTTACCTGAGGAAAGGGACCCATCCTTGTTTCAAATAATGAATAGTACGATAAAGAAAAACAAAGCTGAAAAGGATAATTGAGTCTCCTTGTGACTGGGTCTTTGTCTTTGAATTGGACAATTAGACTTACATAATTTTAAATTCGTTTGGTTATTGTCATTATATTTTATTGTTTAAAACAAGTTGAGAGGGAAGGACAGAGGAGAAAAAAAGGAGAGAACTAAGAGAGTTTACACCTAGCAACATAACAAATGCTTCCTCCACGTAGAACTTAACACATTTTTTTTAAATAATTTTTATTGTACTTTAAGTGAAGTTTACAAATCAAGTTAGTCTGTCACATATAAGCTTATATACACCTTACTCCATAACACTCCCACTTAACTGTCCCCCTAATGAGTCAGCCCGCTCCCTCCTTCCACTCTCTCCTTTAGTGACAATTTTGCCAGTTTCTAACCCTCTCTACCCTCCTATCTCCCCTCCAGACAGGAGATGCCAACACGGTCTCAAGTGTCCACCTGATACAGGTAGCTCACTCTTCATCAGCATCTCTCTCTAACCCATTGTCCAGTCCCTTCCATGTCTGATGAGTTGTCTTCGGGAATGGTTCCTGTCCTGGGCCTACAGAAGGTTTGGGGACCATGACGGCCAGGATTCCTCTAGTCTCAGTCAGACCATGAAGTCTGGACTTTTTATGAGAATTTGGGGTCTGAACCCCACTGATCTCCTGCTCCCTCAGAGGTACTCTATTGTGCTCCCTGTCCCGGCAGTCATCGGTTGTGGCCGGGCACCATCTAGTTCTTCTGGTCTCAGGTTGATGTAAGTCTCTGGTTCATGTGGCCCATTCTGTCTCTTGGGCTCATAGTTATCATGTGACCTTGGTGTTCTTCATTCTCCTTTGATCCAGGTGGGTTGAGACCAATTGATGCGTCTTAGATGGCCGCTTGTTAGCATTTAAGACCCCAGACGCCACATTTCAAAGTGGGATGCAGAATGTTTTCATAATAGAATTATTTTGCCAATTGACTTAGAAGTCCCCTTAAGCCATAGTCCCCAAAATCAGCCCTTGCTCCGCTGACCTTTGAAGCATTCAGTTTATCCCAGAAACTTCTTTGCTTTTGGCCCAGTCCAGTTGAGCTTACCTTCCCTGTATTGAGTATTGTCCTTCCCTTCACCTAAAGTAGATCTTATCTACTAACTAATCAGTAAAAAACCCTCTCCCACCCTCCCTCTCTACCCCCCTCCCTCTCTCCCCCCCTCATAACCACAAAAGTATGTGTTCTTCTCAGTTTATACTATTTTTCAAGATCTTATAATAGTGGTCTTATACAATATTTGTCCTTTTGCCTCTGACTAATTTCGCTCAGCATAATGCCTTCCAGGTTCCTCCATGTTATGAAATGTTTCACACATTCGTCACTATTCTTTATCTATGCGTAGTATTCCATTGTGTGAATATACCACAATTTATTTAACCATTCATCCATTGCTGGACACCTTGGTTGCTTCCAGCTTTTTGCTATTGTAAACAGAGCTGCAATAAACATGGGTGTGCATACATCTGTTCGTGTGAAGGCTCTTATTTCTCTAGGGTATATTCCGAGGAGTGGGATTTCTGGATTGTATGGTAGGTCTACTTCTAACTTTTTAAGAAAACGCCAGATAGATTTCCAAAGTGGTTGTACCATTTTACATTCCCACCAGCAGTGTATAAGAGTTCCAATCTCTCCGCAGCCTCTCCAACATTTATTATTTTGTGTTTTTTGGATTAATGCCAGCCTTGTTGGAGTGAGATGGAATCTCATCGTAGTTTTAATTTGCATTTCTCTAATGGCTAATGATCGAGAGCATTTTCTCATGTATCTGTTAGCTGCCTGAATATCTTCTTTAGTGAAGTGTGTGTTCATATCCTTTGCCCACTTTTGATTGGGTGGTTTGTCTTTTTGTTGTTGAGTTTTAACAGAATCATATAGATTTTAGAGATCAGGCGCTGGTCGGAGATGTCATAGCTGAAAATTCTTTCCTAATCTGTAGGTGGTCTTTTTACTCTTTTGGTGAAGTCTTTAGATGAGCATAGGTGTTTGATTTTTAGGAGCTCCCAGTTATCGGGTTTCTCTTCGTCATTTTTGGTAATGTTTTGTATTCTGTTTATACCTTGTATTAGGGCTCCTAAGGTTGTCCCTATTTTTTCTTCCATGATCTTTATCGTTTTAGTCTTCATGTTTAGGTCTTTGATCCACTTGGAGTTAGTTTTTGTGCATGGTGTGAGGTATGGGTCCCGTTTCATTTTTTTGCAAATGGATATCCCGTTATGCCAGCACCATTTGTTAAAAAGACTATCTTTTCCCCAATTAACTGACCCTGGGCCTTTGTCAAATATCAGCTGCTCATATGTGGATGGATTTATATCCTGGTTCTCAATTCTGTTCCATTGGTCTATGTGCCTGTTGTTGTACCAGTACCAGGCAGTTTTGATTACTGTGGCTGTATAATATATTCTAAAATCAGGTAGAGCGAGGCCTCCCACTTTGTTCTTCTTTTTCAGTAATCCTTTACTTATCCGGGGCTTCTTCCCCTTCCATATGAAGTTGGTGATTTGTTTCTCCATCACATTAAAAAATGTCTTTGGAATTTGGATCGGAAGTGCATTGTATGTATACCTGGCTTTTGGTAGAATAGACTTTTTTACTATGTTAAGTCTTCCTATCCATGAGCAAGGTATGTTTTTCCACTTAAGTAGGTCCTTTTTAGTTTTTTGCACTAGTACTTTGTAGTTTTCTTTGTATAGGTCTTTTACATCTTTGGTAAGATTTATTCCTAAGTATTTTATCTTCTTGGGGGCTACTGTGAATGGTATTGATTTGGTGATTTCCTCTTCGATGTTCTTTTTGTTGATATAGAGGAATCCAAGTGATTTTTGTATGTTTATCTTATAACCTGAGACTCTGCCAAACTCTTCTATTAGTTTCAGTAGTTTTCTGGAGGATTCCTTAGGGTTTTCTGTGTATAAGATCATGTCATCTGCAAATAGAGATAATTTTACTTCTTCCTTGCCAGTCCGGATGCCCTTTATTTCTTTGTCTACCCTAATTACTCTGGCTAGGACCTCTAGCACAATGTTGAATAAGAGTGGTGATAAAGGGCATCCTTGTCTGGTTCCCGTTCTCAAGGGAAATGCTTTCAGGCTCTCTCCTTTTAGAGTGATGTTGGCTGTTGGTTTTGTATAGATGTCCTTTATTATGTTGAGGAATTTTCCTTCAATTCCTATTTTGCTGAGAGTTTTTGTCATAAATGGGTATTGGACTTTGTCAAATGCCTTTTCTGCATCCATTGATAAGATCATGTGGTTTTGTCTTTTGTTTTATTTATATGGTGGATTACATTAATGGTTTTTCTGATATTAAACCAGCCTTGCATACCTGGTATAAATCCCACTTGGTCGTGGTGGATTATTTTTTTGATATGTTTTTGAATTCTGTTGGCTAGAATTTTGTTGAGGATTTTTGCATCTATGTTCATGAGGGATATAGGTCTGTAATTTTCTTTTTTTGTTATGTCTTTACCTGGTTTTGGTATCAGGGATATGGTGGCTTCATAGAATGAGTTAGGTAGTATTCCATCATTTTCTATGCTTTGAAATACCTTTAGTAGTAGTGGTGTTAACTCTTCTCTGAAAGTTTGGTGGAACTCTGCAGCAAAGCCATCCGGGCCCGGGCTTTTTTTTTTGTTGGGAGTTTTTTGATTACCATTTCAATCTCTTTTTTTGTTATGGGTCTATTTAGTTGTTCTGCTTCTGATTGTGTTAGTTTAGGTAGGTTGTGTTTTTCTAGAAATTTATCCATTTCTTCTAGGTTTGCTAATTTGTTAGAGTACAATTTTTCATAATAATCTGATATGATTCTTTTAATTTCAGTTGGGTGTGTTGTGATGTGACCCATCTCGTTTCTCATTCAGGTTATTTGTTTCCTTTCCTGTATTTCTTTAGTCAGTCTGGCCAATGGGTTATCAATTTTGTTAATTTTTTCAAAGAACCAGCTTTTGGCTTTGTTAATTCTTTCAATTGTTTTTCTGTTTTCTAATCCATTTAGTTCAGCTCTAATTTTTATTATTTGTTTTCTTCTGGTGCCTGATGGATTCTTTTGTTGCTCAGTTTCTATTTGTTCAAGTTGTAGGGACAGTTTTCTGATTTTGGCTCTTTCTTCTTTTTGTATGTGTGCATTTATCGATATAAATTGGCCTCTGAGCACTGCTTTTGCTGTGTCCCAGAGGTTTTGATAGGAAGTGTTTTCCTTCTCATTGCATTCTATGAATTTCTTTATTCCCTCCTTAATGTCTTCTATAACCCAGTCTTTTTTCAGCAGGGTATTGTTCATTTTCCAAGTATTTGATTTCTTTTCCCTAATTTTTCTGTTATTGATTTCCACTTTTATGGCCTTGTGGTCTGAGAAGATGCTTTCTAATATTTTGATGTTTTGGATTCTGCAAAGTTTTATGACCTAATATGTGGTCTATTCTAGAGAATGTTCCATGTGCGCTAGAAAAAAAAGTATACTTTGCAGCTGTTGAGTGGAGTGTTCTGTATAAGTCTATGAGGTCAAGTCTGTTGATTGTAGGATTAGATCTTCTGTGTCTCTATTGAGCTTCTTACTGGAAGTCCTATCCTTCACCGAAAGTGGTGTGTTGAAGTCTCCTATTATAATTGTGGAGGTATCTATCTCACTTTTCAGTTCTGTTAAAGTTTGTTTTATGTATCTTGCAGCCCTGTCATTGGGCGCATATATATTTAATATGGTTATGTCTTCCTGGTCAATTGTCCCTTTAATCATTATGTAGTGTCCTTCTTTAACCTTTGTGGTGAATTTAACTTTAAAGTGTGTTTTGTGAGAAATTAATATTGCTCTTCCTGCTCTTTTTTGCTTGTTGTTTGCTTGATATATTTTTTTTCCATCCTTTGAGTTTTAGTTTGTTTGTGTCTCTAAGTCTAACGTGTGTCTCTTGTAGGCAGCGTATAGACGGATCGTGTTTCTTTATCTGGTCTGAGACTCTCTGTCTCTTTATCGGTGCATTTAGTCCATTTACATTCAGCATAATTATACATAAGTATGTTTTGGTGCCACCACTTAGATGCCTTTTTATGTGTGTTGTTGACAATTTCATTTTTCCACTTACTTTTTTGTGCTGAGATGTTTTTCTTTGTAAATTGTGTGTTCCTCATTTTCATAGTATTTGACTTTATGTTTGCTGAGTCGTTATGTTTTTCTTGGTTTTTATTTTGAGTTATGGAGTTTTTATACCTCTTTGTGGTTACCTTAATATTTACCCCTATTTTTCTAAGTAAAAACCTAACTTGTATTGTCCTATATTGCCATGTTTTTCTTTCCATATGGCGGTTTTATGCTACCTTTATTTAGTCCCTATTTTTGATTATTGTGATCTTTTACATATTGACTTCAATGATTCCCTGTTTTGAGCATTTTTTTCTTTTTAAAATTAATCTTAATTTGCTTTTGTGATTTCCCTATTTGAGTTGATATCAGGATGTTGTATTCTGTGACCTTGTGTTGTGCTGATATTATTGTTTTTCTGACCAAAAAATATCCTTTAGTATTTGTTGTAGCTTTGGTTTGGTTTTTGCGTTCTCTATAAGCTTGTGTTTATCTGTAAATGTTTTAATATCACCTTCATATTTGAGAGAGAGTTTTGCTGGATATATGATCCTTAGCTGGCAGTTTTTCTCCTTCAGTGCTCTTTACATGTCATCCCATTGCCTTCTTGGCTGCATGGTTTCTGCAGAGTAGTCTGAACTTATTCTTATTGATTCTCCTTTGTAGGAGACCTTTCTTTTATCCTTGGCTGCTTTTAAAATTTTCTCTTTATCTTTGGTTTTGGCAAGTTTGATGATAATATGTCTTGGTGATTTTCTTTTTGGATCAATCTTAAATGGGGTTCGATGAGCATCTTGGATAGATATCCTTTCATCTGTCATGCTGTCAGGGAAGTTTTCTGACAACAGATCTTCAACTATTTTCTCTGTATTTTCTGTTATCCCTCCCTGTTCTGGGACTCCAAGCACACGCAAATTATTCTTCTTGATAGAGTCCCACATGATTCTTAGGGTTTCTTCATTTTTTTTTAATTCTTTTATCTGATTTTTTTTCAGCTATATTAGTGTCAATTCCCTTGTCCTCCAGATCCCCCACCCTGCATTCCAATTGCTCGAGTCTGCTCCTCTGACTTCCTATTGAGTTGTCTAATTCTGTAATTTTGTTGTTAGTCTTTTGGGTTTCTGAATGCTGTCTCTCTATGGATCCTTGGAACTTATTTATTTTTCCACTATGTTCTTGAATAATCTTTTTGAGTTCTTCAACTGCTTTATCAGTGTGTTCCTTGGCTTTTTCTGGAGATTGCCTTATTTCATTTCTGAGGTCATCCCTGATATCTTGAAGCATTCTGTAAATTAGTTTTTTATATTCTGCATCTGGCAATCCCAGGATTGTATCTTCATTTGGGAAAGATTTTGATTCTTTAGTTTGGGGAGTTGTTGAAGCAATCATGGTTTGCTTCTTTATGTGGTTTGATATTGACTGCTGCCTCCAAGCCATCTCTAAGATATTGTAGTGATTTATTTTATATTTGCTCACTGAGTCTTATCTTGTTTTGTTTTCTTTCAATATATGTAGGTGGGCTACTAGATTGTGCTGTCTTGATTGTTATAGCCCTTGAGTCACTTATGTCCTATTAACAGCTGGTTTGGGCTGCTACCAGATATATAAGCCTAAGAGTCCATTCACTATTCTTGAGTAGAATCTGATTTTGGGTCATCAAGTGTATGGTGCAGGCTGTCACCTATCCACCTAGAGAAGTAGTGGTGATAGCTGTGTGCACCAGATTCTAGTAGCAGCAGGGGTTCACACTCCGGGGGGGGGGGCAGGATGCTGACAGGCTTCCCCCAAGTGCCAGTGAGATAGGTGTGTCTCTATTCCTAAAGGACTTTGGTGGGTGGGCTCTGCAGCTGTACCTTAGGCCCCCAATGCAAGTGCCTCTACAGATTGGTAGGTGTCATCCTCCTTAGACCCCTAAGGCAGGAGGCTAGGTGGTCTGGAGGGAGCTTCAGCCCTCAGTGCCCTGTTGTGGGTCAGTGAGGACTCTGTTGAATATGCAGAGATATCAGACCTGGGAAACTTGTCTTCCCAGTAATCAGCTAAAACAATTACAGTCAGATCCCTATCAGAATTGCCTTTGCATTATAATAGCCACCTTGTTCCCTGTAGGGATGAAAGCCCAAGACTACGGATCACATATGTTTGGCTGGAGCTGGTTCTGTGTTTTTAGTCCAATTAGGGAAGGATTTTTGGTCCCTGGGTTTTTTGTAGCTGCTTCGCTCAAGCCAGGAGAATGGGTTAGGAAAAGACCAAAAACAAAAGAAAGAAAGAAAAACCACAGAGCACTTCACTCTCTGGCTCAGGAAATTCCAATGTTAATGAGATTCCCAAGGGGCATGTTGACTGTGTACGCTGGCTGTGCAGAGATTGCCCCCTAGGGTCAGGCCCGTGTCCTGTGCTTGTGCTGCCTGAGAAGCCGTGGTCAGTTCCTCTGTTCCCAGTCCAAAGCCCAGCGCCAAGGTTCCCCGGCTGGGACGCCGTACTCCAGGCTCCAAAACCAGTCGCTGCCTCCCAGTGACTTCTGTCAGCCGCATTGCTGCGCTACCTGCTTGAACTGGCTGGGCTTCCCCCGAGGTCACTTCTGGGGGCTAGGGCTGCGTCCCGTGTTTGCGCCATCTCAGGAGGCCATGCTCAGCTCCCCTGTGCCCACTCCAAAACCTGGTGCCAAGGATTCCTGACTGGGATGCTGGCTCCAAGCTCCTGCTTCCCTGTGGTTGTTCGTTCTCAGTCTCTGTCACTCAGGGCAACTCTTTAGATCTGTGTTTGGTGGTCAGGGTTTGTAGATTGTCATGTATGGGATCGATTCACTTGTTTTTCCGAGTCTTTGTTGCAAGAGGGATCCGAGGTAGCTTCTACCTAGTCAGCCATATTGGCCCCACCCATAATCAGAACTTAACACTTTTTATGGTTCATTTATCATGTGTAACTGATCAGAAAAGCACCAGAAGTCTTCTTTGTTGACATAACCCAGAATCTGCAGGGTTTTCCTCTGGAGAAAGTATAAAATTAAAAACATTAAATTTTTCTCACTTCTCTTTATTTTATTGCTTCTCTTGGGTTCATCCAGCAAGCTAAAGGGTTCCCATGCAGAGCTCTAGTCACTCATTTTTCAAGTGCTTCAGGACAAAAGTGAAACCTTTAGGGAATATTTTTTATAGAATAGGTTTAAAACATGAAATTCTTCACATCCAAAATAATAAAACGAGATCAATTGGGTTAAGGTGTGGATTAGAGGACTATTTCAAGTATATTTATTCTAGCATATAGACTTGCTACATTATATGCCAACAAATAAAAATAATGGTCATTTTACCGTTGGGAGCATGAGAAAATGAAATAAAATCTGTTCTCATAAATTCTTTTGGAAGATTAGTTATTAGTGTTCACTCTCATTTTAATTACTGAGCCTTCTCAAATTTAAAAAGCTGTGTAGAGAAGAACCAGTCAAAAATGAAACACAAAGATAAATGAAAAGAATAAAGCAAATGGTGCTTTTTTCCTTCCCCTCTTAAAGAACTTTGTTTGAAAAAGGAGGTAGATTTCAAAAGTAGCAAAAAACAGTACAACAATAAATTAACAATGAGCACTTACACCTAAGATAAATTTTTCATAGAAAAGTGACATCAATTGACCAAGTAATTATGTTTGAAAGAGAGAATAATAGCATGTTAAGAGCTGAAACTATTTTTCAAAATGCCTAATTAAGCACAAATGTAATGGCTTCTGAATTTGTAACTAAAATGATGACAACTCTCAGTGTGGGAAACCTTTGCAAATGTAAAGACTGATTATTCTGTTTACCAAATTTATCTTCGCAGTAATTCTTAGCTTTTTCCCCACCTTAAGAATGAATGTCGTGAATGCTAAATAAGCAAGTATGTTGAAACTGATCTTTGATCATTTATATCTAAAGGTGGTTTTAGCTATTAAGCCTAGTTTCCTTCCTATCATTGTTGAGTAATTTAGATATCCATAAGTCACTCTTATTTTGGAAGTAACTGATTCCAAGTATGAAATGTTCACAAGTGGACTGAACTTATTTTTCCCCACCGTTGGAACTTTCCAGTTCTAAGGGTACCGTGCTGTGTGATACATAGTCAGAGTCAGTCTGCCTCTGTATGGCTTCAATTATTTGTAGGAATGCAATTTTTCTCTTCTTAGGGAAATAAAGCTTATCTACCCCAATCACTCTCTAACCCTACACTAGGCGTAGTCCCCTGGCTGCTGGTCAGAAGTGGCCTTACGAGGGGTTTTGGACTCCAAGTTGACTTACCATTGTTAGACAACTAAATTTCTGATACTCAACCTGTGTATAAAAAAAAGAAGAACCTGTGTATAAAATTTTTTTTTTGTGTGTGTGTGTATAGATATGCTCAAATAAGAGGCATCTTCATGAAAATTGTCGTTGTCGGTGTTAGGTCCCATTGAGTTTGTTCCGACTCATAGTGACCCCATGAACAACAGAAAAAACAGCTCCCGGTCCTGCACCACCCTCACAATTGTTGTTATGCCTAAGCTCATCACTGCAGCCACTGTGTCAGTCCGCCTTGTTGAGGGTCTTCCTCTTTTCCGCTGACCCTATACTATGCCAAGCATGATGTCCTTCTCCAGGGACTGATCCCCCCCGACAACATGTCTAAAGTCTGTAAGACGCAGTCTCGCCATCCTTGCTTCATGAAATCCAGCACCTGCAAATCAGAGTAGATGTCCTTGTGATTTTTGCATGGAGACTTAACATTGAAAACAAGTTTATTTTGCCTGTTGGTCATTCTAATAGTTTTGCCGTGGCTCTGATTAGATCTCAGTTTTAGCAGCTGCGAAGAATGATAGCCTATCTGATGTCACCTTGGTGTAAATCATGAAGACCGCCCTTAAACTGTACTTGAGGTAAAACTTCCAACTTTGATGAAAATCCACCCGGTAATGTTTAGGATGATGTGGGCATTGAGATATTGGTAGGAAATTTAGTTTCTGCAGCTAATATTCTTCCAATATCAGTAGTCCTTTATTTCCAGGGAAATAACCTAATCCACGTTTTCCTCCTCCATCAGATTAGTGAAGCAATGGAGAAGTACCTACAGTGTTGGAATAAGTGATAAAATGATAGGAGACCTCAAAACTGTCTGAAATCTAATGATGCCACTGTATATTTTTACCTGAGGAAGAGAGCACCTTCCCAGAAAGAAATAAACCAATTGTACTAAGTACCAAAGATGTTAATACTTATTTCATCAGAGCTTTATGTATTCTTAATATCAAGAATCCAGATAATACTAAAATATCTATTTTGTAAAACTGCTTTATTGTTCTGGCTTATGAAGTACTTGTGAGATTAGTTTTGGCAGACATGTTTCTCTTACGGTAGAATTTAGATAACATTTAAATATTTCTCTAAAAATAAGAAGTATACATACATACATATATGTATATAAACATATATACAAACACATGTACACACACACACATATATATATATATATATAGAAACATTACCTCTTGGATTTATATTTTGTTACATGCTACAGTTACCTCTAAAAAAATAAAGGTCAATAATATATTTACTGAGAGGATTTAATGAATTTGATATTTGCCATGAATTTTAACTCCTTTGTAAATCAAATAGCAATATGTTTGTGATCACGTTAGTTTGGTAGATATAAACCAAAACATACATCTTAGTTATCTGGTGCTGCTATATATAACAGAAACACAACAAGTGAATGGCTTTAACAGAGAGAAATTTATTCTTGCACAATCTAGTATGCAGAAGTCCGAAATCAGGGAGTCAGTTCCTGAGGAATGCTTTCTCTATCTGTCAGTTCTGAGGGAAGGCCCTTGTCATCAGCCTTTCCCTGCTCTAAGAGCTTCTCAGTGCAGGGACCCTGGGTCCAAAGGATGCACTCTGCTCCCGGCACTTCTTTCTTGGTGGTATGATATCCCTCTTGTCTTTGCTCATTTCTCTCTTTTATATCTCAAAAGAGATTGACTCAAGATACAACCTAATCCCGTAGACTGAATCTTGTCATATTAGCATAACTGCCTCTAACCCTGCCTCATTAACATCATAGAGATTAGAATTCACAACACATAGGATAGTTGCCAGATCACAAAATGGTGGATAACCACATAGCCATGTTGACACATTTTGGGGGACACAGTTCAATCCATAACAATGTCCTTCACACTTTAATTGTGAAGAGAATCAAAACCACTGGAGTAACATTGTTAGATACTGGGTTTGCAAGAGCAGAATATAAGCAAGCTTTTGTATCTCAGTCAACACTGCTGAAATTATCTAAATGGACCCAGTTTCTTCCTGTATTGAGCACGTGGACCGTTATCCATTCCAAAAATATTTTACCTATATTCTTCCTCAAATGTATTTAAAATATCTCTCACTTTTTAATATAGGTTTTATATTAAATAAAATATCTCTCACTAATATAAACATATTTGAAGAAGATTATATGTAAAAATTTTTCAACCACATAAACAATGACCCTAATAATGGACCTCACCAAATGGAATGCACATGAATCCAATAAATGACATCTGTGGAAAGAGACAATGAAGAAGCTCAATATCATCAGTCAGAACAAGGCAGGGGGCTGACTGGAGAATAGACCATCAATTGTTCACATACAGGTTCAAGTTGAAGCTGAAGAAAATTAAAACAAGCCCACGAGAGCCAAAGTACGACCTGAAGTATATCCCACTTGAATTTAGAGACCATTTCAAGGATAGATTTGACACATTGAACACTAGAGAGAAAACCAGATGAGTTGTGGGATGACATCAAGGACATCATAAATGGTGAAAGTAAAAGGTCATTAAAAAAACAGAAAAGACCAAAACGGATATCAGAATAAACTCTGAAACTTGCTCACGAACTTTGAGTAGCTAAAGCGAAAAGAAGTGATGAAGTAAAAAAGCTGAACAAGTTTCAAAGGGCAACTCAGTAAGACAAAATAAAGTATTACAATGACATGTGCAAAGACCTGGAGCTGGAAAACCAAAAGGGAGGAATATGTTTTGCATTTCTCAAGCTGAAAGAACTGAAGAAAAAATTCAAGTCTCGCATTGCAGCACTAATGTATTCTATATGCAAAAAATGCAAAAAATTGAACAATGCCGGAAGCATCAAAAGAAGATCATAGGAATATAGAGCCGCTGTACCAAAAAGAATTGGGCAATCTAACCATTTCAGGATGTAGCATATGATTAAGAACCAGTGGTACTGAAGGAAGAAGTCCAAGTTCCACCGAAGGCATCAGTGAAAAGCAAGGCTCCTAGAATTGAAGGAATACTAATTGAGATACTTCAAGAAATGAATGCAAAGCTAGAAGTACTTACTCATTTACACCAAGAAATTTGGAAGACAGCTGCCTAGCCAATTGACTGGAAAAGGTCCATATGCGTACCTATTCCAAAAAAGGGTGATCCAATGAAATGCATTAATTATCCAACAATATCATTAATATCACGTGTAAGTAAAATATGCCTAAGACAATTCAAAAATGGTCACAGCAGTATGTGGACAGGAAGCTGCCAGAAATTTAAGCCAGATTCAGAAGAGGACGTCGAACGAGAGATATAATTGCAGATGTTAGATAGATGTTGGCTTAAAAAAGAGAATATTAGAAAGATATTTACCTGTTTTATTGATTACACAAAACATTTGACTCTGTGGATCATAACAAATTATGGATAACATTGCAAAGAATGGGAATTCCAGAACACTTAATTGTGTTCATGCTGAACCTGGACGTTGACCAAGAGGCAGTTGTTCAAAAAGAGCAAGGGGATACTGCATGGTTTAAAATCAGGAAAGGTGTGCATCAGAGTTGTATCCTTTCACCATACTTATTCAATCTGTATGCTGAGCAATAACCTGAGAAGCAAGCTGGACTATATGGAAAAACAAAAAACATGGCATCAGGTTTGGAGGAAGACTCATTAACAACCTGTGATATGCAGATAACACAACCTTCGTTGCTGAAAGTGAAGAGGACTTGAAGTACTTACTGATGAAGATCAAAGACTACAGCCTTCAATATGCATTACGTCTTAAGAAAACAAAAATCCTCACAATTGGACCAATAAACATCATCATGAGAAATGGATAAAAGACTGATGTTGTCAGGGATTTCATTTTACTTGGATCCACAATCAATGCCCATGAAATGAGCAGTCAAGAAATCAAACAACGTACTGCATTCGTCAAATCTACTGCAAAAGACCTCTTTGAAATGTTAAAAATGTCAATTTGAGGACTAGGATGCACCTGACCCAAGCGGTGGTGTTTTCAGTTAGGTCATATGCATACAAAAACTGAACAATGAATAAGGAAGACAGGAAAAGAATTGATGAATTTGATTTGTGGTGTTGGCAAACAATATTGGATATACCACGGACTTCCAGAAGAATGAACAAGTCTGTCTTGAAAGAAGTAGCACCTGAATGCTCATTGGAAGCAACGGTGAGACTTCCTCTCACGTACTTTGGACATGTTATCAGAAGGAGCAGTCTTTGGAGAAAGACATCATACTTGGTAAAGTAGAGGGTCAGCGAAAAAGAGGAAGACCCTCAACAAGATGGGTTGGACACAGTGGTTGCAACAACCTGCTCAAACATAGCAAGGATTGTGAGGATGGTACAGGACCCAGCAGTGTTTTGTTTTATTGTACATAGGGTCACTATGAGTCAGAATCAACTCAACAGCACCTATCATTAACAATATAGGGTTATTTACACTGTATTCTTATTTTTAAAATTTTGGTAGCTTTTGCACTTAGAATTTAGATATTGGTTGTTGTCTATTCTTATTTTATATGGCCTTCCAGTTTTGCCATTAACCATCTGTGCAGCCTTACATTTTTGGATCTTAAATTTCTACATCTATATACAAGTGTTTGGTTGAGTCACTCTAAAATCTAAAATGTTCAATAATTTTAATAGAGAAGATGCCTAAGCTTTTGTTCTAAACTGATTATTAGTTTTATGATCTTGAGGAAACCATTTACTGTCTCTAAGACTCAATTTCTTCATATATGAAACAGAAGGATGGGCCAAATCATCCCTGAGATCTCTTTAGAGTGAGTGTGTGTGTATGTGTGTTTGTGTATTTCTACCAAGAGAAAAGAATTTGGGAATAAGTTCCAGGTTACCATTTGACTTCCTTCCAAATGTGAGAAGGAGGGGAAAACAGTACTTCACAGTGGAGAAACCTGAAAAACATTACCTCATCCAAGTGATCAAGGTCAACATCAACAAGGATAAGTCATGTTGATAGTATGATATGATGTGATGAAAATAATAGTACTTCTGTGGTCTTCTTCCCCAAAACTGATAATCCCTATTGAATCATGACAAGATATGAGAAATCCCAATTGAGTGACATTTTGCATTAATATGTGACCATTACTACTAAAAACTCTCAAGGTAATCAAAAACAAAAAAAAAAGTCTTAATGATTGTTACATCCAAGAGAAGACTAAGGAGACTTGCCTACTAAATGTAATCTGGCATTGAGGATGGGTTCATTGAACAGAAAAAAAGATTAGGTATAAACCAAAGAGCTTTGACTAAAATATGAACTTTAGTTAAAATTAACATATCAGTTTTGGTTCATTAACTATGACAATTGTACCATAATACTGGCAGATGTTAGTAATAGAGAAAACTGATCGTAGGTGTATGGGAACTCTCCATTTTTTCCCCCCCTTTGGTAAATCTTAAAAATATTCTAAAATAAAAATTTTATTAAAAATTTTGTGTTTTCAGTTTGGCTACTGAATCAAGACATAATTTTACTCAACATTTTCTAAGATATTATCAAGATTTTTTTTTTTAATCCACCCTCTAGGTATTTATTTTAAAAATGACTTTTCACAAAAATGCTTTTCCTTTGATACTTAAAGTTGTATTGAGGACTTCAGAGTTAGGACTTCAATGCTGTTTCACGTGCTGACTTGCTGGTATCAATAGCAGTAGCTGAAAATTAGATCTCAGGTTTGAAGAAACTTGACTGTGTTTTTGTGCCTCAACAGAGTGATAGAGTTGCAAATTAAGAATAGCAAATATTAGATGGTAAAATGGACTATAACAGCAATGTTTAGCACTAAGCAACAATATTTGATTCTGAGGATGTGTTCTATTTTAAAATAAAATAAAGGTATATTTGCTGGCCTATCTAAAATAGGAGCACAGTTGATTTTCTAGAGTATTTTCTACATCCTTCTGTTTTCAGATCTCAACTGACAGCTCTTCACTTCACCTTCCCTCTTCTCAGACAGCATGCTGACATATCTTAGACTCTCCTCATCCCATTCACTTTCTCTAAACTCTCTCCCTAAGGGAAATTGAAATGTCAGCTTTGACTCTGAAAAAGATTGATTCATCATTAAGAGTTCATTTCTCCTTCAGATCTCTTTTCTTTATATTGTTTGTTAGAATGTGTATATTAAATTATCAAAATAATAAGAACGGAAAGCAGTCATTATTTTTAGTCACTTTTTTCTTTCTTAATCCAGTTATGTGGTCTCCAGAATTATCATTCAGTGAGAAGTAATGATTTCTGATGATCTGGAAATTCCCCCCCCCGCCCCCCGCCACACACAAAAAACCCAACACTACAGCTTGCCAATTTCCAGCGGCTCAGTTCCAAATTATGAGGGAGATATTAAAGTGTAGTATGTTCCTGTGTGAACTACATGTCATCGCTCTACCCAATGCATTGGCTTAGTTTAGACTAGGAGCATGTTCATATTAGTAGAAAAATCAAGAGTACTGTAGTTTATGGTAGAGAAATCTCCCCTCATTATTTTATTTTATTTTTAGTAAAAAAGTGTTTTCTAGGGGCTATGACTTGGGATGACCAATGTTAGGTTCTTCATTCAATTTCTAATAGTCTTTATGATTGTACATGTGAAAAAACATTTAGTATTTAAACCACTTCTCATTGATAGCCCTACAGAATCTCCAAACCCCTTTAATTTTGTTTGAAAATCCTATGGGTTATCTCCATTCAGATGGATGAAGGGCTGAGTCTTATCTGGGATCTTGATGGAGTGTAGACCAAGTGGAGCAGGCAGTTAGCCTGGGAATAGAGAAGTCCTTTGGAAAGGCATGGGCATTTACAAATAGAAATAAGTCAGAAAGAGAGGGAGTAATTTTGATAAAACATAGGTTTAAGAATGAAGATAAGTCATCAGAAAAGAGTCAGTTCACAGGAGTTATTTTAGATCTGGGTGGAATCCCAAGGAGAATTCAGTAGAGGAAGCTGTTTAAAAATAAGGGTTACACATACCGAAACACCAAACCCATTGCCTCCAGTTGATTCTGACTCATAGTGACCCTATAAGACAGAGTAGAACTGCCCCATGGATAAAGGTTAACGATTTCTAGAAATTAGGCAGGCTGGCCGGAGAGATCGATATTTGAGAAATGGTATCAATCAAGAGCATTATGTAAGCAATGCTCCTGCTCAAGGTACAAGTGTCAGCAAAAACAAAACAGAACAAACAATGACTCACAGCGACCCTGTAGGGTGGAGTAGACTTGTCCCATAGGGTTTTCAAGGAGTGGATTTGAACTGCCGACCTTTTTTGGTTAGCAGCCCAGCAGTCTTAACCACTGCACCAGCGGGGCTCAGTAGCAGCTGTCAGTAATGTACAGTGCACTATTTCTCCGATTTCAAATAGGAAATGTAGTCTCTGACAAATAAAAGTAAACAGATTGTTCATTCTGCAATAAAATATTGGAGCCAGTTGCATTTTAAAAAAATAACCAGAAGTAAAGTGAAGTAGAAGACATATTTAGTTACAATTAGAAAAGAGATTTAAGGATCCAAGCATAATCATTAGAAGTTAAGCCAAAACTTGAAAGCTGAACACTTTCTTTTTTAAAGATACTACCAAGGTGTGTTTGATTAGTTGTTGATTCTGACAATTGGTTTTTCAGTCAATGGGCCAAAGTTCTTAAGGCTGATGTGAATTGGCTCTTTATTGTTATAGAAAACCCGGGAAAACTTACAGAACTAAATGGTAAGCCTTTGCTTGTTGTAGTTTACATTTGTGTTTTTTCTGTTTGGAAATTTGGCAAATAAACTGCCAGTGACTTTCCTGAATTTTGCCTCACATCAAAAATGCATTCAAAAAAGAGAGCCATAAAAGCTTTACTTACAAATCTAAGCAAGTGCCACGTACTGTGACCAGCCTTTCAGCTATTATGGGATGATGTAGGTTAAAATGGAACTATCCAACCACCTTTATGTATCAATTGATAGTTAGGGTATATGTTAATAATATATTCCAGTATGTCAAGAATTTTCAAACTTTTCAAGCAGTGGAATTTTTCCATTCAAATAAAATATTTTGTATAACCTCAATGTTTAAAATAGATGAAAGTTGAATGGCTTTGATTGAAGCTAGTAAAGATGGTGGCTATCCAGCATACTTCTGACCACTTGACTTCCCTATCAGCTCCCACCATGGCACCAGGTAATGCTGAGGAATCCCAGGGCTTCCTGACATGTAGTTTAAAACCACTGTTGTAAACCACATTAACTTCATCCACCAAAATACTGTACTCTTGGACTACATTAGTTTAGTTCCTTGCAAGTCCTTTGGAAGCCATTTGAAAATCATTTAGCTTTTTACCTGTGCTAATTTTAGTGAGAAAATAGTGGTGCAAGGTGGAAAAAAAAAAAGAAAAATTCAAACAATAAAGTAATAGTTACACGAAAATGAGTCAGCTTTCCCATTCTAATTTTCCTGTTGTATTTCTCAGAGATATTATTGTTAATAGTTTCTTTTGAATCCTTCCAAAAATATCCCCCATTCGCACGTGTATGCCTGTGCATATCTGTGCGGAAGCACACAAATACCAGTGTTTCTCTTTTACACAAATAGTAGAGGAAAAGTCATACTTACTTGCATTTTGCATTATTCGCATTAGAAATCTTAGGGATCATTCCATAGTTGAGATTATAGTTGTATTTTCATAACCTCTGCATGAAACTTCAATGTTTATAAAAGCCAGTATTTATTTTATCAATCACTATTAATAGACTGTAAATTTTTACACTAATATGTCTTTATTAAAAATAATGAGCTAATGACCACCTTTGTACAGAAATATTTGCTGATGAGTGCAAGCATTTATATAATATAGGATCCTAAAAGTGGAATTACGGGAGAGCTATTGCAGAATTGCCCTTCAAGGAGCCATGGAGATTCACTTTGTACTTCCAGTGGCAATGATATGAACGAGAGGGTTCCTCCACACCTTCTGCAACACAGTATCTCATCAAATCTATTTTGTGTTTGCCAGAAATTTGAAAATAAAGTGTCATGTTTAATTTTAATTTGCATCTCCTACTAACTAGTGGTTTTGAGCATGTTTTCATATATTTCAAAGCCATTTTGTTTCTGTAAACTGCCTGCTTGTATTGATTTTTCATTTTTCTAGTTAATTTGTAAGAGCTCTTCAGCTATTAAGGACATTACCACTTTGTCATATGGTTTGAAAGTTTCCAAGATTTTGTATTTTTAGAAGTTATTTATGAGTTTACACTTAATATTTTATTTTATGGGTTTTATTTAGAAACTAACTGTGCAGTAGTTACTAGTGTTGAAGATTATTTTTTTTGGCTAGTTACTTGGGCGAAATTTAGGAAAATTACACATATATTTATATTTGCTCTCACTATTAGTATATTTCTCCTTCCATTTTAAAACCCTGCTTTTCAATTTAGATTTATATTTTGTAGGCAATCTGAAAACAATGTTAGTTATATATATGGTATATATATTTGTATGTGTTTATGTGTGTGTATTAAAACACTGCCATAAAACTTAATTGTTCAAAACAACAATTTGTTGTTATTACCTTATTATTTTGGGGGATAAAAGAGTTTAAAAAGTTGCAGTCAGATTGCAGCTGAGGCAAGAGTCATTGGAAGGCTTTTTTCACACATGTTGCACCTAGACTGAGATGGCTGGACTAGCAGGGGAAGTTGGTCCTTTTTCTCACTAAGTGGCTTACCTGAGCTTCTACGTAGTATGTATGTGTATATATCTAGCTCTGTTGCTATACGAAAAGTATTTATTACTCTATTTCATCTGTTCCTTACAACTCTACCAGGTGGCTGTTATAATGTCTTCTGATATTTATTTGGAAATAGACTAAAAGAAATTTAAGTTGCATTGCTAAGAGTTAGTGATGTAGCTGGGATTTTAACCTAGCGACATTAGAACTTCTAGGATTGCGTGAATGTCTAGAGAACAGGGTTCAGCAGGGGATGTACCTAAATGATCATGTTCTCACAGAATCATAGAAATTTTGAACCAGACAGTAATTTAGAGTTTATCTTTCTTAGCATTTTGTGTGCACGTGTGTGCGTTAAAGCAACATTTCCAGGGAAATGAGAAATTCAATACTACAGAGTATAGCACTTGTAGTCTGACAGAGCTGAGTTGCAATCCTGTAAACTTTCACAATGAAATAAGATTATTTGGCAATGAGATTATTACTTTAAAAGAGTTATTTCATTCTCAGTGAAAACCCTATTGTCACAGAATCCATTTTTTTAGAAGGGATGAGATGACTCATAACATAGAACATTTAAAGATTTTAAGGCAAGTATAAGTAACAATACTTCTTTTATGTAGTTTGTTAAAACAAGTAAAGAGAATTAATCTCGATAAACACAAACATTAAACATTACAAACAAAGAACAGAATGCTAATGTTTGTTGTTTGCTTTTCTAAAGAGTCTGCAGGTTCCCTGGAAAGTAAAAGGATTAGTATACACCAGTTTTCTGTCACGATTAATATTGTCATACTAATAGTCTTTTCTTTTTTTCTGTTACACTTTTCTCAGTATTTATCTCACTTGGCTCTAAAAATAAATTGAAGATGAAGGTAGTGCAGATACAATTTTCTGTGTTTTTCAGGTAGGAAACATGAGGTTTAGAGAATTTCTGGCACATACACAAGCCAAAGAACTAGCATATAACAGAACTAGGACTGGTATTTGAGTATTCTTCTCTTGATCCATGGTTTCTGTATGCCTAACAATCATAATATCCTATTTCACAAGAACCCTATAAAGCAGTTGTTATTATCCTCATTTTGTAGATGACAAGATTGAGGTTAAGAAAGTGTAAATAGCTTGCCCTAAGCTCTTAGAGCTCAGAAATGGCAGAATGGACAATTGAACTCAAGTTTGTCTGAATCTATGGTAAGTGGTGTTTATAATGCATAACTTCACTCGATTAGGTACTTATTGGACTACATTTGAGCTATTTGGACAGCCATTATTTCTAGTAGGGTTTCTAGTAGTTTACTAAAAAGATTAATGTACTGAAGTAAAATAATTAAGTCTGTATGGTATAGTTTGCACACTGTGTTATGATCCGCAAGATCTGTGAATGCGTGATCTCTTTCTTTTTCTCATTTTTTTTTAACTACTATGATAAGTGCTACCATATTGAAAATATCAATATGCTGTGGTGTCATTTGCCTCTTTGCAAGTTCAAGGTGCTCACATTCTTATTCGAGCGAGATCATCTCACTGATTTTTCAAATCCTATCAAGTCAAATGCTTAGGACAGTCTAAGAATTCACCAGTGGGAGAGAATGACTTTAAAATGATTTGTGACTATTCTTCAAACAGAACAGAGAAAATTAGGAATTATTTCCTGTAAGGGTGATGCTGATTTCCATCTTTTAAAAATTCTTTCAGAACAGAAGCTATATTCATTCGTCAGGAGCCAAAATACCTTTGTCGTATAAGTGTGTGTTAAGAGAATAAAAATAAATAATATCATCTTTCTGAAAACTGATTTAAGCAAGAATTGGAAATAGGCTGTGTTTATGAATAAGTGATCATTTCAACTCCAGTTATCCAGTTCAAACTCTGGCCAAGACAGAAAAAGATAGAAGATGCTTAGTTTAGTACTTATGCTGTAGACTGAATTAGTATAAACCTGAAATGAATGTTTTTGCCTAAGGCATATAATCTGTTTTGTTTTGGCAAGAAGATAAGGAATTTTTCTTTTCCACCTACTGTCCTTGTCCTATTAAGTAGTTAAATGTATCATTCAGATTATAATGAGCTTGATAATCTAATTTCAATCTCAACATATTAATTCCCTCAAATTCAATTAGAAATAAGATAAAATAAGTTAAGAGATTTCAGTAAGATAATTTATCTGATGGATATTTAAGCCTTAAGGATGCAGACATAAGGGGAATGATGAGAACATACCACAGTTAAATAAATCATTTTAATTTAAATCATTATATAATTATGTTCTTTAAATATTTTAATTGAAAATATTTTTAAATGGGGCCATTTGACTTTGAGAAAAATACTGTGTTATACAAAACAAATGCTTATAAGCTCTCAAGCTTATAACATATAACCTTTTTCCTCAATTTTCTGTATTTTACAATGTATGACGTTCATTTGACTGAGCACATTTGCTTTATTTAAATGTTTAGACTTATTTTGTAGCATGTCATTCTTTGACTCACTTGAGCTTTATCATGATGGCATGTATTAAAAATGTCTTACCTTAAAGGTAATCTTTACTCCAGATTTAGATATTTATTAGTCTATGAACATACATATCCTTTACAAAAGTTTTTTATGCACCGAAGGTATAGTCACATTACCACTTTGAACAGGAAATTCTAAAATCTCATGTGCTCTACATTTTAATTCTATTTACCTTTTAGCATAACATCGCAAAATACTATATTACTAAAAGTTTGGAATGATGTTTTCCTAGCAGCTTGGTCAATTAGATGTATGTACAGTAAGGTAGAAAGGACCTAGGAAAGAGAAGACATCTTTTATTTTAACTCTTAGGGGAAAAAAAAAAAATCATAACCAGATCAAGTCAATTTTTTTTATTAATAATGGTCCATTTTCTCTATTAGAATGTGGGTATTTAAGTTTTCATTTCTTCTTATCAACCACAACATTGTTAGTGTTTTCATTTGAGTTAGTACCAGCTTGAATGTTTCATTGCCTTACTTTGAAATTAAATTTTAATATTTAAATTTATTATAGTCAATAAAGGGGAAATATAAAAATTAATTTATCAAATTTTAAACTATTCCATAGTATGAATCTTAAATGTTCAATTCTAAATCTTTGTGACCTATTTTTTTTTTTTTTAATCTGACAAGAGTTTCAAGTCTTTTCATAACTTACTGCAACTCCCGAAGTGGAATATTAAGGAAGAATTTTCAGAAAATTCACACTTAGAAAATAGGGAACAGTAGTTTTTTGAAAAAATATTTTATTGAGTTTTTGGTGAATGTTTACGCAGCAAATTAGATTTCCCTTTAACAATTTCTATACATATTGTTCAGTGGCATTGGTTACATTTTCCACATCATGTCAACTTTCTCATTATTTCTGTTCTGGTTGTTCCACTTCCAGTAATCTAACTTCCCTGCCCCCTCCCCCGACCTTCTTACCTTTAGAGTAAATGTTGACCGTTTTGTCTCATATAGATGAGTTTTTTTTTTAAAGGCACAGTAATCGTGGCTGATATTGTTTATTTTATGAGCCAATCTGTTATTTAGCTGAAAGGTGACCTCCAGGAATAGTTTCAGTTCAATGTTTAAAAGGTATCTCAGGATGATAGTCTCAGGGGTTCCTCTAGTGTCTACTGGTCCAGTAAGTCTGTTTTGTTTTGTTTTTAAGAATTATAGTTTTGTTCTACAATTTTCTCCCTTTCTGTCTGGGACCATCTATTGTGTCCCTGGTCAGAATAGTTGGTAGTGGTAGCTGGGCACCATCTAGTTCTTCTGGTTTCTGGATAGATTTGTTCATGTAGGTAGTTAGTCCTGTAGACTAGTTTCTTCTTTGAGTCTTTGGTTTCCTTCTTTCTGTTTTGCTGCGGATGAGTAGAAATTAATAGTTGTATCTTAGATGGCCACTTGAAAGCTTTTAAGACCCTAGATCCCACTTACCAAACTAGGATGTAGAACGTAAACTTTATAGGCTATGTTGTGCCAATTGATGAAGTTGTCCCACCAGATTATGGTCTCAAGCCTTTAAACCCAGTAAACCAATCCTGCGAGGTGTTTAGTTATGTCTGGGAGATATGCATGACTATGCCCTCCTACATACTTTATTATACATGTGAATATGCGTGCAGCACACACGAAGATGTGCGTATGCCTACAGATGCTCCTATTTGTGTACACATATACCTTGCTGTACACATATATGCATACATATCTTCCTATGTAACCAGTCATGTAATTTTTGATTGTTACTGCTGCTTTTGCCAAATTGTATAGGTTATAGTATTTATCAATAATGTCCCTTAATCATGTGTATTTCTTATTGTCATCATTTACCTTGGTTAAGTTGTTCACACTTCACCCACATGTGGGACTGTAGTTTAAGACTCACCTAAGATTTCTTTTCAGGTACACTTCCTTGCAGGTAATGTAAGCAAATGAATTATTTTTTGACACTTTAACACCTGTTGAGAAAACCATCTTAACTATACAAGTTATTGAGAACATGAAGGATTCTATGCTCTTAACGCTTTTTATGTAATAACAGATACTTGTGCATTAAGTGTTAAACTTGTTATCATTTCAAACGTGCTTCTGAATTATTGTATGTGATAATATATACCCATTCTTGTATTTGCTTCTGAATTCAGGCATATTCACTGCATGGTTCCCTACCAACACAAATAGTTACCTCCCCCCCTCCCCCCCAGGTATATGAGGGCAGTTTTCTGGAGTTCTAAGTCTAAAACAGAATTTTAGAGGGAATTGTATGAAATAGCACAGAGCAACTATAGATGAGGAATGAAGCTGATATAAAAGTCTATGGGCCTCATACAGAAACTGAAGATTTAATCAACTATTCAGAGCCCAGTGAATAAATACGTAAAGTTGTGAGAAGCTCATTCTTTTCCCTGAAACAATCCAAATCACTGTGATGTGGAAATTGTCATTCCATAATCTGCATCTTCAACAGTGCCAAGACAAAGCTCTTTCGAATAGATTCATGACCACAAGGCTTGAATTTGGATGAATGTGTTAGTCTTCTACTGCTGCTGTAACCAATTTTCAGAAACTTAGCTGCTTAAACAACAAAATTGTTCACAGTCTTATATGACACAATCTAACATGAATCTCACTGGCATTGAAATCTACATGCTCCTTTCTGGAGACTCTAGAGGAGCATCTGTTCATTTGCATATCCCAGCTTCTGGAGGCTATCTGGATTCTTTGGCTCATGGTCCATCTTCAAAGCCAAAAACAGTGGGTTGGATCCTTCTCACATCACATCATTCTGATCTCTTTTGGCCCACTCTTCCATTCTTCAGGACATTTAGGGTTACATTGGACCCACCTGAATAATCCAGGGTAATATGGATAATCTCTTTATTTTAAGGTCAGATGATTAGCAAACTTAATTCCCCTTTGCCATATATGTAACATATTCACAGATTCTGGGGATTAGGATGGAGGTATCTTGGGTGTGTGGCATTTTTCTGCCTACCTGAAAGGGAGAGTTCAGAATAATAGAAAATAAAAGGTGCAGTGTTTAAATGTTCAGCTGCTAACCAAAAAGTCAGCAGTTTGAATCCACCAGTCATTCCTTGGAAACCCTATGGGGCAGTTCTACTGTGTCCTGTGGGGTTGCTATGAGTTGGAATCAACTCAAAAGCAACGGGTTTGGTTTTATGGGTTTTATAAGGTCAATATAATGGTGACTGGTTATCAGAATGTGGCTAGCATTAAGTAGGAATTTCTTGTGTAACATGATTCAAAACTTGATTCAAGTAGGCTTCAGAAAACAGATCTTTTTATTTTTTTTTCTCTTCCATATTCTAAGATTGCAAGGGTAGAATAAGTTCAAGTGCAGCTTGGTAATGGAATTCAAACCATGTAATTTAGGATCTAGTTTCTCCCTCTCAATCTCTCACATCTGTTTCCCCAGTGCTGACCCCTTTCATAGAAAAGTTGTCTTTTAAAGTCATGATCTCTGTGGATACTGCACACACAGTGGGATTACATGACAGATAAGTTACTCTGAGTTTAGGAAACCTCAATATTTTAAAGGAGCTGGTGAAAAACCTGTCCAATCTTTGTCCCAGAGGGAGGCATTATTTTATTATACTGGTCAGTAAATAAATTTGCCCTGTGCACTGAAGGGAGACACTGTCTCTGTCCTCTTTGAAAGAATTCCAGAACAAATGTGCCATTGCCTGTTTTCATAAGATATGCAGAAGCTAGAAAGATCCGTAGAGAATTGTTTCCCACAAGTACCTCCTTCATCACTAATCATCTGGCTTATAGTATCGGATAGTACTTAAATTATTCCTACTGGGGCTTGGGGGGCTTATAAACTAATTTGTTTACACATTTCTTATTTTTTTTCCTTATATCTTCTTAGTATATTTTATCTATTATTATTGGCCACTGAATATCCTTTGAACTATAACACCAATCGTCTTCTCTATGATTCTTCCTGCCTCCATACAATGCTTCCTTTTTATGAGATGTTTATAAATTGAGGGTAATAGACCTGTATTTATTTTTCTCATATGAGTGCTAGCTCTGATCATAGTCATTTTTCTCTAATAGATTGCATCAGCCTGACTGTCTCTGCCTTGCTTTTTTATCCTCCTCTTTTGACAGTCATTGACTTTCATTTGTTCCTTGTCCAATTCTGACTCACAGTGACCCTATAGGAGAGGGTAGAGCTGTCCCATTAGGTTTCCAAGGAGCAGCTAGTGGATTTGAACTGCAGATTCTTTGGTTAGCAGCCTGAGCTCTTAAACACTTCACCACCAGGGCTCCACATTTTGGTGGAGTTAGCATTAAGGCTGCTAACCAAAAGTGTGGTGGTTCAAATCCAGCAGCTGTTCCTTGGAAACATTATGGGGGCAGTTCTGCTCTGTTCTAGAGGGTTGCTATGAGTCAGGAATCGACTCGATGGCAATGGTTCATTAGTTCCTAGGCCTACATTTTCAGTGTCGTACCTTCTGAGGCTATTATTGCTTTATTTTTCTTTGGCATCTAACTCCCTTAGCAACTCTGAAACTAATGTTCTCTCTGGTAGATATGGTATGAGAAATATGATACTTACCAGCCAAACATAACAGAATTAGGGCCGTGTTTTCTAATGTTTTTCCTCTTTTTTTTTCCCCCACTATGGCAAACTCCCCTTAAAGCTGGTTCACATCGGTGCCCTTTGCAGATGTGAACTAGCCTTTCAGGAAGCTAACACCACAAACCCTGTTTTTAAATGGTAAAGTGTTCTGTGTGTACAGAAAGTAGAATGTTAGGGGCATGGACTCTGGAGCCAGACTGCATGGGTTTGAATACCAGGTCTGAAACTTATGTAGCTGAGCAACCTTGAAAAAATTGCCTAACTTCTCCATGACTCAATTTGCTCATAAGTGAGGTATTATTTTTAAAAGATTAAGTGAATTGACTTTTGTAAAATGCCACATACTATGCACTAAATAGGAGCCCTGGGGGTGCAGTGGTTAAAAAGCTCTACTGCTAACCAAAAGGTCGGCAATTTGTACCCACCAGCCACCCCTTGGAAACCCTATGAGGCGGTTCTTCTCTGTCCTGTAGGGTTATTATGAGTCAGTATCAACTCGATGGCAACAGGTTTTTTTTTTTTTTTTTTGGTTTATGCACTAAATAAGTTATCGTTTAACAAGTATTTATAAAATACAAAATAAAAACTCACATATTATTTGACAAATTTAATTAGTATGCTTCTAAATGGTTTTTCACACAAAAAAATCAACTTTTTTTTCAACTGTTTCTCTTTTATCATTTAAGTAATTATTATCTAACCCTCAGTGCTATACCTCTATCCTAGTAATATATTGTCAAGGAGACATCAGGAAAATAATCATATTGAAGAAAGGATCAGCGAACATGATTACCAAAGGCCTGAAGAGTGAGGTTGAGGGAAGTTATGTCTAGTTATTTCTGTCTACAGGGGAAAGGCTGGTTATTAATGTGAAGAGACTACAGAATTGTCCTATAAACAAATGAAGGTTTGTTTTACTGACAAAATAATTGATAAGACACTGTATCTACCTTCACATGTATGATTATATGTGTCCAGCACTTCGATGCTCACTAAAGCTTTGTTTTGAAACAGATTCAGATGACTGTGTTTCCAACATGTCAAAACAACTGGTTAGGACAGTGAAACATAAGTTAAATTTTGTATGGGATGTTATGCAGCCCAGATAAGCAAAAGGGCATATTTAATCTCTTTTGAAATACACAGAGTGCATTCAAGACAGAGACAGATGGCGGAGGGAGGAGAGAGAGAGAAAGGCTGACTTACGTTTTTCTTGTAGTTAGAATTTCAGCTACTCTGAGTAGTGAATAATTCACTAGGGAGACAAATACAGCCCCCATAGTTCAATGCTCATGCTCATGCCGCCAGGCAAAGACCAAAAAATGACATTCTAGTTTTATGGACAAAATGATTCGCCTGTTATTGAAATAAATATCCTGAGAGGTGTAAGAAAGCTAGAAAAATGTAACTGAGGGAATGCACGGCAATTCTATTATGGATTTTCAGTGTATTATTTCTAATATAAACTTTGACAAGAAATATAAACCAAATAAGAGGAAGAGGAAACTGAATATAAGGGAGAGATTTTAGGAAATAGCGTCAAGGCGTAAGACAAAGGGCTCAGAGTAAGAGATTTCCACATCCCCACTCCAACCCCCCCGCAAAAAAAAAAATAAAGATGAGGTTGGGAGGAAATATTATTCATAACACAGCTATGGAAGTCTTTTCATGCATGGTATGCATTTGACGCCCTACCAGGACCAGAGCCTGTATGTTCTGGACCACATTCTGTAAAACCCGTTGCTGTCGAGTAGATTCTGACTCATAGCGACCCTGGACCACATAGTCCATAGTACATACTGTTAGGCTTTTGATTCTTTTTTTAATGAAATTATGACCCAAACCTGAAGAAAGATGTAGATAGGTAGATACGTGATGGATGGATGGATGGATGGATGGATGGATGGATGGATGGATGGATGGATGGATGGATGGATGGATGGATGGATGGATGGATGGATGGATGATGGATGGATGGATGGATGGATGGATGGATGGATGGATGGATGGATGGATGGATAAATTTATTTAAGTTGAAAAAACAGGTGCTGGTTAGGTGAAGTATAGTTTGCAATGCTTCATTCGAGGCTCCTGGATTTGGCATTTCAGACTGCCACAGCAATTCTCTGGAAGAAAGATCTGGCAAACTGCTTTCATAAAGAGTAAAGATTACAGCCAAGAAAATCCTATGGAGCAGTTCTACTCTGCAGCACATGAGATCGCCAACAACAGTGACAGCTAACAACAACGTGCCTCATTTGGTCATGTTTATAATTCTTTCATTGATGTATCCATATATTCATTAGATTGCCGTCCAAAATAGTTACGATAAGATGAATATATAAGTTTTTTTTTAATCTTCTTTCACTGTGCTTTAAATGAAAGTTTACAAATAAATTCAGTCTTTCATACAAAAATTTATATACACATTGCTATATGCTCCTAATTGCTTTCCCCCAATGAGACAGCATATTCCTTCCCTCCACTCTCTTTTTGTGTCCATTCCATTAGCTTCTGACCCCCTCTGCCCTCTCATCTCCCCTCCAGACAGGAGATGCCAACATAGTCTCATGCGCCTACTTGATCCAAGAAGCTCATTCTTCAGCAATATCATTTTCTATCCCGTTGTCCAGTCCAATTCCTGTCTGGAGAGTTGGCTTTGGGAATGGCTTCTGTCTTGGGCTGACAAAAGGTCTGGGGACCATGACCACTGATGTGCTTCTAGTCCCAGTTGGACCATTAAGTCTGGTCTTTTTACGAGAATTTGGGGTCTTTTTTTATCCCACTGCTCTCCAGCTCCCTCAGGGGTTTTCTGTTGTGTTCCCTGTTAGGGCAGTCATTGGTTGTAGCCAGGCACCATCTAGTTCTTCTGGTCTCAGGCTGACGTAGTCTCTGGTTTATGTGGCCCTTTCTGTCTCTTGGGCTCATAATTACCTTGTGTCCTTGGTGTTCATTCTCCTTTGCTCCAGGTGGGTTGAGACCAGTCGATGCATCTTAGATGTCCACTTGCTAGCATTTAAGACCCCAGATGCCACTCTCCAAAGTGGGATGCAGAATGTTTTCTTAATAGATTTCATTGTGCCAATTGACTTAGAAATCCCCCGAAACCATGGTCCCCAAACCCCCACCCCTGCTATGCTGGCCTTCAAAGCATTCCGTTTATTCAGGAAACTTCTTTGCTTTTTGTTTAGTGCAATTATGCTGACCTCTCCTGTACTGTGTGTTGTCTTTCCCTTCATCTAAAGTAGTTCTTATCTACTGTTTAATCAGTGAATACCCCTCTCCCTCACTCCTCTCCACCCTCTCGTAACCATCAAAGAATGTTTTCTTCTCTGTTTAAACTATTTCTTAATTCTGATTATATAAGTTTATGTGTTCTTTAGACAAACCTTTTCTTTGATTCCTTTTTTAAAGATATTTATAGATTCTTTTGTGCGTTAACCTTTACTCTGACATGGTTTTTGAGAATCATGATCATTAATATTACTGGTTAAAGACTGTAATTTACTTGAAGGTGTGTTCTCTGTCTACTTCATGTTGAAAACCTCTACTGTATCTAATATAGTGTCTTACATAGTAGATGCTCAGACAGTACTTGTTGAATGAAAATTTACAAGAAAATTGAATCATTGCACTAACAAAGGTATATGGCTAGTACAAAGTAAATAAAGTTGTACTGACCAAGGAGAACTCCGTGTTAACTGAAGATGTAATATAAACATCATAAACAATTTCTTGTTGTGTCAACTCTTTATGGAAAACTTGGAACATAGAGTGTTTTAGTTATCTAGTGCTGCTGTAACAGAAGTATCGCAAGTGGATGGCTTTATCAAACAGAAGTTTCTTCTCGCACCGTCTGGGAGGCTAGAAGTCCAAATTCAGGTTGCCAGCTCCAAAGGAAGGTTTTCTGTCTCTGTCAGCTCTGGAGGAAGGTCCTTGTCATCAATCCCCCTATGACCTAGGAGTTTCTCAGTGCAGAAACCCTGGGTCCAAAGAACACACTCTGCTGCCAGCAGTGCTTTCTTGGTGGTATGAGGCACCCATGCCTCTCTGCTTGCTTTTCCTTTTTAAATCTCAAAAGAAATTGACTTAAAACACAACCTACTCTTGTAGATTGAGTCTTGCTTGATTAACATAACTGCCTTTCCAATCCTGCCTCATTAACATCATATAGGTAGGATTTACAACATGTAGGAAAATCACTTCAGATCTCAAAATGGTGGACAATCACACAATACTGGGAATCATGGTCTAGCCAATTTGACACAGATTTTGAGGGGACACAATATAATCAATGACACAGAGCAACTAGTTTGCATAGAAAACTTTATGTAAATCAAAATTATTCCCGCCTTAAAGATAAAAATCAGGAGAGATTTATTGTCCTTAACCTGAAAAAGCTTGTTGCTGTTGATTTCAACTCATGGCAACCCCACGTGTTATAGAGTAGAACTGCTCCGTAAGGTTTTCTTGGCTGTAATCTTTACAGAAGCATTCTACCAGTCCTTTTCTTCCATGGAGCTGCTAGGCTGGTTTGAACAACTAACCATTAGGTTAGCAGCCAATTGTAAACTGCTAGCACCACCCAAGGTCCTTTGTTTTCCTTACCAGATGACACACTGATTAGTAATTTGCTCTGGCATGATAGTATTTGAAACAGTCTGCTTCTATGCTCATGCTTTTTGTGGAAATACAAATAAAAAACAATATTCTTATGTCATATAGCGAGACAGAATAATTGCAGAATTATTAATGCTTCTCTTTCTTTGTTGTAACTTAAGTAAATTTGCCTCGGAACGTAACAGCCTAAGCCAGGGGTAACATAGTCCTCTGGTGATTAATTAATTAACTCTATGACAACAGGCTTAGTATTTTGAGATGAAGAAAGAATTACTGCAAGGTTAATACCCAAGAAACACTTTAAAAGTGGATTGGGCAAGCACACCGTGACATGATTCCCCAATATATGAATTAAATGTTCTTATTAGTGGTACTTCTTCACCATTTAAATTCCATGCTTACCATTGAGACAATGTGTTCCTTTAAAATATGACTAAATGGTAGGTTCTGTAAAAAAAAAAAATATATATATATATAGGCAAATAATTTTGGGTAGAGGAAAATATTTAAAACTGTTGCTTAGAATTCTCTACTATTTACATTCCATTAAATATTGCATTAATACTTCATTTTGATCTTAGTGAAACCAATGGCACTATTTTTGATGAAGAAAATATCCAAAACATTTACCCATTTTTAAATAGGACCCGTGCTCTTCAGTGTGAATTCAAATTTTATTTGAAGAATCCTCCAAGGAAAAGAGTAATATCTTTAAGCATTTATCTAATATTGGATCTTGGACCTTCAGGAAAGTTTAGTTGAAATAAGCCAATAAAATAAAAATAATGAGTACTATAAAGTCATGCAGGAATATTATATACCTCTTATGAGCGATCAAAGCTAAAAATGGGAGAGTCTCTGGAAAACTAAAGCAGACCATGATTCAGATCCTGTAAGTCAAAAAGTCAGACAAAACACTTTTGCCCCTTGCAGAAAGAAATCATTGATTTAGAAACCAAGGTCAAAAAGATAAGCTTAAGTAGAAGCCAGAAAGCATTATATTCCATAAATAGTGACTGTCATGAAACCTGAGAAGCCAAGGGCAAGGATTCTTTTGAGGTCCAATCTTATCGTAGCATCACGGCTTAAAGTAAAGCAAAGTTGGTAGAATAACATGCTTTTAACTTATCTAAATTAAATAAAAGTTGGATTCCCTATAAAACAATAGAGAATTAAATATTAGTTTTTGTACATGCTATTTCAATTCCTATAAAGGTCTATGCAATATCAGACTTAATATTGGACCAAACACCCAGATGAATGGGCAGAAAAGATGAAAAGTTCAAAATATTAGGAAATAAATGCCATCTATTTAGGAGTCCCAGGTGGCACAAATGGTTAAAAGTTCAGCTAATAACCAAAATGTTGGCAGTTCAAATCCACCCAGAGGTGCCTTGGGAGAAAGTCCTGACAATCTAATTCCTAAGGATCACAGCCATTGAAAACCCTATGGAACACAGTTCTACTTCAACACACATGAGGTCACCATGAGTTGGAATTGACTTGATGACAACTGGTACTGTTATTGTTAATAGTAGATATATTATTGCTCATATTATATTATTTAAAAATTAGATAAATTTATTCATATCTAATTATTAATGTTGCTATTAAAAATTTTATAAACTGAGAAATGTGTCTGAGGAAGTTATGATCTGAGGTTGATTAATATGCATCTAAAAGTTATATTTAACACTTTATTTTATAGCCCCCTAAGGAGCCCTGTGGCACAGTGGTTAAGAGTTCAGCTGCTAACCTAAAGGTCAGCAGTTCACATCCACTCCTCAGAAACCCTATGAGGCAGTTCTACTCTGTCCTGTAGGGTCGCTAGGAGTTGGAATAGACTCGACGGCAACAGGTTTCGGATTTATGGAGACGTGATAGGAACCCTCGTGGTTGTGTCTGTTAAATTTCTATTCTTCTAAATTTGCTGCAGTTTCCAAGAGCAAATTTTAAAAAGTAAGGGGGAAAAATCATCTTCCTGACTAAAGAAGTGAGCATAGCATAGCAAGGGGTGGGCGTTGGTTAACAAAGAACTTTTCTGTTTTTTATGTTTACTGTGGAGGGAATGGAAAACAATGCAAATACTCTAAGCCATCAAATGTAGGCAACTTTGTGAAAGAAATCCAATATCCTTGATTTGGGTTGTCAGAAACCAAACAGAGAAGACACTCTCACTTCAAATTTAAAGATGCCACAGAACAAAGACGGTTGAAGTTTTGAAAAAAGGTAAATTTTCTGATCTTGAAGTTATGATGATGTAGACCAGGAAATTTAACAAAGGCTTCAAGTTTTAGAAAAACTTGAGATAAACTGGTGCTACAGGAAACAGTGATTGCAGGTATTAACCACTGGGTCATTACCTATTTCTAGGAAATCACACCCAGACAAACCCATCACAACTCAGTATTAATTGGACGCCCTGTAAAACTAAAAAAAAAAAAAAAAAAGAGTATTGCCGATGAGTCGATTCTGACTTATAGCAACTGTATAGGATAGAGTAGTGCTGCCCCATAGGGTTTCCAAGCAGCAACTGATGAATTTGAACTGCCAGCCTTTTGTTTAGCAGCCTGAACTCTTAACTATTATGCCATCAGGTCTAGTATATTACCTCACTCAAAAAATCTATCTACAGGGATCACAGTAGAGGGTCCCAGACAGAGCTAGAGAAAAATGTAGAATAAAATTCAAACTCACAAAAAAAGACCAGACTTACTGGCCTGACAGAGACTGGAGAAACCCTGAGAGTATGGCCCCCAGACACCCTTTTAGCTTAGTACTGAAGCCACTCCTAAGATCACCCTTCAGCCAAAGATTGGACAAGCCCACAAAACAAACAATAATACGCATAGTTCAACCATATATTCCCCAAGTGTCTGTCAGTTTGCCATACTGTGGGGGCTTGTGTGTTGCTGTGATGCTGGAAGCTATGCCACCGGTATTCAGACACCAGCAGGGTCACCCGTGGAGGACAGGTTTCAGCTGAGCTTCCAGACTAAGACAGACTAGGCAGAAGGACCCGGCAGTCAACTTCTGAAAGAAATTCGCCAGTGAAAACCTTATGAATAGCAGCAGAACATTGTCTGATGAGCAAATAATCTGAGCAGTTGGACTCTATGAAGAAGAAAGGGCATCAGGATTGGATGAAGACTCACTAACCTACGTTATGCAGATGACACAACCTTGGTTGCTGAAAGTGAAGAGGACTTGAAGCACTTACTGATGAAGACCAAAGACCACAGCCTTCAGTATGGATTACACCTCAACATAAAGAAAATAAAAATCCTCACAACTGGACCAATAAGCCACATCATGATAAATGGAGAAAAGATTGAAGTTGTCAAGGATTTCACATTTTACTTGGATCCACAATCAACACCCATGGAAGCAGGAGTCAAGAAATCAAAAGATGCATTGCATTGGGCAAATTTGTTGCAAAAGACCTCCTTCAAGTGTTGAAAAGCAAAGATGTCACCTTGAAGACTAAGGTACACCTGACCCAAGCCATGGCATTTTCAGTCACATCATATGCATGTGAAAGCTGGACAGTGAATAAGGAAGATCAAAGAATTGACTCCTTTGAATTGTGGTGTTGGCGAAGAATATTGAATATACCACGAACTGCCAAAAGAACGAACAAATCTGTTTTGGAAAAGTACAACCAGAATGCTCCTTAGAAGCACGGATGGTGAGACTGCGTCTTACATACTTTGGACATGTTGTCAGGAGGGATCAGGCCCTGGAGAAGGACATCATGCTTGGTAAGGTACAGGATCAGTGGAAAAGAGGAAGACCCTCAATGAGATGAATTGACACAGCGACTGCAACAATGGGCTCAAGCATAACAATGATTGTAATGATGGTGCAGTACTGGGCAGTGTTTCATTCTGTGGTACATAGGGTTGCTATGAGTTGGCAGTGACTTGACAGTCCCTAGCAACAACAACAACAACACTGTATACAAGATTAAATGGGCACACCAGCTTAGTGGCAATGACAAGGAGGCAGGAGGGGACAGGAAAACTGTACAAATGGAAATGGGGAACTCAAGGTCAACAAGGGGAGAGTGTTGACATGTTGTGGAGTTGGCAACCAATGTCATAAATCAAAGTGTGAATTAACTGTTTAATGAGAAACTAAATTTGCTCTGTAAACGTTCATCTAAAGCACAATGAATACAAAAAAAAAAAAAAAAAGGAAAGAAAACCTATCTAAATATCCCTTCCATTCCACTTATTATTCTTTTTTAATGAGATGCGGAACATTTTCAACATACTTCTTGGATACACAGCCACATAGTTGATGCTCTTTGGCAGAGAAAAATAAAAAGCACTAGTTCTTAGTACTTCGTGTGGCAAAGTCAGAATTGGCATTGACAGCAAACTCAATACTAAAAAAGTCATTTGTGTTTCATATAACCTCTATATAACCGACACAACACATATGTGGTGATGAGATGGGAAAATTGGCCTAACAAGCTGTGGATGAAAAGATTTTCATCTGGTAATTGAAATTGAGATTTCCTATAAAATTTAACATGGTTCATCATAGTAAATGATTAAGTAGAACTTCACTTTATAAAGTCTCTCATTTACTATATATATTGTGGGTTAGGTCAAGGATCGCTTCATTCATTCATTTTGTAGTAAATAAATATTTATGAAAGGCCAGTTAGATGCCATGTACTGACCACTATGCATTACTCCCTTCCCAAATGGCTATATTTTATAGATTGTTTGTATTTGGTGATTACTGAGGGAATACAAACTGCATATACTCTTCCTTTCTGTTTCCCAATTATGTCAACTCCACACTTCTTTGAACATTTACCCATGTTGGTCACTGTGGTATAGTTCAGCATCTCTTGGGAGCATTTGGAAAGGTGAAGGGAAGGGTTTGTCTTTTGTTTGTATGGTATCAACTTAGTGACATGACTGAGGGCACTACTGATGTTAGGTAGAGGCCAGTGGTGCATAGCAAGAACAATCACCCTATCTGGTATTCTAGTAATGACCCACAGAAATTCTAATTCCTGGACCATTCTTACACCTCTTCTCTACCTGATTAATTTCTTTTTGGGTCTCAAGGTAGGTGCGATGTTAACTGTTAACCCCCTTAAATCACAGAAGCCTGGGCTAAATAATTTCTGTAAAAGTTATAAAATTTTGAATAGACTTTATCACACTTTATTGTGATTGATTGTTTGTCTATATACCTAGAAGGTGTATAAAGCAAGACTATGTTTTATTTACCCTTGCATCCCATGAGTATAGATAGGATAATGTCCTTAGCATATTAGCCTTAATAAAAATTTGTCAAAGGAATGGAGAAATTAATGAAAAAATGGAGTCTTACATATCTTTCTGATGAGTAGTGAATAAGTATTTGTTGAGGTATAAAGAGATAGTCCTGATGAGCTGAATGTCATCCCAATTAGTGTAAATAAGGGAAATGAGTCAAGAAACATTAAAAAGGAAGCTACAAAAGCCATGATATCCTGTGTCAAATCACAAACAAAAACCGGTTGCCATGGAGTCAATTCTGACTCATAGCGACCCTATAGGACAAAGTGGAAATGCCCAATAGGGTTTCCAAGGAGTGGCTGGCAGCAGAGCTCTTCACCACTGCACCAGCAGGGCTTCATAACAAATTAGGACTGTGTATTTAATCTCATTTCTATCAGCTATACTATGTTGTCTTTGAAATAAATAATATTTTGTTAATTATAGTTAATAAAATCATTATTATAGAAAATGCTAGAATTTTTATATTTTTTGATATTTTAATGTTATATTTTTGTGCTATTTTCTTTTAAAGAACCTAATAGAATTTTTGTCTCTATATTTCTGGCAATGTCTGACATCATGCTTTGCACATGGAATATGCTCAAACTTGGATGCTTACTAAATTTAATTTAAATTAAATGTTAAAAACTCAGTTTGATAGGCACCATGCATAAAGAGCTTTTGGCCTGAATCCTGACTTTAGTTTGGGTCTTTGTACATAGACAATAACTCTTTGCCATCGAGCTGATTCCGACTCACAGTGACCTTATAGGACAGAGTAGAACTATCCAATAGGGTTTCCAAAGAGTGCCTGGTGGATTCAAACTGCCGAACTTTTGGTTAGCAGCCAAACTCTCAAGCACCATACCACCAGGGTTTACACATAGACAATAGGATTCAGAAATGGAGGTCCAGCTTGAAGGATTGACTTGTTTTATTAAAAGTTTTTCACTACATTTCATAGACATTTAGTGAGCTATCATGTCTCTCTCTTGCAAGCAGAAATGTAGTAAGACTACATTAACTCTGTGTTTGTTCTACCCATTACCCACTGCCATAAAGTTGATTCCCACACTAGTAACCCTACAGGACAGAATAGAACTGGCCGGTAGGGTTTCCGGGGCTGTAAATCTTTACAGAAGCAGACTAACACATCTTTCTCCTTCAGAGCGGCTTGTGGGTTTGAACCTCCAACCTGTGGGTTAACGGCTGAGTGCTTTCACCACTGTGCCACCAGGGCTTCTTTATGTTTGTTCTCGTGAAGTTTTTTCTGACTGAAAAGTTAGCTGATTAATTTTCAATTACAAATGATTCTTAATATAGTTATGAGCAAGACTGGATGATTACAAGGGAACTTGAGAAATCCTTTTGATCTATCACTATACTAAAAAAAGGCTCTTAAATCATTAAAATCAGCAAAATAAAAGGAATCAAGTAAGTATCATGTCTCCAAACTAACTCACATTGTATTTCATTCATAGAAAATTCATTTTATGAATAAAGACATCACTTTCAAAAGCTTTCCTTAAAAACAAATAGGTGTACTGCCTTTAAGGGGTAGAACTAACCGAATAGACAAAGAATTTCTTTGCATCAGTCACTCTGAATTATTTTTTAAAATTTTAAAGTCTAGCCCAGTACCAGGCTCCGTAAAGTTATTCCAGAAATGTTCTTCCCTGTGAATTACATTTCTCTGCATTTATTTAACAGAAGTTCTTTTCCCTACTATTCTGAGGAAATGGAATAGTAATAGATCAATCTTAATGTGGAGAAAATGTAAAGCAGTGTCTTTAAGTTGTGTTCTAAGAGCACTATTCTAGCAAAATGCTTAACATTAAAAAAAAAAAAAAAAATTCCACGGTCTCAATTCCAGAAGCGTACGCTATTGTCAGCTGCCATCGAGTCACTTCTAACACATGGCGACTCCATGTGTACCTAGGGCAATTGCTCCATAGGGTTTTCATTTTTCAGAAATAGATTGCCAGATCTGTCTTCTGAGTCATTTCTGGGTGAGTTCGAACTGCCAACCTTCCCGCTAGTAGTCCAACATTTAACTGTGCCACCCAGGAACTCCTAGTGAAGTGTATAATAATAGTGAAGTGTATAACCCTCATTAATTAGTGTGCTTATCCAGCATTTGCCAATTGAGTTTCAATCTGTTTTCTTATAGAACTCAGGTTTTTTAGAGAACACTATGTGCTATCGGAAACCCCGGTGGCATAGTGGTTAAGTGCTACGGCTGCTAACCAAGAGGTCAGCAGTTCAGATCCGCCAGGTGCTCCTTGGAAGCTCTGTCGGGCAGTTCTAATCTGTCCAGTAGGGTCGCTATGAGTTGGAATCGACTCTATGGCAGTGGGTTTGGTTTTTTGATTTATGTGCTGTTGGGATGATGGGTCAGGATGGGGCATCTTAATAAGAGCCTCTGGCCAACATGAGAGAAGTAGTTGAAGATATTGGAAGAAATGTTAAGTGAGTGTTAAGTGAGTTCAGGTGTAATGGCAAGTTATCATTTGCTTAAGTTTGGCTTTGTCCAGGGGCAAGGGATTTGAAATTTGAATGGAGCATTTGAAAGCCCTTGCCTCACTGAATCTACATAGTATTTACTCTGTGGTACGATAATGCTGTCCAAACTTGTCATCATCTTGAAGACATCATCTGTTTTTTTTTTTTTTTTTTTTAATTAGGACATTGTTTGGCTAAACGAGTTTAAAGCAGTTTTATATGCATTACTTAATTTATACTTTGTACAAAATGAGACAGATATTCCCTATATTTCACATATGAGGAAGCTGAAGTCCCTGAAATGAGACTGCCATGAGGGTGGGAGTTGGAATGAAGCCAGAACAGTTGAATTAATATGAGAAATATGTGATTTGAGAGCTCTGTCATTTAAGAGCTGTGTAATCTTGGGTAAGATGATTCATTTCTCTATAAATGTAAAAAATAATAAATATGTGCCCTATATGTTTCCCAGGTTTTTCATAAGGATCAAATGGAAACATGATGGGAAGATTATATTAAGGGCAACTATTATGATTATATTTAATTTCCACAGCTATGTGAAGATTGTTGAAATTATCTCTTTTCTAAAGAACTAAACTGGCTGTCCTCTTGACTGCTTGCCTTAATCCTTTTGAAGCTAAACAGTGCAGCTTTCTATTTGGGGATATAATCTTAAGCTTACTTAACTTTTAACGCAAGCACTGACTTCTTTTCTTCTTTTCCACCACCACCTACATTTCCCCTTAGAAATTAAAAATAATTACTAAGTAAGTGCAATTAATTTTTTTTTAAATCCATCTATGTTTTATTGCATATCTATAGTGGTCTTTTTTTACTCTTAACATGCATCACAATCACCCGGAGGACTTCCTAAACGAGATTACAGTTTCCTCCCCAAGAGTTTTGATTTAGTAGTGCAAAACATTACCTATATCCCCTCTTAAGAAATTAAAAATATTAACAAGTAAACACAATTTAAAAAAACAAAACAAAACTCCATGCATTTGAATTGGAACCCACACACCTACAGCAGCCCTTACAGTTTAGCATGCATTCACCTGGAGGACTCGTTAAAAGAGATGACAGGGTTTCTCCCTAAGAGTTTTTGATTCAGTAAGTCTGGGGTGAGTTCTTAGAATTTATATTTCTATCAAATTGCCAGATGATGATGCCGATGCTTCTGGTCTGGGGACTATATTTTGAGACCCATTGATCTTTTCCTGAGTCATGCTGTAATTGACTTCCCTAAGTTTAATTTCCTATCCTTTCAACCCATGCCCTGCCTGCATGTCTATGCCCTATCTGTAAAAAAATGTTCTCCCAAAAATTATTTACACAAAGATATGTTTTACCCTATCATGATACGAAATTTAAACAATATTAAAACCATGACACAATGAAAGGATGGAGACTCCTGACGAGATCAGCCTTTCATTCACCGCAACTAATTGAGCCACTAGCCACTCTCTTTTGGGAAACAAGCAAATGTACCCTCAAATTTTAGCTACATGCAGTTTGTCAGGAAGGCTTTTTGTTTCAAGAGTGATAATATAATTGGAGACCAAGGCCCATTTTTCACATTTAGCATGATGAGAATAGCTAGGCTACTTTGGGTGAGTCAGTTGGATGGGTTATATGTTAGGAGTAGGGCGATCCAGAATAGGGTGTGTATGCCAGGTAATGGGCAGAGTTGGCTTGTTCACCAACTCTAGCGGAAAGTTGTAATGAACTTTAAAGATAAAGTCCTTGATTTCTTTCAAAATATAAAAAGGTTACTAGCATAAAATAAGAGATGATTTGTAAAGATCACTAAAAGCAAATTTGATTATGAATCTGAACTTCAGAAGTGATGCTGAATAGAACATTTTGAATTAGGGAAGAATAATTTTATCCAGAAGAACAGCTGGTTGCATAGCCAATAAATGACCTACACAGGCTAATCTGTAGTTTTCTTTTGTTCTTATAAATTCAGAAAAGGCACATTTCAATTTGGCTGTCAAAAAGGAATGCATAACACGAGGAAGTGGCACGATTATCAGTTAATTTCAAGTAACTAAAATGTATTAGCCCTAGTCAAGTGAGCAGTTTTATTTTTGTTTCTGTCCTTAGTAATCACACAGGAATGAGTCATTTAAAAGCCAGTCTGGCTGGTTCAGTGCATGCTGTTTTATCGTGTTTTCTCCTTGCCAGCACCCACATTTACCCGTAAATGGTTCACATCTGTTCTTTGTAATTCAGTGATTATGTGAAGGCCTCTGTGTCCTCCTTGTTTATTTAAAAAGGACAATGGGAAATTTTATTTGCATAAGATTTAAGGAGCACTCTTGATTTCCATGGTTCAATGGTGATTAGCTAACTCTAATTACAAGTGGGCATCAAATCTTTAAGAATGTTAAACATTCAGAATCTGGCCTAATTATCTGCGATCATCTTTCAAGTTTAGGTCGTATAGTTTGATGGATGGTCTCTGGTATTATCAAGCCATTGCCAGTACTTGACCATTTCGCTTTCTACCCAAAGACAGAGCTGGATAGCCATATGTCCCCAAAGACAGAATCATTGGATAGCCATATGTCCAGTCCCAGGGGAATTCCTGTTTGCAAATGTTGCCCTGATCTAATTATTAATATTTCTCCTTTTACTCTCCAAATTATACACATTTGGGTAGCCAGTTATATGGTCATTTCAGCTATGGGGCACAACTGTGGAATAAGCAAGGTAAGAGATTAGAATGATATGATTTTACAGCCCTATGGAGGGGGTTATTGGAGTTTAGTAAAGTGACTGCTAATTTTTGAATGTGTGTGAATCAAAATTGAAAGGTTTAGAAATTAATCTGTAGTTAATGAATGTGGTAAATTATAGGAGAAGACATCATATCCGGTGCATTTTAGATTTTGGGATATACATATAAACACATGGACACACACACATGAAGTTTTGATATAGTGCAAAGCAGAAGAGTGTTTATGTTCACTCTGTTCTATTATCACTCCTAGGGAAAGGCTCTTCTGGCCAGCATAGTGAAGTATCCTTTTCTCCCCTGTTATACTTATTAGTAGCTGCTTGTCTTGCTTTCTGTAGATATTCAAACCCATTGATGTCCAGTCTATTCTAACTCAAAGTAACCCTATAGGACAGTTAAACTTCCCCATAGGGTTTCCAAGGAGTGGCTGGTGGATTTGAACTGCTAACCTTTTGGTTAACAGCCAAACCCTTAACCACTGTGCCACAGGGCCCCTATTCAATATATAAAACCATCCCAGTGCTGTCGAGTCTATTCCAACTCATAGCGACCCTATAGGACAGAGTAGCACTGCCCCATAGAGTTTCCAAGGAGTGCCTGGTGGATTCAAACTGCCAACCCTTTGGTTAGCAGCCATAGCACTTAACCACTATGCCACCAGGGTTTCCAATATATACATTGTGGATTTTCATCTGTTATTTGACTCATACATACAGAGACCCATGATGACTTCTAATTATATTTGAATCAGTCAGTTTAGAGAACTAGTTGATTGAGAGGGATAAAATTGCCTTCACAAGTGAGCAGAGAACTATTTACCTAGCATTATGAACAATTTCATGTGTTAGTTGAAATGCCGGATTTCCTACTAGGGAATATTCCAAGCAGTGAGGAGTTTCTGTGTCAATATTCTACACTTGCTTCAGCTGATAAGGTTACATTAATAATCCTTATCTAACAGTAGTGTGCATATGAACAGATCTGGTGCTGTGAGATATATGAACAGAGAATGACACTGGGTTAAGAAAAAGGATTGACCTTCTGACCACAGGCATGTTTCTAAAGTTCCTGTTGTGTTCCTTCCTTCTCAGAAATGAGATCAGGACCTACCAAAGCTGCATCATAAGCAATAAACTGTTGTTATATAAAGACTTTAGCTATTACAACTAGCAAATGAATAAAAACATCTACCTGCTTACCCAATTAGTGATCTCAATGCATATTCTCCTTAAGCAATCTGTAGTTGCCCACATATAAATAATATATTTATATGATTTCCGCAAAGTGTGCAGTGAGAACTACAGCTGATTCAAATCTGAAATAGTGGCATTTTCTTGGGAGTTATTCAAAGCAATGGAAAGGACACATTATACCTACTTACAGGGCTTTCAGCCAATACTTATTAAATCTTACTGTGTAGACTATGGTATTATTCTTAGAACTTCCAAGATTATAGATATTATTAGCTATCCATTTCACAAATTATAAATAATAGCAAATACCTTTTAGAATTCAGACTGTATATTCTATCAGACTTTGATATTTCTGAGTAACTCTAAGAGATTCCTGTTCTGCAGTTAGAGGAATCAATCGATACAGATATATTTTAAGATCACCCAGAGTGTCAGAGTTTCTTAAGCTTTTAGACTGACTTAAGCCGATTTCCAAGCAAATCCAGTAGTTATTCCTTAACTATGGTACTTTTTGATTTGCACATAAACCTAGTCAAGGAGTTGTGTGTGTGTGTGTGTGTGTGTGTGTGTGTGTGTGAGCGAGAGAGAGAGGACAGTGCTGTGCAAATTAATAAAACTTTACATAAAGGATATGGTTTAAACCCTTAAAATTTATTCCTTGTCATCGTGCCATTGTTGATGCATCTTAGATGGCCACGTGCTAGCTTTTAAGACCCCAGACACCACTCACCAAAGTGGGCCGCAAAATGTTCTCTTAATACACTTTGTTATGCCTAGAGTGGATATATTTTTGAAAAATTTCAAAGTTGTTAGATTCTGTATTCAGGCTTCCACTAGGCAAAATCTAAACTAATTGAGTAGCTGCAGTAGCCAGAGGACTAGGTTAATTTGTTAGCTATAAATGTACAAAGACTGCCATACTAAGCTTATAAAATCAATGGTTTTATTACAGATAATTTCTCAGAATATGACAAATGAAAATCCTAAGTTCACAGTGCCAGGGCAGCATGAAAGTTCCCTAGGTGGTACAGATGGTTTGCACTTGACCAGTAACCTAAAGGTTGTTAGCTTGAACCCACCCAGTGGTACTGTGAAAGGAAGTCCTGGCAATCTACTGTAAAGATTACAGCCAAGAATCCTTATGAGACAGTTCTACTCTGTAGCACATGGGTCACCATGGATCAGAATCAACTCAATGGCAACAGGTTTTTAATTTTTTTTTTTTTTTATTGATGCAACATAGAAATGAACTTATTTGGTTGTGTTTAAAATATTTGCTTTCACCCTGTTTTATTTAGCTTACGAGGGTGTTACAATTTATTAAGTTTTGCAAAAAATATATATATATCTCCTGGGTTCCCATGAGATATCTTCTGATTGTACACACAGTAGGCTTTCTCATGTAATAATATCTAGAGAAGAAAACAAAAGTACTTTATTATCTGAGGTATATGGGACTGTGAATTAGTTCATTAAAGATCCCAATTTACAGTGGTTTAGAATTAATGTTTAGAAGTAATGTTTTATTATATTCATAATTTTCCTCACAGCTCTCCTCAATAAGTTCAACTAAAATTCCTGGACATAAAATGCCTATCTGAAGGCTCTGAAAAGTAAATGAAATTGTAGCAGGGAGATTGGGTAAGAAAACCAGTATTCAAAATGCAAACGATCTGATAGTGAGTTTTGGGGGATTTTTCCTTCTGATCTGGACTAAAAGGCAGCATGAATCCCAGAACTGCACACTGGCACAGACATGAAGAACTCCAAAAGCAGCCCTTTCTTCCTGGTCCAATGACTGAGAAGGGGACGTCCTATAGTACAGAAAGAATGAAAGTCTCTTGTGAGTCTTGAGCCAAGCTGTCAATAGGATTAGGTGAAAAATGAAAATTCAGCTAAGTAAAAAATGCACTCTGAAGAAAGTTTCTTAGGCCTACAGAGACTTAGCTTTATTGAAAACAAATTATTTTAAAGAGAAGCACTACATTTTATGGGCTGTGTTTCAGGGAATATAACTTCTTTTATTACGTTAAGATATTTAGTCTATTTGTCAGTAATAAAAGAAAATGCCCCAGTAGGGATGGGGTGGTAAATCGTATGTCTTAAATAGCCGCAGCCTGCGTTAACACTTGATTTTGAATAAGGTGAATGGAGGGAATCAGACACTTGTATGTTGTTGTGATGCTGTATATATATTCCCCACATAAGTTCTCCTCCAAGAGAACTTTGCTTCCGGAGCCAGAGGAAAGGATATCTGGGGCAAATGTAATATATGAATTACAAAGACTCCTTTCACTTTAAAAGTAGACACAGTGAACTGTATTATATGATCTCCTATATTTATTTTAACAATAATAAATGGATCATGTATTCAATGTAACATGGTACATTTATGTACACTGAGTTGAAATGGGATGGAATTTTGAATCAGACAATCATGGTCTACTATGGCCAGACTGACAACTTGAAGAGGAATGGAATTGCATTCATCATCAAAAAGAACATTTCAACCATGCAGGCAAGAAGGCAATGGGATGACATATTTTAAAAACTGAAGTAAAAAAAATTGCCTGCCAAGAATCATATATCCAGCAAAACTGTCTCTTAAATATGAAGGTGAAATTAAGACATTTCCAGATAAACACAAGTTTAGGGAATTCATAAAAACCAAACCAAAACTACAAGAAATACTAAAGGGAGTTCTTTGGTTAGAAAAGCAATAATATCAGGTATCAACCCAAGACTAGAACACTGGGCACAGCAACCAGAAGTCAACCCAGACAGAGAAATCAAAAAAAAAAAAAAAAAAAGCAAGATTATAAAAAAAAAAGCCCCAAACAGGGTAACAGCGATGTTATTATATAAAAGGAGACAACACTAAAATAATAAAGAGGGACTAAGAAATGTAATCATATACCTTCCATGTGGAGAAGAAGATATGGCGATACAAAGAAATAAAAGTTAGTTTTAAATTTAGAAAAATAGGGATAAAAAGGTAACCACAAAGGAGACAAACTATCCTACTCAACAAAATAAAATACAAGGGAAAAATACAGACTCAGCAGAAACAAAATCAACAACAACAAATATTAGAAAAGGACAATATATAATCTGAGCACATAAAAACAAGTGGGAAAAAGAAACTATCAACACACAAAAAAAGACATCAAAATGATAGCACTAAATTCATACCTATCCATAATTACCCTGAATGTAAATGGACTAAATGTACCAATAAAGAGACAGAGAGTGGCAGAATGGATTAAAAAACAAGATCCGTCTATATGCTGCCTACAAGAGACACACATTAGACTTAGAGACACAAACAAACTAAAACTCAAAGGATGGAAAAAATATATCAAGCAAACAACAAAGAGAAGGAGTGGTAATATTAATTTCTGACAAAATAGACTTCAACGTTAAATCCATCAGAAAGGATACTGAAGACACTACATAATGATTAAAGGGACAATAAACCAAGAAGACATAACCATATTAAATATTTATGCGCCCAGTGACAGGGCTGCAAGATACGTAAAACAAACTCTATCAGCATTGAAAAGTGAGATAGACAGCTCCACAATAATAGTAGGAGACTTCAACACACCACTTTTGGTGAAGGACAGGACATCCAGAAAGAAGCTCAATAAAGACACGGAAGATCTAAATGCCACAATCAACAAACTTGACCTTGTAGACATATACGGAACACTCCAACCAACAGCAACTAAGTATGCTTTCTTTTCTAGTGCACATGGAGCATTCTCTAGAATAGACCACAAATGCCTTAGCAGAACACAGAACATAAATAAAAGACAAGAATCACATGATTTTATCAATTGATGCAGAAAATGCGTTTGACAAAGTTCAACACTCATTCATGATAAAAATTCTCAGCAAAATAGTAATAGAAGGAAAATTCCTCAACATAATAATGGGCATTTATACAAAGCTAACAGCCAACTTCACCCTAAATGGAGAGAGCCTGAAAACATTCCCACTGAGTTCGGGAACCAGATAAGGATGCCCTTTAACACGACTCTTATTCAACATTGTGCTGAAAGTCCTAGCCAGAGCAATTAGTCTAGATAAAGAAAGAAAGTGTATCCAGATTGGCAAGGAAGAAGTAAAAGTATCTCTATTTGCAGATGACATGATCTTATACACAGAAAACCCTAAGGAATCTTCCAGAAAACTACAGAAACTAATAGAAGAGCTCAGCAGAGTATCGGGATACAAAATAAACATACAAAGATCAGTTGGATTCATCTACACCAACAAAAAGAACATCGAAGAGGAAATCACCAAATTTTTTTTTCCCAAGAAGATAAAATACTTAGGAATAAATCTTACCAGAGATGTAAAAGACTTATACAAAGAAAACTACGGTACACTTCTGCAAGAAACCAAAAGAGACTTACATAAGTGGAAGAACATACCTTGCTTGTGGATAAGAAGACTTAACATTATGAAAATGTCTAGTCTACCAAAAGCAATCTATACATTTAATGCAATTCTCATCCAAATCCCAAGGACATTCTTTAATTAGACGGAGAAACGAATCACCAACTTCATATGGAAGGGAAAGAGGCCCCGGATAAATAAGGCATTACTGAAAAAGAAGAACAAAGTGAGAGGCATTACTTTACCTGATTTTAGAACCTATTATACTGCCACAGTAGTCAACACAGCCTGGTACTGGTACAACAACAGATACATGGACCAATGGAACAGAATTGAGAATCCAGACATAAATCCATCCACATATGAGAAGTTGATATTTGACAAAGGCCCCAAAACAGTTAAACGGGGAAAAGACAGTTTTTTTAACAAATGGTGCTGGCATAGCTGGATACCCATCTACGAAAAAATGAAGCAAGACCCATACCTCACTCCATGCACAAAAACTAACTCAAAATGGATCAAAGACCTAAATATAAAATCTAAAATGATAAAGATCATGGAAGAAAAAATAGGGACAACATTAGGAGCCCTAATACATGGCATAAACAGTATACAAAACATTATAAAGAATGTAGAAGAAAAACTAGATAACTGGGAGCTCCTAAAAATCAAACACCTATGCTCATCCAAAGACTTCACCAGAAGAATAAAAAGACTACCTACAGACTGGGAAAAAGTTTTTTGCTCTGAGATTTCTGATCAGCACCTGATCTCTAAATACTATATGATACTGCAAAAACTCAACTGCAAAAAGACAAATAACCGAATTAAAAAATGGCAAAAGATATGAATAGACACTTCACTAAGGAAGACATTCAGGTAGCTAACAGATATATGAGGAAATGTTTAGGATCATTAGCCATTAGAGAAATGCAGATCAAAACTACAGTGAGATTTCATCTCACTCCAACAAGGCTGGTATTAATCCAAAAAACACAAAAGAATAAATGTTGGAGAGGCTGTGGAGAGATTGGAACACTTCTACACTGCTGGTGGGAATGTCAAATGGTACAACCACTTTGGAAATCTATTTGGTGCTTCCTTAAAAAGCTAGAAATAGAACTACCATACGATCCAGCAATCCCACTCCTTGGAACATATCCTGGAGAAATAAGAGCCTTTACACAATCAGATATATGCACACCCATGTTTATTGCAGCACTGTTTACAATAGCAAAAAGATGGAAGCAACCAAGGTGCCCATCAGTGGATGAATAGATAAATAAATTATGGTATATTCACACAATGGAATACTATGCATCGATAAAGAACGGTGAGGAATCTGTGAAACATTTGATAACATGGAGGAACCTGGAAGGCATTATGCTGAGTGAAATTAGTCAGTTGCAAAAGGACAAATATTGTATAAGACCACTATTATAAGAACTTAAGAAATAGTTTAAACTGAGAAGAAAACATTCTTTTGTGGTTACAAGAAGGGGGATGGAGGGAGGTTGGAAGAGGGGCATTCTGTAATTAGATAGTAGATAAGAGCTACTTTACGTGAAGGGAACTACAGCACACAACACAGGGGAGGTCAGCACAATTGGACTAAACCAAAAACAAAGAAGTTTCCTGAATAAACTGAATGCTTTGAAGGCCAGTGTAGCAGGGGCAGGGGTCTGGGGACCATGGTTTCAGAGGATATCCAAGTCAACTGGCGTAATAAAATCTATTAAGAAAACATTCTGCATCCCACTTTGAAGAGTGGCGTCTGGGGTCTTAAACGCTAGCAAGCAGCCATCTAAGATGCATCAATTGATCTCAACCCACCTCGGTCAAAGGAGAATGAAGAACACCAAGGACACAAGGTGATTACGAGCCCAAGAGACAGAAAGGCCACATGAACCAGCGACTACATCATCCTGAGACCAGAAGAACTAGATGGTGCCCAGCTACAGCCGATGACTGCCCTGACAGGGAACACAACAGAGAACCCCTAAGGGAGCAGGAGAGCAGTGGGATGCAGACCCCAAATTCTCATAAAACCAGACTTAGGCTAGAAGGACCCCGGTGGGCATGGCCCCCAGACCTTCTGTTGGGCCAGGATAGGAACTATTCCAGAAGCCAACTCTTCAGACATGGATTAAACTGGACAATGTGTTGGAGAGGGATGCTGTTGAGGAGTGAGCTTCTTGGATGAGGTGGACACTTGGGACTATGTCGGCATCTCCTGCCTGAGGGGAGATGAGAGGGTGGAGGGGGTTAGAAGCTGGAGAAATGGACACGAAAAGAGAGAGCGGAGGGAGACAGTGGGCTGTCTCATTAGGGAGAGAGTAATTGGGAGTAGGTGTATACGGGTTTTTGTGTGAGAGGCTGACTTGATTTGTAAATTTTCACTTAAAGCACAATAAAAATTATGAAAAAAAAAAAAAAAGAACATTTCAAGATATATCCTGAAGTACAATGCTGTCAGTGATAGGATAGTATCCATATGCCTACAAGGAAGACCAACGACTTCTTCATTGCAAATACCTTTTTTCACTGACATAAATGGTCTCAAATTCAGATGGGATATGCTCAAGGTTGTACTTTGGCTCTTGTGGACTTATTCTAATTTTCTTCAATTTCAACTTGAACTTGGATATGAGCAATTGATGGTCTGTTCTACAGTCAGCCTCTGGCCTTGTTCTGACTGATAACGAGCTTTTCCATCTTCTCTTTCCACGGATGTAGTCGATTTGCTTCCTGTGTGATATCTTGTTGAAATCTATTGGCTAGAATTTTGTTGAGGATTTTTGCATCTACATTCATGAGGGATATAGGCCTATAATTTTCTTTTCTTGTGGTATCTTTACCTGGTTTTGGTATGACGGATATCGCGGCTTCATAGAATGAGTTTGGTATTCCGTCCTTTTCTATGCTCTGAAATACCTTTAGTCGTAGTGGTGATTCCTCTCTTCTGAAAGTTTGATAAAACTCTGCAGTGAAGCTGTCTGGGCCAGGGCTTTTTTTTTGTTGGGACTTTTTTGATTACCTTTTCAGTCTCTTCTTTTGTTATGGGTCTATTTAGTTGTTCTACCTCTGTTTGTATTAGTTTGGGTAGGTAGTGTTGAGGTGCAATCCATACTGAAGTCTGTGGTCTTTGATCTTCATTAGTAAGTACTTCAAGTCCTCTTCACTTTCAGCAAGCAAGGTTGTGTCATCTGCATAACGCAGTTGTTAATGAGTCTTCCTCTAATCCTGATACCCCATTCTTCTTCATATAGTCCAGCTTCTTGGATTATTTGCTCAGCATACAGATTGAATAGGTATGGTGAAAGAATACAATCCTAGCACGCACCTCTCCTGACTTTAAAGCAATCACTATTCCCTTGTTCTGTCCAAACAACTGCCTCTTGATCTATGTAAAGGTTCCTCATGAGCACAATTAAGTGTTCTGGAATTCCGATTCTGTGCGATGTTATCCATAATTTGTTACAATCCACACAGTCAAATGCCTTTGCACAGTCAATAAAACACAGGTAAACATCCTTCTGGTATTCTTTGCTTTCAGCCAGGATCCATCTGACATCAGCAATGATATGCCTGGTTCCGTGTACTCTTCTGAAACTGGCCTGAATTTCTGGCAGTTCCCTGTCGATATACTGCTGCAGCCGTTTTTGAATGATCTTCAGCAAAATCCTCCGGGTATATTGTCCCTATAATCATCATATAGTGTCCTTCCTTATCCTTTGTGGTGTATTCCACGTTAAAGTCTATTTTATCAGAAATTAATATTGCCACTCCTGCTCTTTTTTTGATTGTTGTTTGCTTGATACATATTTTTTTCCATCCTTTGAGTTTTAGTTTGTTTGTGTCTCTAAGTTTTAGGTGTGTCTCTTGTAGACAGCATATAGATGGATCTTGTTTTTTAATCCATTCTACCACTCTCTGTCTCTTTATTGGTTCATTTAATCCATTTACATTCAGTGTAATTATGGATAGGTTTTTTTTATGAGCTTAGTGCTGTCTTTTTGATTTTTTTTTTTGTGTGTTATTGAGAGTTTCTTTTTTCCCACTGAATTTTTTTGGCTGAGTAGTTTATGCATTGTCTTTTCCTCTCATTCTTTGTGGTTGATTTAATTTCTGCTTAGTCTTTATTTTTTTCTTGTATTTTATTTGCTGAGTAGAATTGCTAATCTCCTTTGTTGGTACCTTAATATATACCCCTATTTTTCTAATTTTAAACCTAACTTTTATTTCTTTATATCACCTTGTCTTCCTCTCCATATAAAAGATCTGTGACTACATCTCCTAGTTCCTCTTTATTGTTTTAATGTTGTCTTACATAATAATATCGCTGCTTCCCTGTTTTGAGTGTTTTTTTAATCTTGATTTGTTTTTGTGATTTCCCTATCTGGGTGGACATCTGATTGCTCTGTCCAGTGTTCTAGTCTTGGGTTGATATCTGATATTATTGATTTTCTAACCAGAGAACTCCCTTTAGTATTTCTTGTAGTTTTGGTTTGGTTTTTATGAATTCCCTACACTTCTGTTAATCTGGAAATGTCCTAATTTCACCTTGATATCTGAAAGACAGTTTTGCTGGATAGATGATTCTTGGCTGGCAATTTTTTTCCCCCAGTACTTTATATAAGTCATCCCACTGCCTTCTTGCCTGTATGGTTTCTGCCGAGTAGTTCGAGCTTATTCTTATTGACTCTCATTTGTAGGTGACTTTTCATTTATCCTTTTTTTTTTTTTTTTTTTTTCATTTATCCTTAGTTGCTCTTAAAATTCTCTCTTTATCTTTGTTTTTGGCAAGTTTGATTATAATGTGTCTTGGTGACTTTCTTTTAAGAGCCACCTTATGTGAAGTTTGGTGACCATCTTGGATAGATATTGTCTCATCTTTCATGTTATCAGCGAAGTTTTCTGCCAACAAATCTTCAACAATTCTCTGTATTTTCTGTTATCCCTCTGGAGTTCTGGTAGTCCTATCACTCATAGGCTATTTCTCTTGATAGATTGCCATGTGATTCTTAGTGTTTCTTCTTTTTTTAAAATTCTTTTATCTGATTTTTTAAAAAAATATATTGATGCCAAGTGCTTTATCTTCAGTCTCACCAATTTTGCCTTACACTTGGTCAATTCTGCACCTCTGACTTTCTATTGAGTTTTCTAATTCTGTAATTTTATTGTTAACCTTCTGAATTTCTGATTGCCTTCTCTCTATTGATTCTTGCAGCTTATTAAATTTTTCATTATGTTCTTGAATAACCTCTTTAATTTCTTCAACTGCTTTTTCTGTGTGTTCCTTGGCTTGTTCTGCGTATTGCCTGGTATCCTTCCTGATCTCATTCCTGATGTCTTGAATAGTTCTGTATATTAATCTTTTGTATTCTGTATCTGGTAGTTCCAGGAATGCACCTTCATCCAGAAGATCCCTGGATTCTTTGTTTTGAGAGCTTGTCTAGGTGATTATGGTCTGCTTTTTTCTTTATGTGATTTGATATTGACTATTGTCTCTGAGCCATCTGTAAGTTATTGTATTAGTTTATTTTATGTTTGCCTACTATATTCTAGTTTCTTGCTTTGTTTCGTTTTGATATGTCTGAATAGGTTCCTTGAGTGAGCTAGCTTGATTATTTTCACCTTTGAAGCTCTAACATTGTATCACCAGATGGCTAGAGCTGTTACCAGGTATATGAGCCTAGAAGTCCATTTGCTTTTCTTGTATGGATTCAGCTCAGGTGTCCAGGTAGTTGGTCATCAAGTGTGTGGTACAGGCTCTGTCCTACAGTCTTAGAGGGGCAGGGGTGATTGGTGTAGGTACTGGTATCTGGTTGCAGCAGGGGGTCACACTCTGAACAAGGCAGGGGGCTGACAAACATCCCCCGAGTGTCTGTGAGGAAAGCACATCCCTGTTTCCTAGAGCACACAGGTGGGTGGTTTCTGCAGATGGACCCAGTGCTTTTGGTTGTAAGGACTGGGAGGTACCAGTTATCCCTGCACCCCTTTTGTGGGTAGCTGGGTGGCCTGAGTGGAGCCACCACTCCTTAGGCCCCTGATGTGGGTAGGTGAAAACCCTGTTTAATAGGCAAAGCAGTGTCAAATATCATACATCTACCTCTTCACTGCACAGCTGAAACAGTTGCAGTCTGCCAACAAGGACCTATTCTTCTAATATACGCCCACACAGGTCCATGCAGGGGGGAAAGTTATTCAATGTCCATGGACTGTTTATGCCTGGACAGGAGCCGCTTCTGTCCTGAGTTCACCAGGTTAGTGGAGCTGGCAGATTATCTTTTCCCCAGTTGTGAATTTATTCCTTCATCAAGGTTAGGAGAATGGCTCAGAGTGTTCAACAGGACATATCTCAGGCCCAGGGAAATCAACAGCCATTGAAGCTGGGTTGGGGGCTGGGAGCACGGTAAAATATATGTAAGTACTTAGCTTTTGCCAAGAACGCCATTCTTCTCTGGTTCCAGAGGTGTGAGTAGGCTATGTAGCTTTCTATTTCTCCCTGAGGAGACTGCGGCTGAACGCTACCACCAGCCCACCAAAGCCTGAGGGTTCCCAGTGATTCAGGTCCAGTTACTCCTTTCTGCTTCGGAACAGTCTCTCCCTCTTCTTGACATTGAGTCTGTTTTCTAACTTTGCCTTTGATGTTCAGGACTTGTAGCTTGTCACAAATGTAATCATTTCACTTGTTTTTTCAGGTCTTGTGTAAGAGGGTTCACAGGAAGTGTCTGACTACTCTGCCATTTTGGCCCCACCTCCTACGCACAGGTCTTTAACCACTAAATACAGTTCTTATTTAGTGTCAGTTAATCAAATGTTTGTCTCAGTATATAGAACATCTTTTACCTTTCTGAACATTTAAAATACTTAAGAAACACTTCTAGACTGTGCATTGTTTTCATGAGCATCACAAATGGGGTGTGCATTCATTATTATGAACCATGGTATGTAAATCAAATTTTTAATATGGGCTTTGTGGCAGTGTGTTTTTAAGTATGAGTTGTCCACAAGTTAGGTGTTCATAACCCAGGGACTGCCTGTAATTATATTTTATGGAGAAAGCTTCTGAAATTTTATCTGATTTTAATAGATTTCCAATCTGATTAGTAGACTATATGAGAGCATGACAAGCAATTCTCAATATGTTAGAGTTAAGTGAGAAGGAAAATCCCACAGTGTATTTGGTGGGAGTGGAGAAGAAACTCTTGGGAGGCCAATAAAAGAGATATTCACCAATCAAGGAGGCATATGGAAACATAAATGGATGGGGAAAGGAAATAATGTCTGAAATATATTTTATCCTTTAAGGATTTTCTGTACATCACCTTCTTAAATCAATTCTTGGTAAAATGAGGACAGCACCTGTTAGTTTTTATCTGAAACTTATACAAAAATACATTTTATTGAACTCTGTCACCACGTATAAGGAAACAATATGAATTAGGTTTGATATACTGTGAACATTTTGTTACTATTATTATGAATACATTTATTGAGCTCTCTTTAAGTCCCATACATTGTGCTGATTTTTCCTCATTTTGTATTTGTGGTAACTGAGTCACTTAAATTTAACTGTAATTTGCCCAGTGTTGCAGTTAAAGTTTTGGAGATTAGTTTGAAATTGAGACATGCTGGTTTCAGGGACCACACTCTTAACCTCTACACTGAAATACCCATTATAAGGCTTTATGGGGCTCCTTAGCCCAGGGCTTTGAACCAGTTCTTCCCAGTTCAGTCATGGCCAAGAAATGGGAATAGACCTGAAGTTTTTAAATTTGGGTAGCCTGGAATGATAACTGAAACAGTAAAAACTATGGGTTGAAGCCTCGTAAAAATCTAATCTCTCTCTTAGAATACAAGGACAGTATACAGGTTGCATATCAACTAAATCTCTTGCCAGTTAGATTTTCAGCAGAGCTGAAAATAGTGGTGCCCTGCTCAGTGATAGCAGCTGACCATACTGCTTCGAATGTGTGTTGCTTTCCACAGTCCTGCTGCTAATCCAGTCTCACATATCAGGCTCTTGAAAGGTCTCACTGTGCCTCTTACAAAGTCTCCCATTTAAGAATTTTGACCTATATTTTCCCCCATTCTGGTTATCATTCCAGATCACCCAAATTGTAAAAAATTGGTTTTGTCCCTGCTTCATTTCCTCTGTCATGACTAGTACGAAGCCCTGCATTAGCCACATGTATGATTTGAGGGTAATAGAAAATTAGAATCTTTATGATCAGCATTCAGTCCACACTCATTGTTCAAAAATCACCATGCATTAGGTGCAAAAGAACAAATATTTTGCCAGTTTAAAAGGAACTCTACATAATGATTATCGAGAATAAAAGCCAATTTCAGTGATTTTCAAAAATGGCATGTTAGAAGATATAAGATATTTTAAAGACACATTTAACTTTTGATATATTTTCCAGTAAGTTTTCAATGAATGTTTGAAGGACATAATTCTGATGGATTCTTAGAAACCCTGGTTCATTATATTATTATTAAGTGAACCGATAGTTGCTTCAAACCCAAAAGCCATTGCTGTTGAGTTGATTCTGACTCATAGCAACCCTATAGGAGAGAGTAGGACTGCCCCATAGGGTTTCCAAGGAGCACCTAGTCGATTTGAACTGCTGACCTGTACTAGTTAGCAGCTGAACTCTTAACCATGGCATCACCAATGTTGCCTAACCAAAGTATTTACTTAGTCATTCAGTAATATAGTAATTATAAATATTTTTCCTAAAAATGATCATCTAAACATTTACAACTTGTTGGAGAATATATATGTATTAAGGCAGGTGGGAGGGAAGAGAAAGAGTGCACAAGCATTTCTGATATTGTCATACAGCTTTAACTACTGGAAATTAGTTTTTTGTGTTTATGCTGTGTAGTTTATTTTAATTATTCTTGTAATATTTACAATGATGTGATAATCTAAACTAAAAGTCAAAACACACCTATGTTTGGAATAATTCAGGAATCAATTCAGGAATTTATTGAACAATGACACTTCTTGGAATTTCTTCTACAAAACTGCTTTTATTTGCACAGAAATAGACCCATTCAGAATTGCAGCATTTTTTGCTAAAGCGAAGACTTAAAATTACCTAAATGTCTATCATTTACATCCAATTTGAGTAAAAAAAAAAAAATTTTGAGTAAGTTAACTTATATCCATTCATGGAATTCTGCATGGTCATTAAAATAGTAATACTATACTTCATAAGGATACATGTAATTACATTCCATTTTTGTAAAAAAAAAAAAAAAGTCTCATGTTCACATAAATAAAGAGAAAACAAAAAGACCTGGAAAGTTGCACAACAAACTACTAACACTGGTTGTGGGAAGGGGGGACTTTCAATCTGTGCTACATTTCTCTTTGAATTGCTTGGCATTGTTAGAGACAGCATTTTCAAATGTCATTTGAGCGATGAAAACCAACGAAATAAAGTTAGAGAAGGAAAAGTTTACCCTTGAAAGGATTCAGGAGGAGCCAGTTGGTTATCTAGTAAGAATAGCAAATTATTATTTTTATTGACTACTCAAAATGAAACTGGGGAAGAGCTGCACCCTCAAAGAGTAGTTGACCTTAATGACGTGGATGGAGTCAAGCTTTCGGGCCCTTTATTTGCTGATGTGGCAGGACTCAAAATGTGAAGAAATAGATACAAACATCCATTAATAATCGGAACCTGGAATGTATGAAGTATGAATCTAGGAAAATTTGAAATCATCAAAAATGATTTGGAGTGCATAAACATCTATATCCTAGGTATTAGTGAGCTGAAATGGACTGGCATTGGTCATTTTGAATTGGACAATCATATGGTCTGCTATGCCAGTAATGACAACTTGGAGAGAAACATTTCAAGATGTATCCTGAAGTACAACGCTATCAGTGACAGGATAATATCCATACGCCCACAGGGAAGAACAGTTAATACTACTATTATTCAGCTTTACGTACCAACCACTAAGGCCAAAGATGAGGAAATTGAAGATTTTTACCAACTTCTGTAGTATAAAATTAATCAAATGTGCAATCAGGGTGCATTGGTAATTACTGGTGAAAGTTGGAAATGAAGAAGAAGGAATGATATTTGGAAAATATGGCTTTGATGAGAGAAATGATGCCAAAGACTGATTGACTGAATTTGCAAGACCAAAAAAAAAAAATACCTTTTTTCACCAATACAAACCGTGACTATACACATGGACCTCACCAGGTGGAATACACAGGAATCGAATTGACTACATCTGTGGAAAAAGACAATGGAAAAGCTCAGTAGCATCAGTCAGAACAAGGTCAGGGCCGACTTTGGATCAGACCATCAATTGCTCATATGCAAGTTCAAGTTGAAACTGAAGAAAATTAGAAAAAGTCAATGAGAGCCAAAGTACAGCCTTGTGTATATCCCAGCTAAATTTAGGAACCATCTCAAGAACAAATTTGAAGTGTTGAACGTTAATGACCGAAGACCAGATGAGTTGTGGAATGACATCAAGGAGATCATACATGAAGAAAGAAAGAGGTCATTAAAAAGTCAGAAGAGAAAGAAAAGACCTAAATGGATGTCAGAAGAGACTCTGAAATTTGTTCTTGAACGTTGAGTAGCTAAGGGAAAAGGAAGAAATGGTGAGGTAAAAGAACTAAATAGAAGATTTCAAAGGGTGGCTTGAGAAGATGAAGTAAAGTATGCAAAGACCTGGATAGAAAACCTAAAGGGAAGAACACGCCCCACATTTCTGAAGCTGAAAGAACTGAAGAAAAAATTCAAGCCTCGAGTTGCAATAGTGAAGGATTTTATGGGGAAAATATTAAACGATGCAGGAAGCATCAAAAGAAGATGGAAGGAATACACAGAGTCATTATACCAAAAAGAATTGGTCAACTTTCAGCCATTTTAGGGGGTAACATATGATCAGGGACTGATGGTACTGAAGACATTGGTGAAAAACAAGCCTCTGGGAGTTGACAGAATACCAACTGAAATGTTTCAACAATTGCATGTAGTCCTGGAAGTGCTCAATCTTCTACACCAAGAAATTTGGAAGAGTGCTACCTGGCTGACTGACTGGAAGAGATCTATATTTATGCCTATTCCCAAGAAAGGTGATCCCACCAAATGTGGAAATCATCGAACAATATCATTAGTATCACAGGAAAGCAAAATTTTGCTGAAGATCATTCAAAAGTGGCTGCAGCATTATATCAACAGGGAACTGCCAGAAATTCAAGCAGGTGTAGAAGAGGACTTGGAACCAGGGATATCATTTCTGATGTGAGATGGATCCTGGCTGAAAGAAGAGAATATCAGAAAGATGTTTACCTGTATTTATGCTGAGGCATTTGACTGTGTGGATCATAACAAATTATGGGTAACATTTTGGAGAATGGGAATTAAGAGCACCTAATTTTTTTTTTTTTTTTTTGTAATTGTGCTTAAGAGGAATCTATACACGGATCAAGAGGCAGTTGTTGGAACAGAACAAGGGGGTACTGTATGGTTTAAAGTCAGGAAGAGTGTGCATCAGGGTTATGTTCTTTCATCATACATATTCAATCTGTATGCTCAGCAAATAATCCAAGAAGCTGGACTATATGAAGAAGAACAGGCATCAAGATTGGAGTAAATCCCATTAACAACCTGCGTTATGCAGATGATACAGCCTTGGTTCTTGAAAGTGAGGAGGACTTGAAGCACTTACTGATGAAGATCAAAGACCACAGCCTTCAGCATGGATTACCCCTCAACATAAAGAAGCCCTCACAACTGGACCAATAAGCAACATCATGATGAATGGAGAAAGGACTGACGTTATCAAAGATTTCTTTTTACTTGGCTCCACAGTCAACAACCGTGGAAGGAGCAGTCAAGAAATCAAAAGATGCTTTGCATTGGGCTACTGCAAAAGGCCTCTTTAAAGTGTTGAAAAGCAAAGAAATCACCTTGAAGACTAAGATGCACCTGACCCAAGCCATGGTATTTTCAATAGCTTCATTTGTGTGTGAAAAAAGGGCAATGAATAAGGAAGACCAAAGAAGAAGTGACACCTTTGAACGGTGGTGTTGGCAAAGAATATTGAATATCCCATGGACTGCCAAAAGAATGAACACATCTGTCTTGGAAGAAGTACAACCAGAATGCTCCTTAGAGCAATGTTGGCAAGACTACGTCTCACATCCTTTATACATGCTATCAAGAGGAATCAGTCTGTGGAGAAGGTCATCATGCTTGGTACAGTAGAGTGTCAGGAAAAAAAGAGGAAGACTCTTAATGAGATGGATTGACACAGTGGCTGCAACAATGGGCTCAAGTATAACAAAAATTGTGAGGATGGCGCATGACTACGCAGTGTTTTATTCTGTTGTGCATGGGGTAGCTACAAGTCAGAATTGACTTGACGGCACCTAACAACAACAACAATGTATATACATATATAGTTGATTCTGAAGCACCAAATAGTTTGCTGCTTTTTATGGGAATATTCCAAAGTTGTGTTTCACAGCTATAGGAGTAGTATTTTTGGTGTTGCTTTACTGAACATGTTATGTTAGAAAAATGAGTGCACTGAGCTTTTTTGTGTTTTCTTTTTAAGTGGTGAAGTAATTTTTTAATGTTTATATTCTTGTTAAGAGACAAGGACGTTGACGAGACAAGTAATGAGAACCTGATTTAGTAGATTTGGAACTATACTTTATTCACATCTTTGTTTGCATAATCACATGTAATTGATAAATAATAGGAATCAGTAATATCTGTGTACATGGATTTATCCTAACTCAACCATAGTACTGTCCTAACATCAAATATTATAAAAACAGAGAAACAGAGTTAGATATGAGTTAGAAATAGCTCCCTAAGAAGCTATTTGGTTTGCTGTATACAGACCTAGATTAGAAAGCTACAATCTGAATAGTTGAATTTGTGTGTCTTTAGACAGATAAATCAAGAAGAAAATGCCTGTTAGATTGTTGAATAAGTCCATTCAACTATGTAGTCTTCCTTTAAAAACTAGAAATGTCAAAGTTCAAATTTCCTTTTACATTATTAGACTTTAGAATCCACGGAAAATGCCACTATAATTGAAATGTGCGTAATCAAAGCTATTGATGCAGAAAATAGGAATTTTGCTTGATGTTATCTTAAATGGGGATATTTTTGTTAGATTTTTTACTAATTTTTATATGATTATTTTAAATGATCTAGTATTGCTATGAGTCGGAATCGACTCGACGGCACTGGGTTTGGTTTTTGGTTTAATATGCAATTAATCTGCAATAATTTGTCACAATATTGAAACATACTTTCTATGTGTTTGCATATATTTTTTTACTCTTAGAAACTTAAAGATGCAATTGACTGAATCTATTGGTTGTATTTACATCTGGTAAACTGATAGAAAGATATATGAATTGTCTTAGGCTTATCTTTATATCACTGTTGGCAGAATTTTATTCAATTTTGTTCTGTAATTTTTACAATGAAGCTTCTGCTTGAAGAATATTTTGAAAAGAGAGTTAGATACATTCATATCATTGGAATAGAGCTTTGGAAGAAATATTCATTAGCGAAAGGATTTACTTAAATCCAGAATAAATTTAACCACCAGTGTTGCAAAAAGCGAATGATAGCAAGGTGTTTTTGGGCTGCAGCTTTTTGGAAGTTGAATTATTTTCTGATAAATAAGCAAAGATAAACAAATTAACATATGGAAATTCATACACTAATCAGCCAAATCCCATTAAATTGTGCCCCAAAAATGGTCAGATCAAAGGAAGACATTTGAATCCCACTTCTTCTTTCTTCAGCTTGAATTGCAATTAACTTTGGGTGGGACTCTTTAATGTTCTCTGACTAAAATGTATATATTCATTAATATTATACTTATTTATCCTAATTATTTTTAGAATAAGGCTTAGCTACAATTTACTTATTTTTAATAAGTCATTTTTTTAATTGGGTAAAATTTCAATGCAGTGGAGTGCACAGATTTTAAGCATAAAATGTAATAAGTTTTCATGAATTTATATACTCCTGTTACTATTACTCTGATCAAAATATAGAACACTTTCATAACCTCTGAATATTGTCTTATATTTCTTTCTGGTCACTCTTCTCCCCCACCTGGTAAGTAACCAATGTTCTGATATCTAGTACCATTTATTAGCCTTATATTGAAATTCATAAAACTTGTTTTATATGACGTGGTGTGTTTGTGATTCATCCCTGCAATTTTTGTGTGTGTATCAATAATTCACTCCTTATTCTGAAGTGTATTTAAGGGTATGCCACAATTTGTTTACTCATTCTCCAGATGATAAACATTTGCATCATGTTTAGTGTTTACCTACTATGAATAAAGTTTCTTTAAATGTTATTATAAATGTTTTGTGTGTACACACACATATATATGTTAAACATTTAAAAGTAGAATTGGATTGTCATAGAACAGGTGTGTGTCTAATTTTATAAGAAATTGAATAAGAATTTTCCAATGTGGTGATAGCATTTTATATTTCTGCCAGCAATTTTGAGACTATGTAATTGCTTCACATTCTCACCAGAAGTCATTGTTTTTAATGTCATAAAGGTAAGCCATTCTCATTGTGTTTATTGGTGTTTTATAAGGATGTAATTAGCATTTCCCTGGTGGCTAATGCCATTGAGCGCCTATTTATGTGCATACCACCTGTACATCTTTTTCTAAAATGTCTTTCCAGGTATTTTGCCCAATTTAATTGAATCATTTGTCCATTTGTTATTAATTTATGGGATTTTTTTCTTATATTCTAGGTACAGTTTCTGGCTTTGATTTGCCTTTTCCGTTTTTAATGTTGTCTTTTGATAGACAGCCAAACCTTATGGGTTTGCATAAGACTGAGGAGTTTCCTGGGGCATAGGACTTTCAGTGCTAAAACTGGGAGAGTCTTGGGCAAACCGGGATGTTTACTCACCCTGAAAGTCCCACTTACCATTTTTTTCTTTTTAGTTTAGTGCTTTATCTGTCCTCTTTAAGGATTATTTGCCTGAACAAAGGAAAATTCCTCCTATGTTTTCTTTTAGAACCTCAATACATTAGCTTTTGTGTTTACCTCCTAGGCATTTTGAATTAATTTTTGTGTATGGTGTGAATTAGGCATCAAGATTCTCTCCCCTGGCCACCTTCCCCCTTGAAACCATGTATTTGCAGTACCTTCTGTTGAAAAGACTTTCTTTTCTCCAGGATTTGTCCAAGCACCACTAATGAAAAATAATTAGCTATCTAGGATCTCCAAAATTTTTCATCATTTAAAATGGCATTTTGTTTATTTTAGGTCTTTTACATTCCATAAAAATTTTCAAATTTGTTGATTTCTACAAAAAAAAAAATCCTGTTGAGATATGATTGAGATTGCATTGAATCTTTAGACCATTTTGTAGAGAATTTTTGCCATATTAATATTAAATTTATGACTCAGCAATCCCAATCCTATGTATTACCTTACCTAGAGAAATCAAAACGTGTTCACAAAAAAGCTATATGTAAATATTTGTAACAGCTTTCTCTATAATCACCAAAAATTGAAAACAACTCAAATGTCTTTCAGAGAATGAATAGATAAATAAAGTGTGATATACCCATGCAGTGGAATACTAACCAAGTAATAAAAATGAGTGGACTAATAATACACAGAACAACTTGAATGACCTCAAAGGCATTATGCTAAATGAAGGAAGGCAGTCTTAAAATGTTACATTCTGCACAATTCAATTTGTATGACATTATCACAGCGATAAAACTATTGTGAGGAAAAATACATCACAATTTACCATAGGTTAAAGGTAAGGGAAAATTCTGACCGCAAAGTGAAAGCATGAAGGGATTTTGGGGGGAGACGGAATTGTTTGTTCTGTTTTTATTGTTGTGGTAGATTTACAAATTTACATGAGTTAAAATTTATAGAACTCTACATCCTCTAGAAAGTCAAATTTATTTTTTTAGTCTAAAAATAAAACTAAACAACAGCAAAAAAATCCCCTAGGTGGTCATGAAGCACAGTCAGATTTTGAAATCAACACTTTGATTTGTCCGAGTTTCCCTGATGGTTCTTTATCTGTGAGTCAGGGATACAGCTTTGAAATTTGTATTTGTAATACATAGCCCAGGAACTACTCTGTGGATTATGGAAATAAAAGGAAAATTATCTCATTGAAGTCCAACTAGTAGAGATGTAGATGACTATTGGAAAAAACACCGATTTGAGAAATTAGGAGGTCATCAGTGATCCATCGTATTAAACTTATGCTGTACCCGCCCTGTAGTGTTATTTTATTTATTTATGTCTCTGGTTCTATATCACACTCTAAGCTGCTTTAACTCAGAGACTGTTCTTTCCCATTCTGAATCCTTATCATTGAGCTCAATGTCTAGTACAGGCTAGACACTTGTTACTTGACATTCATTCAGTAGTTACGGGGCTATTTTAGGGATCCGACTAGTAAAGCAATAGAGGCAGGAGTCAGTTACAGGTATCCAAAGTGGCAAGAAAATAAAAACAGTGAGGTGAAAACCTAGATGTGACATCCAGGTTACTATGAAATATAGCTGGCATTATATTTCCCATTGTTTTACCTTATTCAGTGTTCTGTTATAAACTATTATGTGGCTTCAGCTATATTCTCTCTTGCCCCAGAAAGCAGAGCCTAAGGCAAAAGTTGCATCAAGGAGTGTCCAGGCAGCAAGAGTGAGAGAAAAGCGTGCTGGTAGGGAAAGTTGGAGATACAATACAGGGATTAAGCTGGCGACCTTGAATGCAAACAACACCTTAACTTCATAGCGTAGTCCTCAAAGAAGACAAGGCAAATAACTGTTTTAGAACTCTTTTTTGTTTTTTTAGAGAGAAAAGGGGAAGAATTTATCCACTGGCCTCTGTATCCTACTGGTCAAATACTCAACCTATGGGTCAGTAACTCTTTGCATTTCCACATATTTGAGCACCAAGGTGGGCTGTTTTGTGTTTTGTGGTTTGGGATCAGGAAGGAAGCCCTTGAGGCAGAAAGTGCAAGGTATGTGATGAGTGACGAAATTATAAAACAAGACTCTGTCAGGGTAAAAGCAAAACAAAACAAACAAAAAACAGTTGCTGTCAAGTAAAACTGCACACTCACAACATAGGGTTTTTAATGACTTGACCTTTCGGTGCCTCTGGGTGGATTTCAACACTGTTGAGCTCTTAACTGCCTGTACTATCTAGGGACGACTCTGTCAGGGTACACTTACCTAAAGTTCATCACAGCTCACAAAGGACTGGGTGCCATAACAAAAAAAGATCTAAAATTACTGAAGTGATGCCTGACACACTAGCCTGCTCTTTTACACCCTCCCTGTAAGTTAGCACTATCAGTTTTGATTTTATTTTTCTGTAGATGCAAAGCTTCTGGTCTTGAGCCAGAATATTTGTTATTGAATAAGCAACACATGCTTTCTCCAAAGGCATCAAAAGCTCATGTTCAAATCCTAGATCTGCCGCTTTTATCTCTCTGAACTTGAGCAATTAAAATTTGGAGCTTCAATTCCCTGTTCTGAGTAATAAGGGGAGGAATAGCTATGCAAAGTTTTTAGGGGAGAATAAACCAAAACCAAACCCAGTGCCATCGAGTCAATTCCAAATCTTATGTGTAAAATACTTAGCACATAGGATGTTCTAAAAATTTATAACTACTCTTTTACTTTAATAATGGCAATATTTATAAAATAATAGGAAATTATGAAAAAGGAGAAATGAGACTTAACACTCAGGAATGTATAAAGATGTTTATAAAAATGGCTTGGGTGCAGTGTCTGACCTCCTTCAACTTGAGGAGGGAGAAGAAGAACCAAGATCAATAGCCCAAGGCTGATCCCTATCAGGTGGAGGTCAGACATACCTCATTCTGCCATCTCTACCAACTCTGACACTGACTGTCCCTCCTGCAGCACTCTCTACCGGGTTTGATAATTCATTGCAGTGGCCACACACAACTCACAGACCGTGCTGACAATTATGGGATTTACTAGGGAAGTAACAGTTACAATTCAGGCTCAGGAACACTCTGGATACAGTTCTTCCATCAGGATAGGCTCTCTCCAGCTGTGCTCACAGGCACGTCTCTCTCTGGCCCTCTGTCTCTGCCCAAAGACACTCAGCTTTCTCTCTCCATGGGCCGGGAAGCCCAACACACCATCTCCTGCTGCCAGGTCTCTGCTGTTGGGGCTCTCCTGCTGGTCCCTCCTTCCTTGGTGGTGGCGGTGGGCTCCTCCTTTCTATTCTGAAATTGGCTTTCTTTTAAGGCAAAAATGACCAATCTCATTGTTAGGCCACAATTACCCTATCACACAGTGACCTGGGTGGGAGTTACAAGACCATGGCTAGAAAGGCCACACACAAAAGTAATTGACCACAACACAATGTTTCAATGGTAGAAATTTCTTTGGAAAAGATTAAATTACATAGCAGCCTCAACAGTGTTTTGAACATGAAAATGTTGTTCTTTGAAAATCAAATATAAATAGCAGAGATCTGAAAACAGTGCGTGAGGTGATGTTCAGTGTAAAAAGAACTGGATCGAAAGCAAGAGGTTTTAACCTTTTCTCAGACAAAGAGATGAACTGTTTGTGTTTGATGGAGAAAGTAAACAGAGGTAATGAAAAGACTTGAAGTGGCTTGGTTTGAATTTGGTACAAAAGGGGAATTTTAGAGAACATATTTTAACAAAATGCAGAAAAAAGAAAAAGGATTATTGGTGAATCCCTGGAAAAGGCTTATTTATTGTTGTCTTATGCTCTGGACTATTATGCTCTGGATTACCTCAGCAGCAACAATAAAATAGGCATTGTGTAACACACAGTTTATATCCCACTTACAAGATTAGGAGGAATAAAACCCATAGATTAAAAGATCATCAGTTTAGTAATAAATACAGCTGTGAAGCATGAAATCATGGGGCACTTACTTTTTCTACTTCCTCGGAAGCCAATTTCAAATAGAAAAAATGTCATTGAAAAAGATGCATTGAGAAATCACACACGCAGAGTGGGGAATATAAATAGAAACTTCATATTTCAAATGTAGGAACAGTCTGGAAGAGTACAGAGAGACCATTAGGAGCCATTATGGATTGAACTGTATCCCCTAAAAAATATGTATTGAAGTCCTAGCCCCTGTCCCTGCGGATATGATCCTGTTTGGAAGAAGTTTGTCTTTTGTTATGTTAATATGACCATAGCAGATAAAGGAGATCCTAAACTTAATCACTTCAGAGTTATAAAAGAGCAAAATGGACAGAGAGACACACCCACAGGGGGAACATAAACCAAAAAACCCACTGCAGTTGAGTTGATTCCAACTCATAGCGACCCTATAGGACAGAGTAGAGCCACCCCATAGAATTTCCAAGGAGTGCCTGGTGGATTTGAACTGCCAACCTCTTGGTTAGCAGCCATAGCACTTAACCACTATGCCACCAGAGTTTCCAGGGGGGAGGTAGACAATAGGAACAGATGTACCTACAAGCCCAGGAACTCCAAGAATTGCTGTTAGACACCAGAAACTAGGAGAGAGGCCCTCCGAAAGAATCATCACAGCTGAGATCCTGATTTGGATATTTAAAAAAAAAAAAGATATTTAGCTTCCAATATTGTAAGATGATAATTTTTTGCTCTTTAAAACCACCCACTTGTGGTATTTTGGCAGCACTAGGAATCTAAGACAGGAGGAAATTTGGTAAGAGAAGTCACTCTGTACCAAAAAAAAAAAAAAAAAGTTGCCACATCAAATTGATTTTGACTCATAGCGACCCCATGTGCATCAGGGAAGAACTGCACTCCATAGGGTTTTCATGAATGTGACTTTTTAAAAATAGATTGCCAAGCCTTTCTTCTGATGTGCCTCTGGGTAGATTTAAATCCCCAGTCTTTCAGTTACCAGCTAAGCACTTAATCATTTGCACCAGCCAGGGACTCTCAAGCCTCTATCTACGTAGACTTAAGTTTACCTGACGCACAGTAGAATAATAAGGAAAAAACAAGTACCGTATAGAACACGCACACTTGAAAACAGGTGATTAAATCAGACATGTTACGATATACGTTTAAATACTTGATGAATTAACAGCCAATTGGTAAAATCCAACCAAGTTTAACTCAGGTCAACTTCCACCATTATTAAATGTTATCATTGTGAGCCATGGAGCAGACTCTGACTCATGCTGTTGTTGGTTAGCAGTCAAGTGCTTAACACTGTGCCACCAGGGTTTCTAAAAGTCACAGTAATCATTCTGCATGTTCTAAGTACCCAGTGGTCCTTTTCTGCCTCCCTGGTGCTTTAGGGTCCTTCCTAATGTTCAGGTAACTTAAATAAAGATTTTTGTGTGTATGTATGTATATATAAGCCTGTGTCTATGCTGTGTTTTTGATAAATCACTTCCTTATTTAAGTTACGTAAGTTCACTTTCCTATCTGAAACAGCTCTAGAGCTATTACTCCAGAATAAAAAATGGCTTCTATATGGGGGAATGCACAATGAGTTGAGTGCTATTCCTGTAGAAAATAAAGAGGGAGTGTCTTAGGGCTGGGTGAAAGGATAATAGAGAAAGTTGAGTGGTACCAAACAAGATATATCATGGAATTGACTTTTATACTGAATTTAGAAAAGAGGCAAAAGATGATAAAGATATGTTTATTGCAATCTCATTGTCATGAATTAAACTGTCCAGCTTACTTACTACTAAAATATTTGTGGATACTTTTTATAGATCTTTCTTTTTCTCCCTAAAAACACAATTTCCAAGGAAGAAGTTTTGCTAGATTCTTTTTCCCTGCTATGCTCCTCGTTATCTTCTTATAGGATAATGGGAACATGAAATGCTAATATTTATTTCCTTTTATGATTCTTTGTCATTTCAATCTGCATATTCATTCAAATGTCTATTAATGGACTATTTCATAGTATTTTTTTTTCTTATTGTATGATTTCTCATTGGATTTATTGTTACCAAACAATAAGTGATGTACTGTGAAAAGAGGAAATTAGACAAGAATTACAAAATAGAATATAGAATAGCTAATGCATTCTGGGTAACCATTATGTCTGTGAAAAACAAAAGCACCAGGAAGCAGACAGTCTTCTTTTGTAATTGGCAAAAGACAAATGTTGATTAAGATAGAGTGTGAAAGATGTATATCAGTTTGACAAGAAAATATTTGCATGAGAAAAGAGATGAAAATAATTCTTTTCCTGAAACTGTTAACAATTGTGTGGTAGTTAATAAGCTGTGAACATAGGCTTTGAAATTACTTTCTAACCTAGTGCCATTGAGGGTTGTCAAGGTCTTGTATTACTTGCTTTTAGCCAGAACATAGAGAACATTGGAACTTCATGACTTGACGGAAATAATAGTCTAGCATAATATAAGTCTTTGGAAACTCGCTCGGTGGTCCAAGATAAGAGTAGACACATAGGAGGCATAATCAATATGGGAAAAAAAAAAAAAAAATTTTTTTTTTTGTAATATAGTATTCTCAACAAATTCGGTATTTCTCTTGACTTCCAGTTGCAACCATGTTGATCCAGGTCACCACCGTCTCTCCCTTAGACTGCTGCCCTGTCAGCTCTTAGCCTCCCTATTTTAATTCCTCCCTATTCCCTACCATGTGTTATTTTCCACATCCCAGTCAGAGTGATACTGTGTAAAAGTCAATCATATTACATCACTAAATTCTGCTCAAAGCTCTGCAATGGCTTCCCTTCACACTTCAGTGTATAATCCAAATGCCTATAAGGGCTTTAAAGGCATGGCATCAGCATAATCTGACCCCTAGTACCACTTTTTTCCTTCAGTCACACAGGGCTTATTGCTCCTCCTTGGCCCACACTAAGAAATAACCTACCTCAGAACCTTTGCAATTATTACTTCCTCCACAAGGAATACCCTGTTTTCCAGATATTTTCAAAAGTGTCTCCCTCCCTTCATTCAGATCTCTACCAAAGATAAGCTCATTTTTTTTCCTTATGTATTCACTACAAAAGTCCAAGAGGCTCATTAACATGCTCAATACTGAACCATTTACTGGGTCAGGGAGAGGGCTCAGTCCATGGCTTAACATTGAAGAAAGGGGTGGGTTAAATATTTCTGGATCCACATAGACCTCCAATTAAAACTGGAGTCCATTAGAAAGGAGAAAAAGCCAGGGCATTCTAGGTAGGAAACCAACGATGTCAACTATAGCCCTCAACTATCTTCCATATCACTGACCACAAGGCTCACCCACTAAAGGAGATGGATTCAGGCAATCTGGTGTCAAAATGAGTGTTTATTCTTCTAGAAATGCACACAGGCACAGCACTTCTATATTTAAAGCCACTAGAGTTGTTCATTTGTCTTAATACTTTCTTATGTCCACAACAGTTTAGCAATTTGATTAGGGCCATTATTAACCTCTTCTCCATAAGTATGTATGTTTTTATATATGTGGGATATTGTATTGTTAGGCGCCATAGAGTCAGTTCTGACTCATGTGACCCTGTGTACAATAGAACAAAACACTGCCAGGTCCTATGCTATCCTCTCAACTGTTGCTGTGTTTGAGCCCATTGTTGCAGCCACTGTATCAATCCATCTTGAGGATCTTTCCCTTTCTCACCAATCCTCTACTTTACAAAAGCATGATGTCTTTCTCCAGGGACTGGTCCCTGCTGATAACATGTCCAAAGTAGGTGAGATGAAGTCTCGCCATCCTAACTTCTAAGGAAGATTCTGGCTATACTTTGTCCAAGACTGATTTCCTCATTCTTCTGTCAGTCCATAGTATATTCGGTATTCTTCATCAACACCGTAATTCAGAGACATCAATTCTTTTTCATTGTTCCATATTCGAATGTGTATGAGGTGGTTGAAAATACCATGGCTTGGGTTAGGTGCACCTTAGTCCTCAAAGTAACATCTTTGCTATTTAAAGCTTTAAAGAGGTTTTTTTTTTTTTTTTGCAGTAGCAGATTTGCCCAATGCAATATGTCATTCAATTTCTTGACTCCTGCTTCAATAGGCATTGATTGTGGATCCAAGTAAAATGAAATCTTTGACGACTTCAGTATTTTTCCAATTATCATGTTCTTGCTTATTGGTCCAGTTGTAGGATTTTTGTTGTCTTTATGTTGAGGTGCAATCCATACTGAAGGCTGTATGTAGTCTTTGATCTTCATCAGTAAGTGCTTCAAGTCCTCTTGACTTTCAGCAAGCAAGGTTGTGTCATCTGCATAACTCAGGTTGTTAATGAGTCTTCCACCAATCCTGATGCTGTTACCACAATTCATGAGTTAGAGCCGCCTGCTGGGTGAGGTGGGTAGCAAGAGCTTTATTATATATACTGGTGTATGGAAACAGATGGGAATGATCTCCTCCTAAAGCTGTCTGTCTCGAGAAAAATCTGCAGTCCAGCTGGGGTTTTATAGGGAAAAGGGGACATAGGTTTTAGGAATTTGTGGAAGGTACATTCTCTTTTTGTGTGGTTTGGGTGATCATATTTTAAACATGTTGATCTTTTCCTGCCATTATCCCATCAGCCCAGGGGGTGGCTGACACCATCCTTCATCCTGTTTGACAGGCTTAGATTCATGTCACTTGCTTTCCATGGTCTTAGGGAAAACTGGTTAACATTTAACTTTTAGAGGAGTTAACAGCAAAATCATACTTGGAGACAGAGGCAGGCTAGGGAAAGGAAAATGGCACAGGTTCTGTTCAAGGTATGGCTGAGCATCCTGTTTCAATGCCACATTCTTCTTTATACAATCCAGTTTCTCTGATTATTTGCCCAGCATACAGATTGAATACGTGTGGTGAAAGAATATAACCCTGATACACACCTTTTCTGATTTAAAATCAGAAAAGGTATGAGTATATGTGGGATTAAAAAAAGAAAAACCAAAAAACTCATTGTCAACGAATCGATTTTGACTCATAGCAACCTATAGGACAGAGTAGAATTGCCCCATAGGGTTTCCTAGGAGCGCCTGGTGGATTCGAACTGCCGACCTTTTGGTTAGCAACTGTAGCTCTTAACCACTATATCACCAGGGTTTCCCATATATGGGATAGAAATGACAAATGAGCTTAGTATTGTGTTAAGTGTAAAACAAAACAAAGCAGGAGGTTATTTGTTAGTCAAAGTCTAAAAGCTTTATTGTGGACAGTATTAGTTGTTCTTTTTGCAACAGTCTTAGGACTTATTTTATAATTCATTTCCTACTTGTCAGCATTTATTTACAGGTTAATCACTGATGTATCTTATGATGCCTGTTAATGTCATTCAGGATGAGCACAATTATAAACTATTGTATTAATAAAACTAATAATAATATCACAAAATATAATTATTTTTACTTTGACTTATGGATAATTAAAAAACAAAGCATATACTGTTAATTCTGGATGTGTCTACATCAGCCTGTATGAGACTAGACAAAATAAAACATTAAGGCACAGTAAGCTAATGTAGAAAACACAAGTACTTCAACATAAGAAAAAAAAAGTATCATTCGACACAAGAAAACAATTTAGCATTACAAATAAAGTAAGAATTGGAGAAATCTGAATTTTCTACCCTAGTTTTGAATATATTGTAAGTTATGGCTTGATGTTGTCTTAAATGATATAGGTGTGATTTATAGGGTGCAGGATTGACAAGAAGGTGTAGTAGTTGCCATAGTTCAACTCTGGCTTGGGGCTTTAAAGAGGTGTTATATAATTATTCTCACAGTAAAATGGTTCACATTTCATTTTATAGAGCATGATGATGGATGGTATTTTGGGAGCCTTGAAGTGATATGTGGCAGTCCCAAACACTGAGTTATACTTGCAGCATTTAAACAGAAATCCATTACTGGCCACCACAGATAATATGATGGCTTTTAGTGTGTTTTAGTTATGCCTACTCTTTTTTTTTATGGATAGGTAAATAAGTTTTCCTGAAAAGAGCGATTAACTGATTTTCTTTATCAAAAGTAAACTTACCTATAAATATAATACTATAATATTTGTTGTATTGTGGCTTAGAGTAGTGGAGAGATTGTTTAATAGGAAGAAATTATATAGGAGGCACTGTGAAAAGAATTATATTGCTTTAAGTGTTTAGCTGTGTTACTTTCAACTTATAATTAAAACAAAAGGTAACCTCTCTGAACTCTGATGTTCTTTTCTGTAAAATGTCTACTATTTATCACCATGTGTTTGTGGTTAGACACAAAAGAGATAATAGAAACACTATTGATTCTATTCCAATATCCTAGCTTTTTTTTTCTTGATCCCTTTTTAAATTATTTTCTGACCCTTAAATGCTGTTTTGCTCTGTTTCTGTACTTGACTCTCTTCCCTTCACTTTCTATTTTTTTCCCCTCTATGGGTGATTATATTCACTTCCATTGTTTTAAATTTTAGTATGAACTCATGATTTTCCATCCCCAATTCAATTTCCATGCAAACGCCAGCACACGTATAGTAAACCATCTACAAAGGGTCCATACCTGAATTTTATTATGCCTCTCCCCTTTTGGCACAACACCCACCCTGTTGCCAAGAGCAAAAGCCACCATTTAACAACCTAAGTAAACTGGAAACCTGGAGATCTTCTTTAATATTATCATTTTTGTAACCACCTCAATTCAACAGCTACATCCTGTCTCATAAAAAAAAAATACTTAGAATTTATTCTATATCCTCTATTCTTACATAAACCCATTACCAAACCCATTGCTGTCGAGTCGATTCTGACTCATAGCTTTAATTTAAGCTATTGTAATATTAGTTTCTAGTATGTCTTCCCCCTCCTGACAACCACACAAAATGTAGTCTGCCAAATCTAAAACACAAACCTGTATGCCACTACCCGGGTCAAATCCTTCAGTGGCTCTCCAGCAGCTACAACAGTAAAAACCTTAACGTGGCCCATGTACCTTTACCAGGTGGCCTCTGACAAGGTCCTTGAATGTCAGCCTGGGCTCTGAAGATGGGTCTGACGTAAGGTCAGTCTCTATGTCAGCCAGATGAAATTAAATTTAGTTCCCTGAACGTACCATTCGACTTCATGCCTGGGTGGCATTGCACATGCTGTTTCCTATGTCTAAAATGTCTTTATATCCTTAAAACCTAAACAGCTAAATAATTCTTATTTGTCTTTCATAGCCTTCCTCAGCTTTTTTTGCCTATGGGAGAGCATACACCTTTTTGCATGTAGGAAATTCTTTCATATCTTAATAACTACTGTTATCTAGTTATATATTTGACCCTCCTACTCATTTGTAAACTTCTTAGGGGCATGGATGGATCATCCTAATGCATGCAGGCAAGGAATTTTAATTTACAAAGATATACTTTTATAACATATTAAAAAGCAATAGTCAATTAAAATGTTTTGACTCCTTTTTATATTCTTACATGACACTTTCTAGCAAAAATCAGTTAAATCTGAATTTCTGAGTTCAAAATTAGGTTCTCAACTGTAATAATAAATATGATGCAGTGTACAATTATGGTGTTTAGTTGTTTATTAAAAAGAAATGACCAATCAGTAGCATAATCCTGTTATGCTTACCAATCCAATATATAGAAGTCAAACCTCCATTAAATAGGTAAGAATCAAAATCAGACCTGGGTCTCTTTATCATTTAGGTGAGTCACTCATTGTATATTTTTAAAAAATGTTTTACTGGGAAGAGCTTATTTGTTCATAACAATAATAAATACCAGGCATAGTACTATCGTACTTTAAAATGGACCAAAATCAAATGAGTAAACTACAACTTAGATATTTGCTACCTTACTTTAACTAAGTACCAGGCATAGTACTATCGTACTTTAAAATGGACCAAAATCAAATGAGTAAACTACAACTTAGATATTTGCTACCTTACTTTAACTAGTAAATAGTAGCGGTGGTTTTGCAGGCTCCAGGGGACACATAAACTTGGAATATGGGCTAAACCATGTTAGATAGGTTTCGTTAAGCAGAACACTTGAAAATCTTTTTATTGCTAGTGTGTAATGATATTTGAATTTTCCAAAACAAAGTTATTACAAGTGTGTTTCCAAAGATTATTTGACCATGATATCTACCCATATTTTCAAGAATATTTTACACATCTATTATCTCAAAAACACAACTTAGAGAATGCTGGTTTGAAAGTTCCATCACTATTTAACTAATCATGCACCCTCCACCAAAAAAAAAGAAGAAAAACTCTGTGAAAGATATATTTTAAAATTCTTTAGCATATTATCCAATCAGTTACTGTGTATGTTAATCTCAGTATTGTAGAGTGCTCTGCTTCCTGGGAAAAATAGGTAGGGTATATTTATATTGATAGTTTGGCAAGTCTATGATGAAAATAACAAAGAATTTGATGGAATTGTAAGGTAATTTAAAAGCATGTAAATTCAAGGTCATCTATAGGAAAAAAAAAGATTTAGGGTATGTATTTCAGTCCCTCTTTCATTAGGATATATATTTCTTTATCCACGTTTCCATTTTTGACTAATATTTGGGGCATACATATATAAAAACTCCTCTGGGAGTTAACTGGATTTATAGCCTGAAGGAATTGTGCCAAATACAGCTACCAATGGGAAAGCTTTTCATTTTGAGCGTGTTTAGGTTCAAATACAGTTGAAAACAGCATGTGTTTGAAGTATTGCATGCAACACAGTAATATGTAGGTGAGCAGCTTCTTCAGCTGTTTACACAAATAGCTGCCAAGTATTGGTGTGAAGGTCAACAGATGTGAAGATATGAGAAGACAGTGTGAAAGAATCTGGTGTTAGAAGGATGAGGACAAAAGGGAGTTGAGAAGGAAAACAAGTTTAACAGGAAATTATGACTACTTCCTCATTTCTTGAGAATCAAAAAGTTGAAAAAAAGGGACAGTGGTCAAAGAACAATGATGTAGACAAGTAAAGTTCTTTTGAAGTGATCACTAATTTTGAGGATAAGGACAAATCAGCAAGTTTTGATTATGAAGCCATTGGGGATAATTAGAAAGGACGTTTTAGTAATGATGAGTATATTAGGGATAGAAGATGTAACAGACTTTCAGGATTTCTCAGTTACTTTGTAAGAAGCATGGAAAGGAAGAATGTGAACCGCTATGTGAAATTTCAATAGATATTAATTAAGTCTAGGGGCTAAATGATTGCTGGAAATGAATTATTTTGGGTAAAGAGATAATGAAATATTCCAAACCAACTGTATAAGACACTGGACAGATATATTAAGGGAATACTTAAAGAATCCCAATTCCAGATTCCTTGCTTGAGGTAAATGGTCCTTCAGAAAGCATCAAAAGTATTCAAAAAATGAAAGCCAATAGACTTTTACGTTAAAACCATGACACACCATCATGCTTACTCTGCCCTGATTGTCTTCTGTATAGAACTTAAATTCTTATCATCCCTGCTTATACAGCCTCAGGAAACAGTCCTTGAGTTTCTCCTCTTTACTGTATATGGCTTCTCTTGAATGTATCTTTCAGTCACATGATTTTAAACCCAATCCATACACTGACTACTCCTGAATTTCTTTCATTAGCAGGACCTATGCCTTAATATCTATTTTCAACTGTCTGTTGGACATCTCAGCTTAGATATATCAAACTTAATCTGGGCCAAAACTAAGCTTTTGATGATTTTCCCTCTAAACCTGCTTCTTTCAAGCCTTCCTCACCTCCTTTTAGAGCAGTTGCATGAGCTGAAATCCTCCTTGGGGAAAAACTTCAAACTTGGTTACCGACTTTCTTCCACACATATGTTTGACTTCTTTTGATTGTCCTGGTCCTAGTCACCATCTTCTCTTACCTAAATGATAGCAATACACTCTTAATTCATTCCTCTGTTCCCTCCTGAACACTTGTATTTATTCACAACACAGTATTTTATAATGGCAACCTGTTAAAATAAAATTTGGGTCATGTCACTTCTCTGATCAAAATTCTCCAGTGGCTTCCCATATCATTCTGGCTAAAAGCCAAAATATTTCCAATAGTCTAAAAAATCTTGTACTCAGTGGTTCCTCATTATGCTCCTGACCTCGTCTCCTTCCATTTCTCTCAAGCTCTCTCTAACCCAGCAGTAATGGCCTTGTTGCTGTTCCTTGGATGTGCCAGGCAGACTTCCACCTGAGTACCTGTACATGAAATTGTTTCTCTTCCTGGAACACTTTTCCACTTGGTATCTGTAGCTGTTCACTCACCTCCTTCGTTTACTCAAATGTAAGAAATCCTGTTTTAGAGAATATAAAATTGGTTTTAAAATTGTGGTGCACAGATCAACAAAAATGGGCCCAACCCCATACCCATTCAGTCATAAAATTGTGATGTGTATTGAGCCTAAGAAGTTGTCATTTTAAACAAGTTTAGCAGATAATTTTTAATCATACTGAAGTTTGAAAACTATAGCTCTTAAGAGGTGCTTTTCTAATTCCTTTCTTGGAAAAGTTCCATTTGGAGCAAAAAACCTACCTTTGAAATTTTTGTTGTTGTTTTTAGGTGCTATCAAGTCAATTCTGACTCATAACGGCACTTTGTACAACACAATGAAACCCTGCCTGGAACTGTACCATCCTCACAGTCATTGCTGTGTTTGAGCCCATTGTTGTAGCCACTGTGTCACTTCATCTCATCGAGTGTCTTCCTCTTTTTGCTGTCCCTCTACTTTACCGAACATGATGTCCTTCTCCAGGGACTGATCCCTCTTGATAACATGTCCAAAGTACCTGAGATGAAGCCTCACCATCCTCACTTCTAAGGAGCATTCTGGTTGTACTTCCAAGACAAATTTGTTTGTTATTTTGGCAGTCCATGGTATAGTCAATATTCCTAGTCAACACCATGATTCAAAGGCATCAATTCTTCTTTGGTCTTCCTTATTCATTGCCCAGCTTTCACACGCATATGGCAGATGAGGTGGTTGAAAACACCGTGACTTCGGTCAGGTGCACTTTAATCCTCAAAGTGACATTTTTGCTTTTTAACACTTAAAAGAGGTCTTTTGTGGTAGATTTGCTCAGTGCAATGTGTTGTGTGATTTCTTGACTGCTGCTTCCATGGGTGTTGATTGTGGATCCAAGTAAGATGAAATCCTTCATAACTTCAGTATGTTCTCCTTTATCATGATCTTGAGTATTGATCCAGTTGTGAGGATTTTTGCTTTCTTTTTGTTGAAGTGTAATCCATAATAAGTTGTTTCAAGTCCTCTTCGCTTTCAGCAAGCAGGGTTGTGTTATCTGCATAATATAGGTAGTTAATGAGCCTTGCTCCAATCCTGATGCTGCACTCTTCTGCATATAGTCCAGCTTCTCGAATTATTTGTTTTGTTTTTTAGATTTAGAGAGAAAAATAAGATCATGCTTCATAATTTTCTTTCTTGATTGGCCCAGATAACTGTAATAACAAACTGTGTTTTTGCTCTTTGGCTCTGATTGCTTCAGTATTTCAGACTTACTGTTAGTGTTCTGTTCTTAATTTATCTAGAAACATCTCTTTGCAATTGCTTGACTATCTCAAGCAAATTACTATTAATTATCACTGTTTAACTGCTGACCTCTGATAGCCACCAATGTGTGAATCACCCAGGAAAGAGAAAATCTTTCAAATATTTTAGGATACCATTTGATTTTCTTGTTTTTCCATCCCTGTTACATCCAAATCAGTGAATACTTAATTAACAAGAATTTTCTGATTCCTTCAGAATTCCTTTGACGTTTCCTTCTGTGGCTCTCTCACATACATTTTCTTTCACATTCTTTCTCCTTCTCCATACTTCCAGCTTTTAGTAAGACAGCAGCCCCAAACATCACCAGGGAAGCAAGTCTAATCATCTCAGTAGAGAGGAAAAAGGGGAGACTGTTAAGTGTTATAAGTTGAAAAGACAATGAAATGAAGAAAGCAGTGCTTCCAGTTTTTGCCCCTCTTCTTGGGGATCATAACAAAGAGCAAAAAGGGGTAACTGACACTTAGCAGCAAGAGTAACTTTGAGACATAGCAGCAGATTGCAATCCACTCTTTGAAGGTTAAGATGGCCTACAAAAAAAACTTTATTTCAGTCACCTATTTCAGGCATCTATTAGAGATATTATTCATAACAAATTCTGACAGTTATATGATATAGTGACAATATATGATGATGTATAATTTTCTATCAACATTCATATTTTAGAGCATTTAACATGCTGTACGTATTCTATATTTCCTCTATATTTTGAGCAACAAAAAATTGTTACTATCTTCTCCATATAACTGTGTTTTAAAAACATCTTTATACCAAATTAAAATTATCATAAAATAAATAATTTACATTCTTTTTTATACAGGAAGCATCAGTTTTTTTTTTTTTAAATATCCTGAAAAGCCTACACATTCAGAAAACCCAGGTTGAGATTCAGTACCCCTTATAGAAATAGAAACAGTGAAATATAATATAACCCACTGCAGTCGAGTCAATTCTGACTCATAGCAACTCTATAGGACAGAATAGAACCGCCCCACAGAGTTTCTAAGGAGTGCCTGACGGATTCAAACTGCTGACCTCTTGGTTAGCGACGTAGCACTTAACCACTATGTCACCAGAGTTTCCGAAATGTAATATAGATAGAATAAAATTGTGCATCAAGGAACTGAGAAAGTTGGTTTTTCAAAAGTCGTTTGGTTGGTAGCTCAGCTACTGAGTCTTTGTATACTGGAATATGTGTATCCCCAGAAATTTGAAGTAGCATACTAGAAGTATGATAACCAAAGTATAAATGCCAATTTTGAGAAATAAAATAATTGATAATTTTCCAAGGATGAAAAATGAAAGGAATAAAAAAAGTTCCTTTTTTTTCCTCAGAATAACTAGGAGACATTAGTAAAATTTTCCAGCTTTCATGGACTGCTTTATAATTTGTTACACTCCTCTTGTCCCCAGGTCCCTAAAGTTTTACATTCCTTTACCTTTATGAATGAATGCTTTAGGGAAAAAGCTAGAGAAACAGTGCCATCAACTTTATTCTTATGGTTTCCTTTCATTTGGCTTCATGAAATTTTCACCATGAAAAATTAATATGCACAAAAATAGGGAAAATAGTATAAGAAACCCTTGTGTGCGTGTCCCCAACCTCAACAATTTAAAAATTATGTGCTCATGGTCAATCTTGTCTTACCCGTATATATTTATCTGTATTATTTTGAAGCATATTCCAGATATTATATAATATTTTCTGCCAGTAATTTATTATGAATATCTAGAAGATAAGAACTGTTTAATGCATAACATTATCACATTAAAAAATATTGTTAATAGATCAAATTTCAGACAAATAAACACACAGTGCTCAACTTCCCCAAATTGCCTCCCAATTTCCATTTGTGTGTGTCTATTTGTTTATTTAAACAAAGTCTACATATTTTAGTTGGTTGTCCTTTCCTTATTGTTTAATATATACCCCTTTTTATTCTTGGGCTTTACTCGTTGAAAAAAACTAAGTTATTTTTCCAGTAGTTTCCTGCATTCTGAGTTCGCTAATTGCACCCCCTTCCTCCTGTTTTTTCTCTAAATTGTTAAAGTATTGATCTGATTCAGGTTTGTTTGTTTGCAAGAGTATTTCATTTGTGGTGTTGGTTTCCTGCATTGAGAGTCAGATGGCTGATTCTCTCTCTTATTGTAATATTAAAATTATAAGTGAGTTCAAGTGTTATCAATATAACCTATTAAGAAGATCCACATTTTACATTTTTTAATCTTTTATTTTTTTAGAGGTTAAAAATTGGTGATATTATAGCTATTTTAGTCCTTCATTAATAATTAGTGAGAGCACACACACACACACACACACACACACATATACATGTATGTATAAACCCATTGCTGTCGAATTGATGCGGACTCATAGCGACCCTATAGGACAGAGTAGAACAGCCCCATAGAGTTTCCAAGGAGCACCTAGTGGATTCAAACTGCTGACCTTTTGGTTAGCAGCTGTAGCACTTAACCACTATGCCACCAGGGTTTCCGTATATATATATATATATGGATTTAATTATCCTGAGGCACATTGTATACAGAAAAACAGGATAAATGCTTCATGTTTTCCCTGTATTTATTAGTTTTAAGATTAATGACTTGAATATCTAGCATCCTCCAAATGTGACCATTAAGATATATTTTCAGTGTCTGTTTGAACTAATGGACTTGATGTACTTCCATCATTTGTGATTTTTATTGTTACCAATGCACAGATGTCTCATCTTTGGCTAATTGGGGCCTCTTCCAATTCATTTGTGAATGAAATATTTTCATTTTGGGCCTTCAGTTTCAAATTTAAATATTATCAACTGTCCATTATCTTTCATAGTGGGTGAGACCTAGAAAATATTGTTTAATGAACAGCAAAAGTATCATATTTAATTTTGAAATGAGGAGACATATTTCTCCACCAATTCTTTGCTGTTGTCAGAGCAAGATTAAATTAGGTAATCAGAGCACGTAAGAATCAAGACAATCTATGAAGCGTTTGTTCTCTGACAAATAATTGACAATCACGTGGCAAAAGAAATGCAGTGTCCCTCCAGTCTATTTTTTTGCATTGCAATTTTTTAAAAGTCAAGTCCCCTTTTAGTGACTGCAATGACAGTTTTGACGTAAGCCTTCTATATCATGAATGGTCATTATTGCTTGTTTTGTATGTCATCATCACTTTCTTCTTGCATTTCCCTTCCATTATCAGGGAATACTTGTGTGTCGAGCATATAAATTATACTGTTGTAAGTGCTATTGGCAGTATTGGATTTGTGTTTAACTGTCTCTTAAATCCCTTTACCTGTGAGCGTTGCTTTCAAACTTTTGTGACCAAGAGTTCCAAGATGTTTATTAACAGGTTACTTTGATCCTGACAGGGGCTACTCTTGCAGACCTTATGCTAGTAGCAGAAAAACAGTAGGTAAAATTTTTTTCATATAGCCCCAATTTATTCTAGAGGCCTGTGTTGCTTGTTTCTACAATGATTGCTGTATGGCTGTAATTAATATGTGACAGCATCCTTATGGAGAGCTGCTACACCTGTGTGGAACTCTCCCCTCCAGAAACTTCATATAAACTTCCTGGATTCCCAACACTATCTGTTTTAGGTTTTCAAAAGGGTCTCAAAAAGAAGTATTTATATTATTGGAAGGAAAAAATATATATGTGTGTGTGTATAACATTTAAAGCAAGATGTGTATAAAAAAAAATTATGTATCTTTTTCCTTTAAATAGTATTTTTATCATTACAAAACTAAAAATTGTAGCAACTGCTGAAACCCCAGATATACTAATAATGATTTCTAGAGGATAAAAGTTTATCTGGAGTACATATAAAGATTGATTGAGAAAATATAGTCTTACATATGTCATCTCAAGTACTACCAGTCATTCTTAAAAAGATCAACAGGAAAACTACAAAAATAATACTTATAAATTGTATTCTTATATTTTGTAGACTACACATTGTTCACATGTTAATACCAAGTATTCGTTCTTTCAAAACCAAAAGCCAAACCCATTATCATCGAGTTGATTTCAACTTAAAGTGACCCTATAGGACAGAGTAGAACTGCCCTACAGCGTTTTTAAGCCTGTAAATATTTACTGGGAGGCAGACTGCCACGTGCTCCTCCTGTGAAATGGTTGGTGAATTCAAACCGCCGACCTTTCGGTTAGCAGCCAAGTGCTTTAACCACTGTTCACCAGGGCTCCTTATTCACTGTTTCAGGCAAGATAGTTAAAAAAAATTATATCTATGGGGAAAATTACGACATGAAGGAGAAATGACTTTTTATTGTTGTAATTGTTGTTAGTATTATTTTCCTCTAGAGAAGAGGCATTTTTCTCTCAAGAAATTCTAGGTATGATGGAGAAAATGTCAGACATAATTGCATAATTACCCTAAATGACATTGCATAGACCACTGGAGATACTTCATCCTTCAAAATTTCTTATGTCCACCTGCATTTTTCACAGTTCAAAATGAACACTTGCTCTAGACAGAAGCTGAGAGTATTCACTCAGATTATATACATAGAAATAACAACCAGCCTCGCTTAGTCTCCTTAGTAATATAGAATACTTTGGCATCAGTTACAAAAACTAAGCTTTTCTGATGTTCCATTGAAATGAATATTATAATAATGTAATGATGAGTCACACATAATCAGACAGTTTTTATAAATCATCATGGGATTATTCTCAGTGAACAATGGTAAACCTGTCATGTAAAATACATGAAATTGTTTAATTTGTGGTAAAAAATAGCAGGTATAATTTGCAAATAATGTATTAGGACTTGACAACCCTGAGTTTTTATACCCTTTGTTAGAAATGGATGTAAAAATTATAGAAGGTAATTACAAAGACCATTCTATTTTTTAGGAAAATTAAAAGAAAAACCAATAAACTCTGCCATTAAATCTACAATACCTAATAAAATGTAATACCTTATGATGTTAATTTGTTATTAGCAATGTTCTTTTCATTAGCTAAAGTAACTTTTCACTCTGCTATGTAAATTTCAACAGTGACACCTTTTATATCAATGTCAAATAAAGGGCAAACAAATATTGTTCCTAGTACAAATAAAAGCTTTCTTATAACCTTCTGAAGAATCTACAGCCCTGATATCTTATACTAAAGCCTCAAATATTTAGATATTAAACAGATTAAATTATTTATTTCCAACTCAACTATTAAAAGAAGTTTAATCACCAGATAGTAACTTAACATGAGTTTATAAGCAAATTTTATGTTGTTTATCAAGAGTTTTAACTTATATTTAAGAATATTTGGAGTATCTCATTTACATAGAAAGAATGCAACCTGACTCAGTGAAACAGCGGTTTATAATCTGGCAATTGTATTATGGAGTAACTTCATTGAAGTCTGTGTTTCCCTAATGGGTTAGACACATGACACAATAATAAGTCCTGGGAAGAAGGTAGTAAGTACCCACATCTCCATACTCCTTTTATAGAGAAAAAATACATACCCAATTCTTCGGTAGTCTTACTGAACCTAAAATATCTATAATTGATTACTCCATATTTCCAGTTAATTCTATATTCTGAGAAATTGTATCGTTGTGTGGAATCCCATAATTCCCTTCCTTCTTTTGAAACCCGCACCTCCAATAACTTTCCATGTTACTGGGAAATGATAAGGCTGAATGAACCAGAATGAATTTTCAGAAATAACTTCAGTCTAATTCAGGAGTCCCTCATCTTGTTCCCTTAAAGCCCCATTCATTGTTCACTAACCACCCCCCCCAAAAAAAAGAAACGTTGCCATTGAGTCTATTTCGACTCATAGCAACCCTATAGGATAGAACATAACTGCTGCATAGATTTTACAAGGCTGTATTCTTTAGGAAATCAGACAGCACATCTTTCTCATGCGGAGCAGCTAGTGAGTTTCAACTATGGACCTTTTGGTCAACAGCCACCTGGTTAACCACTGCACCACCAGGGCCCCTCTTGCCCTGAAAAACTGAAATCCACTGCCTGTTGAGTTGATTCGAACTTACAGTGAGCCTATAGGACAGGGTAGAACTGGTCCATAGGGTTTCCAAGGAGCAGCTGGTGAATTTGAACTGTCTAACTTTAGGTTAGCAGCTGAGCTCTTAACCATTGCGCCACCAGGGTTGTTTATTATCTCTCAAACACTACTGAGAGTTAATGCTTTATCTTTACCAGTGGTACTCAAACCTTTTTCTTTCATGACCTCTTTGCAATATTAAATTATTAAGGACCCCAAAGAGTCTTTGTTAATATCTATTGATAATGGCCCTTTTGGAAATTGTAGCAGTGATTTTTTTTAAAACACAAGAATTATAAAACTTTTTTTTTTTTTTTTTTTTTTTAACACCAGCACACATTACATAGACCATAAGAGCAACAATGTCATCACAGTTCAGGTAGCCTTTGCAGATCCCCATGGCACATCATGTGAAAACTGCAAATGATGTGTTAGTATTGTTATAAAATAGTTTTGATCTCACATATCCCCTGAAAGCATCTTGGGGACCTTCTGTTGTCCCCATACCACACTTTCAGAACTGTCCTGTAGGTATAATTGTTTTACACATCACTTCTCAGCATGGTGATTCTTGTTGCTATAGGGCATGTCTTATTTCACTTTATGTCTCCAGAACTCTCTAAAAAGATTCATGGTAAATGCCTGGTTCATGGTTTAGGGTAAACACTTGGTCAATATTTGTTGAATAAGTACATTCTCCATAATTGTGTATCACAAATCATTCCACAAATTGTGCATTGGAGTCATTACACAGCTAAATACATGTGTATAACTTTACCTATATACTATACATCTATTGTTTTGTACAACAGCAAAGATATAACTGGTATTAAAATTTCTGGAGCCGATAAGGGAAAGATTAATATAATTTATCTGTTCAACAAATAGCATATAAAAAATTTAGTTTTACCAGAAAGCTCTTTCTCTGAGCAATGTAAATAAAAATTTTCTGTATGTTTATTTTACTAAATCTTTCCCTACGGTAAAAACATAAACAAAAATAATAAGAAAAGAAAGCAATGCTATGTTTTGTTTCCTGTATAAATGGCTGACAGTAAATAAAGATGGACTTAAACATTTAGGTAACTTAACCAAATTGCTTCACAGGAGCTCCAGGGTGAGAGGAAAATAATTGAAGGACAGATTATTTTTAGTCCGGTATGTTCGGCATGGCTTTAGCTTCTAACTAAATCTAGTTGTCAGCTTATAGCTTGTATATGTTAAGTTCAATACTTTTACACATTAAAAAAGTGGTATTTAAGTGTGTCTGGTCTCACACTGGATTTCTTACCCTGAAAAATTGATTAAATTGACTTTTGACTAATCAAGAATATGTTAAATGGAGTAAGTTATTTTGGTATTGAATATAAATATATAATGCGTAATGAAATTAATATTTATTATGTGACATAAATATTTACATATTAAGAGTGACTGAAAGGGGAAATAAAACAGTACATAGAAAATTAACGAACACCTGTTTTTAGTTTCTTCCTTGTCTCTATTATCCATGCATGCATTTGTGTGATGAATTTGAATTTGAGAATACTAATTCACACAACAGGAGCCCTGGTAGCACAGTGGTTAAGCACCCTACTGCTAACTAAAAGGTTGGCAGCTTGAACCCACCAGCTGCTGTGCTGGAGAAAGATGTGGCAGTCTGCTTCCGTAAAGATTATAGCTTTGGAAACCCTATGGGGCAGCTCTACTCTGTCCTGTAGGGTGGCGATGAGTCAGGATGGATTTGATGGCACGTAACAACAATTCACAAAAAAAAGCATGTTTAATTTTTTTATTTTCAACTTAATTTCAAGCTAGTTCTTGAGAAATTCAGTCCCAGTGCTCATTTTTACCACCACTCCCAGTGAACCTCATTAACACATGGATCATATGCTGTAGAAGCTCAAGTGATCCCTCAGATACCCTTGCCTCAACATGCAGAGCGCCTTTGAGCACAGCGTAGCTGCAGTTTCCCTGCAGTGCTTGGGGAACTTTTTGTTAAATGGGGCTTTGATTCCTAGTTCTTATAGCCCTGCTGTCCTGGCTTGTCTTGAAGCTGTGCCCTCTAAACACTAGCATTCTCCCATGGCCTTGAAGAATAGCAAAGTTCCTCATTAATGTACCTGTTTTCTCCTCTACTGTACCCCAGACATTTATTGTCCATTTCTTACCTCTCCAACTGTGATGTTCTTCAGTACATGCTTCATTGTAAACCAACCTCAGATGTTATCTTGAAAAACTCAAAGGAAAAATACTTGATCTGTGAGATTTAGACAGTGTTCAGTGTAGTCCTATATCACTGTGATCTCTGACCATAAAACAAATGTGACATCAACTTAATAAGAGTGGGAAAGTTTTCTCTTAGGAAATACATACAAATCATTACTTTGTTTAAATCTTGCAGATCCATTCTCAGATAAAACTGGCATTGCAACTTTTATTGTTAATTATTTTAGCAATCTGAAAAACTTCAGGTGAGAAAAGTTGACATCAAAAAACCTATTTTTGTTCAGTGGACATTATTAAATTTAACTTAAAATTAAGATGCCATTGCTTGCTACATTAAATAACTCTTTTTAATCTGTTTCTCATTTTGCTATATAGCATATATAGAAGAAAATTCACAAAATATAGTGCTATATCACAAAGAGAACACCCCTGTAGTCACTACCCAGATCATGGATTACACGTCCAGCATGCCAGTAGCCAGTGCCTGCCTCTCAATGAATACTCCCTTTCTCCTCAGAACATGAAATGACTCTCCTGACTTTTATGAACTTTGGCTTTTTTCTTTTTAGAAAAGGTAAACATGCATTCCTAACACTATGAATTATTGTTTAGTTTTGCCTCTTTTTTAACTTTGCATAAATGTGAGCATATAAAATATAATCTTTTGTATCTGGCTTTTTTCAATGGCCAAACATATATGACATGTATTCTTGTTAATGTGAATAATTCTGTTTTTTTTTTTTTAATTATATTCCTATATACCTTTACATTATGTAAATATATCCCGATTTGTGTATCCATTCTACTTTTGGTGAATAGTTGGGTTTTCAGTTTGATGTTATTATTATTATACCACCATGACCCTTCTTGTACATGTTTCTTGGTATTCATGAGTGCAACATTTCTGTTGGGAATAAAATTTCTGAATCATGAACAGTGCATATACCCAACTTTCCTGGATACGCTTGACCATCTTGCAAAGCGATGGTAGTAATTTAAACATTCCCCAGATGCACGTGAGATTTCACTACGTAAAATTGTTACACTTAGTATTTATTATGGTATCTAATTATGGTTCTAATTTCATTTCCTTGATTATTAGCGAGGTACAGCATTTTCTATGTATTTATTGAACATTTAGATATAGTCTGTGGAAATTTTGCTCATTTTCTAGTGTCTGTCTTTTTTTTTATTTTAAGGATTTTAAATATACTCTTAAAACAAGCTATCAGTTATATGTATTACACATCATTTTGAACTTTGTGGCTTGCTTTTTAATTCTCTTAATTGTGTCCTTAGAATATGAGAATTTGTGTGTTTAATATGATATTTTATGGTTAGTAATTTATCAGTTAAATTATTTTCCTGCCCCAAGGTTAAAAATATAGTCCCTTAAAGTAACTCTAAAAGCTTTTTTGCTTGGCATTTCACATTTAGATCTACAGTCTACCTGGAAAAGATTTGTATGCATGACTTTAGGTAGGGTCAGGTTGTTTCATTTTTTCCATATGGATATCCAGTTGACCTAGCATCATTTTTCAAAATTTTAATTTCTTCACTTGTCTGTAGTACAAACTTTGTCATAAATCAAATGCCAGTGTGTGACTGGTTCTAATTCCGAGAATCCTATTACATTCTCTTTTTACCAGCATTGCATCTCTATGTGTTTCAAGTATTTATACAAATATTTATATAAATATTATATACTTATTCATAATAAATATGTATCTGAGATAGTAAGTCCTCCTGAATTTTTTTTTTCGTTGAGGGTTTCTCAGCTATTTTCATCCCATTAAATTTTCACATAAATTTCAGTAACAACTTGTCTATTTCCATAAATATTCTGTTGGGAATTTGGTTGCAATTTTATTAAATTCACATATCATTAGGTATAAATAATATCAATATAATATTGAGTGTTCAAAATTTTTGAGATATTCAATAAAATTTTTAAATGTATTAGTAATTTCAAACAAAATTCTTAGAAAGCTATGAAGGGAAAGAAGCGTCCTTAATTTGTCAAAAGATATTTGCAAAAGTACCAACAGCAAACATCATACTTTGTATGAAAATGCTGAAAACATTCTCTCAATGATTGGTAATAAAACAAACTAACAGCTACCCTGGCCATTATTGCTTTTTTTCTTTCTATATGTTCTTTCATTTTTTATATATACCTTTCTTAATACTTTTAAATGCTTTTTAAGGGAATGCTTTTAACATTTTACCACTAAGTATACTTACTGTATGCATCATTTAAAATTTTTTTTTATATCAGGTTAGAGTTAGCTTTATATATTTTTTATTTTTGAGGAATTTTATCCAGAAAGTATATTAAAATTTAAGGAATATTTTCCTGCATCCACCGATATTGTTATATAGCTCCCCCCCCCCAGTTTATATTTGTTATGATGATCAGTGAACTTCTTGGATGTATATGATCTTATGAGTTTCTGTTCTACTGAACCTGTTTTCTTGCATGTCTTAGAATTGTTTTAATTTTTCGGTTTTAATTGTTCATTATTTCCATCTATGAGTTCAGAAGCTTGTATTTTCAGTCATTTCTTCTCATGGTTTTCCCAGCTATTTTAGCATAGATAAACCAGAAAATCAAACCCATTGCCAACGTCAATTCCAACTCACTACAGGACACTATGAGACAGAGTAGAACGGCCCCACAGGGTTTCCAAGGCTATATAATCTTTATAGAAACAGACTGCCACATCTGTCTCCTGGGGAGTGGCTGGTAGGTTCCAACCTCAGACGTTTTCATTAGCATCTGAGTGCTTTAACCACTGGGCCACGAGGGCTCCTCTAGCATAGTCACCCTAAAAATTTACAAAATAATGCAAGTCTTAATCTATAGAAGAAAACAAGGATTTTAGAAGGCTAGATATCCCATCAGTCTCTAAACTCATTTGCTACTGCTGTCCAGTAGTCTAGTTCTAGTTCATAAATTTGACATTATCAGTAATGTTTTATATAGTCTGCTTACATTACGCTGCTGCACGTTTACCAATCCCTTTATGTAACACGAAACCCTCGTGGCATAGTGGTTAAGAGCTGTGGCTGCTAACCAAGAGTCCCCAGTTGGAATCCACCAGGCGCTCCTTGGAAACCCTATAGGGTAGTTCTCTGCCCTATAGGGTCACTGTGAGTGCGACAGGACAGCAATATTTTTTTTTTTTTTAACATCTTGCATTAGCAGGCCTTTTATGTAGAATTGTGTTCTATTTAAAATACGACCTTTACAATTTCCTTTAGTATGATTCTGTCAACATTAAATTTCTCAGCATTTTTCCTTTTCTCCCCCCTTCTTTCTCTCTCTCCCTTTCTTCCTCCCTCCCTCCCTTTCTTATCTGAACATAAATTATTTACTATTGTTTTACCTTAATAGGCATTTCCTTTCGGCACGTTGAAAATATATTTTTTTTCCTAACCTCCATTGTTATTGTTGAAATCAGCTCTATGACTATTTGCCATTCCCTTATTTTTTTTATATATTAATTTTTTTATTTTAACTATTTTAGTTCTTTAAAAATTTTTTATATTCTGAATATTCTTTATGATATATTTAGATGTAGATATTTTTAAAATTTATCATGTTTGAGATTTGTTTGGCTGCCTAGATCTGAGTATATATGTCTTTCAAAAATTCTAGAGTTTATATTTCCTTACCTCTTTCTATAATTCCTCCTTCCCATTTTTTTACAGTATATCCTTCTGGACTTTCAATTAGATACATGTTAGATTTTTGTCCTTTGCTGTCCACTTCTTTTTACTTGTCTGTCATATTTTGCATCACTTTTTTACTCTGTGTTTCATGCTGAAGAATTTCTTCAGATTTATTCTGTAGTTCACTAGTTATTCATTTAATTATGAGCTGTTACTTAAGCTATTTATTGTCTTCAATTTTATTGTATATATATATATTTTTAAATTTCTAGTTTTATTTATTTAATATTCAAATGGAACTTCTTCGTAGTCTTTGTTTTCTCTTCATGTTCTCAAGTGACTATTTGCATATATATGTTTATATACATACATATGTATATATCAACATGTTTTAGATTCTATGTTTTAGAAGTTCGGTATCTTAAGCCTTTTAAGGGCTAATTTTTTCTGTCTGTTTCTCATTCATAGTGTCTTAGGTCCTATGTCCTTTGAGCTGTTTACTCTGAACTATTCTTTTTCTTAGGATTTTACTTCTGGGAATTTTATTTATGCAACTTTATCAGGTACTATGCATTCATACTTCCTTTCCTCATTCTCTGCTCTCTTTTTTACTCTTTATAAAGCATAGTATAGATTTTCTAATTTTATTATTTAAAATAAATATTAATTAAAATAAAATATTATTTCTTCCTCATGCCTTTTTTCATAATTCCCATATATATTATACATTGAATTCTGAGTAATTACATTAATTCTATATTCCAATTAACTAATTTTCTCTTCGGTAGTGCCTAATCTACTGTTTGACTTATCCATTGAGGTTTCAGTTGTCGTCAGTATGTTTCTGATTTCTAAACATCCTTTTTTTATTTCCTAATCTAACTTCTCTGTTTTCAAAATGCCCTCATTTTTGTTAAAACTTTTATGCCTTCTTTTATTTATTTACTTCTTTTAGCATATTTATTTTATTGCCTCTTCCATACAATTTTATTATTTTTAGTTATTAAGATATTATTTCTTCTATAATTTAAAGCCTTTGATACTCTGTCTCTCCCTTCTGTCTCTCTTCCTCTCTCATTCCTATCTTTTGTGGTGTGTATGTATATACCTGCATGCATGATTTAATTGTGAACTTGCCTTTTCTTAAGTTAGTTTTTTTCATGGTAAACCAACTAATACATTTTGAAATTGTTCCACCACCGTGGTTTTGATTGTGCTTTGGTTAGTGGCAAAGTAATTCAATTGTCTTGGTACAATTGTTATAGTATGTTCTCAATTTAGATCTCCTGTAACTCTCCCATATCTGTACATACTACAGGTCAGTGCTTCTGATTCCTCACTCATGTCTCTATGTAAGTGGCCATTTTTTCTGTTATGTCTCACAGGTAGGGATTCAAATTCCTATCTCTTTCTATCTCCCTTTTTTGTTTTTGTTTTATAATGGAAGGAGCAGATTTTAAAAGTATTAAGCTTATTTCTTGTGACCTTGATTTTTATGAACCAGAAGGTACCTCTCCAGTCTCCAGTTTCTGCATGGATTCTGAGAGCCAAGCCCTAGGGCCTTCACACAAACATAAAGCTTACCTTACCCTTCTCTAACTGGCTTTTTTCACTTTTAACATCTGGGTTTTTTTTTTTTTTTCCCTTCTAACCTGGGTTTATACACACACACACATTATATACACTTAATTTTATATTTTAGCAACCATTTCTGGATGATTTTCTAGTTTCCTCAGGCATTCATGTAGGAATACTCCATAAATTTTGTACAGCTGCAAGCTGATATTACTGAAAAGAAGTTGCTTTATTGATCATAACCCCATTGATAAGAAATAATCCTAAAATGAGTAGAGAAATAAATACCACTGAGTCTCTCTTTTATACTCTGATGCTGTTTAAATTAGTTAAGAGGGTGATATTTTAATACATGTAAGAATGAAAAATCTGCGTATAGGGAGAAAAATGTCTTTTAAAACACAAGGTCTATTTGTTCCTTTACGATAGGAAATATGTGATTAAAGGGGGAAAATGTGCTAATTTAATATATGAAATTACAGTGACAATTTTCTATTCCAAAGATTTATTTTAAAATCAGACCATGTAATACTAAAGGATTCCCAGAAAATCCATGTGATTTGGTTACGAATATAGAATTGAGTTTGTGCAGCACACTAGACTGACAATCGATCCACTGGTTTTCAAGAAGACTGAGTGAGGCAAACAGCAGAAAAAAGATTACAAAAAGACTATAATAATGTAATAGTATAGCAATGTTTGCTAATATTTATTAAATTCTTAATTTATGGCTGATAATTTTTTTTTTAAAATAATATGTAGTTTACACATGCTAATGTATTTAATCGCAAAACTCTTTGAGGCAAATTTTTAAAATGTATAAAATTTACAGATGATGAAATTAAAGCTCAGTTTTCCCTTGTATCTGCCCTAGTTTTCCAGCCAGTATTCCAGTGGAGCCAGTATTTGATTGAGATCTCGATGCCATTTGACTGTAAGACGGTTTTATATCATGAGCAAAATTAGGAGGAAGAGTTGATTTGTATGGATAAAAATAATGAATTCTGTCAAGAAACACTGAGATTTAGAAGCTACTGAGGTTTGCAGGTTAAAATCTAGTGCTTGGAAGGAAGTCTGGTACTGCAATTACAGTTATGTAAATAACAATTACAACAATATTAGTGGTTAGTTATTGAACTAAACTTAATTATAGGTCCTATGCTAAGGAAATTGACACAAGTATTATCCGATTTTTAAATTTTAAAAACATTATTTTGTATTTCTACATATGTTCTTATTTATTAATTTCATATATACAGAAAATGAAAAAAAATTGGAACATATACACATTAACTTTATGTGACTCTTCTTCCTTAGAAATACTTGAAAATTGTGTAAGAATTTTAAAGATTATTATTACTGAGAAGTAGTGAATTTGCAAATCCAGAATTGTTTTTCTTTGCAAAAATCAATATATTGTGATAGCAAATAATTGTAAACAATATTACTGACCAGATGTGTGTATGTGAAAGCAGGGATGAGGTATTGAGTTGGAAAATAATACCAAAATATATAAGTAACATGATACAGTTAGGGGTAGGAGGGATTGCTGTGACATATAGGTGACAGAGAATCTAGTACAAGTTATAATACTAATTGTGTCATCTTTACCTGTCACTTAAGTCTTTGGGAATATTTTTAAATACGACTTTCCCTTCTATAACATTTGAATAAACATCAATAGCTTTGAAAATCACATATAATAAACTCTCACCTTATTTTGTGGTTGTTTTATTTTGTACTTTTGCATTTGCAAAAAAAAAAAAAAATTAACTCTCGTGTTTCTCCAAAAATAGAATTGTTTTGAGAACATAGTCTAAGGAAAAGAACTATTCCTAATTGTGGCTGAACTTACATTAGAAGTCTAAGTACCACTTTATGTATTGTCAGACATTAGCTTGCTGCTTACCAAAAGGTGAGCCGCTTGAATTCACCAGCCGCTCCTTGGAAACCCTGTGGGGCAGCTCTACTCTCTCCTATAGACTTGCTATAAGTCGGAATTGACTCAATGGCAACAGGTTTGGTTTTGGTTAGTCACCATTATCTACTGTTGTAGAGATTACCATATGCATATGAAAAATAGTTTTGTATATGCACAAGTGTATATAAAAAATCAGGGAACAGGCTCTAGATGAAGTCTTTCTCTCTGTGTAGGCTCTGGGGAAGGTCCCTGTCCCTTTTTTGTTCTGTTCCTTTGTTTCTTCGGGATCTTGATGTGGTGTGGTATCTATCTTCCCTCATCTGAACAACAGAAGCTTGCATTTTCTATCTTTTCCACCTTTTGAAATATTCTTTCCATGGAGCTTTGAATCAGCTCCACCCCTGACATACTGAATCAGAATTTACATTTTAACAAGATCCCTGGGTGATTCTTACCTATAACTTCCTGGGAACTTGTTAGAAATGCAAATACTCAGCAGGGGTTCAAACAGGAATGAACCAGTTCCAAGCCTTGCCATTCTACAACCACAAACATTTTGACAAATCCATCTATTAGGGTTTTGTTTCCTATAGTTTTGCTTTTAATTAGTCTTGAAAGCAGGATAGGATTAAAATTCTGAGTATCTAATAAAAATCTCAAAAGGCCGTTCTTCTTGTTAATTCCTTACTTACAAATGGCTCATTTCAGAATTCTAATTTTTTTTTTTTTTTTTAGTAAGGAAGTGGTCTCTGTAGTAGAAGAGGGACTATTTGTTTGCACGGTATTCATAATTAATTATTTTTAATGGTTTGAGGCTCCAAACATTATATTTTTCTCAACTTCTTAAAAAAAAAAAAACCTCTAGGGTATATTTATGAGTGCTGCTATGTATGTTTGGAGGAGTTGGGGAAAAAAATATAGAGTAGTACGGTTCTTGCTAAAAAATAAGGTCTTTGAAGGCAGGAAGACTTGTCTCTTTTGTTCTCCGATCCAGCCCCTGCCATTAGAAGAGTATTTGTCAGTTGGTATTCAGTAAATATCTGTTGAATTATTTTGTGATTATTGTATGAATAATTTTATGTCCTTACTTGTGGATCCAGATATACTTACGTGGTTCTTTTATTCCACTATTATTTTTTATGCCATGAACAACTATCATGAATTTAAGAAGTCTTCTTCCTAGATATTGGAATACAGTTCTGTAGTAAATACTTGTTCTTAGTTGCTGTCAAGTCAGCTCCAACTCATGACAACCCGACGTACAGGAGAATGAAACATCACTGGTCCTGCACCATCTTCACAATTAATGATATGCTGGACACCATTGTTGCAGCCACTGTGTATTTTGAATGCCATCCGACCTAGAGGGCCCATCTCCCAGCACTATATCATCAGACAATATTCTCTTAAGATTCATAAGGTTTTCATTGGCTAATGTTCAGAAGTAGATTGTCAGGCCTTTCTTCATAGTCTGACCTTGTCTCAAGCTCCACTGAAAACTGTCCACCATGGATGTCCCTACTGGTATTTTAAACTCTGGTGGCATAACTTCTAACATTATAGCAATAGGCAAGCCACCACAGTATGATAAACTGACAGATTTTTTTTTTTTTTTTTTTTTTGACAGATGAGTAGTGAAAATTCAGCATGGGAGCCTATAAAAAAGATCTTTAAAGATTGCACTCTACGTTTCTTAGAACAATCAAAATCTGTGATAATGAATGTATGCTCGTGTCCCTTTTATATATTCAATAATGACACAATGGGAAACTCACATTTTGTCTTTAAGACATTTCTGAGGCACACAGTAGGCTATAGTTATTATACAGAACATGTCATCATGTGGGCTTTGTCATCTACTAAATGATAAATTGCCTCATTATCTTCATATGAATAGGTGAATCCCTGCTGCTCACATTTCTTAAGGTTTTAAGATCTCATAGGTGTTGCAAAATTTTTTCTTTCTTTTTTTAATACAATGTTTTTGGTTATTTTTATAACTGGCACTCTTTAACATTGGATTCGTATGGCCTTTCTTACCCTAAACTACAAAAGAGAAACACTAGAATGCATGAGTTGAATTACTAGCTGGCAAAACAAAGTTAATAGCTTCCTTTGATTTTTTTTTTTTTTGATATGATACAAATAGTTTTTATACTAATGGCTTTTTTACAGTAATCTCCTTTCAATAGCTTGCCCTGGAGCAACATGAAAACACAATTAATGCAAAAAATTTACCATCATATAACTCCCAGTAGATGAAGTTCACAATCCTCAAATTACAACCTGCTTTAATAGAGTGTATCTCCCTTGGTTCACAGCGTGCAAAAATCAAAAGCCTTTTCAATTGTATAGTTCCCTGTTTTTGTAGAGCTCTGTGAGTCATTGATTTATCATAAAATGCCGCCTAATATATTGAGGAGCTCTGGTGGTGCAGTGGTTAAGAGCTTGGCTGCTACCCAAAAGGTCAACTGTTTGAATCCACCAGCTGCTCCTTGAAAACCCCATGGGACAGTTCTACTCTGTCTTATAGGGTTGCTATAAGTTGGAATCTACTCAATGGGGTTGATTTTTTTTTAATATATTTAGTGTATAAATATTGAAAATATAGCCCATTCTCACGTAACACCCTGAAAATTTCAGAATTGTGAGCTTTTTGCTGTCAGAATGATTTTAGCTGATGTCTAGTCCATGTTCCTCATCTCATGGGTTCACGGTGAGTTAGCTGTACTTAGGAATAAGTTCACCACCAGGCAGTCAGTTTATCATATTGTGGTGGCTTGAGTGTTGCTGTGATGCTGGAAGCTATGCCACTGGTATTTCAAATACCAGCAAGGTCACCCTTTATGGAGAGCTTTCAGTGGAGCTTCCAGATTGGGATAGACTAGAAAGAAATATTTTACAGTCTACTTCCAAAAATAAATCCATGAAAACCTTATGGATCACAACAGAATATTGTCCAATATAGTGCTGGAAGATTGGTCCCCTAGATTGGAAGGCACTCAAAATATGCAGTGTCTAAATCAATGACTCAATCATATCAATGTCCATGAAGATGATACAGGACTGAGCAATGTTTCATCTTATTGTATATAGGGGCACCATGAGTCAGAGCCAACTCCATGGCTACTAACAACAACTGAGCTAAAACCTATGTTTTCATCTGTGCTTTCCAGCCTCCTTTAGCTACAGAGACTAAGAGAGGATCCCAGGTGATAATGTAGACACACTTCTCCTGAGCCTTATTTTGTGACATTAGAAATTATCAAACTGTCAATTAATCTTCAAAAAATCTACTCAGTTTCCCCATCTTTTCAGGGATACCTTTTTTTTGAGTATTATGGTAATATGAGATTGTTATCCTTCTCATAACTTTTCAAGAATTCAGCACAGAGTATGGCTGAGGCATTTCATTAAATGCCTTCTGTAAACATTCCTGGAGCACTACTGTATGCCAGGCATTGTGATGAACAGGATGGGCAGAAAATCAAAAAAAGATGTATTTCCCAAATCAAGATGCTCATGGTTAAGTTACTGCTGTATCAGAATTTATCTCTGAATGTAGAGTTGTATAAATGCTTTGATGTCATTACTTATTTCAAGCTGGTAAATTCAGAAAGATCAGCTCACTTTAATGCTTTTCAGTCCTTATGAAGTAAAAGTCTAGAGAGGCTGTCCATCAGAACATTTTAAAAGCAAAATGAAGTTCAGCATATATTATCAAATTTTGTATTACTAAGGAACGTATTGCAGTCTGAAATTGATCGAACATGCAATCAAGATGCATTGATAATTACTGGCGATTGGAATGCAAAAGTTGGAAACAAAGAAGAAGGATCAGTAGTTGGAAAATATGGCCCTGGTGATAGAAACAATGCCGGAGATCGACTGATAGAATTTTGCAAGACCAACGACTGCTTCATTGCAAATACCTTCTTTCACCAACATAAATGGTGACTATACACATGGACCTCACCAGATGGAACACACAGAAATCATATTGACTACATCTGTGGAAAGAGACGATGGAAAAGCTCAATATCATCAGTCAGAACAAGGCCAGGGGCCAAATGTGGAACAGACCATCAATTGCTCATATGCAAGTTCCAGATGAAACTGAAGAAAATCAGAGCAAGTCCACGAGAGCCAACATATGACCTTGAGTATATCTCACCTCAATTTAGAGACCACCTCAAGAATAGATTTGATGCATTGAACACTAGTGACTGAAGACCAGACAAGTTGTGGAATGACATCAGGGACATCATCCATGAAGAAAGCAAGAGGTCACTGAAAAGACAGGAAAGAAAGAAAAGACCAAGGTGGATATCAAAGGAGACTCTGGAACTTGCTATTGAGCGTTGAGCAGCTAAAGCAAAAGAAAGAATTCATGAAGTAAAAGAACTGAACAGAAGATTTCAAAGGGCCTCTGAAGAAGTCAAAATAAAGTGTTATAATGACATGTACAAAGAGCTGGAAATGGAAACCAAAAGGGAAGAACACGCTCGGCATTTCTCAAGCTGAAAGAACTGAAGAAAAAATTCAAGCCTTGGGTTGCAATAGTGAAGGATTCCATGGGGGAAGTATTAAATGACATAGGAAGCATCAAGAGAAGATGGAAGGAATACACAGAGTCATTATACCAAAAAGAATTAGTCGATATTCAACCATTTCAAGAGGTGGCATATGATCAGGAACCAATGGTACTGAAAGAAGAAGTCCAAGCTGCTTTGAAGGCATTGGTGAAAAACAAGGCTCCAGGAATTGATGGAATATAAATTGAGATATTTCAACAAACAGATGCAGCACTGGAGGCCCTCACTCGTCTATACCAAGAAATATGGAAGACAGCTTCCTGGCCAACTGATTGGAAGAGATCCATATTTATGACTATTCCCAAGAAAGGTGATCCAACCGAATGTGGAAATTATAGAACAAAATCATTAATATCACACGCAAGCAAAATTCTGCTGAAGATCATTCAAAAACAGCTGCAGCAGTATATCGAAAGGGAATTGCCAGAAACCAGTTTCAGAAGAGGACGTGGAACCAGGGATATCATTGCTGATGTCAGATAGATCCTGGCTGAAAGCGGAGACTACCAGAGGGATGTTTACCTGTGTTTTATTGACTATGCAAAGGCCTTTGACTGTGTGGATCATAAAAAACTATGGATAACACTTCAAAGAATGGGAACTCCAGAACACTTAATTGTGCTCCAGAGGAACCTTTACATAGATCAAGAGGCAGTGGTTTGGACAGAACAAGGGGATACTGATTGGTTTAAAGTCAGGAAAGGTGCACATCAGGGATGTATTCTTTCACCATACCTATTTAATCTGTATGCTGAACAAATAATACGAGAAGCTGGACTATATGAAGAAGAACGGAGCATCAAGATTGGAGGAAGACTCATTAACAACCTATGTTATGCAGATGACACAACCTTGCTTGCTGAAAGTCAAGAGGACTTGAAGCACTTACTAATGAAGATCAAAGACCACAGCCTTCAGTTTGTATTACACCTCAACATAAAGAAAACAAAAACCCTCACAACTGGACCAGTGAGCAACATCATGATAAATGGAGAAAAGATTGAAGTTGTCAAGGATTTCATTTGACTTGGATCCACAATCAACAGCCATGAAAGCAGGAGTCAAGAAATCAAAAGACGCATTGCATTGGGTAAATCTGCTGCAAAGGACCTCTTGAAAGTGTTGAAGAGCAAAGATGTCACCCTGAAGACTGAGATGCATCTGACCCAAGCCATGGTATTTTCAATTGCATCATATGCATGTGAAAGCTGGACAATGAATAAGGAAGACTTAAGAAGAGTTGACGCCTTTGAATTGTGGTGTTGGAGAAGAATATTGAATATAACATGGACTGCCAAAAGAACGAACAAATCTGTCTTAGAAGTACAACCAGAATGCTCCTTAGAAGCAAGGATGGCAAGACCGAGTGTTACATACTTTGGACATGTTGTCAAGAGGGATCAGTCCCCGGAGAAGGACATCATGCTTGGCAGCGTACAGGGTCAGCGGAAAAGAGAAAGACCCTCAATGAGGTGGATTGACACAGTGGCTGCAACAATGAGCTCAAGCATAACAACGATTGTAAGGATGGCGCGGGACGGGGCAGTGTTTTGTTCTGTTGTGCATAAGGTCGCTATGAGTCGGAACTGACTCAATGGCACCTAACAACAACAACAACAAGGAAGGTATTGTGAAACTTAAGAGAACGGATGCTTATTTAAATTGAGCTAAATGATCTCCTTATTGGGAGACAGCTTTTAACACACACCAAAAATTAACACTTTTGCTAGTTTTAATTGCCTTTGATTTTTTTTTTTTTTTTTTGATTTGCACAGATCATAAACCACTAGTATTTTATTTAAGTGGAATTATGTAGACTAATGGTGTACCGGAATCTCTGCTAACCAAAAGGTCGGCAGTTCGAATCCACCAGGTAGTCCTTGGAAACTCTGTGGGACAGTTCTACTCTGTCCTACAGAGTCGCTATGAGTTGGAATCGACTTGATGGCAGTGGGTACAATGCTGCACCTATTTCAGATTACCGAGTTAATTTTCAACTTCCCAGCATATCCTGTGAAGTTCAGGTGTACTAAAATAAAATGTGTGAGAGTGCATGTGTGTGTTTATGCAGTTGTATATGTATGTTTTAATTAGTTTCTTTGTAAGACAATGAAGAACTATCACACAGTATTTTTCTTCATTAAAAATTTTATCAGGTCAGAATCAAAATTTATGACTATGATACCAGCCTAAGTTAAATTACAAGATATGTAGAACTTGCCAATGGAATTAATTAAGATATAAAGTAGTTAATGAATTTTGATTTTTTCTAGCTGGTCAAATTCATTCCATGTCACTTTTACAATGTTCACTAATATTTATTGTCTCAGAAATACTGCTAAGTGAATGTAATAATTACAACATTTATTAGGGACCTAATTCGTGCCGGGCAAAAGCTGAGAACATAGCAGTGAACAAGATAAGTTTCTTGCTTTTGAAGTATATGCATGTTAGTGCAAGAGACTGACTTATAAAATACAAATTTCTAACTATATATCAAATCAAAATCCAAATGTCTTGGAAGAAGTACAGACAGAATGCTCCTTAGAAGGAAGGATAGTGAGACTTAGTCTGGCTTACTCTGGACATGTTATCAGGAGGGACCAGTCCCTGGAGAAGGATATCATGCTTGGTATAGAGGGTCAGCAAAAATGAGGAAGACTGCCAAGGAGGTGAATTGACAGATTGGCTGCAGCAATGGGTTCAAACATAGCAACGATTGTGAGGATGGTGCAGGACCAGGCATTGTTTCATTCTGTTGTACGTAGGGTGGGTATGAGTCAGAACCAACTGGAGGACACCTAACAACAACAACATCAGATCATATGCTGTGATTTTTTTCCCATTGTGATTGTCCCTTGTTTCATATGCTATGTCTTTATCTTTTCTCCGTGATTTTTCTGGCTTCTAAAAATTATCATGAGGTTTAGTAAAAGCACCGTGTCAAGAGGCAGGCCTTTTAACTTTGTTTATTGTCATGGATAGAGAATATTATATAACTTGGAGATGTTAAAGTTGATATTTGCAAGGAAATAGCTAAAGGAGCAGCCATTTCAAGAGAATGCTTAAATTATGACTACTGGATTTTCACCAGAAAGTTGAAATATGCCTGAGTTATAGTATTCTCATAATGTGAAAATATATTGGCTCTTTTAACTTCTTTCTTAAAACTAAGCAGTTTTTGTCTGTAGACTGTTGCTTATGGTCCCATCTATATTGCTTTGTGACTCAAATTCAAGTTGCTGAGATTAAAAAAAAAAAAAAAAGAGTGACTATATTGCTTTCCATGTAAACTGACTTCAAAATGAAGAATGGCTACAAGTTCAAAATAGCTGGAATATTTTGCTTACCTTTGAACTGTATTATAATTCCATACAAATATTCACAAAATATTAAACAATGTGGTTTCCTTTGCTAAAACTTGCTGAAAAGAAGGATTACTGTTTTATAGAAAATTGATTCAATTATAGCATAGTTCAGTTGTTATCTATTATCTCAAAGGAGGTCTGGTGGTGCAGTGGTTAAGAGCTTGGCTGCTAACCAAAAGGTCAGCAGTCTGAATCCATCAGCCAATCCTTGGAAACCCAGCGGGCTAGTTCCACTCTATCCTATAGGGTCGCTATGAATCTGAATCGACTCGAAAGCAACGGGTTTGGTTTTTTGTGTTTTGTTTTGTTTTATTATCTCAAAGGGATAACTAGGTGATTTTTAATTTAATCATGGGGAGAGGGAATAGAGACAATGCAACATCTAAAATATAAGTAGGTTTGAAGCACAGGTAGTCCCCAACTTACAATGGGACCCCATTCTGACAACTTTGGTCGCAAGTGGGTTCTGACATAAGTTGAATATCTCATTTTGTTTTAGTTTTCATTATTAATAATTGCCTTTTATTATCAGTGTAAATAAATAATAATGATAATAAAAGACAGTAATAATGAAAACTAATAAAAATAATAAGGAATAAGGAAGGCAGAAGAATTGATGCCTTTGAATCATGGTGCTGGCAAAGAATACGGAATACACTATGAACTGCCAAAAGAATGAACAAGTCTATCTTGGAAGAAGTACAGCCAGAATACTCCTTAGAAGTGAGGATGGTGAGAGTTTGTGTCACGTGTTTTGGACATTTTATCAGGAGGGTCCAGTCCCTGCAGAAGGACATCATGCTTGGTAAAGTAGAGGGTCATTGAAAAAGAGGAAGACCTCAACAAGGTGAATTGACACAGTGACTGCAAAAATGGGCTGAAGCATAAAAATGATTGTGAGGATGGCACAGGACTGGGCAATGTTTCGTTCTGTGGTAAATAGGGTCACTATGAGTTGGAACCAACTTGACAGCACCTAACAACTGCATTATCAGTATTTTTATAAACCCTATCTTTATTTGTCTCTGGGGATTGGCATGACTTCTTTTGCTTGACATATTGTTGGGAATATAAGCAGTGCAGGTGTTACAGTTACAGAAATTTGAACAACTCAACTTTACATTAACCAATGCTTTTTATGGTATGAAATGCTAAATAAGATCACACTATAGACCTAGTCTACAATGAAGTCAGAGTTGTAATGGCTGTGGGGTGCATGCACTATTCAGTTGTCATATGTCATTAGAGTTTCAGTCCCTTATGACTCCTGACATCGACACCGACTTTTGTAGGCCATAGCCTGCTCTACAGGGGTGTTTTGAACAGTAAATCATAAAATTGAACATTGGCAAGGGAACATCCGAGAATGATAACATCAACAAATTACACACTGCAACACTGCATGTAGTACTATTACTAACAATAAGATGTGGAAAAAAAGGACAATTGTAAGTACAATTCATCGTAACTTGAATATGTTGTAAGTCAGGGACTATCTGTATTTAATTTTTTATTTATTTTACATTCTTAACAGATTCTTTTCCTTGCCTTCAGAGTTTAATGTTCTGATCTCTTTACTGTGAATTTTCCCCAAATAAGATATGTTTATAGTTGTCATTTCCCCGCTCAGCATGGAGGGAATCATAACAGATGCAGTGGTCAGTACCTCTTTCTGTACCATCTTCCATTACCGGCAGCTGTGTTTTTCCCCTGCCAATCTCCATTCAGAAGCCAGAGGAGTGGAAATGATTCCAGGGTATCATCTAAAGAGAATGGAGATTGATGCCTGCCACAGCACACACATATCTCAAGCTATTTAATTTACTCTTTCCATTCCTAAGTCCCATGCAGTAGACAGTGTCCAGTAATTGGTCACTCCTTATAGAGATTCTCAGATCAGAACCCAGTGCCCAAGGAGAGAATCTCATTGGCTTATTTCTTCTTAAAATTCATTTAGATTATTTAGGTCTCTGTAATCTGGTCAAGGAGCCTTGGCTGAGCAATGGTTAAAGTGTTTGGCTGCTAATCGAAAGCTTAATGGTACAAAATCACCAGCTGCTCCTCGGGAGAATGATGTCGCAGTCTGCTTTCATAAAGATTTACAGCCTTGGAAATCATGCGTGGCAATTCTACTCTGTCCTATAGGGTCCCTATGAGTAGGAATCGACTTGAAGGTGGTGGGGTAGAATCTGATCAGTTGTTTGTCTTATTTAGTGAAATATGTTTGATATGTTATAAGTCACGGTGATCCATCAAAAGCCTTAGGTTTTTTTAAAATAATTTTTAATGACAAAATACTCACCAAATATAAATAGATGTTATTATCACTCTCATTTATCTTTACCTCCTTCAGAATGATGTAACTATAGAATATAAAATTCCCAAAATTTTTAGAGAAATGTATTATCCTTTTATCCAAGGTGAGCCAATTGTAAGAAAATTTTCATTTTATGTGTATATGATAGATTTTAATTTATAATATAGCTAATGTTTTTATAATTCTCTTCTATATCACAGATTTGAAAATAATTACTAGAAAAAATCTAGATTTATTTCGAAGAAATATGTTTGTTATAGTCTCTGAAAAAAGACAGATAAACAAAATATTTTAATTAGTTGGTTGTTGGGTCGATTTGGGTTAAGAACAATATAAGATGATAAGTAGGAGATGTTGAAAATCCCTAAGTTACATAAAGATGGGGAAACAGATAAGAAAGGAAGGAAAGAAAGAAGGAGAGAAGGAAAGAGAGAGAGGAGGAAGGAATAAAGGAAGGTAGGAAGTAAGGAAAGGAGAGAAAAAAGGGGTATCATTTTATAAATTAGATTAAGATTAAATTTGATTTTTAGAAGAAATTATAAACATTTCCAATGGAACAAAGAATTTCAAATATCATTATATATCTCCTATGTAATTAAAAAATAACTTATCCTTAATAAAAGAATGCAAAAATTAAAATATATATATTATATTAGATAATATTTTAATGCATATTACACATTATATATTATATACATGTAAATCTATAATAGTAAAATATTCTCATTGGACTACATTGAGAAAGCACAATGATAACTTCTTTACAATCTTTCCCTCAGGGATTTCTGAAATCGTGATTTATAGAAGTATTTGTAAGCACAGTTAACACTGAAAACCAACCTTTTTGTTGTGCAGTTATTTTAGTTTCTTTACCAGGTACTCAAAGGCCTGCACTGTCTTTCCATTTTCTTTCATTTATTTATCGTGTTATTTTTTGCCTTTACCCTTTTGGCACTTATTTTCTTCCGTACTCATCTTTGAATGTGAACATGAGTATGAACGTATTTATACAAGAATTCATCTGAACCTTCCAACCTTGCATTCCAAGTTTCCAACATGCGTAGTGTAAGATTTGTCTTCATTCTGTTTGTTGTAGAAATCAGTAAGATCATGTCTTTTAATTCATAGTATTTTGCAGATTTTATTAAATCTATGATGGAGCTGTTAAGTGGTAACTGCTCTGTACATCCAGGCTCTCTTAACACTGAATTTATAGAATATCCCAAACTCTGCCATTCCTAAACCAAAAAAAACAAGCCCACTGCCGTCCAGTCAATTCCAACTACTAGTGACCCTATAGGACAGAGTAGGCTGTAAATCTTTAGGAAAGCAGACTATGACATCTTTCTGCTGCAGAGCACCTAGTGGATTTGAACTGCACACCTTTTGGCTAGCAGCCGAAGGCTTTAACCGCTGTGCTACCACAGCTTCTCTGCCATTCATAGGAAGCTCTGTTATCATAGTTTTTTTTTTTTTTTAACTGCCAATGCCTCTATAAAAAAAAAAAAAAAAATTTTTTTTTTTTTTTTAATGGCCTCTATATTTAGAACATATTTCTTGAGGACTATATTCTTCAAAAAGGAATATGCCATTATGTATGTGCTTACCAACTCATTTCTTGTTACTTAAAACCAAACCAAACTCGTTGCCATCTAGTTAATTCTGACTCATAGCAACTCTATAGGGCAGAGTAGAACTGCCCTATTGGGTTTCCAAGTACTGGCTGCTACTGGATTCCAACTGCTGACCTCTTGGTTAGCAGCAGAGCTCTTAACTAGTATGCCACTAGGGCTCCTCTTGTTACTTGGGAGTTTTAAATTAAGAATAAACACAGGATTTAGAATATTGCTAGGAACTGTATTTGGAGAGAAAAAGTTATTTTGTCTTAAAACCCAGGACTGTAAAATATTTTGGTTGGTATAAAATTTATATTTGTCATATAAAAAATTAGGCAAAAAAAACAAAAAACTTTGAATAATTAACAAACTTTTTCAAAACTTTCAAGTAGGCAAGCTCACTGGTAGTACAGCAGTGATAGTATAGGGATTTTTTTTTTTCTAGTTTCAGTGGCTTGTATTATGGAAAATAACTTTGGAAATTGGTAGGTTATTTGTATTTTCAAAGTTTTAGTGATAAAACCTTGCTTGTTGAAAGTGAAGAGAACTTGCAGCACTTACTAATGAAGAGCAGACCACAGTCTTCAGTATGGATTACACCTCAACATAAAGGAAACAAAAATCCTCACAACTGGACCAATGAGCAACATCATGGTAAACGGAGAAAAGATTGAAGTTGTCAAGGATTTCATTTTACTTGGATCCACCACCAACAGCCGTGGAAGCAGCAGTCAAGAAATCAAAAGATGCATTCCATTGGGTAAATCTGCTGCAAAGGACCTTTTCAAAATGTTGAAGAACAAAGATGTCATCCTGAAGACTAAGGTGTGGCTGACTCAAAAAAAAACTCAGGCCACGGTATTTTCAATCACATCATATGCATGTGAAAGCTGGACAGTGAATAAAGAAGACAGAAGAAGAGTTGATGCCTTTGAATTGTGGTGTTGGTGAAGAATATTGAATATACCATGGACTGCCAAAAGAACGAACAAATCTGTCTTGGAAGAAGTGCAGCCAGAATGCTCCTTAGAGGCAATGATGGTGAAACTGGGTCGTACATACTTTGGACATGTTGTCAGGAGGGATGAATCCCTGGAGAAAGACATCATGCTTGGCAGAGTACAGGGTCAGCGGAAAAGAGGAAGAACCTCAACAAGGTGGATTGACACAGTGGCTGCAACGATGGGCTCAAGCATAACAACGATTGTAAGGATGGTGCGGGACCGGGCAGTGTTTCGTTCTGTTGTGCATAGGGTCGCTATGAGTTGGAACCGACTGGATGGCACCTAACAACAACAACAACAATGATAATCTGGGTGGGCCTACAAATCATTTTAAATTGTGTAAATTATGCAGATTTTAATTTTTTTCCAAATTCAGCAATAGTTTAGGAAAAACTAAATAAATTACAAGCCACAATTATTTTTAAAAGTTAAGATAAAAATTACTTCATTATGTCCTATGCAGGTATTATTGGAACTTAAACTATCCTTTTATTGAATAGACTAATAGAAGTGATATTTCTGTCACTGGTCATATTAGTATCTGGGCATACTGGAGTAGGAGGAACATGGATACAATTGATAACCTTTATTCTCATTAAATTGGCATAGCACTTTAAAATTCACAAAGCATGTTTAAACCTTGTCAAACTTTCCCCTTGAAACAACTTAATAAGTATTTTTAAGTTGTTTTAGAATGAAAAAAACTGATGTCCCAAGAGTTAAAGTGACTTAGGCAAAGTCAGATAGCGAGAGAAAGAATTGAAACTCAGATTAGCTTATCCCCATTTAATAAATTTGTAGCCCCTGTTTGTAACAAACATTATATTAGGTCCTGCAGAAACAGAAATAAATCACATGCAGCCCTTTAAGCTTTCCTGTTTTTTTAAAATCTATTTCCCATGTTGGCAAGGACAGCTGCCAGAGTACCCCGGCAATGAGAGACTGTAGTGTCTGGAGGCCACAGCTGGCCGCAGGTCTCCACAATGATATCCGGGCAATTCCATACTGCACCTCCCAGCCTCTGCTCCAACAGATGCTCCTACCTGGCAAGGACAGATGAGTTGTTAGTAAGCTATTCTAAAGCATTTCATCTCTGGAACCAAAAGGTTGCATTTAAAATTAAATTATGAAGCCAGGTACACCTAATTCAAGTGATGGGTCATGAATTAGTTATCTATCCAGAAGTTTTAGCTCATTCTTCTATTTCCTGCGGCACCTAACACAATGCCCTTTATACAGTGAAAGAGCAAATGGATAGCTCACAGTGGCTGTTGGAGAGAGAAGCCAATTTAACAGTTAGCTACTTCTTTGTTCCGGAAGTAGAATATTGAAACATTGACTTGTAGCTCCTACTTTTTCACAGATAGCAGTACTTTCTTCTGGAATGCCATGAGATTAAGCCCTTTTTGTTTCTTCAAAATAATCTGTACTATGAAAATATTGTCTATTCAAGGGAAATAGCTCAGTTGAATGTGTATGTTAAATTATATGTTAGAATTTGATATTCCTGTTCTGTAATTATCAGGTAAGGTAAAAGAGATCCTTATAAGGTACAAATAGAAAGAATTTTTTATAAAACCAAGTAGATTGGTGCTCTGTGCTACAGTAGTGTATAGTTAACCCTATTTTATAAGTGAAAAACTGAAGTCAAAAAAAACCAAACCTAACCCGTTGTCATCGAGTCAATTCTGACTCACAGCCAGGACACATAAAATGACTGAATCTAGTTCAAACCACTGAGTAGTTGAATGCAGAAAAGAACTCTATTCTTAGGCCAATTAGTTCAGAATTCTTATGCCATTTTAATATATGTAGAATTGAAAGTTGGAGCCCTGATGTTGCAGTGGTTAAGAGCTATGGCTGCTAACCAGAAGGCTGGCAGTTCGAATCCACCAGCCACTCCTTGGAAACCCTATGGGGCAGTTGCAGTCTGTCCTATAGGGTCGTTATAAGTCAGAATTGAGTCAATGGCAATGGGTTTTTCAATGGGTTTGGAGTTGAAAGTAACACATTTTTTCCTTTCCTGGAAGATTTGTGGAAGCAGTTCAGAGTCAGTCAAAAAACATACTAGAAGGAAGATGGAGTAGGCATACTTTTTCCTATTCCGCCATCTACATACAACTAAAAACCATGGAAATATATATTCCAATAATTTAAATATATATTCCAATAATTTAAATATATATTCCAATAATTTAAATATATATTCTAATAATTTAAATATATATTCCAATAATTTAAATATATTCCAATAATTTAAACATATATTCCAATAATTTAAATATATATTCCAATTAATTTAAATATATTCCCATAATTTAAATATATATTCACACAATTTAGATGTATATTCCCATAATTTAGATGTGTATTCCCATAATTTAAATGCATATTCCCATAATTTGAATATATATTCCTGTAATTTAAATATGTATGCCCATAAGTTAAATATATACGATTGTATATATAGGTAAAATTGTATAATTGTACAATTGTATAATTATATATACAATTACAATATGTACCTATGTATCCATAAGAAGATTCTGAGATTTTTGAAAGGTGAGAAGGTGAAGAATAGGCAGAATGGTGACCAGGGAGCTTTGGATCCAAAAAAGAATGACACCGAGATGCTTTCTGTGGGTTTTCTATTTGCCTCCTATGTCTGAGACTGCTGGAAAAGCTGGAAACCTGGAAACACCTAATGGGCTCAGACAGAAAGAAAAGATAAAGGCTCCCTTAAATGCTTGCTTTCTCTAGCCAAAAAAAAAAAAAAGTAAAGCGGCAATCTAGCAAGACAGGAAACTCTTACACAGTAACCACTCTACTAGAGCCAACATTGAAAAATATTAATAATAATAACAAAATTGTGACCCCACTCCCACCCATGCCAGCAAAGGCCAAGTAGGGAGCCTAGTACCACTCTCACCAGCCTGTAAAGAGGCAACCCAAACATATCAGATTGTGTAAGATGCAGATAAAGCATTACTGAGAGAGACATTTATAGCACTAGGTGACTGCATTTGAAAAAAGGAAAAGTCTCAAATCATTAATTTAAGCTCCTGCCTCAAGAACCTAGAAACAACAATAAAAATAACAATCCAATTAGAAACTAGGCAAAGACATGAAGAGAGATATTTCATCAAAGAGGCTATAGGCAAATAAGCACATAAAAGGATGTTCAACATCATTAGTCGATAGAGAAGTGCAAGTTAAAACCATAATGAGATATCACTGAATAACTTTCAAAATGGCTAAAAGAAGTAACAGTGACAACACCAAATGCTGTCGTGGATTCAGAGAAACGGCAGCACTCATACATTCTTGATGGGAATGTAAAATTGTGCAGCCACTCTGGAGAATTGACAGTTTTTGTTTTGTTGTTTTAATAAAATTAAACATGCAGTTACCCTATGGCCCAGAACTTACACTCATGAACATTTATCTCAGAGAACTGAAACCTGTGCACAAATGTTCACAAATGAACAGATATTCATATAAGCTTTGTTCATAACAGCCCCAAACTGGAAAGTTTGCAGATGTCCTTCAACGAATGAATGGTTAAACAAACTGGGCCATTCATACCATGAGAAATAACACTACTAGCAATAAAAAGGAAAGGACTACTGGTGCATGCAATAACCTGGATAAATTTCCAGAGAATTTGTGTTGAGTGAAAAGAAGCCAAATTTAAAAGGTCATATGTTGTGCGATTTTATTTATATAACATTCTTGAAATGACAAAATTATATAAATGGAGAACAGACTAGTGGTTACCAGGGATGAAGGAGGGGCCGGGGTGGAAGGAAAGTGAGTGTGGCCATAAAAGGGCACATGAAGTGTCATTGAGGTTATGGAAACGTGTATCTTGACTGCATCAATGTCAATATCCAGCTTGTGATATTGTAGGGTAGTTTTGTAAGATGTTATCCTTTGTACAAAGTGGTTAAAGGGCATATGGAATCTTTATTATTTCTTGAAACTTCGTGTGAGCCTATAATTATCTCAAAATAAATAGTTTAATTAAAAAAAAAATACCTAATAGGTTAAAAAATTAGATTGGCTTTAGTCATTTTTTTTATGTTATGAAAATTCCTCATAATCTTCTAATAAACAATGTTTTTCTAAATTAAATTGTTTAAATGTTAATACTTGAGCTCAGTTTTAAAGAGCGCCTAGACAAATCTCTGTATATAATAAAAATAATGTAAGAACTAATATAAATAATGGATAAATTTCCAGTTTTTATTTGCTGGTTTTTTTTTTAACGGGAGCATACTTCTATAATTAACACTGTCCAGGTAGGTGCTGAAAGACACAGTGCCTGACAGAAAACATGATGCAGAATTTCCAAAATCCAGCGTCTTGGATTTTCACTGTGCCTACAGACTGGATCTCTTTGATGAATGCATCTTGCATAATGTGTCTTTGCTTGTCATTCATGTCAACATGTCACTTTCTGGTAAAGGCTAAGATTACCTAGAAGGCAGTTTAAATTCTTTTTGTGCCTGCTACAAAGGAGCACTTTACACTAAGCAGTGGCCTCAAAAGGAAAATATCAGTGTTGAGAAGTAGGTTCCATCTGGATTGCAATTTTGGCCAACAAGGATAAAATATTTCAGGAACTAATGGAGGTTAAACTTCCAGTAAGTGAAAGTCATAAAAATATGCTCTCTCAGATCTTTACAAAATAGAAACTATAAGAAGTCTATTTCAGAAAATAGTCCAAGAGTTGGAGAGTTGTCTACTCAGACTTGTTAGCAAGATATGCTATCATATTTATTAGTATGAATTCGATAGAGCAGAAATGCATTTAGTTTTTTCTTTCAAAAACAACAAAAAAGTATACATAAATTATGTAATTTAGCATTTTTCAGGTGACATGAATTCACCTTTTGCTTTAAGTTTTCAGGGTGACTGCAATGTCACATGTATTCCAAATGAAAGTAGTGGTTTTCTTGGAGAGAATTATGCCTTCTGAGGAACTCTAAAACTTCCTTATCAGGTATCACCTGGTGAAACCATAATTGAAGACTTAAACCAACATCAGGTAGCCTAGGCACCTGCTTGTAGCTCCTAGTTCAATTCAGTCCAATTCTGTATATTAGCATTTGAATGAAGGCCCACCGTTATGATTGGAACTTCCTTATCTGATAAGAGTGAGCTATCTCAAAGACTTGAAACTATAAAGACTATGAATTTTCTAATTAAAGGCCAGTTATCATCTGATAAAGATTTTTGCCAAAGCTTGGCAACAAGATTCCTCTAATTATAGGTCTGGGTTTTTTTTTTCTCTAATTAAGTGCTTATTCATTGCCCTCCTTGACAGGAGTTCAACATTTTGCTGTACATTAAAAAGAATTTTTTTTTTTTTCTGACACCTCTAATTTATCAAAGTAGGGTCATAGAGTAGGACCTGAGTTCTCTCTCAGTCTGGAAAGGAATAAGGTCATAACACCACTTATCTGTACGTGGATAAGTAACACCTTTAATTAAAAGAGCCACAACACATTGAATGTTGTAGAGAAAAATTTGAATGTTTCAAGTTAAAACAGAGAGGTTTATTAAGGGTTTAAAACAATTGCATTTGGGGAACTACATAGCCCACTGAAAATGGAACCAGATAAGCCCAGGGCAGTTTCATTATATGAGTATTCTTGTGGGGTAAAAGGGGGGAACCAAACCACAGGGAGGGCAATTGCAGGAAAATCAATTAATATTGTAATAATAGCACTCTGGTTACTGATTAGTAACAGGGTAGTTAGTGGTTACAGATAGTTTCACGGGATGCTTAGATCATGGTCACAAAATACATGTATTTTTTTGTCTGTCTTGCAAAAATACCTTGTTGCCAACAACTCCCAGGCAGCACCCTTCCTGAGAACATGTATTTTGGGGGATGCCAATGGCCACTTGGTTAAGACCCCTCAGGGCATATAGTTTCGCATCCTGGTTTTGACCACCAAAGAGAAACATGGATTTCTCAAAAAACGTAGCTGTTAGTCCAGAAATCCAGATTAAAATTAGACAGCCTGATCAGCATATTATGTCTCTGTCTCATTGACTGCACTGAAAGTTGTTTTTTCCTAAAACACCAAAACCAAACCCATTGCCCGTTGAGTCGATTCCAACTCGTACTGACCCTTATAGGACAGAGTAGAACTGCCTAATGGCGTTTCCAGGGAGCACCTGGTGGACTTGAACTGCAGACATTTTGGTTAGCAGCCGTAAATCTTAACCACTACACCACCACAGTTTCGAATTGTGATTTTAATGATCATTATGGGGATTGATGGTTTACAGCTTTTTTCAATTATTCCATGAGGTGAGACGACTGAAACAGGCCTCAGCTCTTCGGGAGGGAGGGGCTATCTTTTAAAGAATCGGGAATAAATAATAAAAAGGGACCAATCCAGGGCTGAATCTACATTATTCATTTAAATTAATTTTTAAAGTCATATTTTAGATCCAGACGTACAGTGACTAATGCTTCTGAAGCAGCTGCTAGAGAGCATGTTGTTAGTTGCCATAGGGTTTTCAAGGCTGTCACCTTTCAGAAGCAGATCACCAGGCCTGTCTTCCAAAGTACCTCTTGGTGGATTCAAAATGCCAGCCTGTTGGCCAGTAGTCCAACCATTAACACATACTATCCCATAAATGGCCACCTCACTGTTACCAAAAAGAAATTTGGGGAGAGGGCTTCTGGTTACATGTTACAGAATTTAATACTTTTGACATGAATAGGAAGCTACTCAGGACACTGGACCTGCATTTCAAATAAAAACTGACACCATCCAATTGATACCCTACAATCAGGTACTTAAAAGATATTTTTCTCCCTACCATTAATGGTACACCAAATTGAAAAGTTTGTTTTTTTTCATTTTTTAGAACTTGGTGGTCACCAACCCAGACCTATTCCACTATATGCCCAGAACCTGTGAAATTCTAGTTATACTACTATTTACCTAAGGAAAATCAAAAAACCCACTGCCATCAAGTCGATTCCAACTCATAGCAACCCTATAGGGCAGAGCAGAACTGCTCCATAGAGTTTCCAAGGAGCGCCTGGCAGATTTGAACAGCTGACCTTTTGGTTAGCAGCCGTAGCACTTAACCACTACACCACCAGGGTTTCCAACCTAAGGAAACACTTTCCAAAAAAAGAAAAAAAAAGGGTGATGTTGATTCCAACTCATAGTGACCTTTTGGTCAAGGAGTGTTCCTGAATCTGAAAATTCTAGGTGTCAAATGTGATTAAAGTATTCTAATTTTATGACCATTTAACAATAATTCCATGAAATCCTCAGAATTTTTTTTATTATACTTTTTTTTTTTTTTTAAGTTTTTATGCTTTATGAGAAATCCTGGATTTAAATACTGGTTCCAATATTTTCTAGTCTCTGTCTGGGTAAATCACTAACCCCTCTCTACCTTAGTTTGAAAATGGTATGCTGTAATGATTATATCAGTTAACTTATATAAAGAATGTAGAATTTTATTCAGCATATTGTAAATTTCAGTAATCATTAGCTATTACTTTTTATTGAGCATACATGTACACTTTCCCCAACATGTATTATTTTGTTCTAATCTGATTTAAATTTCTATTATAGAAAATGCATAATATACACACACATTTAATGTGTACTCTCAATTATTTTGCTCTACAAAGTTTATTGAGCAAGCACTATGTATTAAGCACTATATCACGTTGCTGGGAATGAAGTGGTAAGCCTTTTTTGAGCCTTAATAAGTAAGGGAAAGATCTTAAATCTACTTTTCCTATTTTCTCCTTCCTTTTTTTTTTTTTTTTTATATGTATATTTTGGATTATATTTGAGGCCTTTGTCAATTCTAGTGGTTCCTTGTTACCAATTCACATTTAAAAGTAAAGCATTAAAACGTATTGGGGAGCATGGTGGGGTGCATAGGACTTGTTGACTGATAAGCTTCGTTTAGAGTAATCAAGAACAAACTTTATTTCTTTGCAGGCCAACCAAAATGCCAGTATTTTGAAGGCCTTTGACTCCCGTATAGGTCAGTTTCCCCAGGAAAGAATCACCCAGTCTCCTGCTTGGAGATAAGATATCTATGGTTGCCACTGGGAGGTGGGGGGTAACAGAGGAACTGCCCTATAGAGTTTCCAAAGAGCTCCTAGAGGATTTGAAATGCTGACCTTCTGGTTAGCAGCCATAGTTCTTAACCACTACACCACCAGGGTTTCCCATTACACACATACATGCGGGTTAAAATAATTTAAAGTCATGTCAACTGAGTGTTGGGAGATGGAGATATAATGTCACATCTTTAATATGTACATTGAGGAGTTTTTTCTGAAAAATTTAAAATCTTTGATTTCACACATTTTGATGCTTTCTGCTTTTACAATTTAAATAGATGGGGGAGATGAACTTAAATGGAATTAAAATCCATGCAATATAGAGAAAAATAGACAAAGATTTGATTCTATAAACTCAATTAATACATTAAATTTAACATATTTTATGGAAATTAATTAAAAATGAATCATAATTACAGATTCTGTGTCATGTAAGGATTTTGAACTTGAACAATCTTCATAACCTGGTAAGTGAGGCATTCAGTGACCAGCCTATTTAAAATTATAATCATTTATCTGCGATTAATCACTTTATTTTTTTCTATAAATCATTTTTCTAGCCTCCTATATAACATTCTTATTAATTATATATAGCCCCGGTGGTACAGTGGTTAAGCATTTGGCTGCTAACCAAAAGGTCGGCAGTTCAGACCCACCAGCCACTCCCAGGAAACCCTGTGGGCAGCTGTAATCTGTTCCTGTAAGGTTGCTCTGAGTCAGAATTGATTTGACAGCTGCAGTTCTAGTCCGTCCTATAGGGTCGCTATGAGTCAGAATCAACTTGACGGCAATGGGTTTTTCATTAATTATACTTATAGTCTATTATCTATCCCCCCATTCTCCTCTCCACTGAAATATATAAACTAAACAATACAAAGCAGAGAGCTTTTTCTGTTTACCATTGCATCCTGGATGTCTGATATGCCTGGTGTGTAGTAGTTACTTAATATTAGTGAACAAATAAATGAATTATTTCTATAAATCTCTTTTGGAAAGGAAAACACACCACAAAAAAGCAATTATATAATAAGAGCAATGAAATTGACCTAAGAAAAAGTTTGTTTTATATTTAAAAGAGTTATAATAGAACAGCATGAGGAAATGTTTTCTGGAGGTGAAGTTTTTCTGTATCTTGATTTTCATGGTAATTAAATGGCTTTATATGTTTGTCAAACTCATGGAACTGTACACAGAAAAAAATGAATATTACAGTATGTAAATTAAAAAATAAAAAAAAGTAAATCCAACTTCAAAAAAAAAAAAAAAAGAAAGAAAAGCCTGCAAAGCTATGTATAAATGCCTGAAATTATATACTATGGAGGTAAAATAAAAGAAACAGTTGACCCAAGTATTTTACTGCTTGTCCCACAAAATGATAGAATTTGTAAGCCCAAGACCACGGTTAGGTAAAGCAATTTTCTTTACCTGTCTTAAAAGTTTCCCTTCTCGCTTTTCTGTGAAGGAGGTGAAAACATTGAAGGTTTTGTAACACAGTGTTTTTGGACACCTAGCCTTGCTGTATTTCTTAAGTAATTCTTATTAATCTCATTGCTGGTTTCTCTCAGCAAATTGGAAGAAAGACTTGGTGGGGGCCTGACTTTATGTACATGGGTTTGTGCAAGTGTTCAATGCTGAAAATATGAAAAGGAGAAATCCTTGCTGTGCAGTGTGAAGGTTAATACTGAAACTGTATTTTCAAACAAGTTTTTGATGTATTTTTAAGTTTGAAATAATTTCAGAGTTTTGAACAGAAGCAGTATGCAGAAAAAAAAAGGGTGAAAAGATATGATTGAGACTAGACTTTGTATATATGTATAAAGTAGTGTTGAGCTGAAAATAGATGTGATTTTTTGACATACTTTAAACATATAAAAAAGTACAAAAAATATTAGGACATCTATGCTCCAATACCATATCCTTGTGTCATCAGCAGAGATCTTCTCTAATCACAATTCATCTTTCCCCATTATATTTTTAAACATTTAATACATTAAAAGTATTAAACATTTAAGTACTATAATGCGTATGTAGGAATCTGCATTAAATGTTTACTAAAAACATTACAAGATGGATTAATACAGTGGCTGCAACTGTGGGCTCAAACCTAACAATGATCAGGAGGATGGCGCAGGAGCGGGCAGTGTTTCCTTCTGTTGTGCATACTGTCACTATGAGTCAGAAGCGCCTTGACAGCACCTAACAACAATAACGGCAAAGGCATAAGGTGTATGTTTTGACAAAAGAGGTATAAACAGCATTCCCTATGTGTCATTTTTGCAGCATGCCACAATACTGTCATGCTTTTACATGTATATCTGGTTTATTCACTTTAAACAACATATCAACAACAACCCTGGTGGGGTAGTGGTTAAGTGCTACGGCTGCTAACCAAAGGGTCAGCAGTTCGAATCCACCAGGCGCTCCTTTGAAATTCTATGGGGCAGTTCTAGTCTGTCCTATAGGGTCGCTATGAGTCGGAGTCTACTCAACAGCCTTGGGTTCGGTTTTTTTTTTTTTTGATTGACAACAACAACATTTTTCTCCTAATGAATTAGTCTATTTGCCCGTGTTTTAAATATTCTTTTTCTTATTTATTTCTAGGACTTGTTCATATATTCTGAATATAAATTCCCCTTTTTTAATATGTGCTGCAAATATTTTTCCTGTGTGTGACTTACTTTAAACTTTGCTAATGATATCTTTTGTTTAAGGAAGATCTGATTTTAACTAGGTCAAATTCATTTTATTTTTCCTTGTGGTTCATGCTTTCATTATTTAAGAAAGCCATCCCTAATAAAGTCATAAATTGATCTTACAGTTTCAGCAAAAAGTTTTGAAATTGTGCATTGGTAGATCAATTCGAAGATAACTGATAAATTTATAATATTGAGTATTAGTATCCAAAATAGTACATCTCTTCTTATATAAAAAAAAAAAAATACTCATAAAATTTTATGTTTTTGCCACAAGGGTTTATCAGATATTTTGTGAGATTTATTTTAGGTATTTTACAGTTTTGTTAATATTGTTAAAGTATTTTTAAGACTATGAATCTTTCTTTTTTTCTTGTCCCCTTTTGTGTGTGTGTTCCTATATGCACTGTATTAATTTTGGGATGCTTATATAATAACCAGGAAATTTGTTATATTTTTATGTTAATTCTGATTTTTTTTTTAATTTAGAGTCTCTTGCATTTACTATTCAAAGATTCATATGATTTGTAATTGATGGCATCTGTTTTTCTCTACCAATACTTTTTCTCCTTTCTATTTTTTGTCACATTATGTTTGGCTATGATCTTTATTGCCATGATTGGTAGAGTGAATAGAGGTATTCTTTCTTGTGTTTTTGTTGCTGTTGTTTGTTGAGTTTGAATGGTGTGTGTTTTTTCACAATTTTTATTGTGATATAATTGGCATACCATATGATTCACCCATTTAGAGTATACATTTCAAAAATATTTGAAATGTGTACTCTAAGAGTATATTTAGAGTTGTTCAACCACAATTCACAATCTAGTTTTAGAATATTTTTGTCACCCCCAAAATAATCCCATACCTCTTAGCGTTCACATAGTTTTCTCCACTCACTGCCTGTATGTATTGTGTTGCTGTGTGCCATTGAGTTGATTCCAGCTCATAGTGACTATATTTAACAGAATAGAATTGCCCCGAACAGTTTCTTAGGCTGTAATCTTTACAGGAGCAGATCGCCCACCAGATCTTTTCTCTCGTGGAGCCACTGGTGGGTTTGAACTGCCGACCTTTCAGTTAGCAGCTGAGCATATAATCATTGAGCCACCAGGGCTCTACTCCTAAGCAACCAATTATCTACATCTGCATCTACAAATTTACCTATCCTGGGCATTTTATATAAATGGAATCATGCAATATGTGGTCTTTTTCTCACAACTTCCTTTCATTTAGCATACTTTTTCAAGGTTCATTCATGTTGTAGCATGTGCCAGTACTTGATTTCGTTGTATTGCCACATAATATTCCACTGTATGGATGTATCACATCTTATTTATCCATTCATCAGCCAGTGGACAATTGGGTTGTTTTTGCTTTTGGCTCTTATGAATAATGCTGCTGTGATATTTGTGTGCAGAAATTGCATCATGATGGATCACTTAAATAATATTATTACCAGTTTACAGTTACTAATATTTTATTTTAAATTTGTACATTTACATTCATATGGAAGATGGGTTTTTAATTTTCTTTCTTATTCTCTCTTTGTCTCGTTTTTGTATAAAATTTATACTAGTCTCGAGGGAGGTTGGTGGTGCAAAAATTAAAATAAAAAAAGAACAAAACCTTAAGAGGCTTTTCATCTGTAGAAATGTAAATACTTTCTTATGTCGTTATGATTACTAACTCCCCAAACTGTCTAGAATTGGTATCTCTTGGCTTGAAATTTTTAGATTATTAAATAAGTTATAAAAATAATTAGTATTGTGAAGTATTTATGTGTGTATGTATATATATGTGCAATATATACACACAATTATTCATGTATTTGTATGTACATATACAATGTATAAAGTTTACATATATTCATAGTAATATATTGAGATATAATTAGATATATAATTTGATTGATATAGTTTTATAGAATTTCAGAGGATTCCTGTTCCCCTATTTTTTTATATAATATGCATGGGTTTTTAGGAGTCCATAGATTCCAGGGTGAGGAACTCAGGAATAATGGCACCTTTTTTTTAGCTAATCTGTCTTCTCCATTTGATTGCTTTTCTTTTGCTTTTTATTCCTTCAGTTTTACCCTGTTGGACTGAGATATGAGTTTACTTTATTCACCATGTTTAGTTGAGATTGTCATGTTGTGGAAACCAAATGGCTTACTTTCTGTGATACTATTCATGAACATTTCCTCATAAAAATATATAAATTTATGCTTTAAAGCATTATTTTTTCTCTACAAAACGCATTTTTTTTTTTTTCAAATTAGCCTGGATGTGCACTTTGAGATATAAAAGAAGAAGGGATTGTATCAATTGAACATTGCACTGTGGAGTTGGAGGAAGAATATTTCTTAGCAGAGGAAAGCATTACATGTACATACATATATCCATTCGTTCATTCAATTATAAATATAAGTGCATCTCTAACACTTACTATATGTTAGGCACTATTCCAAGAACTTTATAGATGGTAATATTGAGGCACTTTGAAGTAACTTGACCAAAATGCTCAGTAAACAACATAGCCAGGTAAACTCATGCAGTCTTATTCCACTTTCCATGCTTCTAATCATGATGTTAGGCTGTCTGTCATGAGGACATTTAAAAAATGATAATAAGTTGGTGTGTCTGAAATATGAAGTTGTAGTCTCTGAAAAGGATTTCTCTTGCATGTCCTAAATTAATCACTTTTATAATGGAATTTCCCTTCTAAAGCGTAGTTTCCCTTTGAATACTCAAAAAACAATAAATAAGCTGAATGCAGGTAGTCAGATTATATCCCATGTGTCCTGGTAGTAGAGAGGCATTTACAATCGTGCTAGATGCTCACTGTCATTGCTTTAGCTTATTCTGAAGTCAACTAGAGTGGGGTCCATAATTGGCCCACTTGCCACTTTTCTTTTTGGTAGTGGTCAAAGGGAAGCCCTGGTGGCGTAGTGGTTAAATGCTACGGCTGCTAACCCAACGGTCAGCAGTTCTTTTCTGAACGGTCAAAGAGGAAAGTGTAGCAGTACTGAGGTAGTTTACCAAGGATTACATTTTCAAAATCACTGATTTTTGATTCAGTATGGTAGTATGACCTAGGTTAAAACTTTTATAGTCTTATTTCATTTATTCATTGGTTTATTAATTATTATTCAATAATATTTGTTAAATGTTAGGCATAATAACAGGAGCAAGGACTATGGAGGTGGATATATCACAGTCCCGTTAAAATATTTTCGTATATTTTTAAATCGGTTGATTTTTAAGCAGAATAAACTGAATTTTTACTATAGCCTTCTTTTCAGTTCAAAACACTTTCTTTTATTGTATGCTGTGTTAACTTCAAATTACTGTTCTTTTTCCTTATTCTTAAATATTTAACACATTCTAAAATTTTTTTTTTTTTTAATCAATAGCTTTTATGTATTGGCACCATCCCTGTGTATTTATTAATGAAGAATAACGCTTTTGAGATCTAAATATAAAATAAACCAATGCACTGCTTTAGACAAAAAAAAAAGAGTAACGATATGCTAGTTTCAAACCATGAAATTGATTTGAGACTTTAAAAGAAAATTGAAGATTGAACAAATGGATCTTAAAATAGCAAGTCGTTAAGTCATTTCTTACTTCATACAAATGCGTGGAAAGAAATATATAATAAAACCTATTTTTTTTTTAAGAAAGTGTAAGGATGCAAAGAGAAACATCCTTCATCAAGAGTACTGAGAATAGGGCAAGTCTGACTTTCCACTATAATAAATGATTACACAAAATTTAGAAAATGTGACAGATTGGATAGATTCAATTCATAGATAATCAATAAGAAGCACACTTTGGCCTCAGGCTAGGCCAAGTTTTAAAATGCAACTTTGCAAACAACAGATTTGCTATTTTGCCTGATTTATTCACTATCAAATCCTTAGTGTCTAGAGCATTGCAGGATACATAGGTGACAGTCAATAAATATTTGTTGAGAAGAAAATACAGGCACAGAAATTTGTTGACTATTTCTACAAATATAACCAAAACTGAGGGTTTTTTTTTTCATTTTAAATTCCACACTGCCGAGAAAATAGTGTACATGTGTGTATATAAATGTGTGTATGTATATATTTATATAGATCTATAAAAGTTTTCCATATTTAAATGTTTAATAAGACGGCTCACAAAAACACTGATTAGCCAAAACAACCTGCAAGTGTACTGTATGGGAAACTGTAATTATGACATAGTATTGTTTTAATGCACTCGTTTTCTATGAAGAAAGTAATCGGAACACAATATTAGACCACAATGTGGTTTCAAAAGATAGATTTTCCTTTATAGTTTGGATTCCTTTAATGGAAAAAGAAACATCAGTAGCTACTGTATGACAGTTATTATTTGGTTATTCCCATGTGATTCTTAATATGAAAATTTCATTTTTGTAACATTTCTGAATTTATCTTCACAGCTGTTATTGTTTAAATCTTTGAATAATGCATGAAAAATTAAAAAACCCAAGAACATCTTTCTACCAAGTGTACTTGTCCTTAACTTTTGGTTAAATATCCGTATATGCTTCTTCACTAAAGCAATTTTAATAAAAGAAGCTGTTTGGCACAGCTAGGTATTTGGCAAGTGGTGTAAAAATCGACTGGCAGTCTGTCATCCTGGAATGATCCCAGCGTCACAGCTGCTTCTTATTACCTTTTCATTCTTTGGGGAGGGAATGATATCCAAGAAGCTACTAGCTCTTACAATCATTTATTCATTTATTCAGAATTATTCATTCAATAAATGCTTTTTGAGTGCTTGTTATATGCTCCACGATCTACCTCACTTTATCTAGGAATACTAGCTATAAGAATTTATACTAAGGAAACAATCGTAGATAGAAACAAATATCTGATAAAAGGAATGTATATAGTAGGGAAAGAAGGGTGGAAGGAAGGATGGATGGAAGGAAAGAAGGACGGATGGAAAGAAGGAAGGAAGTGAACATCCTATAGCTATAACGAAGGACAAATAATTAAATGTACTGTTATATTTTTATGTTAAATATCCATCATACCTTGAAAATGATTTTGTTCCATAATATTGCTTATTATGAAATATCTGCGTGATGCCTTTTTAAATAAAAATACATACTGAAAAACAATTTATAGAGAACAGTTGCAGTAACACATGCACATACATACAGAAAAGTACTTTTTAAATACACACCAGAGAATGGACTGTTTTTATCTCTGGTTGGTGCAGTTACGGGAGTATCCTTTTTTTTTTTTTTTTTTTTTTACCGATTGCGTGTCTGCGGAAACCCTGGTGGCATAGTGGTTAAGAACTACAGCTGCTAACCAAAAGATCGGCAGTTCAAATCCACAAGGCGCTCCTTGGAAACTCTATGGGGCAGTCCTGTTCTATCTTATACGGTTGCTATGAGTTGGAATCCATGCGATGGCAACGGGCTTTTTGTTTGTTTATTGCTTGTCTACAGAGTAGGCGTTTGTTGTTGTTAGATGCCATCCAGTAGATTCCTGCCCCCATAGGGATGGCACGTTTAGTCCACTGTAAATCAGAATTTAGAATACAAGAGGATGACAGAAAATAGCCATTGAAAGCTCAATCTCTTCGGAGAAATTAATGAATTTTTGAACTCCAGTTAATATTTAATTTACTATGTGCTATCGTTTGAGGGGATCACATTTTCCCTACTCCCTTCTCCAAACCTAGGACCCATCTGCTTGTTATAACAGATGTTGGACCCTTCTTCTCTTTACGTGTACTCTTACTCCCAATACATGTTCAAAAGAAGCAAAAATACTACATCAACCATTGAGAATCCCTAAAGAAATGCACTGAGGTTTCTGGCACTCCTCTCTGTTGTTGTAACTGCCTAATAATAACTATCTACCTTGCTTTCTTGGCCAAATAATAGCCTAGTTGCAAGTGACATGGACAGTAAAATAGAAGTTTCCACCTCCAAAAACTAAAGATAGGTTTAGGTTTAAAATGCTAAGATAGTGCAAGAGGAAAACAAACAACAACAACAAAAAAACATTGCCGTCCAGTCAATTCTGACTCATAGAGACCCTATAGGACAGAGTAGAACTGCCCATAGGGTTTCCAAGGGCACCTGTTGGATTCAAACTGCTGACCTTTTGGTGAGCAGCCGTAGCTCTATACCATCAGGGTTTCCAGTGCAAGAGAGATGTCCCAAAATACTTGCTATGATAAAAACAGATTTGGTGCTGCTTGGAGTCAATTATTGTATATAATGATAAAAAATAGAAAAAAAAAATTTGTGAGACAAGTGCAGAGATCAGAGTCCTAGAATCATTTTTATGTCATAGTTTCTACATGAGCTCTATCTTTATGCCCATTAACTATTTCTTTTGAGAGACATTACAGAGCTTCTACATGATATACTTCTCATTTTTTCATCCCTTTGAGAAAACTGGGGAATGGCCTCAACTCACCGTGAAATTTGTCTTTATTTCCTGTTGAGAATTTACTCTCAGAGTAGTTTCTCTCAAAGGGAAATTGAGTGCACTGTCAGTCTGCAGTTCGTCTTGATTTTAGTAGGATAACAGCCTTTGTAACTGCCCCCTAGGAAGGCTTGAAAGTGTTCTTTTAAGACCTTTAACCTTAATAGCATAGTCCCAAGCATCTCTCTAAAGTACACATGACTCATAAAAGGACCAAATGTTTTGATTAGAAAACCACATAGAGAATTCTGTATTGTGTAGGATTTGTGGAAAATGCTGTGATGACCAGAGCATCTACTGTGATCTCTTTCAACTTTCAAAAAAGATAATTCCATAGAACAGTATAAAAGTCAAAATTTCATTTAATTCTGAAGCATCATGTTATTTAAAGTTGTTTCTTATTTAGTGGTTAATTTTGATTTGCATGCTTTACAGAATAAATATACTAGAGATATGCTTTCAGAAAATGATGAAATTTGAGTCAACTATTAAGTTTGCAAGGTACTTCTATGAGCTGTTCCTTTCTAGTTATTTTCAAAAGCATCTCTTTGAAAAGATGAAGTATGTTTTTATTTCTTCTGGGAAAAAACAGTAGATGAGAACCATAGAGGTTAAACAATCTTGTCAAAATTATATAACTAGAAAGTATTAAAAGCTGGATGAGAATTGGGTATTCGGATTGATTAATTCACTCAACAGAGATTGTTAAGCATCTAAAATTCATCAAAAAAAAAAAAAAAACCATCAAACTCTGTGCTAAATACTTAACTGTGCCTGGAAAAAAAAATAATAATACAGATAAACAGGCAGGCAGGAAAGAAAGCCAGAGGAAGGAAAGAAGCCTGATCTACTATTGAAATTTTATAAAGCTCTTGCTTTATCTTATTGAAAAGTTTCCAAACAGTTCAGGTAAATTGGCTTTCATATATTTATCAATTAATTTATTTTCAAAAATAAACACTGATTTATTCAACAACTGTAAAATTTTCATAGAGATGAATTTACCCTTAGGGCACCTCTGTTATAAAAGAAGACGTGTATTAATCACAAAATTATCGAAATCAATACAAATTTCCAGCTGTGAATAGCATTACACAGCATAAAACAGATGGGCTTAATCTAGAGGTATTGGGAAAGTCTTCACTGAGGAATAGAGTGATACTTGACCTGAAATTTGGAGACTAAAAGGGAATTAGGCAGGTAAAGAACAAGAATACAGAAGCAGAAAAAATACTACAGATAGAAGGAGCAGCATATACAAAGGCTCAGAGTGTAGAAAGAATAAGGTACATAAAAGGCACTGAAAGCAGGCAGTATGGTGTGACCGAAGTGCATGAAATGAGGTGCGAAGACTGCAGGTAGTTATATTAAGTATCTTGTTTTTGACCATAAAAGTAATGGGCAGCTATTGACAGTTTAAATGATTGGATTTGCATTTTTAAACCATTGCTTTTATGAGGACTGGTGAACAGCCTTCTCCTTTCTGAACAGGCTAGTGATTAGCAAAAGTCAACGTAGACTTAATAGATGTGAAGCTATTTTACTAGTGCAGGCAAGAAATGAAGGCTGTTTGGACTAGGATATTTTGTTGCTGAGGTGGAGATAAGTAGGTATTTTTTTAAATAGATATTTAGGAGGTAAAACCACAGTATTTGGTAAAGTATTAGAAAAGGGAAGTACAAGGAAAAAAAAAAAAAAGCGTTAGGGATGACTTCCAGATTCCAGGCTTGTGTAACTGTGGGTATAGTTATGGCATGTATTGAAAGAGGGGATTTTGGAACTGGACTTTTTTTTTTTTTTTGGTGGAGAGTGGATCAGTGATCATAAGATTGATTTCATATATGTTTTCACTGTGTTTGAAGCATCTAAATTTCAGGGAGGCAGCTTTATATAGGGATTGGACCCACAGAGATGAAGACTGGTGTAGAGATACACAAGCGTGAGTCATGACGGGTGATGACTAAAGTATTGGCATTGATGAGATTTTCTGAGAAAAAGTTAGAATAAAAGAAGGACTGGGACTAAGTCTTCATTTAAAGAAAAGAAGAGGATGAATCCCTCAAGGGAAATGAGTAGGCATAACCAGAGGTATAGGAAGAAAAAAAAATTTTAGTGTCCAACAAGATAAAAGTTTCATGGAGAAAAGTATTGTCAGCTGTGCAATGTTAATGATGGATAACTTTAAAAAAAAAAAAAAACATTAAATTTAGTAATATGAAGGTCATTAGTGACCTCAGGAAACACTATTTTAAGGGAATGGTTGGGGGGAAGGGGTAGGACGAGAGAATGGAGCAAGTGGGAAGTGAGGGAATAGAGATGGGCTGTATATTAAATTTTTCCCATCTGATGCTTATTCTGTACCCTGGGTGGTACAAGCAGTTTGTGGCTGACCGCTAACCTCTTGGTTGGAGGTCCGAACATGCCCAGTGGCTCTGGTAAAGAAAGACCTGGTGATCTGCTTTTGCAAAGATTACAGCCAAGAAAATCCTATGGAGCAATTCTACTCTGTAACACAAGGGGTCACCGTGAGTCAGAACGGACTCAGTGGCAACAGATTTGGTTTTGTTTGGTTTGGATGCTTATTCTATTCTTTCATGTCCCTCAATATACATGGTTTCTGAATTTTTAAGTCATTTCTGGGTACTTAGGGTAGAAAAGAGAAATATTGGAGAAAGTAATTATTATTTATAATGTACTAGTGGTTGGCTTTAGTGTTTACATAGCATTATACTAATTCAGGCATTCCAGTACTAGATCATTAATATGCTAGAGTGTGAGGTATTTTTCCCCCCTCTGTATCTTGTTTAACACCTGGCTGCAACTTATTTTGAATAAGTTAACTTTTAAAAATCCATTATGTACTTCAAAATTAGTTCCATAATTGTATTATCACTGTGGAAGAATTGGCTATATTTCAGTATAAAATAGAAATGGGTCTGACTTTTCTCATTAATGTTTGATGCTACATGGTTTAATATGGAATTGAAGCAGAACCCTGAGGTGGTCATGAAAAGGACAATTTATAAATGTGAATTTAACCAGGGAATGATAAAATAAATCTTAGTTCTTCTAGGTGAATGTGGCTTACTGAACTCTTTTGACTTGGAAAGAATATTCAGTTAAAAGTAGAACATGTTCACTACTGTGATGGAGAAATAATCAACTTCTCCCTGCAGAATCCTGTTAAACAAATACAGATCATGGAGAATCAACAACATGCAAATCATTTCCGCACATACTCCCAGTCTGCCCTCACTGATGCAATTGAAAGAGGTTGATACATATGCTGGATCCACATTTTTTCTAAAAGGGGGTAAGTGGCTATAGCCACATGAGTCTTAGAAGAAATACAGCCAGAATGTTCCTTGGAAGTGAGGATGGCAGACCTGCATTTTGCTTACTTTGAACATGTCATAAGGAAAGACCAAACACTAGAAAAGGAAATCAAGTTTGGTAAAGTAAAGGGTCAGCAAATACTAAAAAAAAAAAAAAAAAAAACCCTAAATGAGATGGATTTACACCACAGGATAAAAACTGGCTTAAACGTATCAAAGATTACATAGATGCCACAGGACCTGGCAACATTTCCTTCCATAAGCTCACCGTGAGCTGGAGCCAACCTCATGGCAATGAACAACGACCCACATCATCAAAGCTTAGCATTGTCAAATGGGCTAGTTATATTAGCCCTATTCATCTTGCTTGTTATTTATAGCAAAGAAGTTCTGTTGATGTTCCTTTATAGAATAATAAATGACTGGTAATAAACTGTTTTGTTACTGGGTATTTATTGTGCTTAATATTTAGAAAATGGAGATTCAAAAATACCATGTTTATATACCATCAAATAATGCCATCTCTCACCAAGTAAACAGTGGATTTATAGTAGAAACTCCAAAAATGTAGTTTTGAATAGGAAGAATGGTTTTTACAGGCCATTTTGTTTGGATAACACTAAAAGGTTGTAACAACCCAAGTACAAAATTGTTGCCTCCAGTCAATTCCGACTCATAGTGACCCTATAGGACAGAGTAGAACTGCCTCATAGTGTTTCCAAGGAGTTACTGGTGGATTCGAAGAGCCGACCTTTGGGTTAGCAATTGAGCTGTTAAGCACTGTGCCGCCAGGGCTCCAACCCAAGTATAGTTACTCATCAACTGAGTTCTCGTCAAACCACAATTTAGGAGAAATGATGACTTCAACTGATAAATTTTACAAATTACTTTTAAAGAAAAATCAAATTTGTACTATAGGAAAAAAGGAAGACCAGCTACATTATGTACAGGACCCAGTGCAAAATGACAATTTGGAGCCTCTTAAAAAAAAAAAAAAATTAAGAGTTGCAAGATAGCAGTAGTAGTGTTTTAAATCACGCACAGGTTGCCTATGCAGTCAGTTCTGGAAAGAAGACATCTAAACAATCCTGAGAAAACTGAGCCAGGACAGAAACATCTACTCCAAAGTAAATCTAATACAAGACTTCCGTATTTGTCTCTCAGGAAGGTACCATGCTCCTTTCTGAAAGAAGTTGAACATTCTTATCCTTGTCATACTTTTCTGAATTTAAGTATCTGTATCATTTGTGTGCATAGCTGCTGGATGCATTTTTCCAACAGCTCTTCCTGGCATTGTCTATCAACCAAATGATCTGTGGACCATCTGTTAGTAAAGCTCCCACTATTTTCACAGTGTATTTTGTAGCTTCTTTTGTGTCCTCAGCTTTAAAAATCAAATAATGTTCTCACAGTTGTAAACGGAAGGGCTCTCACCTCTCATGCACAGAAGCCTAGGTTTGCCCAAACTTATCTTTTATGAGTATTTCATCCAAACCAGAACCCAAATCAGGTAGACGCTAGAAATTTAACACTGCAGACTAAAATGAAGTTTGAGCATAAAAAAATGAAGTTTTAAATGGAGTATAAAATTGAAGCAGCCTGTTTTAGAGTGTGGGCTTGCCTCAGGCTCTGTACACTATCAGGAGAGCTCAGACTCTGGGTACTTCTCAGGTTGACAGAAATTGCAGAGTAGTCCTGTCTGAGAAATTTGAAAGTGAAGGAGAAAGTGGGAAACTCTCAAGATATGCTAGCACTCTGACTCAATGATATTTTAATTCTTGTGAATTTATATATAAACATCCTTTAAGAAGTTTAAAAACATCTTTCAAATGAGAAGCAGTCAAATTATAAATTCTCTTAGATTCTTTCTAAACAAATTGTCTTAATTGAAATTCAATTGTGTATTAATCCTGTTGATGACTCACCTTTATAAAATGTTTAAATAAAAGTCAGATAATAAAGACAGTAAAAGAAAGCGGAACTTGTGTTCTAATTATTTAATTTACATGGTAAAATCTGTAATTTTAAAGTAATCCATAAAAACTTTCTAGCCACAATTTAAGGGTTTTTAAATTCATTTTTAACATTCACAAGGGAGTATATGGCTCTCTTCAACAAGAAAAAACAAAAAAGTGTCTTTTCTTCATGATCTACCATCTAATGAAGTACTAAAACTATACAGAGAAATAGATGTCTGTGCTCATTCCGTGCAATCTCAGCAGCTAAATTGAGCTATTCATACCCTTTGACTTCACTGATACGTAGCTTATGGTGTATCCTTTCCTGCCTATTCAAACACCACAAAGGAACTTCTTAAGTGTTGAGTTAATGCTAACAAAATCGTATGCAGAACATGATCAGGTACAAGCTTAACTAGTTCTGATGGCTGTAATAATGAACAGCAGTAGTGAATAAACCAGAGATACCGGCAAAGGGGATCAGAAGAGACATATTTTGAGAAGATGTTTTCTCTATTTAAAATATGGCAATTTACCTCTAAAGAACATTTTATGAGGTGTAGTCTCATCAGTTACGAGACTTTGATACCACGATAGCCTTCCTAATCGCACTTTTTTATGGCACCAGGATAATGGAGATTGAGCTTACAGGAACAGGCAAAGTCAGGAGATAATTACCCTGGTCCTTGAGTCCATAACCCACTGCCGTCGAGTTGATTCAGACTCATAGCGACCCTATAGGACAGAGTAGAACTGCCCTGGTCCTTGAGTAGAGTGCCAAAAAAAAAAAAAAATCTCAAACCTACTTTTATGACAAGCTCTACTTTATAGCACTTCTTGAAAACACACAAGCAACTACAACAACAACAAAGATAGGATCCCATAAGCTGTTTTTTATGCTTCCAGCAAAGCATGCAGAATTAACACAGTCTTGTACAAGTTCTTCTTTCACTTCTTGGATCCTGTCTTTGTCATCTAGTGCTCCTATAACAGAAGTACCACAAGTGGATGGGTTTAACAAAAAGAAAATTATTCTCTCAAAATCTAGGAGGCTGGAAGTCCAAATTCAGGGTGCCAGCTTAAGGGGATGGTTTTCTCTCCCTGTCGGCTCTGGGGGAAGGTCCTTGTCATCAATCTTCCCTGGTTGAGGAGCTTTTCAGCACACGGACCCCAGGTTCAAAGGATGCGCTATTCTCCTGGCATTCGTTTCTCGGTAGTATGAGAACCTCATGTCTCTGTGCTCACTTCTCTTTTTTCTTTATCTCAAAAGAGATTGACTTAAAACACAATCTAATATTGTAGACTGAGTCCTGCCTCATTAACATAACTGCTTCTAATCCACCTCATTAACATCATAGAGGTAGGATTTACCACACATAGAAAAATCACATCAGATGACAAAATGGTGGACAATCGCATAATACTGGGAATCGTGGACTAGCCAAGCTCACTCACACTTTTGGGGGACACGATTCAATCCATAACAGATCTCTTCTGTGAGTTATTTCAGAGTGAATGGATATCCAATAAGAAACACATGCTTATAAGTATTTAGTAGAATATAGATGTGTCTAGTGTATGAACCCCCACGTGTCTGTCAGTTTGTTGTGCTGTGGGGGCTTGCATGTTGCTGTGATGCTGGAAGCTATGCCACCCCATATTCAGATACCAGCAAGGTCACTCAATGCAGACACGTTTCAGCTGAGCTTCCAGACTAGGAAGAAGGACCCAGTAGTCTACTTCTGAAAAGAATTAGCCAGAGAAAACCTTACGAATAGCAGCAGAGCATTGTCTGTTATAGTCCCGGAAGATGAGCCTCCCAGGTTGTAAGGCACTCAAAAGACAACTGGGGAAGAGCTGCCTCCTCATTAATGATGTGGATGGAGTCAAGCTTTCAGGACCTTCATTTGGTAATATGGTATGACTCAAAATGAGAAGAAACAGCTGCAAACATCCGTTAATAATTGGACCATGGTATGTATGAGTATGAATCTAGGAAAATTGGAAATTGTCAAAAATGAACTGGAACACATAAACATCAATGTCTTAGGCATTAGTGAGCTGAAATGGACAGGTATTGGCCATTCTGAATCAGATAATAATATGATCTACTCTGCCAGGAATGACAACTTGAAGAGGAATGGTGTTGTATTCATCATCAAAATGAACATTTCAAGATCTATCTTCAAGTACAATGCTGTCAGTGATAGGATAATATCCATATGCCTACAAGGAAGACCAGTTAATAGGTCTGTTATTCGAATTTATACACCAACCACTAAGGCCAAAGATGAAGAAATTGAAGATTTTTTACCGGCTTCTGTAGTCTGAAATTGATTGAACATGCAATCAGGATGCATTGATAATTACTGGCGATTGGAATGAAAAAGTTGGAAACAAAGAAGAAAGACCAGTAACTGGAAAATATGGCCTTGGTGATAGAAACAATGCCAGAGATTGCATGATAGAATTTTGCAAGATCAACGACTTCCTCATTACAAATATCTTTTTTCACCAACATAAACATCGACTATACACGTGGACCCCACCAGATGGAATACACAGGAATCAAATCAACTACATCTGTGGAAAGAGACTATGGAAAAACTGAATAGCATCAGTCAGAATAAGGTCATGGGGCTGACTGTGGAACAGACCATCAGTTGCTCATATGCAAGTTCAAGTTGAAACTGAAGAAAATTAGAACAAGTCCACGAGAGCCAAAGTACGACCTTGAGTATATTCCACCTGAATTTAAAGACCACCTCAAGAATAGATTTGATGTGTTGAACACTAATGACCGGAGACTAGATAAGTTGTGGAATGACATCAAGGACGTCATACATAAAGGAAGAGGTCATTAAAAAAACAGGAAAGAAAGAAAAGACCAAAACTGGTGTCAGAAGAGACTCTGAAACTTGCTGTTGAAAGTCGAAAAGCAAAAGCAAAAAGAAGAAATGATGAAGTAAAAGAACTGAACAGAAGATTTCAAAGGATGGCCCAAGAAGACAAAGAAAATATTATAATGACATGTGCAAAGAGCTGGAGAAAGAAAACCAAAAAAGGAAGAACATGCTCGGCATTTCTCAAACTGAAAGAACTGAAGAAAAAATTCAATCCTTGAGTTGCAATAGTGAAGGATTTCATGGGGAAAATATTGGATGATGCAGAAAGCCTCAAAAGAAGATGGAAGGAACACACAGAGTCATTATACCAAAAAAGAATTGAAGTTCAACTATTTGAAGAGATAGCATATGATCAGGAACCGATGGTACTAAAGGAAGATGTTCAAGCTGCACTGAAGGCATTGGCAAAAAACAAGGCTCCAGGAATTGAGGGAATATCAACTGAGATGTTTCAACAAATGGATGGAGCCCTGGAAGTGCTCACTCATCTATGCCAAGAAATTCGGAGGACAGCTACCTGGCCAAGTGACTGGAAGAGATCTATATTTATGACTGTTCCTAAGAAAGGTGACCCAACTGAATGTAGAACTTAGCGAACAATACCATTAATATCACATGCAAGCAAAATTTTGCTGAAGGTCATTCAAAAGTGGATGCAGCAGGCTATCAACAGGGAACTGCCAGAAATTCAGAAAAGGACGTGGAACCAGGGGTATCATTGCTGATGTCAGATGGACCCTGGCTGAAAGGAGAGAATACCAGAAGGATGTTTGCCTCTGTTTTATTGACTATGCAAATGCATTCGACTGTGTGGATCATAACAAATTATGAGTAACATTAAAAAAAATGGGAATTTCAGAACACTTAATTGTGCTCATGAGGAACCTGAACATAAATCAAGAGGCAGTTGTTTGGACAGAATGAAGGGATACTGGGTGGTTTAAAGTCAGGAAAGGTGCGTGTCAGGGTTGTATCCTTTCACCATACATATTCAGTATGTACGCTGAGCAAATAATTCAAGAAGAGGGACTATATGAAGAAGAACGGGGCATCAGGATTGGGGGAAGACTCACAAACAACCTGCAATATGCAGATGATGCAACCTTGCTTGCTGAAAGTGAAGGGGACTTAAAGCACTTACTGACAAACACCAAAGACCACAGCCTTCAGTATGGATTGCACCTCAACGCAAAGAAAACAAAAATCTTCACAACTGGACCAATAAGCAACATCATGATAAATGGAGAGAAGACCGAAGTTGTCAAAGATTTCATTTTACTGGGATACACAATCAACACCATGGAAGCAATAGTCAAGAAATCAAAAGATGCACTGCATTGGCAAATCTGTAAAGGATCTCTTTAAAGTGTTGAAAAGGAAAGATGTCACCTTGAAGACTAAGATGTGCCTGATCGAAGTCATGGTGTTTTCAGTTGCATCATACGCATGCATGCAAAAGTTGGACAATGAATAAAGAAGACCAAGGTAGAATTGACGCCTTTGAATTGTGACAGTGGCAAGGAATATTGAACATACCATGGACTGCCAAAAGGACGAACAAACCTGTCTTGGAAGAAATACAACCAAGATGCTCCTTAGAAGCAAGGATGGCTAGACCGCATCTTACATACTTTGGACATGTTGTCAGGAGGGATCAGTCCCTGGAGAAGGACATCATGCTTGGTAATGTGGAGGGTCAGCAAAAAAGAGGAAGACCTTCAATGAGATGGATTGAAACAGCACATATACATTTTCAACCATCAGAGAAAAATCCTTTTTCTTTTCTTCATTGCAAAAACCAATGAGTTAATTTATGAAGCTACCTAAAAACATAAGTGGGAAATTGTCTTTAAATATTTTGTTAGGTTGATTTTTCTGCTACCTACTCTACTTTTTATCCTTTCCAGACTAGGAAGAAAAATATTAAGAACCTGATAACTAGCCATTATGAGAAATTTTCTCTGCAGTAATGAGTTTTTCTTTATTTCCAGAGAGTACTGGGTTTGAACCTGCAAACCATATGTCAGCTGTGTATTAGATTCCATCTCGGTAACATATAAATTGATAATCTTAAAGCCATTGCTAGGCCAAAACTTCTTACAGTTACTTGTTTTTATTTGTTTGTTTATTTTGTATTTTTATTTTATATACTCATCAAACCAAACCCACTGCCATCGAGTCAATTCCAACTCATAGCAGCCCCATGGGGTCTCCAAGGTTGTAAATTTTTATAGAAGCGGAATGCCACATCTTTCTCCCATGAAGCTGTTGATGGTTTCAAACCGTCGACCTTTTGGTTAGCAGTGAATCGCTTTAAGTACTGGACCACCAGGGCTTCCTGTGTTACATAAATACATTTTCACTGAAAAATGCTCAAGAAGTGTAAAAGGATACAGAGTAAAATGTGATCCACTTCATCACTAGTTCTTGTTTTGTGCCTTTGAGTTATCACTAGCATCTCACATATACTCAATATAGGCTCACTTCCTTGGAAGTAACCATTTTTTTTTTTTTTTTGATTGTTATAAAAATATACATAGCACAGCATTTGCCAATTTAACAGGATTTTTTTTTTTTTTTAATTATTATATGTCTTGGTGATTTTCCAGGTAAGGCTAGAAAGGCCAACCCCTTTCTTTAACAACAATATAGTATTCCATGTTATTGATTTGCTGTCATATATTTTATCATTTATTTATTGAAGAATATTAGTTGCTTGAAATTTTTTATTTTAAAACAATGCTGCAGTAAATACCATAGTTTAACAGAAATAACGAGTGCCTTCTATGTTTGTTTGCCAACCTCTCCCTTCCCCTTTAGGTATTTTCATAAATGCGCCATGCTCATTTTTTTACAATGATGTGAAAATAATATACTCATTTTTATAATATCCTAGTAGAGAGCCCTGGTGGCACATTGGTTAAGAGCCAAGGCTGCTGACCAAAAGGTCAGCTGTTGGAATCCACCAGCCACTTCTTGGAAACCCTATGGGTCAGTTCTACTCAGTCCTACAGGGTCACTATTGAGTCGGAATTAAGGGAAGTGGGTTTTTTTGTTTTTTTTTTTTAATTTAGGAGAGAAAAAAAAGATGGCTATTCTTATTTTGACTACTATGCATTTCTCTGAAATTCCAAAACTAATTACACTCTTAGTTAACAAACTAAAATTTATAATAAAATTAACTGAAATTGCAGTGCTGCTATTTAAGGTAAATTCTTGTACTAGGTACAAGGGTAAATAATAATCAAAAACACAAAATGCATGTTGTGGGACTTCCTGTAATAGAGACCACTACTGTGATGAATTTAATTATTTTGACTGATAGGTAATGCTGTAACATGAATGTATGAAAAAAAAAAGAAAGCAAAGGAAAAAAAAAACTTTTCATTCTAGGGTATATTTCTTCTACCCTTAATTTATTCATTCAGTTATTTATCAAATCATTGGGTGCCAGTTCTTGGTTTGAGAATGTTACTTGAATTATCTCATTTGATTCTCACTTCATCTTTTCTTGTAAGTATTGGTTACCTCAATTCACATATGAGAAAGCCTATCCAATTCCATATTGCTGGGAATTGAGAGAGGCTGCATTTTAACCCGTTTTTTGGTTTTTTCTAATTCCAAGGTCTGTGATCTTAACCACTTGTTATTTTGCTTCTCTCTCTGCTCTGCACACATGAGCTTGTTATGCGTCACAATTCACCTGATGGCAACTAACAACCACCACAGCCATACCTGTTTCCAGTTAGCAACAGTCTGGCCATGACTTTCTATAATTGAATGGAAGAATTAGGAGTAATAGATTAAATCCCTAATAAATGTTTGAGTGTTCTCAACAACTAGGAACAGAGGTAGTTGCTAGTGTTAGGGCAGTGTACAAAACAAAATTCCTGATTGTCACGGAGAGAACATTGTAGATTAGTAGGAACATATTCCTTGAATGCTTTATTGTCCATCCACCTGGGCAGCCAAGCTAAAAGGAGCTCCTCAGTTAGAATGTTGAGAGTAAACATAGAATATTTCACTTTTGAATCACCACTGCATTACTGAATGAACTGTTGAATGAATTAGTATATAAATTAGACGTATAAGGATATACCATAGTACTTTAAAAGGCAACAACTGATGTCATACTGCCTAGGCTTGAATTCTGGAAACACCATTTACTAACTTGTTTTTCAGCTAGTTATTCATTTTCCCTGTGACTCAGTTTCACCATTTTGTAATACAGGGTAAGAATTGTGCCATCATTGTTTAAAAAAAAAAAAAAAAGTTGTGTGGAGTCGATTCCAACTCATAGTGACCCCACAGGGCAGAGTACAACTGCTCCACAGGGTTTCCAAGGAGTGGTTGGTGAATTTGAAAACCAATTAACACAATTAAAGTCTTTAGAGGAATGATAGGAGTATAGTAAATTCTCAGTTAATGCAAGAATTTAGGAACCTAGTTACCTAGGAGTCACAGGCAGCTATGGCATGTTGCAAAGATCACTGAACTTTAGAATCAGAATTTGAGTCTTTGTCAGTTACTAATTACATGACTTTCGGTATGACTTTTAACTTTTCTGAGCCAAAGTTTTCACAGTAATATAATTATAAAAATTGTCATCCTACTCCTGAGAGGCAAAAAAAATTATTATGAGGCTTAAATATGAAATAAAGTTTTATCTATTCATTGGTTCATTTTAGAGCTATTTATTACATGGCAAATATGATAAGTAGCAATTACTAGCTTACATGCTGGAATGTAATTGTAAACAAAAATAAAAGACATAGTCATGCGCTTACGGAATTTAAGGTGAATACAGTGTTTTATGACTGTTTTCTCTATTATCCAGATTAGCTTTGACATATCAGGCCTGGGTTTGTCAGGGTGGGAATAAGAGTCGTTATCTAGTGTTTTAGTCAATCCCGAAGACTTCTTTCTATCCTGGCAGCGTGAAGGGATTGCTTACCTTTGAAGTTTTGCTTTTCATACAAACCTTGTTTGTCACACTGTCATGTCTCTCAGACTCTTTAAAAATGTTTCCATGATATATCTAAGAATTCACCTTTAGAGGCTAAATATTAAGGTTTGTTTGTTGTTGTTCCCAATGGTGAAATGGAGTTTGTAGAGGGTTGGGACCAGGAAGCCAGAGGCAGTCTGTATTTGTTTTTGACTTTCAGAAGATCACATTTTGCTTTGCTGGTAATGCAACAAAACTTGACCTTTAATCAGTGACTCCAAGTAGCCAAGAGCAAAAAAAAAAAAAAAACTAGCGAGCAGTGAGATAAGACACATACTTTCTGGATATCTGTCTAGAATTTATTTTTAAAAATATAACTTCAAAAAACTTACAACACGTCTCAGATTTCTTCGGTCAGAAGCCGGGAGGTCTAAACTTTTTAAAACTTCTGGAGTAGACATTTTAGGACTCTTAGGAATGATTGTCTCTTAGGGTCAAAACTGATCCTCATTGTTCTGTTTTCTCCAAGCCCCCTCAGCTATTTATCTCTGCATGTTTTTCTACAATAGTGTTATTGACAGACACGCTAGTATTTGAATGGTGGCTCTCTGGAGATACAGCGAATGAATGCATGCTAAAGCAAAGGTGTGACACACCAATTCCGGAGTTTCCGCTGCAGCTAGCCAGCTGGGACAGCAAATGTGTTTACAACATAGGCTTTTTACCATCCCCAAAACAACTGTACAAGGCTAGCCACACATGCTGACTGTGCAACAGATTTTTTATGCCCCTCAGTCCTCACGTCCACAAATTCACCCTTCAGCAGGATGTCTTTATGGGGAAAGATTAGTGTGAAAACAGAAGAGTTACTATGAAATACTGAAATAAGACAGGGCATTCCTCTTCACACCCGTTGCAACCCATGAGTCAGAAATATGAACTTGGCCTGGTCTTTTTGAAGCATGTGTTGAACTAATGGACTGCCACATGCTGCTTAATTAGAGCCTGAGGAAGTTCTATAAGTTGCGTGGAAGGAATAGCATAGCCAGGTAGACTATTTCACTGATGTTTCTCTTGTTTCTTAACCATCTGAAGATTTTATCTTCAGTGATAATGTTTGTAGACCATCAAGTTACCCCAGAGGCTTCCCTATTCCATAAGAGAGAGACTAACAAGCCCAAAGGATTTCTCTGTGAACCTGTTTATTAGACAAGACACAGTTCACAGATCAACTAAAATGTGGATTTCAGTCCAAAACTCCTACAGAGATCAAAGCAGAGGCATTTGTCTTTCCACATTTCACATTACATTTTGAGAATTGAAGCTCGATACTTAAAAAGATTTTGCTTATCTTTTCTTCCTGTCACATTTTAAAAGCCATACACATAGGGTGGACTTGGGTTAACTTGTTAAATGCAAATATGGCATATGTCATTTGTATTTAAATGACTTTAACATCCTGCAATATTACCTGGAGGTTTGCCTTCCAAATTGCATGTGAAAAATATTTTAAAGAGGTCAGCTACGAGTAAACCTTATCTTTTTTTTTTTTTTTAGCAGAGGCTATACAAATTGGCTTTGTGCATTTAACTCCATGGAAATACTGATATCAAAAAATGAAAAGTACAATTTTCTGCTCTATCCTATAGGATTGCTATGAGTTAGAATCAACTTGATACCAGACAACAACATCCAATTTATTAATGAGTTAATGTTCTGTTATATTTTAGTGAAGAAATTATGTTCCATTTAGTTTCTTTTCCAAAATATGTGTAATCATTTCTATGTTTAATAGATTATCACTTATTTGCTTATCAGCATCTCTACTTCTCCTTTCTAACCCTACCTTTCTCCCTATTTATTCCCCTTTCCATTGCTTTTGCACGCTCATTGAGAAAATAGAAGTAATAAGATAAGAACTCCTTTATCTTAATTCTGTGAAAACAATGACCTGACCAGTATCTGTACTATCAGTGTCCTCTAGCTTCTCTTTGGATACAGTGGATGAACTGTCCCTGCTCCTATCTATAAAGGCAGGCACAGGGACCCAACTGAGTCCCAGTCAAATGTTTTTTACCTACTACGATTTCCTAGCTCTTCGGAACCATTCATTTTTTACTCTCTACTGTATTATTTGCGTTAGCCTAAAAACAAGCTATACTTTTAGTCTTGTTTTTTAAATTGTGGTAAAAACATATATACTATTAGGCATCTTTTAAAAATCCCATTTATTACACACACTTTCCCTTTGCCTTCGCCCTCAGCTCTTGGACTTCTCTTGTCCACATTATAGCAAAACTTTGCAATAGAAACACAAGAAAAAGAAAGTCTATATTGGCTGCCTCCGTGTCCTCAATTCTTCTTCTATCCTTAATCCTAACAAATCAGGCTTCCACCACTTGACTGACACTAAGGTTGCATAAATCCCCCATCTTGCCAAATAAATGATTACCTTTCAATCATCATCTTATACAACTGCCTGGCCATGTTTAGTCACGGTTGACTACTCCCTCTTCCTTGAAATGCTTTATTCACTTAGCTTCTGAGACACCTTTGCAGTGTCCTTTAATTTCTCTTTCCCAGCCAGAGGATTTGGTGCTGAACCTTTCTCTTTTCTAGTCATATTCTCTTGCTATGAGATATATTCTTGTCCTATACATTAAATTCTTTCTATATGCTTATAACTTCCATGTTCACATATCAAGGCCAAACAGATCCTCTTAGGGTCAGACTCCTATGTTGAACTTCTTAATTGACATTTCTTAAACACACAATAGTTATATCAAACTTAACATGTTCTAAGTTATGTTAGCTGCCCCTTTCCTGCCTAAACCAAACCTCCCTGAGTCTTCCCCATCTCAGTTAAGTGGCCACATCATTCACCCAGTTCTTTATACCAAAAACCAAGGACCTAGACATCATCTTTGATTATTCTGTTCGTTTGAACCCTCCCATTCTATTTATCTGATAGTCATATATCAAATCTACTTTCCAAATATATCCTATACATGGCTACATTTCTTTTTGTCTTCTAAACCACAGAAGATCAATCATAATATTCCAGCTTATACACAGCAGCCTTGATATCCAACCCTCAGCATCTCTTACCTAAAGTGCTCCAGTAGCTTTCTGACTGGCCTCCCTGTTTCCATCCCTTCCCTCACAAATCAGTTATCAATAAAATTAGCAAACAGATAGTACCATCACCATGTATAAATCCAAACAATGGCTGTCCACTACATGTACACCAGATTTCTTACCAAGTTCAACATGCTCTTATCTAATATTGACTCTGCCTATCCACTTTGACTTCATTTAATAACACTCTTCTTTTCCCTCATTCACAACACCCAAAATACACTGGCATAATTGCTCTTCCTACTGATGGCCTTTGCATCTACTATCTGCTCTACCTGAAATATAATGACTTTTTATCAATATTTACATCTCTGCTTAAATGTCGCCCCCTTAGAGGGATACTGACTATATAGACTAAAATTCACATCCAATATTATAATTCATGCTTTTCCTTTGACGTGAACTTATCATAATTATTTGCCTAATTATTTATCATTCATACATACTGGAGTATAAGCTCCACAAAGATAAAAACCCCATCTATTTTCTCACCATTCACCCCTTCTCAATTATAGTTATTTAGAACACGTAACAGGCATTTGCATTTGATCAATATGTGTTGCATAATTTTGTTAATAGCTTTTTTCCACTTGATTTTCAAACATTCTCATGGCTTCCAGTGAGTAAACAAAATCTTATCTTTGGCCTTACTTGTATAGCCCTGTTCATTCATTCTATTTATGGTACTCATTACTGATCAAATTATATTTGCCGTTTCTTTTTCCTTATTTTTCATCCCACCTAAATTCTCTTAAACATGCACTCGCATGGAAATATACACGTTTATAAGGAGGAAAATTTATAGGGTCAGAATACATAAAAGTCTTTATAATTCTACTGACATGAAGTTATACGGTACAATAATTTTTTTCACCAAGTCCTATGCCCCCATTTTTCCAAATTTTTTATCTTCTGACTTACTGGTTAATTTCAAAATTATTGATACTTTTAAAAAGACTTTCCTTGGCCTTCATGATACCTCACCCTCCTTTATCTCCTTTTCTGGTCTGACCATCATCATTAGGTTTTATTATGTTCTCTTCCTGCACTAATCCACTCGCTAGCCCTACCCAGAATTTTAGTTCTCAATCCCCTACTCACTGCTTTTGCATATGTTAACAAAGCTGTACACATTGCCTCTTTGCACCTCTTATATGTATTATCTCCTCGAATCTATTTCCTAATACCCTAGTCCTGCATTTCTCAAAAAATACATATGTTTTTATTTTTTGTATTTTTAGTGATTGGAACAAAATATTTCTAAAACCACAGCTTCCAGAAGAACCACTTTTTTTGCCCGTCTTGTACCTCTCCTCAAATTTGTCCTTGGCCTCTCTCCAGGCCTTGCATTTAATAGCAAGGTCTCCAAAGACATCCTTGTTTATGACAGTTTTGTACAAGGGGATATGCACACAGCACCTCGTGGACATAAGGTGATTATAGTTATAAGCTTTCACAAACAACTTGATCTTCAGCTTTTTGGTGTTTTTCTTCTTGCTCGTGGCAGCGGTCATTTTGTGGCAATAGTGGTTGATTCCAGCCACCAGAGTATGCCTGTAGAGGCAGTCTAAGATGCCATCATCAATGTTCTTCACAATGACAGCTTTGCATCCAGAGTAGCCTCTGGCCAGGACCAGCACCACTTTCCCAGTTTTCATGAACTTGCCTGTTTCAACCCTGTCCACATCTGAAAAATTAAGCATTCCAAAATTGAATTCTGAGAACCACATTAGAATTCTCCCCCATCCTTTATTCATCATTAGGTCTTGTTAGCACTCCCTTTAAATTCAAGCTCAGCTATCTAATTTCTATTAATACTAGCCTAGTACTAGCTCTTCCTAACCACATGCTCAATAATTTAATCTCCTATTAGTAACCTCCCTTCTTCCTCCAACGCTGTCATACATAAAAATAAATCGTTTTCCTAAAATGCTGTAATTATCATGTCACTATTCTGACTTATAGTAATCACAGCATTTTAGAAAAACTTGATTTATTTTTATGTATGACAGGATTTGATGAAGAAATGATACAATTATCATAGTTAAGAGAGCCCTGATTGCACAGTGGTTAAGTACTACAGCTGTTAACCAAAAGGTCAGTTGGAATCCACCAGCTGCTCCTTGGAAACTCTATGGGGCAGTTCTACTCTGTCCTATACAGTTGTATGAGTCAGAATTGACTCAACAGCAGTGGGTTTGGTTTTTGAGTTTTATTCTTCCTTAAAGCCTATAGCAAATTTTCACTGGCAAGTGAATTAAATCTAAGCTATTCTATCTTCAAGTTATGCCAAAAGCTGGGCATATCTTATCTGTCCAAACTTAACTGCTAATCTGCTTCAGCATATTTCAGGCAGCATGATGAATGGGATGATTCAAGCTATCTATCTGAATGACTCTAGTCTATTCCCAAAATATGAGATGCGGGGTCAGATAAATTGTTTGCAAACCAACTTGAGTTCAAAGTTCATTATTATTTGTCTTTTTGGAACAGCAGGGATAAACCCTTAAGATGCCATGTTTATTTCTTTCTGCACAATTCTACCTATATTTCAACCCCCATAGCATTAGCAAAGCATTCCCCATTTATGAAAAACCACAATATTTGTTGCCTTTATCTTATAACACTACAATATTATCTTATATTGCTTTATTGTCTGTTGTTAACAATCAGTTTCTCTAAAATAATGACAAGCCCCTTGAGAAAAGGAATCTGGCTTTAAAATTCACTTCTAGGGAGGGGCCAAGATGGCGGACTAGGTGGACGCTACCGCAGATCCCTCTTGCAACAAAGACTCGGAAAAACAAGTGAATCGATCACATACATAACAATCTACGAACTCTGAACAACAAACACAGATTTAGAGACGGAGAACAAACAAATACGGGGAGACAGCGATTGTTTTCAGAACCAGGAGCCAGTGTACCAGTCAGCGGATTTTCTGGAAAAACTAGTTTCCCAGTGATGGCTCGGAGACAGCAGTCCATATCAAACCACATAAAGAAGCAGACCATGACAGCTTCTCCAACCCCTCAAACAAAAGAATCAAAATCTTTCCCAAATGAAGATACAATCCTGGAGTTATCAGATACAGATATAAAAAAGTAATTTTTTTTTAAAGACATCACAAATGAAATAAGGCAAACTGCAGAAAAAGCCAAGGAACACACTGATAAAACTGTTAAAGAACTCAAAAAGTTTATTCAAGAACATAGTGGAAAAATTAATAAGCTGCAAGAATCCATAGAGAGACAGCATGTAGAAACCCAAAAGATTAACAATAAAATTACAGAATTAGACAACGCAATAGGAAGTCAGAGGAGCAGACTCGAACAATTAGAATGTAGACTGGGACATCTGGAGGACCAGGGAATCAACACCAACATAGCTGAAAAAAAATCAGATAAAAGAATTTAAAAAAATGAAGAAACCCTAAGAATCATGTGGGACTCTATCAAGAAGGATAACTTGTGAGTGATTGGAGTCCAAGAACAGGGAGGGGGGACAGAAAACACAGAGAAAATAGTTGAAGAACTCCTGACACAAAACTTCCCTGACATCATGAAAGACGAAAGGATATCTATCCAAGATGCTCATCAAACCCCATTTAAGATTGATCCAAAAAGAAAAACACCAAAACATATTATCATCAAACTTGCCAAAACCAAAGATAAAGAGAAAATTTTAAAAGCAGCCAGGGAGAAAAGAAAGGTTTCCTTCAAGGGAGAATCAATAAGAATAAGTTCAGACTACTCAGCAGAAACCATGCAGTCAAGAAGGGAATGGGACGACATATACAGAGCACTGAAGGAGAAAAACTACCAACCAAGGATCATATATCCAGCAAAACTCTCTCTGAAATATGAAGGTGAAATTAAGGTATTTACAGATAAACACAAGTTTAGAGAATTTGCAAAAACCAAACCAAGGCTACAAGAAATGCTAAAGGAGATTGTTTGGCCGGATGACCAATAATATCAGGTACCAGCACAATACAAGGTCACAAAACAGAACGTCCTGATATCAACTTAAATAGGGAAAGCACAAAAACAAATTAAAATTAATTCTAAAAAATAAATAAATAAATAAAATAATACACATAACAGGAAATCATGGAAGTCAATAGGTAAAAGATCACAATAATCAAAAAGAGGGACTAAATACAGGAGGCATTGAACTGCCAGATGGAGAGTGATACAAGGCGATATAGAATGATACAAGTTAGGTTTTTACTTAGAAAAATAGGGGTAAATAATAAGGTAACCACAAAAAGGAATATCAACTCCATAAGTCAAGATAAAAGCTAAGAAAAACGTAACGACTCAACTAACATAAAGTCAAACATTATGAAAATGAGGATCTCACAATTTACTAAGAAAAATGTCTCAGCACAAAAAAGTATGTGGAAAAATGAAATGGCCAACAACACACATGAAAAGGCATCAAAATGACAGCACTAAAAACTCATTTATCTATAATTACTCTGAATGTAAATGTACTAAATGCACCAATAAAGAGACAGAGAGTCACGGACTGGATAAAAAAACACGATCCATCTATATGCTGCCTACAAGAGACACACCTTAGACTTAGAGACACAAACAAACTAAAACTCAAAGGATGGAAAAAAATATATCAACCAAACAATAAGCAAAACAGAAGAGGAGTAGCAATATGAATTTCTGACAAAATAGACTTTAAAGTTAAATCCACCACAAAGGTTAAAGAAGGACACTATATAATGATAGAAGGGACAATTGATCAGGAAGACATAACCATATTAAATATTTATGCACCCAGTGACAGGGCTCCAAGATACATAAATCAAATTTTAACAGAATTGAAAAGTGAGATAGACACCTTCACAATTATAGTAGGAGACTTCAACACGCCACTTTTGGAGAAGGACAGGACATCCAGTAAGAAGCTCAATAGAGACACGGAAGACCTACTTACAACAATCAACCAACTTGACCTCATTGACTTGTACAGAACACTAGACCCAACTGCTGCAAAATATACTTTTTTTTCTAGTGCACATGGAACATTCTCTAGAATAGACCACATATTAGGTCATAAAACAAACCTTTGCAGAGTCCAAAACATCGAAATATTACAAAGCATCTTCTCAGACCACATGGCAATGAAACTAGAAATCAATAACAGAAAAACTAGGGAAAAGAAATCAAATACTTGGAAAATGAACAATACCCTCCTGAAAAAAGACTGGGTTATAGAAGACATCAAGGAGGGAATAAGGAAATTCATAGAATGCAACGAGAATGAAAATACTTCCTATCAAAACCTCTGGGACACAGCAAAAGCAGTGCTCAGAGGCCAATTTATATCGATAAATGCACACATACAAAAAGAAGAAAGAGCCAAAATCAGAGAACTGTCCCTACAACTTGAACAAATAGAAAGGGAGCAACAAAAGAACCCATCAGGCACCAGAAGAAAACAAATAATAAAAATTAGAGCTGAAGTAAATGAATTAGAGAACAGAAAAACAATTGAAAGAATTAACAAAGCCAAAAGCTGGTTCTTTGAAAAAATTAACAAAATTGATCAACCATTGGCTAGACTGACTAAAGAAATACAGGAAAGGAAACAAATAACCCAAATAAGAAACGAGAAGGACCACATCACAACAGAACCAAATGAAATTCAAAGAATCATTTCAGATTACTACGAAAAATTGTACTCTAACAAATTTGAAAACCTAGAAGAAATGGATGAATTCTTGGAAAAACACTACCTACCTAAACTAACACATTCAGAAGTAGAACAACTAAATAGACCCATAACAAAAAAAGAGATTGAAACGGTAATCAAAAAACTTCCAACAAAAAGAAGTCCTGGCCCGGACGGCTTAACTGCAGAGTTCTACCAAACCTTCAGAGAAGAGTTAACACCACTACTACTGAAGGTATTTCAAAGTATAGAAAAAGACGGAATACTACCCAACTCATTCTACGAAGCTACCATCTCCCTGATACCAAAACCAGGTAAAGACATTACAAAAAAAGAAAATTATAGACCTATATCCCTCATGAACATAGATGCAAAAATCCTCAACAAAATTCTAGCCAATAGAATCCAACAACACATCAAAAAAATAATTCACCCTGATCAAGTGGGATTTATACCAGGTATGCAAGGCTGGTTTATATTAGAAAAACCATTAATGTAATCCATCACATAAATAAAACAAAAGATAAAAACCACATGATCTTATCAATTGATGCAGAAAAGGCATTTGACAAAGTTCAACACCCATTTATGATAAAAACTCTTACCAAAATAGGAATTGAAGGAAAATTCCTCAACATAATAAAGGGCATCTATGCAAAGCCAACAGCCAATATCACTCTAAATGGAGAGAACTTGAAAGCATTTCCCTTGAGAACGGGAACCAGACAAGGATGACCTTTATCACCGCTCTTATTCAACATCGTACTTGAAGTCCTAGCCAGGGCAATTAGGCTAGACAAAGAAATAAAGCGTATCCGGATTGGCAAGGAGGAAGTAAAGCTATCACTATTTGCAGATGACATGATCGTATACACGGAAAACCCTAAGGAATCCTCCAGAAAACTACTGAAACTAATAGAAGAGTTTGGCAGAGTCTCAGGTTATAAAATAAACATACAAAAATCACTTGGGTTCCTCTACATCAACAAAAAGAACATCAAAGAGGAAATAACCAAATCAATACCATTCACAGTAGCCCCCAAGAAGATAAAATACTTAGGAATAAATCTTACCAAGGATGTAAAAGGCCTATACAAAGAAAACTACAAAGCTCTACTACAAGAAATTCAAAAGGACATACTTAAGTGGAAAAATATACCTTGCTCATGGATAGGAAGACTTAACATAGTAAAAATGTCTATTCTACCAAAAGCCATCTATATATATAACACACTTCCGATCCAAATTCCAATGTCATATTTTAAGGGGATAGAGAAACAAATCACCAATTTCATCTGGAAGGGAAAGAAGCCTCGGATAAGCAAAGCATTACTGAAAAAGAAGAAGAAAGTGGGAGGCCTCACTCTACCTGATTTCAGAAGCTATTATACAGCCACAGTAGTCAAAACAGCCTGGTACTGGTACAACAGGCACATAGACCAATGGAACAGAATTGAGAATCCAGATACAAATCCATCCATGTATGAGCAGCTGATATTTGACAAAGGACCAGTGTCAGTTAATTGGGGAAAAGATAGTCTTTTTAACAAATGGTGCTGGCATAACTGGATATCCATTTGCAAAAAAATGAAACAGGACCCATACCTCACACCATGCACAAAAACTAACTCCAAGTGGATCAAAGACCTAAACATAAAGACTAAAACGATAAAGATCATGGAAGAAAAAATTGGGACAACCCTAGGAGCCCTAATACAGGGCATAAACAGAATACAAAACATTACCAAAAATGATGAAGAGAAACCAGATAACTGGGAGCTCCTAAAAATCAAACACCTATGCTCATCTAAAGACTTCACCAAATGAGTAAAAAGACCACCTACAGACTGGGAAAGAATTTTCAGCTATGACATCTCAGACCAGCGCCTGATCTCTAAAATCTACATGATTCTGTCAAAACTCAACCACAAAAAGACAAACAACCCAATCAAGAAGTGGGCAAAGGATATGAACACACATTTCACTAAAGAAGATATTCAGGCAGCCAACAGATACATGAGAAAATGCTCCCGATCATTAGCCATTAGAGAAATGCAAATTAAAACTACAATGAGATTCCATCTCACACCAACTAGGCTGGCATTAATCCAAAAAACACAAAATAATAAATGTTGGAGAGGCTGCGGAGAGATTGGAACTCTCATACACTGCTGGTGGGAATGTAAAATGGTACAAGCACTTTGGAAATCCATCTGGCGTTATCTTAAACAGTTAGAAATAGAACTACCATACAACCCAGAAATCCCACTCCTCGGAATATACCCTAGAGAAATAAGAGCCTTCACACAAACAGATATATGCACACCCACGTTTATTGCAGCTCTGTTTACAATAGCAAAAAGCTGGAAGCAACCAAGGTGTTCGTCAACGGATGAATGGGTAAATAAATTGTGGTATATTCACACAATGGAATACTACGCATCGATAAAGAACAGTGACGAATCTGTGAAACATTTCATACATGGAGGAATCTGGAAGGCATTATGCTGAGCGAAATGAGTCAGAGGCAAAAGGACAAATATCATATAAGACCACTATTATAAGATCTTGAGAAATAGTAAAAACTGAGAAGAACACATACTTTTTGTGGTTACGAAGGGGGGAGGGAGAGAGGGAGGGAGGGAGAGGGTTTTTTATTGATCAATCAGTAGATAAGAACTGCTTTGGGTGAAGGGAAACACAACACTGAATACATGGAAGGTCAGCCCAATTGGACTGGACTAAAAGGAAAGAGCTTTCCGGGATAAAATGAAAGCTTCAAAGGTCAGTGGAGCAGGGGCGGGGGTCTGGGGAACATGGTTTGAGGGAACTTCTAAGTCAATTGGCAAAATAATTCTATTATGAAAACGTTCTGCATCCCACTTTGTAATGTGGCGTCTGGGGTCTTAAATGCTAACAAGCGGCCACCTAAGATGCATCAATTGGTCTCAACCCACCTGGAGCAAAGGAAAATGAAGAACACCATGGTCACACGACAACTAAGAACCCAAGAGACAGAAAGGGCCACATGAACCAGAGACCTACATCATCCTGAGACCAGAAGAACTAGTTGGTACCCGGCCACAATCGATGACTGCCCTGTCAGGGAGTACAACAGAGAACCCCTGAGGGAGCAGGAGATCAGTGGGATGCAGACCCCAAATTCTCATAAAAAGACCATACTTAATGGTCTGACTGCGACTAGAGGAATCCCGGCGGCAATGCTCCCCAGACCTTCTGTTGGCACAGAACGGGAACCATCCCCGAAGACAACTCATCAGACATGAAAGGGACTGGTTAGCGGGGGGGAGAGAGATGCTGATGAAGAGTGAGCTAATTAAATCAGGTGGACACTTGAGAGTGTGTTGGCAACTCTTGACTGGAGGGGGGATGGGAAGATAGAGAGAGAGGGAAGCTGGCAAAATTGGCACGAAACGAGAGACTGAAAGGGCTGACTCAATAGGGGGAGAGCAAGTGGGAGAAGGGAGTAAGATGTATGTAAACTTACATGTGACAGACTGATTGGATTTGTAAATGTTCACTTGAAGCTTAATAAAAGTTAATCAAAAAAAAAAAAATTCACTTCTATGCCCAGGGTTGACCAAGTGGCAGAGGATTAGAAAACTGTGATCAGTTGATCTGACTGTCCTTTTCCTTAGGTCTGCTATTCACCATTACACTGACAAGAAAAGCTTTCTATTAAAAAAGATATCTTGCCCTTACCACCAATGTTTCCGTATAGGTCTGTGGTTAAAGGCTTTCAGATGCTGCTGTAATTGGAGCCCTGAACTCTCTAATCCGAAGTCCCTAGAAATTAGCATCTTCCCAAATTCTCACTTAAAAAAGGCATTCATTTAATAACTATAAAAACATATAAAATCATCTAAAAGAGTTGAACCTTCTTGGAAAAATCTAGCCTATAATGCACCGTCTTAGTTATCTAGTCCTGCTATAACAGAAATACCACAAGCGGATGGCTTTAACCAAGATAAATTTATTCTCTCACAGTCTAGGAGGCTAGAAGTCTCAATTCAGAGTGCCAGCTCCAGGGGAAGGCTTTCTCTCTCCGTCAGCTCTGGGGGAAGGTCCTTGTCAACAATCTTCCCTGGTTGAGGAGCTTCTCAGTGCAGGGACCCAGGTCCAAAGAACACACTATTCTCCTGGCTCTTGTTTCTTGGTGGTATAAGTTCCCCTGTCTCTCTGCTTGCTTCTCTCATTTATATCTCAAAAGAGATTGACTTAAAATACAAGCTAATCTTGTAGATTGAGTCCTGCCTCATTAACATCATAGAGGTAGGATTGACAAAAAAAGTAGGAAAATCACATCAGATGACAAAATGGCAGACAGTCACACAATACTGGGAGTTATGGGCTAGCCAAGTTTACACATATTTTGGTGGGATACAATTCAATCCGTAAAGTTCGACCCTTCGGCCCCCCAAAACTCATGTTCTTGCCACATGTAAAACACATTCACCCTATCATATCATAGCAAAAGTCTTAAATCGACTCTAAGTCCCAAAATCCAAAAATTCCTCTTCATCTGTGAAACCTAGAATACAAGTTACCTGCTTGCAAAGTACAGTGGTGGAACAGGCACATGCTAGACATTTCCATTACAAATGAGAAAAAACTAGAGAGAAAGAAGGGTTAATAGACACCAAGCAAGTCAGCAGAACACTTTACATTTGGCCTCAAGGCTTGAAAATAACCCTCTGCTCGCTGAGACCATTTATACAAAGGCCTTGCCCTCCAGACTCTAGATATTGGCCATACTCTCCAGATTCTGAGTGGAGGCCCCTCCACTCTGGACTTCAGCTCTGCCTTCCAGGCTCACCAGAACAGCAACTCTACCCTTGAATTTGGACAGCCCCATTCTCCGAGTCCCCTGAGTGGGTACTCCACCCTTTTAGACCCCAGAAGTCATGTCCCTACCCTTTGAGACTGAGACAGCTCTACTTCCTGTGTTCCTTGTCTTTTCAACTTCTGCTTCCTGGCTCCTTGGCCTTTCAGCCCTTTCAGCCTCACCACCTGCATCTGCCTTGCTGGGGCAAGTGTTCCAAAGCTCTTTACCTTCACCAATAAGTGCCTGGAGGCACCCTATTCCACCAGTAAGCTTCTGCTGGAAGGCACTCAGCTCTCTTGCTCTCTGGGTTGGCAAGCCTGGCTCCACTGGTAAGTGCCCAGGGCACCTCACTCTGCCAGGAAGCCCCTTACACAAAGGCAGTCAGCTCTCTCGCTCTGTGGGTCGACTCCAGCCCTGTCTCTTACTGGTCTCCTGGTTCTGCTGGTACTGTTTCTCTTGCTGCCATTTCCGTGATGCTCCTTCTCACCATCTGCACCATTTCCAATATAACAGCTCTCCTCATTTCCTTCTGAGTATTCATCAGGATTGTCTTTGATGTTCATAATTCCACCAATGGTTTCTTTGAGATAATCTAGGTTTTTACTATTAGATACTTTAAAACTCTTCTAGCTTCTATTCATCCACAGTTTCAAAACTGCTTCCACATTTTAGATATCTATTAGAACAGCACCCCACTCCCAATATGAAATTCGGTCTTAGTTATCTAGTGCTGCTGTAACAGATATACCACAAGTGGACGGCTTTAACAAAGAGAAATTTATTCTTTCACAGTCTTGGAGGCTAGAAGTCCCAATTCAGGGTTCTAGCTCCAGGGGAAGGCTTTCTCTCTCTGTAGGCTCTGGGAGAAGGTCCTTGTCATCAGTCTTTCCCAGTCAAGGAGTTCCTCAGCACAGGAACCCTGGGTTCAAAGGACAGACTATTCCCCTGGCTCTTTTTTCTTGGTGGCATGAGGTCCCCTGTCTCTCTGTTTGCTTCTCTCTTTTATATCTCAAAAGAGAGTGACTTAAAACACAAGCTAATCTTGCAGATTGAGTCCTGCCTCATTAATATAACTCCCTTTAATCCTGCCTCAGTAACATCGTAGAGGTAGAATTTACAACACATAGAAAAATCACATCAGATGACAAAATGGCAATCACACAATACTGGACTTAGCCAATGTGGGATACACAATACACAATACATGGCTTAGCCAATGTGGGATACAATTCAATCTATAACATGCACTATGTTATCATTCCCTGGTGAGAGAAATAATTATTAGTCTTGCATTCATATATAAATAACTAGGTTTTACCAGCTTGATGTCAGTTCTTTAAGTAAAACATTCTTACGAAGCCAACTCATGTATCACTGTCAGATTTGTAATAAATTAGATTAAAAAGTAAATTTTAAAAAAGCATACGCCCATTTTCATGTATGCTTTCAGTTATAAGAACATTGCACATTGCTATGTAACATCTTTTTTTTTCCTCAGTTCGAAGGAAAGCCATGCATAAAAGTGATGCTTAGATACTTAAAGTTTTTCACAAATGAAGACAGATAAAAGGAATCAGTGATTAACTAACATTGCATATAATTTCCTGTCCAAACTACTAATTTTATTTCAAATTTAATATCCTTAACTAATCACCGAAGTAGTATGTTTTAATGGTTGACTACATCACAACATGCAATGTACTTGATTGCAAATGCATAATTTACTGTTTGAACCATGATGTACTTAATTCACTGAACCAAATAGTGAAATGGTTTAATTTCTGTACATTTTACAAAATGGAGCCACAAACCTTATTGATCAAACAGCACACCTTATCAGCTCAGTTTTATGTGCATTGCTGAATGAACCCTATACTTTACAATGATAGCTTTTATATGTTTCTGGAATTTAGCTGCAAATTTTTCTAGGCAAAAGAAATGCCTTATTGTGTTGCACTTAAAAAGCACGGTGAGTCTTTATCACATGCTTTAATGGTAAAGGTACATTCTCAATAATTTCTATATTTGCTTAAAAGATGTTAAACTATGGTAACGATAATGTAATCCAAATTAAATTATAGGCATGAATGAATTCCAAGAATTCAGTAGTAAAATGTTAGGAGATGTAAGGGTCTAACTACATCTCTAACTGAAATGATGAGATGAGTTAGGTGCTGTCTAATGTAGTTATCTGGCTATTTGTGGGGTGGGGGAAGGAATGTCTTGCTAAATAATTGGTTTTGCTGAATTTTAATTAAAGTAGCACACTTTCTCTCCCTTTTCCCTTTCCACTGCATTTCCTCCCTTACTTCCCTCCTTTTTTCACTCCATCTATTTCTGTTTCTCATTTAGACTTCTGTCTATAAGTAATTGAAACTTCATGGTGGTTGAAAATTAAACAGCCCTCCTTGTCCCTGATATTTATCTGCCTTATTAGATAAAATTTCATCACTCCCCTACAACCCCTTCTTTTCTAACTAGGTATCATTTGGCAAATATTCATGTGTATTTCCATGACTTTCTCTCAACTCCCACACTGAATTTTGAGACTACATTATATATTTATCGTGAATTATGATCATGTCCACTGGTCTTGTGACTTCATTATAGAGAAAATATTGATTTCTCAATAGATTCATTTTAGCCAGATTTAACAATGTATTTTAGAGATAAGTTCAGCGTGATGGTAAATTTTGGCTACAATAGTTACTGTACTATATATCTCCACCTAGCTCTGTATTGGCAACCCTGGTGGCATAGTAGTTAAGTGCTACCACTGCTAACCAAAGAGTCGGCAATTCGATCCGCCAGGCGCTCCTTGGAAACTCTATGGGGCAGTTCTACTCTGTCCTATAGGGTCACTATGAGTTGGAATTGACTCGACGACACCAGGTTTAGTTTGGTTTTGGTTTAGCTATGTATTTGTTAATTTCGTAGGTGAAAAGTTGGAAATTGTTTCTGTTTCTACTCCTGCTCACAGCCAAATTAACCAGCATGTTTCCAATCCATTTCCCCACCCTGGCTGTTTTTTTTTTTTTTTTTTTTAGTAGATCGCCAGGCCTTTCTTCCCACGTACCTTCGTGTGTACGCAAACCTCCAATCTTTAGCTTGGAGGCGGAACACGCTAATCATTTGCACCACCCGGGGACTCCCTCAATCCATTTTTAGTCACAATAAAATATAACTTTTTACAGATGTTAATGAACATGATACATACTATGGAGATAAACATTCAGCAAAGGGAAAACCTTTAACACTTTGCACTAGGAGATAACAAATAATTTTAAATTTTATTCTGTGTTCTATCATCAGCAGATAATTATCTTAGCATTATTTTCCTAAGAACTGTGATTGACTTTTGATAATATAACCATAAAAATATATTTGTTGTATTTTTTGACCAAAAATAAAAATTTGACAGAGGAGAAGGGGAAGTCTGTTCTCTCAGTTTTGTTATCGAGCAGTTGCATAACATCAATATATTATATATCTGTGATCATATGTGTAAAAGATTATATCTTGTCTGATTATGAGTTCCAGGAAGGCAGAAAATTGTCTGTTCATCAATATAATGCCTTCAATGTCTGGAAAAGTACCTGGCTCATAGTGGGCTCTCAAATATTTGTTGAATAATTATTGAGTTTTTCTTACATGGCTTTTTTAAGCCTCAGTGTCCTGTCTTTAAAGTGACAATTAGACTAAATAGTATCATTCATTCTTAAATTTGACTGACTTAATAATAAAAATGTATTTCTAAATTACACTTATCCAGTGGAGTTCACAAAAATATTTGACATTGATTTTAAAAATCATTATTTAGAAAGTATTTTACCTTATATAAAGTCAGCAGCATGTAGTTCTAGATTTACTCTCCTGACATTTGCATATATTTTCTAGTAAAATAAAATTTGCTTACATTTTATTATCATGTTGAAAAAAAAACACAAAAATCTACACTTAGGAAAAATATATATTACAACTGATAATTTAAAGCCATATGTCAGATATATTACAATCAAATTAGTCCTCTGGGGATGTGAATAACATTTGTGATTTTCACCAATAATGCAATTATACCAATAATGCTTTTAAGAAATAAGGTGTAAAGGATTGATTAAAGTGTGGGTCAAATAATTATTCCCAATGTAATATTCTAGACTCCACAATGTTACTACTGAGAGAAAATGAATGCCCACTTGTATGAATTAATTATTGCATTATATTTGGTAAATGGCTTAGCTATAGGGAAAAATATTTTGGATGGATTTCTAATGAAAGAGAAAAAGTTATAAAACCATGTGAATCATGTTATGAGACTCAATATTTTATAACTTTGAAAAGCTGATGTAAATAAAAATTAGATATTTTAAAAGAAAGCAAGAAGTAGGTGAATTTTTTTTTTTTGTAACATAAGATTATATCTAGACCAAAGAAATACAGCAGGTATTGAGTTTTTGAACTCAGGAATGTTCAGACATGCTAATGGTTTTTGTGTGCACCTTCTTTTGTTGTAGGGTATAGCATGCTGCCCAACAAAATCCATCTCTGTCAGGACCTGAAAGTGCTGGGTATTGCACTGATAACTCTTTGTAAAAGGCTCACCAATCACAGGAGAGGAAAAGCTACCAAACTTTTTTTTGTGGAAAAAAATTATTTGGGAGTTTTCAGAAATACACAGTGAAATAAATGACTAAGGAAGTATGAATAATTTAAAAATTAGTTATCTGTGGATTTTGGTTATTATTGCTGTTCAAAATTATTGTTTTGAGCAATTCCCTGTTCCCTTTGATGTTGCTTTTTTCAGTAAATATGAGCAGAAATGTATCATCTTTTTGGGCAAAAACTTTAAGAAGCAGCACCAAGTTTTCCTCTGCTTCGACAAAAAAAGTCTGGTAGATAGGCCTTCATTAGAATGGGTTCTTGAGTAGTTTCAGTGAGCAATTTCTCCCCACTCACTGCAATTGGACTTAACATGTGTGATAAATCAGCCTTATTTTGTTAAGCCATTAAGATGTGAAGATTGTTTCTTACTGTGTCATAACCTAGTTTATCCTGACTAATAAAAGATGATATATATGTACATGTATATATATATTAATCAGAGTTAGATTTTAACAGGAAGTATGAAAGCAATCTTATCCCTGGACGTTTATCCCAAAGAAATGAAAGCCTATGTTCACATCAAGACATATACACGAATATTCACAGCAACTTTATTTGTAGAGCCAAAAACTGGAAACAGATTAGATGTCCTTCAACAAGTAAATGGTTAAAACAAACCTGGGTACCTACCTACCACGACTTAACATGCAATAAAAAGAATACCCAGGACTTGGATGGATCTCTGGGAAATTATGTTAAATGAAAAAGGCCAGTCCCAAAGGTTACATAGTATATGAATCCATTTATATAGCATTTTTTAAATGGCAAAATTATAGAAATGGAAAAACAGAACAAATTTTTGACTCCCAGGGGTTAGGAATACAGGGTGGGCCAGGGGGACTTGGTGAGGTAAGGAGTGGGGAGAGCCATGATTGTGGTTATAGTAGGGCAACACTAATATCCTTGTAGTGATTGAACTGTTCAGGATCTTGACTGTGGTGGTGCATACATGACCTACACATGTAATATAATTGTAAAGAGCTAAACACACACACACACAAATAAAAGTGGGGAAAGCTGAACAAGATGTGTGGATTGTGTCAATGTTAATATCCTGATTGTGATATTATACTATACTTTATGCAAGTTATCATTGGGGTTATTCAAGATTTCCTTATATCCCTACAACTGAATGTAAATCTTCAACTATCTCAATATAAATTTCAGTGAAAAATAAGCTCATTTCAAACATTCTCAATATGGCCTAATTGGCACTGTTTACTTGAAACGTTGAGAACTTAATGGTATTTCTGATATGCATAGAAAATAAACAGATCATGCAGTGGAGTATTACTAAGGATTCACTTGATTTTTAAGGTCTGTTTTTATATTACCATTTACTTCTTTATAAGTATCTGATTAATTTTTAGAACTATTATTATGGTTTTGTCTAGGCAGAATAAAAAAGAGAAAAATTACTTCTTGAAAATTCCATATTAATTTTTTAGATGCTAGAGATGTCATAGCAAACTATGTTACATATGCATGCACCAGTGGAATCTTTGGGTAAATCAGTAAGAAAACAAACGGATTTGTTGAGATCATGTGCAGGATCTTATGTTTCAAGAATTTTAAAGAGATTCAAATACAAATTAGAAATTTATTTTCCCTAAAATTAGTATTTCCTCTTAAATTATGATTAGATATACTAGAATAAATGTGATATATCAAGATCATGATCCCTCTGTAATTTTCTACTGGCAGATAATTTATATGATACATATACAATTATAAATTAATATATCAATGATTTTTTTCCCAAAGGTAAAATATATTTAGGTTGAATTTCACCAGAAAAGGTTAGACAGAGTATTAATCACTGTATATTACAGAGAATTGTGTGTGGCAAGTCAGCAGTGCACCAATCAGAATACTGCATTTCTGCTAAATGGGAACTAAAATAGATTTGGTTTGACAATTGTATTTTTTTCTTTCTTTTAGAAAAAGAACCACATAAATAGATTTCTTTATTTACTGGCTGTCAGAAGAATATGATTAAATCAATCATAATGTTTGACTCATGGAACACTATTATCATTGAATCACATGTGGTATCTTAGGCTGGGTTCTCTAGAGGAACAAAACCAGTGAAGTGTATATATATAAATATCTATAGTGTCGTTTATTTCGAGGAAATGGCTCACATGGTTGTAGAGACTGACAAGAACCAATTCCACATGTCAGGCATCAGGCTAGAGGCTTTTCATGACTCACATGGTTGCAGGGGCTGATGAACCCAAAATTAGCAGGTCAGGTAAAAGGCTGCTGGTTTATGGGGTTAAGGGAGCTGACAAATCCCCAAATGTGCATGTAAGGTGGCAGGCTGCTGGCTCAGGACCCATGAACTGGACATCAAAGGATGACGAGTCAGTGCAGGATCCAGAATGAGTGAGCTTTGCCAGATTGTGCATATATATCAGATGCAGGCCACACTCCTTACGTCAGATCACAAAATGGAGAATAAGTACATAAGATGAGAATCGTGGCCTAGCCAAGTTGACACATAACATTAGCCATCACAGTCTATCCTTTGTTAACTTGGCACCTATACAAATCTCCTTAAACCATACATAATCTCTAAATAAGCACTATTATAAAGTCATACTTCTGCCTAACATGATACAACTAACGTGTACAACTGAAAACACACTAGCCCCATTTATACCTTATATTTTATAATAAGCAATAGAATAAGACAGGGAAAAAATATTTGCCATATATATATTGTAATTGTATGTATATATATATATATACACACACACACACATAACAAAACAAGGAAGAAAAACTCAACAATTACAGTCTTCATTTCTGCAACTGGTCACCAGAGCTGGTATTTAGAACCACCTTCTCTTACTACCCATTCCGTATTCCTTTTGCACACAGAAAACACCTCATCTGGTCATGGCTCTTTGCCTGGCAGGGTGACCCAAACCTTCATTCCTTAAGGATCTGGGCCATTATTAGTCATGTTGGAATTGGGTTGCTGTAGTTCTCCATTGACTTTAATCACAGGGCGAGGTAGTACTAAAAGATGCCCTAAGGTATCTCCTGTATTCCAAGTAGACCTTAGTGAATAGAAGCCCATGTTGCTGAGCCTATGCATAACCTCCATCCCTGTCACCATACCCATTTTTTAAATGAGCCCTTTGAGCAATGAAAGGAATGAGGGAAAAGAGGATGAGTGGTTTCCACAGAACCTGTCATCCTATCCATTTGATTTTTAAAATCCAACTCTGCTTAGGTCACGCTTTAGTGAGCATTTACATGAAACAAAAATATCCACTTCTTTGGCCCATTCAGAGAGGTCGACCTGCATACCTCTTTCCCATATCTCCTTGTCACCAGTTTTCCAATCAAGTTCTTTCCAATTTGCCAACCATCCAGCCAAACCATTAGCCACAGTCCATGAGTCAGTATATAATCATATATCTGGCCATTTCCCCTTCCAAGCAAAGGGAACAACCAGGTGCATTGCTCAAAGTTCTGCCCATTGGGAGGATTTCCCTTCACCACTGTCCTTCACGTAGGTTCCAGAAAGGCTATGCAGTGCTGCCACTGTCCACTTTCATGTGGTGACTGCACATTGAGCATAACCATCTGTAAGACAGGCACTTATTTTCTCTTCCTCAGTCAACTGATCATAAGGAACTCCCCATGAGGTCATAGGCACAGACGGGGAGAGGGAAAATAATGTGACAGGAGCAGAAACCATGGACATTTGAGTCACTTCCTTATGTAACTTACTTTTCCCTTCAAGCCTTGCTCCAGCCTGGCACTTCCTTTTAATGATGGAGTGCTGCTGTGCACATCTAATTTTATGACAACACCCTACAGGAATGCAATATTTCTTTTGGTTTACTATTTTCCTAAGTAAGGGCTGTTCTAATAGCTTCCACCTGGACTCTCCTACCATACTAGGCCTTACTCCACATGTCAGGGATCTAACGTAGGGATTCTGCCAGTTGCTGAGTATGTCTATTCCAATTATGCATTCTGGAACTGGGGAAATCAGTACAGGAGGGGTTCAGGAACCCGCTAATTTCCCTAAGCCTTTGGACATGTCTTTCTACAGTATACTTAGGTCTGGCTTTTCCACTTCATTTAGTGTACACCACCACTTAATCCATGCTTCAGTGAACCAACCAAATAAACTATTAGATTCTTTTCTAAACTTTTGAACTGAAACTTTGAATGAAGAATCTATGCTTAGTGGGCCCATATCAATAAACTCAGACTGATCCAACTTTGTGTTCCTTATACCTTCCCACATTCTTAATAGCCATTCCCACATGTATACCCCAGGTTTCTGTTTTTATATGTTAGAAAAATCAAGCAGTTTTTCAAGAGTGTAGCATACTTCATCCCGGGTTATACTTTGTACTTCACGTCTTGGGCTTACTGGGATTTAAGTCTGGTTATAAGCCTAGAAGCAAAAATGGGTGGTGTGGGTGGGTCCTAGGAACATTCAGCAATGTCTTATAAGGCATCTGCCTCAGGTGTTGCCCCAGGCAATGCCCCAGACAAAGCCTCAGGTGATATTTCAGACAAAGGCTCTTCAAACACAGCTGGGTTAATTTTATCTGATGGAGGTCGAAGGGATAACGGTTTTACTGGCAATGGTGGAGGAAACCCTGGTGGCATAGTGGTTAAGAGCTACAACAGCTAACCAAAATATCAGCAGTTCAAATTCACCAGGTGCTCCTTAGAAACACTATGAGGCAGTTCTGCTCCGTCCTGTAGGGTCACTATGAGTCAGAATTGACTCGACGGCAGCGGGTTTGGTTTTTGGTTTGGAGACAGTGGCATAGCAGACAAAGACAGAGTAAACTCTTCAGTTGTGAATAAGAGGGCTGGTTCTCTTGGCAGGGGTGATTGAATGGAATTTAGGGGCTCAGTGTCCTCAGCTTCTTGAAAAACTGCCCACATGTCCCCGTTCCAAGTTTCAGAATGCCATTTCTTCCCAATTATGCCCTCACTTTAAGACACTATTTGAGGTTGGGAATTCAACTGACGTTCTAATTCAGCCACTTTTACAATAAGAGTTTGGGTTTGGTCTTCAGCAATATCAGCTTTGTTACTATAAGAAATAAGGCTTTCTTTAAGGACAAAAGTAAGAATTTTCAGGTCTTTTATGCAGTACCTGATAGGTAACTCTGAAGCCCTGGACTCATCTCTTTCTTTCACCACTTTGGCTAGTGAAAACAGCACCAAGCAACTAACCTTTGTATTTGTCTCAGTTTGACAGAAATGCTGAAAGGCGTCAAATGCACAATCACCAGAGCCTTGTTTATCACACATATCTGATGCAATGGTGGTGATATTTTACATATTTCTACTGCCCCCTCACACCATGGATTTTTTTTTTTTTTTTGACTGCCCCCTCATACCATGGATTAGCAGTCCCTCTTCCCTACCGGAATTAGAGTCATCAGTGTGTTTAGGTCTAGCCAGACTTGAGAACAGATTCAGAAAACTCATCCATGAAGATTTTGTTCCTCTAGAGTTACTCTCAGTATCCAATGTTTTAGGCTGGGTTCTCTAGAGGAACAAAACCAGCGAAGCATATATATATAGAGAGAGAGAGAGGTTTGTTTCAAGGAATGTCTCATGCAGTTGTGGACACTGGCAAGTCCCAAATACGTGGGTCAGGCGTCAGGCTAGAGGCTTTTTATGATTCACGTGGTGGCAGGGGCTGATGAACCCAAAATTGGCAGGTCAGGCAGAAAGCTGCTGCTCATGTGGCTGCGGGAACTGGCGAATCCCAAAATCTGTAGGTAAGGTGGCAAGCTGCTGGCTCATGTCCCAAGAACCAGGGGCTAGAGGATGATGAGTCAGATGCAGAATCCAGAGTGAGTGAGCTTTTCCAGAACATCCATATATATATTGGATGTAGGCAACGCTCAGAGGAAAGTCCCCTTACATTATATCACAAAATGGAGGATAATTACATAATAATGAGAATTATGGCCTAGCCAACTTGATACATGTCATTAACCATCATACATGGGTTACTCCTATTTCATTTTCTTTATTTCATAATGCAAAAGAATATAAGGAACACTCTTGAAGCCACTGCCCAACTCAAGAATTGGAGCAGTATTTATAATGCTCACCTACCTATATATTCTTTCAAGGAGCCCTGGTGGCACAAACAGTTAAGCACTTGACTGCTAACTGAAAGGTTAGTGGTTTGAACCCGCTCGGTGGCTCCATGGGAGAAAGACTTGATGATCTGTTTCCGTAAAGATTACAGCCAAGAAAACCCGTGAGGGAGTTCTACTTTTTTACATTATGAAGTTGACTCATGGCGCACAAAACAGTAACAGCCATAGGCTGGGAGTCTGCTGGCTGTGTTTGAACCACCAACTTTTCAGTTAGCAGCTGAGCGCTTCATCATTGCACCACCAGGTCTCCTTTCTGTGAGGAAAAAAAGTTCTTTTAACTACAGTGAATATTTAGAGAAAATCTTATGTATATTTATAGATATGTGTACATGTATATTTACACTGAATGTAAAAGAGGTACTAATAACCAATTAGAAAAAAAGTCAGGCTATTAGTTTAAATGGAAAAGAATAAAACTCGTAAATGCATTTTTTAGAAAGGTAGGATTTTAATGCCCATATACATGTAAAATTTTGCTATTCTCTTACTCAGTCATCATTTTGACCAAAAAGCGGGGGGTAACCTTAAGTAAAATGCTAGTTAGCATAGTCATGTACTGTTAGTAGAGGTAAACGGGCAGACTTTTGACACAGAAATTTGCGTTTTTGCAAAATTTAAAATGAGCATGCTGTCTTTGACTAGGGCAATTTCTTCTCTGAATACACCTTAAAGAAATATTCTTACTTATATATAGGATATGTATGTAGGATTTCTACACCAATATTATTTTAGTATTATAAAAATAGAAACTAGTTATAGGCCATCCAATGTGAGAACATTCAAATAAATTATTAAAAATGTATACTAAACATGCATCAATTAAAAAGAATAAGATATACTCTTCTGAAATGATATGAACAAACTCAGAGATGCAGTGCCAAATAATGAAAGAAGGAAGACCACAATAATTACTAAAATAGAATTTCATGTGTTTAAAACACGTACACATTTGTGTGGCCACGTGAACATGTGTTTGTACGTGTATGTTTATGCATATTTATGCTTGAATTTTGTCCCCATGTGTATTAATAAATAGAGGACAGGAGGGATATATATCAAGCTGATTAAAAAAAAAAAAAAAAAGGATTTTGGAGAGAAAAGTGGAACTGAAAGTTTTGGCAAAAGTTGTTTGTATTTTTGTGCTATATTACTATTTGTGCTTTAATGATTTTATAAGGAGAATTTAATGCTAGTCTAAATTTGAAAAATAATCATAGATTAAAAAAAAAAAGACAGCTGGGTTTTCATAATTCTGAAAATGTATTTGCCCATCCAGTAAACTCCTCCGTAATAAGTGATTATTGCACAATGATGTGTAACCACCATTATGTGTGATGTATAGGAGCAAATGTATCTGAACAGGTGTAATAGCTCCTTTGCCTCCCCACTTTGGACAAATGATATTGGTTTTTCTTACTGAGAGCAGTTAGATTAGAAAGAACAGTCTCCTAAACTGGACTACATGTTCCATTAAGTAATAAATCCAACAATGCTCATAGTTAAGAGCCTTTTAATGTGAATTTGAGTGCTCTCTTTTAATACTTTTCTACTGTAATTGGAGCCGCTCTTCTTCAGTTGGGTAGTGTATTCAAACTCCTTCCTTACATGCTTTGCCCAGTACAGCTAAGTTCTATATCTATTTTCAATATTGTCTTTCATTCCGAGCATTGTAATATTCCATATATTATAGATTGGATATCATTGGGAGTACTGGAGAAGCAGGTCTAGATATCAGATGTGTAAAGGGGATTATACGAAAATAAAGCTTTAATTATTTTTTATATTTGTCTATAGGTAGTTATTGTGAGACTTTTAAAATGTGCCCTTCTCCTGACTCTTTTCCATTAATTGAAAAAGACACCTTTGGAGAACTTCTTGCTGAAACAGCAATATACTAGTAAAACACTCATTTCTGGTCTGTTGATGCAAATATTGAATTGTCTTACTGATTTTCCAGATGCTGCTCTGTGTAGGATATTGGCATTATCATAGTGCCGGGAACTGAGAAATTTTGGAGAACACTGATTGCCAACTGCACATCTGCCCAAGGTCAGCCTTCCAAGTATGGTTGCCAGCATAGAACTTTTTCTGGTTTAGTTTTCTGAGCTACAGTAGAAAATTGCTGTCTACTCTTGTTTGTGAAAAGTGAAAACTAATCTTCACAGATTCCTCTTATGCTATCTCTCATGGTGTGCCAGAGAACATTCTTGTGACTGTACTGGGCATTTGATCTCACAGCATCGATCACATGGATTTGCATGCCATCCTTTCTAGAGCACATACAAAAATACTGGACTATTTTTCTGGACACCAAAGATGTGAAGTAATAGGGTCTCCTTTGTCTTTGAGCTTTCAGGAAAACTCAAAGTTTGAATTTTGAAAAAAGGTGTTACTAAATATAGACACAAGGGTAGATGAATTGCCTAATATTTTAGACTTTGATCTAATTGAGAAAAACTCCAAATTTCAAACTATGCATATAACTGTCAAATGTGATTGAATTGGTCAATTGTAGTTAAGGACACAGTAACACAGTAACATGGGATATTTTGAGATTTGGGGGGATTACTGGAGAGTATTTTTAATTTAGTTTTTCTCTCCTATTTCCCATAACTCTTGCAAATTTACGCTGGTAGTTTCCTAATTAATTATTTGAAAGACCTTTAGTTCCAAAATATTTTAGGTAAAGACAAAGTGAAGAGAATTTACCTTTAAACTCCTATTATCTTCTCCTAGAGAATCAAACTAAAGCAATAATAACTTCAACTTTTATGTTTTATACATCATGTTACACTCTAAGGAGTGATTGATTTTTTGAAGACTAACTTTGTGCTTTAAATGCATGCAAAACTACTTTGATTTTCACCTCGTGCGTAAGTGACTTGCCAAAACTGGTCAGATTTCAAATAGTGGAACACTTCAAAGAAAGGGGAGCCTGCAGAGTAGGAGACACAAAGAAAATTAGGATCATTTATTTAAGGAAAGAATTATGGGGCAAAACACTGAGGTCATCATTAGGAAAGACTTTGCTTCAGTGTGGATTCTATTTACCATATCTTCTAAAGTGATGGCATTTCTTTCAGAATTTTCACTGACATGGCTTCCTAGCTCTTATAAATAGCAACATTTATGCACACCTTGTATTTTGTAAAATCTTTTTCCTATTAGATACTAATGGCACCCTTATTCTGACATTAGTGTTTCTCAGGGTACTGAATTCCACTGGAAGATCAAGGTTATACTTTAATGAGTAGATCTCAGTTGCTTTCAAGAAAAATCAAAAAGTGGGGATATGGAGAACTGGGAAAGATGATGGTGAGATTCATTTTTTTTTTTTTTAAATTATTGTACGTAAAATAACCCAGAAAATGTGGAAAATTGCATATATTCTTGCCCTTCTCCAAGGGATGCAGATTTCATAAATCCAAAGTGGAATATAGAAATCTGAATTTGTAATGAGCACCCCAATAGTTTGTGAGGAGCCCTGGTGGTACAGTGGTTAAAGTGCTAAGCTGCTAACCGAAAGATGAGCAGTTCGAACTTACCAACCATTCCACAAGAGAAGGTCTGCTTCCTTAAAGATTTACAGCCTTGGAAATCCTACGGGACAGTTCTATTCTCCCGTACGTGTCTGTCAGTTTGCCGTACTGTGGGGCTTATGTGTTGCTGTGATGCTGGAAGCTATGCCACCGGTATTCAGATACCAGTAGGGTCACCCATGGAGAACAGGTCTCAGCTGAGCTTCCAGGCTGTCAGACTAGGAAGAAGGAGCCGGCAGTCTACTTCTGAAAAGCATTAGCCAGTGAAAACCTTATGAATAGCAGCAGACATTGCCTGATATATTGCTGGAAGATGAGCCCCCAGGTTGTAAGGCACTCAAAAGATGACTGGGGAAGAGCTGCCTCCTCAAAATAGAATCAACCTTAATAACATGGATGGAGTAAAGCTTGCGGGACCTTCATTTGCTGATGTGGCACAACTCAAAATGAGAAGAAACAGCTGCAAACATCCATTAATAATCGGAACCTAGAATGTATGAAATATGAATCTAGGAAAATTGGAAATCATCAAAAATGAAATGGAACACATAAACATCGATATCCTAGGCATTAGTGAACTGAAATGGACTGATATTGGCCATTTTGAATTGGACAATCATATAGTCTACTATGCTGGGAATGACAACTCAGAGAGGAATGGTGTTGCATTCATTGTCAAAAAGAACATTTCAAGATGTATCCTGAAGTATAACGCTGTCAGTGATAGGATTATACCCATACGCCTACAAGGAAGACCAGCTAATACAACTATTACTCAAATTTATACACCAACCATTAGGGCCAAAGATGAAGAAATAGAAAATTTTTATTAGCTGCTGCAGTCTGAAATTGATCAAACACGCAATCAAGATGTATTGATAATTACTGGTGATTGGAATGTGAAAGGTGGAAACAAAGAAGAAGGATCAGTATTTGGAAAATATGGTCTTGGTGATAGAAACAATGCCGGAGGTCGAATGATAGAATTTTGCAAGACCAACGACTTTTTCATTGCAAATACCTTCTTTCACCAACATAAACGGTGACTATACACATTTTTTTTTATACACATGAACCTCACCAGATGGAACATGAATAAATCAAATTGACTACATCTGTGGAAAGAGACAATGGAAAAGCTCAGCATCATTAGTCAGAACAAGGCCAGGGGCAGACTATAGAACAGACCATCAATTGCTCACATGCAAGTTCAAGCTGAAACTGAAGAAAATCAGAGCAAGTCCATGAGAGTGAAAATATGATCTTGAGTATATCCCACCTGAATTTAGAGACCATCTGAATATCTATTTGAAGCATTGAACACTAGTGACCAAAGATGAGACGAGTTGTGGAATGACATCAAGGAGATCATACATGAAGAAAGCAAGAGGTCGTTGAAAAGACAGGAAAGAAAAAAAAGACCAAGATGGATATCAGAGGAGACTCTGACACTTGCTCTCGAACGTCAAGCAGCTAAAACAAAAGGAAGAATTGATGACGTAAAAGAACTAAACAGAAGATTTCAAAGGGCAGCTCGAGAAGTTAAAGTATTATAATGACATGTGCAAAGAGCTGGAGATGGAAAACCAAAAGGGAAGAACAAGCTCAGTGTTTCTCAAGCTGAAAGAACTAGAGAAAAATTCAAGCCTCAAGTTGCAAGAGTGAAAGATTCCATGGGGAAAATATTAAACGACACAGGAAGCATCAAAAGAAGATGGAAGGAATATACAGTGTCATTATACCAAAAAGAATTAGTCGATGTTCAACCATTTTAAGAGGTGGCATATGATCAGGAACCGATGGCACTGAAGGAAGAAGTCCAAGCTGCTCTGAAGGCACTGGTGAAAAACAAGGCTTCAAGAATTGATGGAATATTAATTGAGATGTTTCAACAAACAGATGCAGCGCTGGAGGTTCTCACTTGTCTATGCCAAGAAATATGGAAGATAGCTTCCTGGCCAACTGACTGGAAGAGATACATATTTATGCTGATTCCCAAGAAAGGTGATCCAACAGAATGTGGAAATTATAGAACAATATCATTAATATCACACACAAGCAAAATTTTGCTGAAGATCATTCAAAAACAGCTGCAGCAGTATATTGACAGGGAACTGCCAGAAATTCAGGCCGGTTTCAGAAGAGGACATGGAACCAGGGATATCACTGCTGATGTCAGATGGATCCTGGCTGAAAGCAGAGAATACCAGAAGGATGTTTACCTGTGTTTTATTGACTATGCAAAGGCATTTGACTGTGTGGATCATAACAAACTATGGATAATGTTGCAAAGAATGGGAATTCCAGAACACTTAATTGTGCTCATGGGGAACCTTTACATAGATCAATAGGCGGTTGTTCGCACAGAACAAGGGGATACTGACTGGTTTAAAGCAGGAAAGGTGTGTGTCAGGGTTGTATTCTTTCACCATACCTATTCAATCTGTATGCTGAGCAAATAATACGAGAAGCTGGGACTATATGAAGAAGAATGGGGTATCAGGATTGGAGGAAGACTCGTTAACAACCTGCGTTATACAGATGACACAACCTTGCTTGCTGAATGTGAAGACGACTTGAAGCACTTATTAATGAAGATCAAAGATCATAGCCTTCAGCATGGATTGCACTCAACATAAAGAAAACAAAAATCCTCACAACTGGACCAATGAGCAACATCATGATAAGAGAAAAGATTGAAGTTGTCAAGGATTTCATTTGACTTGGATCCACAATCAACAGCAGTGGAAGGAGCAGTGAAGAAATCAAAAGATGCATTTCATTGGGTAAATCTGCTGCAAAGGACCTACCTCTTCAAAGTGTTGAAGAGCAAACATGTCACCTTGAAGACTAATGTGCGCCTGACCCAAGCCATGGTATTTTCAATCGCATCATATGCATGTGAAAGCTGGACAATGACTAAGGAAGACCGAAGAAGAATTGACACCTTTGAATTGTGGTGTTGGAGAAGAATAGTGAATATGCCATGGACTGCCAAAAGAACAAAGCAATCTGTCTTAGAAGAAGTACAACCAGAATGCTCCTTAGAAGCAAGGATGGTGAGACTGCGCCTTACATACTTTGGACATGTTGTCAGGAGGGATCAGTCCCTGGAGAAGGCCATCATGCTTGGCAGAGTACAGGGTCACTGGAAGAGAGGAAGACCCTCGATGAGGTGGATTGACACAGTGGCTGCAACAATGAGCTCAAGCACAACAACGATTGTAAGGATGGCGCAGGACTGGGCAGTGTTTCGTTCTGTTGTACGTGGGGTCGCTATGAGTTGGAACGGACTCGACGGCACCTAACAACAGCAATAGTGCTACTCTACGGGAGTATTTCTTTTTTTTTTTTAATCCCAATAGTATATCGAATGCATTTTGAGAAACTTTGGCCAGTAAGGAGTGAGAATTGTTTCCTATTTTTGTATGTTATTTTTAGATGTCAACAATTTTTTTTTTTTAATGCTAGAAAGCATGTCAATTAACTGTACTCAAAATGTATCAAATAGTGAGCTTACGGGAGGGGATTCCAAGACAAGCAAGAATGGGAAGAATAGAATCTCACTTTACTGCAGTTGGAAGCACAGGATTCAATTTGACCAAGGAATAGAAGGTAGCCTTTCTATAACGTCTCTGTGAAAGTCCATAACACGTTACATTTTGGTCCAGAGTGATGTGGTTCAAAAGCTTCTAGAGAGAACTAAGGACAAGTTATCAGAAAGTTCTCATTTTGAAGACATTTAATGGCCACTAATGACCTTTTGAAAATAAAATATAATAATGAATGTACTTTTAAGGTCCACACATATAATCAAGACTACGCAGTTTTTTAAGCAACACTTATAATGTGAATTTAAATTATTTCGTGGAGCAAAATGACAAGCTAAGTGAGAAGCCACATTAACATTTGGATTTCAGAGATCAGGTATGGATGGTTTCTTCTGATCAAAGGAATCAATTCAGGAAGGTAGTTCAAATCCAACGTTCAGTCATATGAGAGAAAGCTGTTTCGAATTTGAAAACAAATGAGACACACAGAACTTGCTGCAGACAAAGCCTGTGTTGCAGAAGTCTCTTAAAGCCTCATAAGAATGTTGCTTATTATTGTCAGTTAACTTTCCATTTTTAAATTTGTTGATCCCCAGCATTGGGCAGTCACAGAACAGAACATGGTTTTTAAAGTGCTAGTTCCTACTGAGTGAATGTGTGATTTTCTTAAAGGCATAAAATAAAGACCTATATCAGGAACTCGGTCTACATAAGCCATCTTAGGAAAAGTAGAGACATTCAACAACAAGATCTCTAACAGCAGAACGTGGTGGATCACCATTCAATGGAGGTTTCAGAGAGACTGGTATTGTTACTCACATACATTTTCTTCCTAAGTAGAAAATTGGGACCACAATTTCCCCATGGCATTTTCTTCACAATTTAGATTTAGCATAGTCTCCTTTTGCCATTTACAATTCCCTGCTTACATTTAATATTTATGCAATGCTGAATTAAAATCCTGGAGTTCTGCTCTTGTTCATTTGTTGTGTGTTTGGGGAAAGCTGTGCAGAGTTCAATAGAATATGAAAGTACACTATACTGTACTTATTATGAGCATAGCTGCTAACTGATAGACTATCTTGGGAAATAAACTTCCTTTTCCAGCAGTGTATCCTTATTTTCTCTTACCAGCTTATAGTTCTTTTATTTTCTTCTGTGAATGCAAGTTGTTTTGGAAAAAGATGGTAGATAAACAAACTTTTCTGTAAACTATTCCAGTGCTGCATCTGTTTGTCAAAACATCTCAGTTGGTATTCCATCAATTCCTGGAGCCTTGAAAAATATTTGTTAACAATTGTTCATATGCCTCCCCCAATGATTTCCCCCCAATCTCATTAGTAGTTTTTAACTCCTTCAACCTATCATAAGTTGTGAATAGACCACTGCCTGATGCTTGCCATGAGTAGTTTTGTCTCTTAATGACATTCTGCCAGGCCTTAAATATTCTTATTATGGAGTCCTTCCTACTTTATGCATGACAATATCTCTGATTTTATTTTTTCCTGAAAGACTGGCCAACAGCTTTGCCTAATTCTGTCTTTTCACAGTATCTTTTCCGTGTCTAGATCTATAATACATACATGGTAGATGTCAAAGACCAATGCCCTCTCCGTTCCCCCACCCCCCAAAAAACTCTTCTTTAATTCTGCATGATCAGGAATCTCTTTCTTCTAGAAACTTCACTTCTAACTTTTTAATAAAACTAAAAAAAAAAAGCAAAAATCTTAGAATACCAAGGCCCTCTTAAGAGAGAATGTTGCTCAGAGTTTAGGAGCTATGAGAAAATCCTGGATCTTAATCTCAGTACAACCTTTTATAGTTATGAGACCAGAGTCAAGATGCTTAACTTCTCTCAACCTCAGTTAACTTTTTTCAAAAATATACATAACAATGCCTAGGTAATTTGATTGAATTAGATATACGTGTATAGAATATAGTGCACATTGCCCACTGTCCTCCCTATTAGTTGACTCAGTAAATTGTAAAAGTTCACACATCTAACTGGTGGTAGTGAAAGAGCTATCCCTTCTCATTCTATAACTAAGATTATCTTAGTTTCTAAGAAAATATGAAAGCAAGATTTCACCTCTTTATTCATCTTATTACTCCTAATTAGTAGTTGGTGGTTATTTTTTACTGTACAGGTTTACATATGTGATCTACTATGTGAAAGTATTTTAACTTTTTGCTTATACTGAATAGTATATATTAAGTCTCTTCTGACTTAATATATACTATATTAAGTGTATACTAGAGACTCTGAAAGAGACTCTGAAACTTGCTCTTGAACGGCAAGTAGCTAAAGCAAAAAGAAGACATGAGGAAATAAAAAGTTGAACAGAAGATTTCAAAAGGAGGCTCTAGAAGACAAAGTATAGTATTATAATGACATGTGTAAACACCTGGAGAAGGAAAACCAAAAGGAAGAAATTGCTCTACGTTTCTCAAGCTGAAAGAACTGAAGGAAAAATTCAAGCCTTGAGTTGCAATATTGAAAGAATCTGTGGGGAAATATTCGGCCACACAGGAAGCATCAAAAGATGATGGAAGGAATACACAGAGTCACTATACCAAAAAGAACTGGTCGGTGTTCAACCATTTCAGGAGGTAGCATATGAGCAGGAACCAATGTTACTGAAGGAAGGAGTCCAAGCTGCACTGAGGGCACTGGTGAATAACAAGGCTCTAGGAATTGATGGAATACCAAGTGAGATGTTTCTACAAATGGATGCAGCACTGGAAGTACTCATTCGTCTATGCCAAGAAATTTTGAAGACAGCTACCTGGCCAACTGACTGGAAGAGATCCATATTTATGCCTATCCCCAAGAAAGGTGATCCCACTGAATGCGGAAATTATCAAACAGTATCATTAATACCACACGGAAGTAAAATTTTGCTGAAGATTGTTCAAAAGTGGCTGCAGCAGTATATCAACCAGGAACTGCCAGAAATTCAAGTTGGATTCAGAACAGAATGCAGAACCAAGGATATCATTGCTGATGTCAGATGGATCCTGGCTGAAAGCAGAGAATACCAAAAAGATTTTTACCTGTTTTATTGACTATGCAAAGGCATTCAGCAGTGTGGATCATAGCAAATTATGGATAACACTGCAAAGAGTGGGAATTCTAGAACACTTAATTTTGCTCATGAGGTACCTGTACATAGATCAAGAGGCAGTTGTTAGGACAGAACAAGAGAATACTGAGTGGTTTAAAGTCAGGAAAAGTGTGTGTAAGTGTTCTATCCTTTCACCATACCTGTTCGATCTGTATGCTGAACAAATAATCTGAAATGCTGGACTCTATGAAGAAGAACGGTGCATCAGATTTGGAGGAAGACTATATTAACAACCTGCATTATGCAGATGACACAACCTTGCTTGCTGTAAGTGAAGAGGACTTGAAGCACTTACTGATGAAGATCAGAGACCAGAGCCTTCGGTATGGATTACACCTCAACCTAAAGAAAACAAAAATCCTCACAACTGGGCCGATAAGCAACAGCATGATAAATGGATTGAAGTTGTCAAGGATTTCATTTTACTTGGATTCACAATCAACACTCATGGAAGCATCAGTCGAAAAATCAAAAGATGCGTTGCATTGGGCAAATCTGCTGCAAAAGACCCCTTTAAAGTGTTGAAAAGCAAAGACTTCACCTAGAAGACCTAGGTGTACCTGACCCATGTCATGGTGTTTTCAATCACTTCATGTGCTTGTGAAAGCTGAAAGATGAATAATGAAGACTGAAGAAGAATCGAAGCCTGTGAATTGTGGCGTTGGAGAAGAATATTGAATATAACATGGACTGCCAAAACAACTAACAAATCTGTCTTGGAAGCACAGCCAGAGTGCTCCTTGGAAGCAAGGATAGTGAGACTACACCTCACATGCTTTGGATGTGTTATTAGGAGGGATCAGTCCCTGGAGAGTGACATCTTGCTTGGTAAAGTAGAGGGTCAGTGAAAAAGAGGAAGTCCCTCAATGAGATGGATTGACACAGTGAGTGCAACAATGGACTTAAGCATAGCAATTGTGAGTATGGAGCAGGACCAAACAGTGTTGGGTTCTGTAGTACATAGTGTCACGTTGAGTCAGAACAGACTCGCAGACAACTAACAACAATATATTAAGTAATTATTATTATTTGAATAGGATTTTTTATGTACAAAATGCACTTAGCATTCTTATATTCATCAATTTGACCTTTCCACTATTTATGAGCAACCTAGGAAAACTAGCACCTCTTTAAGTTTTTAAAAAACAAAGATGTCACCTTGAAAACTGAGGTGCGCCAGACCCCAAGCCACAGTGTTTTCAATCGTTTCATATACATAGGAAAGCTGAACGATAAATAAGGAAGACCAAAGAAGAAACAACACCTTTGAAATGTGGTGTTGGCGAAGAGCACTGAATATATCATAGACTGCCAAAAGAAGGAATAGGTCTGTCTTGGAAGTAGAACCAGAGTGCTCCTTGGAAGCATGGAGAGCGAGACTACACCTCACATACTTTGAACATGTTGTCAGGAGGGATCAGTCCCTGGAGAAGGACATCAAGCTTGGTAAAGTTGGAGGGTCAGTGAAAAAGGCCCTCTAAGAGATGGGTTAACAGTGGCTGTAACAGTAGGTGCAAGCATGGCATTGATTGTGAGGATGGCACAGGACCAGGCAGTGTTTTGTTCTGTTGTACATGTGGTCACTGAGTCAGAACCAATTTGACATCATCTAACAACAACAACAAAAATATATCAAAAAAAAAAAAAAGAGTTGAGATGGAATTATTTAAAAAGTTTACAATTTTTCATTTTTTAATTATTTTATTCCTGAGTGACTCTACGTCATTTTACATAGATATTTAGGCTTAGGATGAACCAACTCTGCTAAAATTCCTCCTCTTCTACATGTGAATTACTGATTCCCATGTGCTATGTGTAAGGTTTTGTGCAGGAATGATTGCTTCTTAAGACCAAACCTGGCTGACTGCCCAGCAGAATCATTTCAATGAAACATCTGTAGTTGAAGCAGCCTGAATTTTATGAGGCAAATGATGTACTGTAGTGATATATTTAATCGAGAAATTCATAATGTTAGAGGCATCTGTGTCTTATTAATGGCAAGTGGACACTTAATTTATGAAGATGTAAAAAAGGAGATTTTGCAATTCTTACGTACAAGTGACTCATTCACAGTCTACTGAATCAGTTCTATGTAGATTTGTTCTTCTACGGCTACCATTTTGTTGTTGTTTCTTATTTAAAGAGCATTTCAATAGAAACAAATAATTCAATGCAGGATAACCGACCTGTATATTCATGCTAGGCACTACATTGAAACTCTAAGAAAAAACTATTTTTTCAGGCTTGAGTAGAAAAAGAAATAACTGAAAAATATCACAAAGGAAATAATTGCTGGGTTTCTAACCAGAAATAGAGAAGTAAATCACTTGTATAAGCATCTAAGAATCGGAGGTGTTCTTTTCACTCACAGACATCTGTAGTTACAGTTACTATGGAAATATGGATTCCTGGTAGCCCAGAGGTTCAGAGATTGGCTGCTAAAAAAAAAGTCTGCAGTTCGAATCCACCAGCAGCTGCTTGGAAATCCTATGAGGCAGTTATACTGGGTCCTATAAGGTGACTATGAGTCTTCTTCCAAAGCCTGAGTTTTTACAACTAGAAAATGGTGATGGCTGTTTTATATATAGATAGGGCCCTTTATTCTAGCAATTGTGACTTCTTGGGGATTTCAGGATGACTTAAAACAGACAAAGGAAATTTGAGGTAATTTGTGAAGTTTTAGTTTCCATAAAATTGTATTTCGTAGGAGAGAGCCATTTGACAACTTGGGTATGTATCAGTGGAGTCCCTAGTGATCCAGAGATGACAAAAATCATTTCTCTTTCATGTGCAGCTGAAGGGGATGACCATCTTTCTTAGATGTCTATGTTCTGTAAGTGATATCCCTGGCAAGCAATTACTCCAGGTGTGTTCTTCCCACTGGAGAATTTGTGAAGCTAGTAGTAGCTTTTTACATTTTTGTATAGTCTCATAACACTTAACTTTTGCAAATGGGGGGACTCTGAGTCTCCGTCATGGTCATAAAAGTTTGTAAACAAGGTGGAACTGTGGTATTAATAGAGGTTTCCAAAATAAATAAGCAATGAAAGACTCAAAACAAAAAAAAACTGATACTGCATTCTAGGTATTATAAATACTCTAATTTTAAAAAATTTAGTGAGAATGGGGATGGAATAGAATTTCAAATCAGTCTCTCTCTCTTTTTTTTTTTTTTTAACTTTGTTCTGATCTTGTTTTTACTAAGCCTTTTTAACCTAAACACATCCTAACATATGGTACTTGATATATGCCTGCAGAAACAGTATGTGGTGAGTACTTCTTCAAGTGATTTGAATGAGAAGAAAAACGAAGATAAAGCACAATATCCTAAACACTGAGCTAGTTTTGGAAAGAGTTGTTTTAAAAATAAAATTCTGATTTAAAGCTTCATAATTAATCTAATTTTGAAAGCAAATTAATTATCTTTGTTGCTGATCAGTAGCAACATATAGTCTCATTAGACATTTATATTCAATTAAAATAGCACATGCTGTTTAACTAGGAACTGGACAGTGCAGAAAGATGATTGCTTCTAGCTGAGCTCTGTCTGAGTCTGCCCATAAAAATTAACACACTGAAGTGGAGCAATGCCATTTGTTGGACAAGCAAGATAACAGAGTCTAATGTACAGGTTGATTAAAATTCCATGTAATCACTTTGCCCACTCATTGTTCATTTACACATTCAGTTTATATTTTATATATTATACGTTTCTATATGTGCCATTTGATCATCCTTAGACTGTCTGTAAAAATATTCAAATATTTTCTGTGCTCTACAAACCAATGAAAGAGATAGTCCACATTATCTTTTGCAGCTTCACTCTCGGGTACCGGGCAAACACTGATAATTCGTTTGATATGTTTCTGAAACTGAGTTTTATTCAAACTCAGCAAACTTTCAGCTTTCTAAAAAATAGTATTTTTTTATTGTTGATATACAGAAGAGAAAATGAGGTACACATGGAAGAGTGAAATTTTGTTTGTGATAAGGGATATAAAGTAGAAGAAGGTAAGAACAGAGAGAATAACAGTGTGAATAGGTTCAGAGATTACCACAGAATAAATAAATTTTAAAAGAGAGAAATATACAAGGTGATTTAAGGAAATTCATTTAAAAGAGTGATAAATGATCAAAATAAGCAATATTTTCAGATTTATGAGCACCTACTTGCAGGGAATAATAGATAAGAAAAGTTGAAACTAGTGATAGTTTTTCAGAAAGACCCATATTTCAGAGACATTAGAAAGACAGATACATAGTTCTGCATGTATATCGTGCCAATAAATTTCTTGGTTTTGCTAACACACTATGGTTTTGTAAGAGGTCATCACTGTGAGAAGCCAGGTAACTTTTTTGTTGTTGTTGCAACTTTCTGTGATTCTACAATTATTTTAAAATAAAAAGCTAAAAAACAATTACAAGGCAAATGGAGAGAAATGGTTAAAAAATATGGAAGCTCAGTACCACTGCCATGGAAAGAGCTTGTAAAATCATATACATAGTCTGATGTATATATCCTTTTATATATGTATATACATACACATATATGTACACACATATATTTCAGAAATGTAAAAAAATCTGCATTAAACAAATATTTCAAAAATATTTGTTTTAGATAGATTACATTGATTGGTATATCACCTGTTGTTAGTTGCCATGCGTTGGTTCCAATTCACAGCAGCCCTATGTACAACAGGACGAAACACTGCCTGGTCCTGAGCCATCCTCACAATCTTTCTTATGATTGAGCCCGTTGCTACAGCCACTGTTTCAATCCATCTCATTAAAGGTCTTCCTCTTTTTCACTGACCCTCCACATTACCAAGCATGATGTCTTTCTCCAGGGACTGGTCCCTACTGATAGCATGTCCAAAGTACATGAGACGAAGACTTGCCATCCTTGCTTCTAAAGTATTCTGGCTATACTTCTTCCAAGATAGATTTGTTTGTTCTTCTGGCACCCCAGAAAAAACCCAGTGCCGTCGAGTCGATTCATGGACTAACAAAAAAATTCTTCTGGTAGTCCATGGTATATTCAACATTCTTTGCCGACGCCATAATTCAAAGGCTTCAATTCTTCTTCAGTCTTCCTTCTTCATTGTCCAGCTTTCACATGTGCATATGAGGTGAATAAAAACACCATGACTGGTGTCAGGCGCACCTTAGTCCTCAAAGTGACTCTTTGAGTTTTAACACTTTAAAGAGGTCTCTTGCAGCAGATTGGCCCAATGCAATACATGGTCTGATTTCTTGACTGCGGCTTTCATGGATGTTGATTATGGATCCAAGTAAAATTAAATCCATGACAACTTCAATATTTTTTCCATTTATCAAGATGCTCTTATTAGTCACAATGTGAGGATTTTCATTTATATTAAGGCGTAATCCAAACTGAAGGTTGTAGCCTTTGATCTTCATCAGTAAGTCCTTCAAAATGTTTTCACTTTTAGCAAGCAAGTTTGTGTCACCTGCATATCACAGATTGTGGATGCATCTTCCTCCAATCCTAATGCTCAGTTCTTTTTCACAGAGTCCAGCTTCTTGGATTCTTTGCTCACCATGTAGTTTGAATAAGTATCGTGAAAGGACACACCCCTTTCCTGACCTAAACCAGGCAGTGTTCCTCTTGCTCTGTTCAAACAACTGCTTATTGGTCTATGTACAGGTTCCTCATGGGCACAATTAAGTGTTCCACAAGTCCCATTCTTCCAATGTTATCCATAATTTGTTCTGATCCACACAGTTAAATGCCTTTGAATAGTCAATAAAACACAGGTACACATATTTATGGAATTATCTGCTTTCGTCCAAGATCCACCTGACATCAGCAATGATATCTCTTGTTCCATATCCTATTTTGAATCTAGCTTCAACTACTGGCAGTTCCCTGTCCATGTACTGCTGCAACTGCTTTTGAATGATCTTCAGCAAAATTGCATTTATTTGTTGAAATATCTCAATTGGTATTCCATCAGTTCCTGGAGCCTTGTTTTTCGCTGTTCCATTCAGTGCAGTTTGGACTCCTTCCTTCAGTACCACCAGTTTTTAATTAAATGCTAACTCCTGAAATGGTTGAGCACTGACCAACTCTTTTTGGTAGAGTGAAGCTGTGTATTCCTTCCACCTTCTTTTGATGCTTCCTGCGTCCTTCAATATTTTCCCCATAGAATCCTTCAGTATTGCAACTCGAGGCTCAAATTTTTTTCTTCAGTTCTTTCAGCTTCAGAAATGCCAATCACATTCTTCCCCCTTGGTTTTCTAACTCTAGGTCTTTGCACATTTCATTATAATACTTTGTCTTCTCGAGCCACCCTTTGAAATTTTCTCTTCAACTTTTTTTACTTTATCATTATTTCCATTTGCTTTAGCTACTTGACATTCAAGAACAAGTTTCAGAGTCTCTTCTGACATGCATTTTAGTTTTTTCTTTTCTGTCTTTTTAATGATCTCTTGCTTTTTTCATGCATGATGTCTTTGCACAACTCATGTGGTCTTCTGTCATTAATGTTCAATATGTCAAATCTATTCTTGCTATGGCCTCTAATTACAAATGGGATATACTCAAGATCTTTTGACTCTCATAGATTTCCTCTAATTTTCTTCAGCTTCAGCTTACATATGAGCAATTGACGGTCTGTTCCACAGTCAGTCTGTGGCCTTGTTCTGACTGATAACATTGAGCTTCTCTAAAATCTCTTTCCACAAATGTAGTCGATTTGATTCCTGTGTGTTTCATCTGGCGAGGGCCAAATGTAGAGTCACTGTTTGTGTTGGTGAGAAAAGGTATTTGCAATGAAGAAATTGTCACTCTTGCAAAATTCTATCATGTGATATGCGGCGTCTTTTCTGTCATCAGCCATATTTCCAACTACAGATCCTTCTTTGTTTCCAGCTTTCTCACTCCAATCACCAGTATGTATCAGTGCATCTTGGTTGTATGTTTGATCAATTTGAGACTGCAGAATTTGGTAAAAATCTCCAATTTCCTCATCTTTGCCATTAGTGGTTGGTGCATAAATTTGAATTATAGTCCTATTAACTGGTCTTCCTTGTAGGCGTATGGATATTATCCTATCACTGACAGCATTGTACTTCAGGATAGATCTTGAAATGTTCTTTTTGACAATGAATGCAATCCCATTCCTCTTCAATTTTTCATTCCCTGCATAGTAGACCATATGATTGTCTGATTCAAAATGGCCAATACAAGTCCATTTCAGTTTACTAATGCCTAGAAAAACAATGTTTATGCATTCCATCTCATTTTTAAGTAACAACTTTTCACTCACCACCCCAACTAATATAAACAATGTCCATTAAAAAACTCAATTTAGATCATATATACCGAAAAAAAAAAAAAATCTGCTGCCATCAAGTTGATTCTGACTCACAGTGACTCTATAGGACAGTGTAGATTCATACTTTGTACATGCTACCTTCTGATTATTAATGGGTGTTTGTAGCTATTTCTATTCATTTTGAGTCATGCCACAACAGCAAATGAAAGTCCTGAAAGCTTGACTCCATCCATGTCATTAAAGTCAACTCTACTTTGAGGAGGCAGTTCTTTCCCAGTTGTATTTCGAGTGCCTTCTAGCCTGAGGGGGTTCATCTTCCAACACTATACCAAACAATATTCCACTGCTACTCTTAAGGTTTTCACTAGTCAATTTTTCCAGAAATTGACCACCAGGCAGTCCTAGTCTGTCTTAGTCTGGAAGCTCTGCTGAAACCTGCCCACCATGGGTGACCCAGATGGTATTTGAAATACTGGCAACGTAACTTCAAGCATCTCAGCAACATGAAGGCCACAGCAGTAGGATAAACTGACAGATACATGGGGGGTATATCACCTAGATTTACTTAAACCTTGGAAAAAGGATTGGTGATATCTAAAATGCTCCAATTGTAGGTATTTCATTATGTTGAGATGTTTCAAAACTCTAAATGAATTTCTTAAAATAATAATATGGGTTTATCATTATAACATGTATATATGATCTGGATCCCTAATGACATAGTGGTTAAGAGCTCAGGCTGCTAACCGAAAGGTTGGCAGTTCAAATCTATCAGCTGCTCCTTGGAAACCCTACAGGGCAGTTCTACACTGTCCTATGGAGTCACTGTGAGTCAGAATCGACTTGATGGCAACAGATTTTTTTTTTTTTTTTTTGTATATGTGATCTAAATTAATTGAGTTTTTTAATGGACATTTTTTATATTAGTTGGGGTGGTGAGTGAAAAGTTGTTACTTAAAAATGGGGTGATGAAATTCCAAAAAATATTTGGAATCAGTTATAATATTTAGAATTTTATGCATTAACTATAAATTGATAATGTTGACCAAGTATGTAAAGATTCAGAAACTTGATAAATATAATAATTGATTCTTCACTATGGAATTGAGAATTTTAATTTTAATAAAAGATACTTTCATGGTCCTGTTAAATGATATCATTAACAGGTTACTAGCTTCAACATTTAACTCTATATTTTATTTCAGTAAATTATACCTACTTCTCACTTATCAACTCTCTTGTTATCTGACATTTCCTATTTTCAATAGTAAAAAAAACCACTATCCAAATATTTTGCACATTAATGATGTACATTGGGCAGTAACGAATGCCGAGGTGTGAGACAAGAGTAAAGCTGGGTGTAATAGTCAAAGTTATGTGTCAACTTTGCTGGGCCATGATTCTAAGTGATTTGGTGTTTATGTATTGATGTAATTTGGCAGTTATGTAATGATATAATCATCCTCTATTTGTTCATCTGATGTGCCCATCTCCATTTTCGCATAATGCCAATATTTGTATAACAACCTCGTCTTTGGAACCTACCCATATGAGCAAGTGAGGAGTGAGTGTACATCGTTTTCTTAACAGATTATCGTTTAATTTTCTCAAATTGGATCTGGTCTTTTTTTTTTTTTTTTTTTAGGAATTGTTGATTCATCATGACTTGCAACATAAGATAACATAAGGCTTATTTGTCATCTATGTCAACATTTTGTATATCATTTGTCAATTTGAGACATTGGGGTTTGCATATTTAATTTTGAATCATGGAAAACTGGCATTTTTCTGATTTCTTATGTATTCGAAGTGGCATCATAAAATTAAATTATTAAGCATTTTCATTATAATCATGAAAAGCACTTAAGATTTCCATTTTAACATTTGATATCCTGAAAATTAATGGGATATTAAATAGTTTGTAAAAGTGTTCACTATATCTCATTGTTGGTTCTTGAAGTGCCGATGTGTTTATAATATTCCTAAAATATATATATAAAATATATATATATATAGACAGAGTGAATTCAATCGATAAAGGTATTTCTAGCTTTATTGTTCAAAATAAATATTTTACAGGAAAAACTAAGGCATGATTAGCTTCTACATTCCTACTTGTTACTAATAGCAATAGCTCATATTTAAGTAGGCAGTCAAATTTCTGAGTAGAGAGGATAATTCACTCTATAATTTTAGAATGATCTGTTTGAGTTAAGGGAAATCATTGTACTCAATAAAAATAATGATAACCTATTGACATCTTTACCCCTAACAGAATGAGTGACACTGGCGCAATCATTTAGCCTCTCTAAAACACAGTTCTCATATTTGTTAAATGTAAGCTACTAAAAAAACTAAAGGTCCTTCAAATTCTAGAAACTCTCTGTTTTCCTTGTAAATAAATTACTTTGAAAAATAATAATATGTAAAGTACATGAATGCCAGTAAAAAATGGTTAGCTATTATGAGGCTGAAATAAAAATTATCTTGCAACCTGTCTTCAAATAAAAAAGGGTGAGTGGTTCTTCCTCCAATGCATGAAGCAGAGGTTAATAATCAAATTGTATAAAGTATTTGTACCAATACAGTGGATTCATTGTACAACTGCTTTCATCATTAGATGTCTGTCTAAAAAATTCCTACTAAAACAAATTTTAAACTTTCCTAATACAAGAAAAAAAAAGGAATTTTCAGAGGAAAATATTTACATTGCTATACATTCTGAATTTGTACAAATATTAAATATTGTACATTTATAGCTCCTGAAAACTGTTTTATTTTATATTAGTTTATTGGGCATTTTTAAAATTTTGTATTGACTGCATCTAAATTTATCCTATTTGGTTTGTTATACTTGAGCACAAATTCTTTATAGCACAGTTGCAAAATGTAGTCCAGTCATATGTACATATTATCATTGAATGCAATTGTTATATTTCTTTTTTACTATGACAACTCATTTCTCCTCCACGTATTTTGTCAGTTTGTGGTACTATGAGGACTTGAGTGTTACTGTGATGCCGGAAGCTATGCCACCGGTATTCAAATATCAGCAGGGTCACCTGTGGTGCACAGATTTCAGCTGAGCCTCTTGAATTATCTTGAGCTTTTTGAATTATCTTTTGTGTGTGATATTAACAGTATTGTTCGATAATTTCCACATTCTGTTGGATTACCTCTCTTTGGAAAAAGTAAAATACAGATGTCTTCCAGTCAGTTGGCTAGGTAGCTGTCTTAGAAATTTCTCGGCATAGACAAGTGAGCATTTCCAGTTCTGCATCCATTTGTTGAAACATCTCAATTGGTATTCCGTCAATTCCCGGGGCCTTGTTTTTCGCCCATGCCTTCAGTGCAGCTTGGACTTCTTCCTTCACTACCACTAGTTCTTGATCATATTTTTCCTCCTGAAATGGTTGAATGTTGACCAATTCTTTTCAGTACACTGACCATGTGTATTCCTTCCATCTTCTTTTGATGTTTTCTGCATTGTCAATATTTTGCCAATAGAGTCCTTTAAAATTGTAACTCGAGGCGTGAATTTTTTCTTCAATTCTTTCAGCTTGAGTGTTGCTGAGCTGTTCTTCTCTTTTGTTTGCCTAACTCCGGGTGTTTAGACATTTTATTTTAATACTTTGTCTTCTCGAGCCACCCTTTGAAATTTTCTGTTCAGCTGTTTTACTTCATCATTTCTTCCTTTAGTTTCAGCTACTCTATGTTTGTTCAAGAACAAGTTTCAAAGGTTCTTCTGACATCCATTTTGGTTTTTTCTCTTTCCTGTCTTTTTAATGACCTTTTGCTTTCTCCACGTATGATGTGCTTGATGGCATCCCATAACTTGTCTGACATTCAATCATTACTGTTCAACGCATCAAATCTATTCTTGAGATGGTCTCTAAATTCAGGTAAAATATACTCAAGTTCGTGCTTTGTCTCTCATGGACTTGTTTTAATGTTCTTCAGTTTCAAGTTGAACTTGCATATGAGCAATTGATGGCCTGTTCCACAGTCAGCCGCTGGCCTTGTTCTGACTGATGATATTGGGCTTTTGCATCGTCTCTTTCCACAGATGTAGTCAATTTGATTTCTGTGATATCTGCAAAATCCTTTACTCCAAATTCAAGTGGGATATACACAAGATCATATTGTGGTTCTCATTGACTTGTTTTAATTTTCTTCAGCTTCAACTTGAACTTGCATATGAGCCATTGATGGTCTGTTCCATAGTCATCCCCTGGCCTTTTTCTGACTGATGATATTGAGCTTCTCCATTGTCTCTTTCCACTGAAGTAGTTTATTTGATTCCTGTGTTTTCCATCTGGTGAGGTCCACATGTACAGTTGCCATTTACATTGTTGAAAAAAGATATTTGCAATAAATAAGTCATTGGTCTTGCAAAATTCTATCATGTGATTTCTGGTGTCATTTCTATCACTAAGGTTGTGTTTTCCAACTACTGATCCTTCTTCTTTGTTTCCAACTTTCACATTTCAATCACCACTAGTTATCAATGCATCTTGACTGCATGTATGATCAATTTCAGAGAGTAGAAGTTGCTAGAAATCTTCAGTTTCCTCATCTTTGACATTAGTGATTGATGCGTTAATTTGAATAATATTTGTATTAGCTAGTCTTCCTTGTAGGTCTGTGGATATTATCCTATCAATGACAGAATTGTACTTCAGGATAGAAATTGAAATGTTCTTTTTGATGACGAATGAGACTCTGTTTCTCTTCAATTTTTCATTTCTGGCGTAGTAGACCTTATGATTGTCTGATTCAAAATGGCCAGTACAAGTCCACTTCAGCTTACTGATGCCTAAGATATCGATCTTTATGCATGCCATTTCATTTTTATGACTTCCAACTTTCCTCAATTCATAATTGGTACATTCCACATTCCAATTATTAAATGAAGGTCCTGAAGGCTTTACCCAATCTAGATTATTAAGGCCAACTTTACTTTGAGGAGGCAGCTCTTCCCCAGTCCTCTTTTGGACTTCCAACCTGAGGGGCTCATCTTCAGCACTATATCAGATCATGTTCCACTGCTATTTATACAGTTCTCACTGGCCAATTTTTTCAGTAGTAGACTGCCAGGTCTTTCTTTCTAGTCTGTCTTAGTCTGGAAGCTCTGCTGAAACCTGTCCACCATGGTAACCCTGTGAGTATTTGAAATACCTGTAGCATAGCTTCCAGCATCACAACAGCACGCAAGCCACTAGAGTATGACAAACTGACAGACACATGGTGGCACAATCATATAGTATATTTTGTAAACAATAGTAACGTGCTTTGCTTTACCAATTCTGTAAATAGAATAAATATTGATGTGCATTTGTAGCTAATATTTTTTAGTCAAATATGTGTTTTTTATTCATATGTTAGGTATATTAATAGAAAGTAACTTACTTTTTTAATGATCCATATTTATTTTAACATATGATATTACTGTATTTTTTTCACAAATAATGCACCCATGTAAATAGCACATCTCCACATAGAATGTGTGGAAGTGATGAAATTAGTTAAACCAGTTATGTCATCGCACACCCATTCATACACTGTGCGTGTCTCATGATGTTTCCAGAAGTGAATTTCGGCATCATTCACCCATCTCCTTTATTATAGATAAATCATATCTTTCTGTTCATTTTCTTTAATTTCCTGCTTATGTGTATAAAAATACTCCAAAAATGTTACTTTTGCTCATAATGATGTTTCCAATTAAGATTTATGAAAGCAATAAAATATAAAGAACATCTTGTTCTTTTAGTTTTAGGCTTAAGATCATTTCTTACTAATTTGTAGTTCTTCCTGCATTCCTACTCTTTAGTTTCAACATGATGGCCCACTGCTTCATTCATAGAAATGATGATGATATTTTATCAGGAAATTATAAAAGTCAAATTTTGCATATTAGTTTTTATCTACCAGTAAATAGTTTTAACTTAATTTTCAAGTAATATAAAATTAATACGTACCTTAAGTGAAGTTTCCATGTGATTATAAATAGAAATTGAAGTCACCAACATGTAAAAAACAATTGGCATGGCGTGCTTATGAAAATAACATGTAGGGGGGTTGTGTGGGTTGGCAAAAAAGTATAACAACTGCATTATTTGCAAAAAATATGCAAATAATGTGCTCGTAAGTTACAGTTCAACATTCATATGTAGTATTGCCTTTAAATGTAGGACTGTAACTTGTATTTGTAGGAATTTTTTATTTCATTTATGATATTTCTTTTCATTAGGAATATGAGCATTCCTATTAATGTTTAATAATGCAAAAGTCACTCAATTCTTGAAAATCAGTATGTTTCATTAAAGCCCACTTTCTATTGTTCACTTCGTTAACTGAACAATCAGAAATAAAGTTACTCATATTACAATGGCTCAGGGAGATGGTGGGTGAATTCTCAGAAAGATGTCTAGCTCTACTGAGTTTACTCTCAATCGTATTCCAGGAAATACTTCTATAGATGACCATTCTAACATTCCTTCCAATTTGTCTGAATTGAATAATTTTTAAAAGTCATTTTTGAGAGCAATCAGACCAATAAAGCACTTATTTATTTAGAGTAGTACTAATGGTTATTGTCTAATATATATCAGAATATGTGATACTCTGAGTGAAATAAATCTCGACGAAGGGCTCTATGAGTCAGAACAAATAATCACACTTCTCACTGACATCATCAGAGGCCTTTATTACTTACAGTAGTCAGGACAGTGATGAACAGGATAGGGTTTATCAAAAGCCAGGTTCTAGAAAAGGCACCTGCCCAAAGGTTAGATATTTTTGTTCACTTCCACATATGCCCCTCAACGCACCATGGTGAGAGAACACAGGGGAACTTGGACCTGGGGCTATATCTTGGGAGCTACTTTGTTTCTTTTCTCTTTTAAGTTCTCTGGGTTTCTTACCAGTTTTGGGAATTTCCTAATATCTTTTCAATAAATTTCTGCATTGCATGAATTATCCAGATTCAGTTTTTTGTTGCTTGCAACCAATGGACCTCTATTCTATACCTCACCAAGGTTGAACTACTGGTAATTAATTAAGTAAACTACACTGTTTTTCTGTATCTCTGATATACTTTATTTTAGTCTTGAAAATCCACCAGTGTTAAGAAATGTTAATAATATTTCTAGTCTCTAAAATCTCTACTAGGGCATGTGGGACCTTTTATTGTTTGACCATAATCAGGGTTTCCAATCTTAAATCCTATCACTTCCTAATATATGCTGAATTATTCTCCAAATACACTCCTCACTTTTTTAAGCTTTTATTATTTTTCCAATTTTCAGTCCACCTACCTGCCGTATCTATCTCCTGCTCCAATACATGTACCACAAACATTCTAATCTATCTGTAAAGATTTAGCTGAAGCATGATGCCATTGTGAGGCATTCTCTTATACAGAAGTCACATCCTCTGTACCTGTATGTTCCGTACGCTTCTGGTCATTATCTGTGCTTACAATTTTTTCTCCAAATTTTCACCAGTGTACAGTTTACTGACAGCAATTACAACTGTGCAACTCTACCCTTAATCAAGTGAACTTTGTGCTTATAATTCTGTTTAAATACATTGTACTCCATGAAAGTGCTTCTATCCTTGTATTTTCCTCATATTCAGTGTATTGTCTAATACAATGTGAATGCTCAATAAATGTTTTATGAATTTAAAACATGGATAAATATATGACATAAGAGTTAATAAGGAGCTATGGTGGCACAGTGGTTAAGTGGTCAGCTGCTAACCAAAAGATCAGAGATTCGAACCCACTAGCCACTCCACAGAAGAAAGGAGAGTGCCCAAGTACACATGGCTAGGGACTGTTCAAACTGGGAACCAAACCCAGGTCTCCTGGACCTGGGAACTTTAACTTTAGCCACCATTTTATTTTGCTATTTACTACTCACAAGGAAATTGCTCGTCTATGTGAAAGAGTGCCATTTTCTAAAAAGTCTGCAATGTTCTTTTCCTTTGGTTGGTTGGTTTGTGGGTTTATAAAACAACTCAGAGAAAACTGGGGTCAAATAGACACAATTTTTAGATTGTATTAATATGTATTTGCCTCATCACTGACTTAACAAGGACACAAATGTACAAACTGTCAATAAGAAAAAACTGTTAATAGCATATGAATTAAGTTGACTTCCAGTACAGACCAATAAAAATAAAAGGAAATATACATTCTGAGGAGATCCACGATTCAGTTTGTATTTTTTTCTCTAATATATTTACTTATAAATATATCTCCCCCTTTGCTTGTTAAATGGAAGATATTTTTGTTGAAGCCTACTTAAATATTTTTCACAGCAGATAGTGAGCCTCTATTTTACTGCAGTTCTTACTACTGTTGTTTTTCCTTTTAGGAAATATTCATCCTTCATCATTTTCCTGTTGGGAAAATTTTGTTAGGCTTTTTTTTTTTTTAAGATAATGTTTTACATTTGATTATATTTTGCTCTCTAAAGAGTCATGTGCTTACCAAACACTGTAAAAATATGACTTCAGGAATGTAAGAGAGAATTCTAAATTCTATAGATTTTTTAAAGAAATACTTGGGAGACTTTTCAGTTTTATAGACATTATCTCATATATAAAAAACTCTAAAGATACTAAGAGATGATAAACTCATTACTTGAAGAAAGTATGTTGTTGTTGTTAGGTGCCACCAAGTCGGTTCCAACTCACAGCGACCCTGTGTACAACAACAGAATGAAACAGTGCCTTGTCCTGCACCATCCTCACAATTGTTGTTATGCTTGAGCTCATCGTTGCAGCCACTGTGTCAGTCCACCTCGCTGAGGTTCTTCCTCTCTTCCACTGACCCTGCACATTGCCAAGCATGATGTCCGTCTCCAGGGGCTGATCCCTCCTGACAATGCGTCCAAAGTATGTAAGATGCAGTCTCACCATCCTTGCTTCTAAGGAGCATTCTGGTTGTACTTCTTCCAAGACAGATTTGTTCGTTCTTCTGGCAGTCCACGGTATAGTCAATATTCTTCACCAACACCACAATTCAAGGGCGTCAATTCTTCTTCGGTCTTCCTTATTCATTGTCCAGCTTTCACATGCTTATGTTGCAATTGAAAATACCAAGGCTTGAATCTGGCGCACCTTAGTCTTCAAGGTGACATTTTTGCTTTTCAACATTTCAAAGAGGTCCTTTGCAGCAGATTTGCCCAATGCAATTAGTCATTTGATTTCTTGACTGCTGCTCCCATGGCTGTTGTTTGTGGATCCATGTAAAATGAAAACCTTGGCAACTTCAATCTTTTCTCCATTTATCATGATGTTGCTCACTGGTCCAGTTGTGAGGATTTTTGTTTTCTTTATGTTGAGGAGCAATCCATGCTGAAGGCTGTGGTCTTTGATCTTCATTAGTAAGTGCTTCAAGTTCTTTTCACTTTCAGCAAGCAAGGTTGTGTCATCTGTATAACGCAGGTGGAAAGTATAATATTGTCAATTGCTTTTGGAGTCTTTCCTTTATTACTAATAATTTTTGTCCAAATTTAGGACCTCACAATGTAAGTTATATTTAATGCTTTTAACTTTGCTAATCATTAAACCTTACAAGAAATAATATATTAAGGTTTTGTGTTGGAAAAAAATAATAAGTACTACTATTTTGTAAAATCTGAAACAATATCAGATATATTTGGAACAAGGACACTAGGTGACAGGAGGATTAAGTGTCGATAATCAAATTCACTAATGATAAGATTTTATTTATCATAGTTTAAAAGAGCAAATAAGAGAGGTATTTTAGAACATCACCTGATATCTCAACAATATAATGGCTGCTGTAAGTTGCCTTGGCAGACTCCCTCAATTTTCCCAATATAAAAATATACTGAATGCAAATATCAGATTGAAGCAACTCTAGGGTTTTTAGTTAAGAATCCACACAAAGATGCTCACATATAGCACTCAATTTCAGAATAATTGCTATATGGTAAACAGAGATTTTCTTTTTGTTTAGTTTTTTATTTTTATTAAAGTAATATATGTAAATGTTTTTAAAAGTCACACAGTTCTCATAAGGCTTATAGGGAAAAGTGTCCTTCCCCATCCAACTCCTAGTCTGATTTCCAACTCAAAAAATATCCTTTTGTTTTTACTGCCGTATTCCTAAATAACATTCTTATATGGCTATTTCTTAGTTTTTTTTAAATGATACATAATATATTGACTTTTTGAACACATAAAAATATTGATATTATATTATATTGCATGATGTGTGCAACATAGCATATGCTACTTTTATACACATAATACATTTAGTGCGTGGGCCCCAATCAGCATGTTCAAAGTGTTGTTCCCCATTAGTAACGCATATTTCATTGGCCTGTGTAAAATTGGAGTGAACAAAGTGCATTAAGCAGCATTTTCATCAGTCCCTACATGTGTATCTGTGATGCATTGCATCAGATTAATTGTGTCTTTGATTAATTTTCATTAAATAAACACACGTGTTTAGCATATCTCCAGAGAAGTAACCAGGGTGAGGAGGTGTCAAAGCTGTTAAAAAAAAAAGTAAAATAAATAAGTATCTATCTGTTATGCCCATTATCAAACAATGTCATTAATATCACATGGAAATCAAGTTTTGCTGAATATAATTCAAAAACATTTGCAGCAATAGATCAACAGAGAACTGCCAGAAATTCAAGCGAGATTCAGAAGAAGTGAAGGAACAAGGGATAATATTGCTGATATCAGATGGATCTTGGTTGAAAGCAGAGACTACCAGAAGGATATTTACCTGTCTTTTATTGACTGTGCAGTGGCATTCCACTGTGTGGATCATAACAAATTATGGATAACATTGCGAAGAATGAGAATTCCAGAACACTAAATTGTGCTCATGCGGAGCCTGTACATAGACCAAGAGGCAGTCATTCAAACAGAACAAGGGGGTACTGCCTGGTTTAGGTCAGGAAAGGTGTGTGTCAGAGTTGTATCCTTTCAGCATACTTATTCAGTCTGTATCCTGAGCAAATAATTGGAGAAGTTGGACTATATGAGGAAGAATGCAGCATCAGGATTGGAGGAAGACTCATTAACAACATGCAAAATGCAGATGACACAACCTTGCTTGCTGAAAGTGAGGAGGACTTAAAGCATTTACTAATATGGATTACATGTCAACATAAAACTAAAATCCTCACAAGTAGACCAATAAGCAACATCATAATTAACGGAGAAAAGGTTGAAGTTGTCAAGGATTTCATTTTCTTGGATCCACAGTCAACACTCATGAAAGCAGCAGTCAAGAAATCAAACAATGTATTCTTGCATTGGACAAATCTGCTGCAAAAGACCTCTTCAAAGTGTTGAAAAGCAAAAATGTCACTTTGAGGACTAAGGTGTGCTTCATCCAAGCCATGGTATTTTCAGTAGCCTCATGTGCACGTGAAAGCTGGATAATGAATAAGGAAGACTGAAGAAAAATTGATGCCTTTGAATTATGGTGTTGGTGGAGAATATTGAATATACCATGGACTGCCAGAGGAATGAACAAATCTGTCCTGGAAGAAGTACAGCCAGAATGTTCCTTAGAAGCGAGGATGGCTAGACTTTGCCTCACATACTTTGGACATGTTATCAGGACATCATGCTAGGTAAAATAGAGTGTCAGGGAAAAGAGAAAGACCCTCAATGAGGTGGATTGACACAATGGCTGCAACTATAGGCTCAAACATAGCCATGATTGAGAGGATGGCACAGGATGGGGCCATGTTTCATTCTATCGTACATAGGGTTGACATGCATCAGAATTGACTCGATGGCTCCTAATAACAACAACAGCATTGTGTTAAGTCCACCTGTATAAGGTGAAAATTTCTTTTTCTAGCACCTTGTCCCCTTTCACAGACATTCATTGACTTTTTCCATCCTCTATATTTTTGCCTATTGCCAAGAAAGTTGATCCAACCGAATGTAGAAATTATAGAACAATATCATTAATATCACACGCAAGCAAAATTTTGCTGAAGGTCATTCAAAAACAGCTGCTGCACTATATCAACCGGGAACTGCCAGAAATTCAGGCCGGTTTCAGAAGAGGACATGGAACCAGGGATATCATTGCTGATGTCAGATGGATCCTGGCTGAAAGCAGAGATACCAGAAGGATGTTTACCTGTGTTTTATTGACTATGCAAAGGCATTCGACTGTGTGGATCATAACAAATTATGGACAACATTGCAAAGAATGGGAATTCCAGAACACTTAATTGTGCTCATGAGGAACCTTTACATAGATCATGAGGCAGTTGTTCGGACAGAACAAGGGGATACTGCATGGTTTAAAGTCAGGAAAGGTGTGCGTCAGGGTTGTATTCTTTCACCATACCTATTCAATCTGTATGTTGAGCAAATAATACACCAAGCTGGACTACATGAAGAAGAACGGGGCATCAGGATTGGAGGAAGATTCCTTAACAACCTGCGTTATGCAGATGACACAACCTTGCTTGCTGAAAGTGAAGAGGACTTGAAGCACTTACTAATGAAGATCAAAGACCACAGCCTTCAGTTTGGATTGCACCTCAACATAAAGAAAACAGAAATCCTCACAACTGGACCGATGAGCAACATCATGATAAACAGAGAAAAGATCGAAGTTATCAAGGATTTCATTTTACTTGGATCCACAAACAACAGTCATGGAAACAGCAGTCAAAAGACGCATTGCATTGGGTAAGTCTGCTGCAAAGGACCTCTTTAAAGTGTGGAAGAGCAAAGATGTCACCCTGAAGACTAAGGTGCGCCTGACTCAATCCATGGTATTTTCAATCGCATCATATGCATGTGAAAGCTGGACAATGAATAAGGAAGACCGAAGAAGAATTGATGCCTTTGAATTGTGGTGTTGGCGAAGGATATTGAATACACCGTGGACTGCCAGAAGAATGAACAAATCTGTCTTAGAAGTACAACCAGAATGCTCCTTAGAAGCAAGGATGGCGAGACTGCATCTTACATACTTTGGACATGTTGTCAGGAGAGATCAGTCTCTGGAGAAGGATATCATGCTTGACAGAGTACAGGGTCAGCGGAAGAGAGGAAGACCCTCAACGAGGTGGACTGACACAGTGGGTGCAACAATGGGCTCAAGCATAACAAGGATTGTAAGGATAGCGCAGGACCGGGCCGTGTTTCATTCTGTCATGCATAGGGTCACTGAGTCCGAACCGACTCGACGGCACCTAACAACAACAACATACGTAACAATATCATATGCTTTTTTAATGGTCAGTGTTTATATTATTGCAGCTCTATTAATATTGTGGACAGCTCAGTTAACTAGTATACTATGATTCTATTTTTTTTATTTCCTTTCTTACTGAAAAATTTGCTTTGTCCTGGCAATACAGATTACCACCTTTTATAATTTTCTTAGCTTTCTATGGACTTTTCATGAATTAAGGCTCGTGTTTCTATTAAAACTCTACAACATTTCTCAAAATGGTAGTGTGCATTAGAAAGCATTCTTCCTGGAATCTAATGTCCTTCTGCACCATTTTGACCAGGCTACTTTCTAAACCTGCCAGGCCTGGGAGTTCTTTGGTCCTTACCTAGCATCTTCTTTCCTGTGTTGGGTTATTTCTTTCCCACATTCCATGTCTTCCTCTTAATTGACCTATGTCCTCACCTTGGTGAAGTAGATTCCAGGGAAGAAATCATAAAGTCATTTTCAGAATTTCAAAGAGGATCAAAAAACATACTAAATTCATAGCCTAGCTTGGCATGTAATTCTAGTGGCCCCCAAATGCTAAAAAAAGTGTATCCATTTTCTTCTAGTTTCCAGTGTTTTTATTGACAAGTCTGATGCCATTGTCTCTTCTGACTTCTTTTACCTCCCTGAAATTTTTAGGATCTTCTCTATAGTACTTTTAGGTTTCACAATTAGATTTTTAATTTATTTGTTGTTATTTATTTCATCGATCACCTTTTTAATCAGGAGACTCATGTCTTTTGATATTGAGAAATTTTGTAATATTTTTTGTTAATTTCCTCCCCAGTTTTTCTTTTATGGAACTATTGGTACTTGGATGGTAGATTTCCTGGACCAATCTTCCACCATCTTATTTTTTATTTCTTCCTTATTTACCTTTTTGTTCTACTTTCTGTGAACCTTATCCAGAATGACCTTCCAAAACTGTAATTGATTTGTTTTCTGTTTCTGCTGTCAATTATTTTATTGTTATTATAATTATTATCAGTAGTACTATTATTATTTTCAAGAGTTCTTCCTTATTCTGTGATCAAACCATTTTTTATATTATCCTGTTCTGTTTAATTATCCTATTTGTATCCATTGGAAAAAAGTTTTATAGAGTTAAAAGTATATTTTATTCTCTGCTTCATCATTCTGAGGTTCTTCTGTTTAAGTGATCTGCTTCACATGCTGGAAGTTTTTTCTCCTCAAATGTCTAAAAAATTTCTGTTGTCAGTTTACATTTAGGTGCGAAGTACTGAAAAGTGGATTAGAAATGGTGTGTGAACAGAATTTATTAACTGATAAGCCTAAAGCCATCTGATGAAGAATTACATGTTTTTGAGAAACTTGTTAATCTCAGTATGTTTACTTTTTTTTTTTTTCTCCCTGCTGCTCAGATTCCCCAAAAGAAAGCCTCCAACTTTGGCCTTGGGAATAGAACTCTCAGTCAGCATTCAGAAAGTCAAAGAAGAAGAGGGATTCAGGCTTCTCACCATTCAGCATGTACCTTTAATCAATAAATTAGGTACCTTACTTCTATTCTCTGGTATGTCCAGAATCCGAAAGTCCAGAGAATCTTTGTTTCATCATTACAGAGACTAAATCTTCCCCCTTTGCCTAGACAGTGAGTTGTTGGGTGAGTGGGCTGTTTATCTGAGAGAACTGGGAGAGGAATTCTGGAGATCCAACGGCTTCCTGCAATTTACCCTGACAGTCAAAGAATCTTCTTGGTTTTCTTGCTCTCTCTTTCTCTGCCTCTTCACATAAATACACACACACACACACACAGCTGGCACCTCCAATCATGAAGCTTTTAAGGGAATCTACATTGCAAACTAGTTTTTTTTTTTTTTTTTTCTGGCTTCCCAAACAACAAGATTTCATCTCTCTCTTCTGCTTTTGGCTATCCACTTCCCATCATATACAATTATGTTGACATCCTTCATCTGCTCTAGTTCTACCTTTACCTTTAGGGAATGTTGTTTTCATTTCTTTGCTGTTATTTTAATGAAGGATTGGGAAAGAATAAACTTAAAAAGCTTAGGTTACAGAAATGTTCTTTGATGTTACAAGTTAGAGCAATAATTAATGCAGGAAGTGATTAAGGACACTGGATGTTGTTTTTAATTTATCAGTTAAGACTAGAATATGTTCGTTCATTTATCTGTCACATACTTAATATTACTAGTTGCTATTCCCTAGGCTCGATATTCCCTAGGCTAAGTGCTATGTCCAGCTTATAAAATGGTGGGCATTATAAAAACAACAACAACAAAGAAAAACACAAAAAAGCAAACAAAAATACAATTTCTGTTTTTGTGAACTTACATTCTAATAGGCAATAAAAAAAACTAAATGATATATATATATATATATATATATATATAAACAAGATTGTCTCAGTTAAGGATAGGTGTTAAGAAGATACTTGAACAGGATAATGTCAACATCATACTGACCAAGAGTACTTGTAGTGGGTTATCACTGGGAAGGCCTTTCTGATATTTCAATGAAGACAATGACACAAAGGGACAGAGAGGACGGTAAAGAGGCACAGAAGTGAAAATAGGCTTGCTGTTTTGGGTTAAGCTAAAGAAGTACATGGTTGAAAGAAGTGTGAGATGAGGTGCAAGTGGGAAAGAGTGGACCACATCAGGCAAGTCCTGCAGGTCACATTATGGGATTTGGATTATATTCTTTATGCAATTGGTGGATTAACCAAGACAGTGATATTTATTTAACTAGTATTCACTGAGCTCCTAACCTGTGAGAAGTAGTGTCCTAAGCAGTAGAGCCCCTGTGCTTCAAGACCTCTCCAAGCTCATACTCTTCTTATCATGAGTCTGCTGTCCACTATTAGCTCAGCTAGGGTTAGTTGGCCTAGAACAGCCTCAGTTTAAATGATTGGTCTTTGTTCTGTGTAGGAAGCAGGGTAGCCTAGGTTTGTTCATATAATGACAGAGCAAGGTGCTAAGAAAGCAAACAGAAGCATGCAAGGCCTCTTAAAGCATACCCTCAGAACTGGCAGAACATCTCTTCTGCCACCATCTATTTGTTAAAGCAAGTGAGAAGGTTGGCCTAAATTCAAGGGGAGGGAGGGACAGACATCACAGCTTGGTGGGAAGATTTTCAAAGTCACATTGCAAAGGGTATGAATATAGGAAGAATTAAAGGATTTGACCACATTCATAAGTTAATCTTTATTTATTTTGCTCTATTTGTTTCCTTATCTGTTTCTTACTGTATTGTTTCCGTGCCCCAATGCCATGTGGAGTAGGCTGAAGGGTGCAACTTTTCAATTATGGGATAAACTCTACCCAGAATTGATAAGCTATGATTGTAAGAAATTAGTACATGTATACTTGGCAAGGAAACCCTGGTGGCATAGTGGTTAATTGCTACAGTTGCTAACCAAAAGGTCAGCAGTTCAAATCCACCAGGCGCTCCTTGGAAACTCTTTGGGGCAGTTCTACTCTGTCCTATAGGGTCTCTATGGGTCGGTATCAACTCGATGGCAATGAGTTTTGGGTATACTTGGCATGGTCTTCTTGTATTTTAAATACCAGGGCTTTGCAGTTTACTGCCTATATATTTCCACAATAAATTGTATTACTAAGATACATGGTTTTGTAGTGAGTTTCACAGAGTAGACCTAGTCATTGATAACTTCCTTATGTGAATTAAGAGATGAAGAGAGTGTCCACTGTGCGTGTGTGAAGGTGTTTCTAAGTCAGTAGTCATAAATCTAAGAAGAGAACCTATCATATATCAAGTTGCCAAGTAAATTGACACCAGCATTTTAGTCTAGTTAACAGGATGGAGCAACAGAGACTGTTTTTCTGGCAACTCTTTCAATGGAGTCATAAGCATGGGGCATTATAACTAAAATAGATATTTGAACATTTGCAATGTTTGACAAGTGAATAACAACAGAACAATTAACAGAGGAAAAAAATCCTAAACATATCTTTGCTGAAGTCACAGGTGAGGGAACGGAGCTGCAGTGATGATATATGTAGGTTTGTTGCAGTTTACATTGTAGATAAGTATATTGTCACTCTCTGAACAGGGGACCTGTTACTGTTTAAGGATAGCTTCTTCACACATAAAAAAAAAAAACAAAAACATAGAAATGTTTAAATCTACAATGTCCAATGTAGTAGCCACAAAGAACATTGACTATTTAAATTTAAAAATTAAATTGATTAAATTAAATATCAGGGTCTCAATTACATCAGCCACATTTCAACTGTTAAATAACTACATGGGACTATTGGCTAACCTACTGGTTTCCACAGATATAGAGTATGACTATCATTGAAGAAAGTTCCATTGACAGGGCTGATTTAAGTCAAGTTTCACTCTCTTGGGATTGACTTAAAAATATGTGAACAAATCAAACATTAAAAAATCATTGCTTTATATATGACTGTGGATAAAAATAAAAGGTTTTATCATGGTTTATTTCCTTATAATTAATCCTGTGATCTCAATTCAGGATGCTCAAACTTCATAATATACATTCCTCTTTTAAAGTGAGGGACAATGCAAAAAAAAAAAAAAGTGTATATATACACACACACACACACACATAAATAAAGATCAAAATTGGTATTACTTTTAAATGGCTGAACACCTAGAGATTGCCAAGGAGCCATCAAGGAAACTGTTAAAATTAAAAAAATAAAAAAAAGCAAGGAAGCAAAAAACTCAGTAAAGAGGTATCTGTCCTTTAATAGTTCTCCAGATGACACATAACAAAAGAAAAATCATGAAATAATATAAACACAACAACAAACAGTAGATATCCTTCACAAAAGCAACATAAACTTTAAGTTATCTAAGAAACAATTCAATTAGGAATGGTCGTAACAATAATGTCACAACATTATTAAGACAATTTTAAAACTTTATTAAGAGTTTCAAAAGAATGCCACAAATAAAAGGGTAGACATACTGTATTTCTGGATAAAAAGAATATTTTAAAGATGTTGATTCTTCCTACTCCTCCAAAAATACCTGTTCAGCCCTTATAGTTTCAATACACATACCAATAAGGTCTGTTTTATGTGTCTAGTACAATGAGTTTTGATAATGGAATACATGCATGTAACTGCCACCCAAAACAAGATATGGAATATGTCCACCACTGTATAAAGCTCCCTCATGGCCAGTTGTCTGCTGGGGCAGCTAGGACTAGTTTGTGAGAATAACTGTTAACTTTTTAGGAATTTACAAGTATGTTGTTAAACATGGCTATCACTAAAAATTAAATTATATAAACTTACAATTAAATAAGTTATATTAAGAACAGAGGTAACAGATAATAAAAAAATAATTTATTAGTAATTATTTTACTACATTTTACCATTATGTACGGTCTTGAGTTTATTTATATCCATTTTATCCGTAACTAAACTAAAACTAACCCATTGCTGTCGTGTCGATCTCAACTCGTAGTGACCCTATAGGCCAGAGTAGAACTGCCCCATACAGTTTCCAAGGAGCGCCTGGTGGGTTTGAGCTGCTGACCTTTTGATTAGCAGCCATAGCACTTAACCACTATGCCACCAGGGTTTCCATTTTATCTGTATAGAGGAAATATTATATAGTGTGCCAGTGCATTTCTCTTTTCAACTCCACATTCAGTAACATCATTATAGTAGCCTGAAATTAATGCTGAAACTAAAAGAGGTTTCATTTTAATGGATATATTTTACACAAAGATTGGATATTTTTCAGTAGATCATATAAAAGATTTGACAACAAGTTTATGACAAAAAGAGTGGATTGGGATGCAACTCCATTTACCTAATCATGATTGGGTTGTAGCCATAGGTAACTATAGCACGGTTACAAAATTTCAGCAAACATCAACGAAAGCCTTCAGTAAGTGTCCGTTAGGTCTATGAAATCTACAGTAAAGAGCACTGTGTCTTAAGTAAAATATTTAGCATTATGTATAAATTTTGCTATACATTCTTTGTCAGTAAAATTTACTGATTTAAAGAAAATGCATATAAATGTATACATATTTGAAGTCAATCATTAAACATTTGCACATCACTATTCATGTCTTTCCTGTGTGCCTCATACCCCAGTTCATAGACAACCACTTTCTGAATTCTATCACCATACTTTTGCTTGTTTTTGAACATATAATGTGTATATCCTGTGTGTGTGTGTGTGTATGTGAATGTGTGTTTCTGGTTTGTTTCACTCAGTATTTTTAACATAGATTCATAATGTTGTATTAGAAATTATTTTTATTGCTGAACAGTATTCCATTATATGAATGTATTTCCTGTCCATGGGCATCTGGGTGGTTTCCAGCTTTTCCCTGTTACGAATGAGGTTTCTATGAATTTTCTGTACACTCAAAATGTGATTTCTTTTTAATTAATAAGCTAATCCTAAATTTCATTTGGAAAAGTAAAAAATAGGGATGTATAGAAAAACTAAAGGGAGAATGCTCATCCATTGAGATATAAAGGTGTAGGCCTAACTGAACAACAACAGAAAGGCATGTGTGTGTGTTTGTGTAAAACAAATTAGAGTTTTATATCCATAAAAAATTATATACAATTGAGGCAATTGTGTATTTGTTTCTAAAAGAATAAAGTTAGGTCAGTATCTCAAGCCATAAAAATACATTCCAGTTATCAAAATTGTTTTTTCTAAAGCCAGGAGAGAGATTTATACTTTGAAATTATTAGGATAAATATAGAAAAGTACTCTTATTATCTTGTTTGATGGGGGGGGTTGTTAATACAGTGCCCTCATGTATCAGAGTGCAAGGGGTTGCACATATCTTTTTTTTTTATATGTACTTTTTATTGTGCTTTAAGTGAAAGTTTAAAAATCAAGTCAGTCTCTCATATAAAAACTTATATACACCTTGCTACATACTCCCAATTACTCTCCCCCTAATGAGACAGCCCATTTTCTCCCTCCACTCTCTCCTTTCATGTTCATTTAGCCAGCTTCTAACCCCCTCTACCCTCTCATCTCCCCTCCAGGCAGGAGATGCCAACATAGCCTCAAGTGTCCACCTAATCCAAGAAGCTCACTCCTCACCAGCATCCTTCTCCAACCCATTGTCCAGTCCAATCCATGTCTGAAGAGTTGGCTTCAGGAATGGTTCCTGTCCTGGGCCAACAGAAGGTCCGGGGGCCATGACCACTAGGATCCTTCCAGTCTCAGTCAGACCATTAAGTCTGGTCATATGAGAATTTGGGTTCTGCATCCCACTGCTCTCCTGCTCCCTCAGGGGTTCTCTGTTGTGTTCCCTGTCAGGGCAGTCATCAGTTGTAGCTGGGCACCATCTAGTTCTTCTGGTCTCAGGATGATGTAGTCTCTGGTTCATGTGGCCCTTTCTGCTTTCTGTCTCTTGGGCTTGTAATTACCTTGTGTTCTTTGTGTCCTTCATTCTCCTTTGATCCATGTGGGTTGAGACCAATTGATGCATCTTAGATGGCTGCTTGCTAGTGTTTAAGACCCCCTCAGATGCCGCTCTTCAAAGTGGCATGCAGAATGTTTTCTTAATAGATTTTATTATGCCAATTGACTTAGATGTCCCCTGAAATCATGGTCACCAGGCCCCTGCTCCTGCCTTCGAAGCATTCAGTTTATTCAGGAAACTTCTTTGCTTTTGGTTTATTCCAATTATGCTGACCTCCCCTGTATTGTGTGTTGTCTTTCCCTTCACCGAAAGTAGTTCTTACTGACCAACCAATTAGTGAATACCCCACTCCCACCCTCCCTCCTCTCGTAACCACAAAAGAATGTTTTCTTCTCAGTTTAAACTATTTCTCAAGTTCTTATAATAGTGGTCTTATACAATATTTGTCCTTTTGCAGCTGACTAATTTCACTCAGCATAATGCCTCCAGGTTCCTCCATGTTATGAAATGTTTCACAGATTCCTCACTGTTCTTTATCAATGCATAATATTCCATTGTGTGGCTATACCATAATTTATTTATCCATTCATCTGTTGATGGGCACCTTGGTTGCTTCCATCTTTTTGCTATTCTAAACAGTGCTGCAGTAAACGTGGGTGTGTGTATATCTGTTCGTGTAAAGGCTCTTATTTCTCTAGGATATATTCCGAGGAGTGGGATTGCTGGATTGTATGGTAGTTTTATTTCTAGCTTTTTAAGGAAGTGCCAAATCGATTTCCAAAGTGGTTGTACCATTTGACATTCCCACCAGCAGTGTGTAAATGTTCCAGTCTCTCCAAAGCCTCTCCAATGTTTAGTCTTTTGTGTTTTTTGGATTAATGCCAGCTTTGTTGGAGTGAGGTGAAATCTCATTGTAGTTTTGATCTGCATTTCTCTAATGGCTAATGGTTGTGAACATTTCCTCATATATCTGTTAGCTACCTGAATGTCTTCTTTAGTGAAGTGTCTATTCATATCTTTTGCCCATCTTTTAATTTGGTTATTTGTCTTTTTGTAGTTGAGTTTTTGCAGTATCGTGTAGATTGTAGAGATCAGATGCTGATTGGAAATGTCATAGCTAAAAGACTTTTCCCAGTCTGTAGGTAGCATACATCTCTTTTTGGCAAGTTTGTCATAAGTCTTGGATAGAGTTACCAATCATCCTGATTTGCAGGACTTTCAGTGCTAACTAGTCATGTTGTCTGTCATAGCCTGTAGTCCTCTGAAGATATTGGAGAATTTAAAAATAGAACCTTAACTGAGGGTTAAGAGCAGCTGCATCGCTATCACAAACCTTTCATTCTAGGAAAGCCATGTGTCTATGCATGTAGTGCGCACGAGGGCAGTATCAGGGTTGCTGGGACCAACCTTCTTTGGTTAATTTACAATATTGTTTTAAAGAATAATGTAATTCTTCATTTCTATATTTTTTTCTCACCATTCATTCACAAAAGGCTGATATTCTCCAAGCTGGAAACTGAGGTATTTGGTGAGTAATGTAAAAGAAAACTGTCTTTTAAAAAGGAAGAAATAATTAATGTAATGTTCTCAAACTATTTGCCGTACAATTACTTCTTAAAATTTTGTGCCACTACTACTTAACTTTACTCAGTTTGAATGTTAAAAATATCTGAATTAAATTTAAATATATATGAAATTGAATATTGAATTTTTTTGCCACAAAAAAATATTTTGAGGGTACCTACTTTAGGAAATAGTGTTGTTAGCTTATATGTAAGAAACAAGACCAGATAGGGGAGCTAAAAGAGCATGGGGCCTGAAGTCAAATGTTTTGGGATTGAGTACACAGACTAGTTTTAAAAATTTGGGACAAAAAATTTTAATTTTCTGAACTTCAGTATTATTGCTGAATAAAATAAATACAAAATATTGCATTTGTGAGTTTATTATAATAAAAAGCAGTGATACCATGAACTTTAGATAAAAAATACCTGGCAGTATATAAAACAGTAGCAATCACTTAATGATAAATTGATGCACTGTTAGAATTAACAATAGCATGACTATGGAGTTTATCATGCAACCAGGAACCATTTTGAGAGGGAAAGAAGGGCCTATTAGTAATTATGTTGGAAAAACAGGCTACTTTGGGACTGTCCTGAGCAAACTCGGGGATTTTTTGTTAATGTCCTGCTAATCATGAGAAAACTTTATTTGGGGGTATTGGGAAATATCTAACATGAGAAAGTATATTGGGGATGATTAGAGGTTACTTCCTGCCAAAAAAAATTTTGATCTAAGTTTCCTCACCGCAAATTTCTACCATGACTGGACAGTAAAAATATAGGTTATGGAAACAAAGTCACACAATGGACTATGAGAGAATGTTGCTGGGTAGAGACTCATCTACTGAGTGCTACTAATTTCCAAGATATGAATGGAGGAAATGAAGATATTACACACTTTTGTTAATTTTTAATTTACATATGAAAGATCCAGAATGGCTTAGACAAAAATCAGATGTACTAATTCACATAATTGAAAAGCCCAGGGGTGTATCAGTGTTTAGATACAGGCAGAAAAAGGCTCAAATAAGCTCTTAAAGATTCGTCTCTAGATTTTACTTCTAAGTTCCACATTCAGATAGCGTCAGCAACATGCCCAGAGTTTTCCATACTTTACAGCCTAAGTCTATATAGAAAAGCAAATATACATCCCTAATGCTTGAACAAATCAAAAACTTGTTGCTGTCGAGACATTCCAACTTATAGCGTCCCTGTAGGACAGAAGAGAACTGCCCCTCAGAGCTTCCAAAGAGCAGATGGTGGATTCCAACTGCTGAGCTTCTGTTTCGGTCAACAGCTGTAGCTATTAACCAATGTGCCACCAGGGCTCCAATACCTGAACAAATGTTCCAGATTGGTTCTCACTTGCTGTGATTAGTGAGATGAGTGGATAAAGCATGTAATTAGTGTACCTCTAGGTCAAGGGCTTCACACATATTGCTTGCACTGGAATCAAATTCCCCAAAGATGCTTATACTGAGAATTGGGGAAGATGCTCTCCAAACTAAAATCATGGGCTGTTTCCAGAAATAGAGTTAATGGCAGAAAGTAACAATATGCACTACCATTAGCTTCTCTACTCTTCTTGATTTTCACCTCTTACTCATTCATTTCACCATTATTCTTCTTTACATTATCTTTACTTGGTTGTTGTTATTCTATTAACTCTCTGCTACTGTATTTAATATACAATTTACTCTATAGATTGCACCAGAGAAGAAATGTGATGTGTTGAAAAGAAGTGTTCTCTGGAACATGTCAGAATTGAGTTGGAAACACAAAAACTCTTACTGGTTTTGTGGCAAGGAACAATAGATTTCATCTCTGAGACTCCATTTTCTCATCTGTAGAATGAAAATAAACCTACATCAAAACCAAAAATCCACTGCTGTGGAGTTGATTCTGACTGATCACAACCCTATAGGACACGGTAGAACTGTCCCATAGGGTTTCCCAAGGTTGTAATCTGTACAGAAGCAAAGTGCCACATCTTTCTACCTCAGAGCAGCTATTGGATTTGAACCACTGACCTTTCAGTTAGCAGCAGGGCACTTTAACCACTGTATAACTAGGACTCCAAAAATGGAAATTGCCCATGCCTATTTTAAAAGGTTACTGTGAGTACTAAAATATCACATATAATGAAAGAAGTTTTGTGTCCTAAAAGATGAACTGTCTACAAAGCTTTATCATAAGGCCTCTTCTTAAGAAGGGAGCAATGTTCCCTATCATGGAATTTTAAGGCATAGTATATTAACCATGGCAAAAAGTATTTTTTAAAATACTGTTTTGTACTCATGGCGCACTTTGAAGTGAGAATATATATATATATTAACTATATATTTATTAGCTATTAGACTAAATAAGAAAGAGAATCTCAACTCAAAATTCCAAGACATGAATCCTTTCATTTATTTTTTTTGCAACTAGTCAGGCCTTGATAAAAACATGAAAACCTTATTTCGTTAGTTAAGGATTTGTGTACCAAAAGTTTGAAAGTGGTAACTATATTTCATTTGTGTCAATTTACAGAATTCTCAGGCAACCTATTTTGGTAAATATTTATCTCTTTTTATTGTACGTTAACTAGTAATACCTTACTTAATGCTCCAATTATGATTTAGTATTGTCAATACATTGTCCTTTCCACAATCATAGCTTTTTTGGATATTATTCTAAAAAGATGACCTTTTTCATGTACATGGATTGCTAAGGATTAATTAAATCATTCATTTACCACATTGAACTAAAGATTGATCCTTTCATTGTAATGGACATGACTATACAACATGCCCACAGCAACAGAAAGGATTTTGAGCGTTGTTACGCCTGGCCAAAAAACAATTTTTCATGTAGGATATTTTTTTTTCATCTAATGTTGAAATGCATTTTGTGAAAATGATTTCTTTTCTGCTGATATGATGTCAGTAGGTAAAAGAAAAAGTAATCATTATAGTGGGAGATACGTCCTAAATTCTTTACAAGTTGACAGAAATCTTTGCTTTAGCAGCAATTTACAGTGTCACATATATCACCCAGGTTTGCTTCCCAGTTACCAACGTGCACCCAGCTAAATATTTATGTTCTGGATTGATGAGATCGTCTTTTTAACTGAGGGGACATTTTAAAGAATAAAGAAAATTTGGAATTCAAAAATCTAAACATGTCCTGCTTACCTAAGGTAGGAAATGGGGCTCTTGTCTTTCCTGTTCCATTGATACTGTTAATTTCAAATGCTAAATCTTTATTTTACAGAATAATTGATAAATTTATGTTTATCTGAATGTGGAAGTCATTTTTACAATAAAACTGTGTTAGTATATACAAATTTATGAAAATCATGAAGTGCAAAATTTTTCCTAAGCCCTTGGTTTTTCCTATGTGCCTCAGTCTTCTACAAAAATATCTGAGAACTATAGAAATCTACAAGGTTCTTTTCCCTCATAGGGTTTGTAATATATGGAGGAATAGGATATATAAGTAAAATATAAGAGTTCTGTACAAAACTACTACTCTGTCCTATAGGGCCACCACGAGTCAGAATCGACTCAACGGCAGAGGGTTTTTTTGGGATTCAAAAGGAATTTGTGGGTGAAGTTATGTCACATATCTTCAGAGTCTTGAGTCTTAATAGATAATTGTTGTTTCTGAATGTAAGCAAACCTTGGCTACAGTTACAACTATCAACTATAATAATCCCTGTCTGTGAATTTAGAAAGTACAGAAATGTTAAGAGTCTTGTGTCTGCATCCAGTTTGGAGTATGGCAAGTGACTTTTGAGATATATCAAAAAAATTATACACCTCCTCCCTACTTATTGACTATCTCATTTTCCAACATTTTGCATTTACCACAATCGTAAAAAATCTACTATCTATTTTGCACATTGATAATGTACATCTGGCAGTAATGAACACCAAGGTGTGAAGCAAGAGTCAATGCTGGCTGTGATGGTTAAGGTTATGTGTCAACTTAGCTGGCCATGATTCTCAGTGGTTTGGCAGTTATGTAATGATGAAATTTGGGAGTTATGCAATGATGTAATTTGGCAGTTGTGTAACGATGCAGTCATTCTCCATTTTATGATCTGAGGTGGCCATCATCCATTTTCATGTAACACTGATTGCTCATAATGACCTGGTCTTTGTAACCTAATCGTGTCAATAAGTGAAGAGAGGGTATATAAGGACAGAACGGAAACTAGATTGGTAATATAAAGTAACTTTTGCTGACCACCTGTTATATGCCAAGTACTCTTAGATGTGCTTCCTCATTAACGTTTCCCAGGTGGTAGGCGTTATTCTCCTTTACACACAAGGAAAGAGAAACATGGAGAAATGAAGTAGGAGCCCCAGTGTGCAGTGGTTATGAACTCGGCTGCTAACCAAAAGGTCGGCAGTTTGAATTCACCAGCTGCTCGTTGGAAGCCTTATATGGTAGCATTACTTTATCCTGTAGGTTTATTATAACTCAGAATTCACTCTAGGTGGCAACAGGTGTTTTCCCCCCAGAAAATACAGATAGTAACTGAAAGATCTGAGAATGGAACCCAACAATCTAACACTAGAGCATGTGTTAACAGCTCTATTCAGCGCTTACCATACTCCCCCCAAAAACTGATGCCACACACTATATTATGCTATTTTTACACTGTGTAATAATATATCAGAATGATATTTCAGAAATCTCAGATGTTTGGGAGGCATAGGAAGACAAAGGAAAAGTATTGCTACAGTCACAAACAACTGAAACACATTTGAGGAAGAAGATGAGAACTGATGCTCACCCATAACATGATGTTTATAAAATTGCTAATGGATTAGATATTAATTTAGATATTAGTGAAAATTATTCTAACAAGGAAGCCCTAGATATCAGTTTATTGGTACCAGTTGATTAGCATACATACTATACCTCTCAGTATATATGCATGAGTCAAGAAATATGTGACTCTAAATTACATTTTTCTTGTACTTAACATCGCATAACATACATTGCGTCCAAGGAGCACAGTGGTTAAAGCGATTGACTGCTAATCAAAAGGTTGGTGTTTGGAAACCATCCATGGCTGCATTAGAGAAAGACGTGGCCGTCTCCTCCCATAGAGATTTACAGCGTCGGAAACCCTGTGGGGGTCACTATGAGTCGGAATTGACTCTACGTCAGTGGGTTTTTTGAGTTTAGAACATTGTGTCCTTTATTTACAAATTGCTTCAAACTAAAATAACGAAATGAAAAATATCAAAATAAATGATTTAAAGATTATCTTTTATTTTCAAAGCGCCAAGGTAACCAGATCCATGTATGTGTTCACATGTAGAGAAAAATACACTGCACATACACATGACTAGAAGCCAATGGTATTTACATCACTTGAGTAAACACAAAATTATCATTTGAATTCAATTAAGAAAAATAAACTCTTCGGTACAAACAAAAAAGATTTTTAAAGTCAACAATTTTTAAAGTCAACAAATTAAAAATTTCAAATTCTTTTTTTTTATTTATTGTGCTTTAAGTGAAAGTTGGAAACCCTGGTGACATAGTGGTTAAGAGCTAAGCCTGCTAATCAAAAGGTCAGCAGTTCAAATCCACCAGGTGATCCTTGGAAATCCTATGGGGCAGCTCTACTCTGTCCTTTAGGATAGCTATGAGTCAGAATTGACTTGATGGCAACGGGTTTGATTTTTTTTTTAAGTCAAAGTTTACAAATCAAGTCTGTCTGTCATACAAAAACTTACATATACTTTGCTATGTACTCCTAGCTACTCTCCCCCTAATGAGACAGAACAGTCCTCCTCTCCACCCTGTATTCCTGTGTCCATTAAACCAGCTCCTGTTCCCCTTTGCCTTATCTTGCCTCCACACAGGAGCTGCCCACATAGTCTCATGTGTCTACTTGAGCCAAGAAACTCACTCCTCACCAGTATCGTTTTCTGTCTTATAGTCTGGTCCAATCCCTGTCTGAAGAGTTGGCTTCAGGAATGGTTCCAGTCTTGGGCTAACAGAAGGTCCAGAGACCATGACTTCAGGGGTCCCTCTATTCTCAGTCAGACCATTAAGTATGGTCTATTTACAAGAATTTGAGGTCTGTATCCCACTACTCTCTTGATCAATCAGAGATTCTCTGTTGTGTTCCCTGTCAGGGCAGTCATCTATTATAGCTGGATACCATCTAGTACTTCGGTCTCAGGCTGATGGTGGCCCTTTCTGTCTCTTGGGCTCATAATTACCTTGTGTCTTTGGTGTTCTTCATTCTCCTTTGTTCCAGGTGGATTGAGACCAATTGATGTATCTTACAGGGCCACTTGCTAGCATGTAAGACCCCAGATGCTACTCACTGAAGTTGGATGCAGAATGTTTTCTTAATACATTTTATTATACAAATTGACCTAGATATCCCCTGAAACTATGGTCCCAAGACCCCAGTCTCTGCTACTCTGGCCTTCGAAGCATTTGGTTGTATTCAGGAAACTTCTTTGTTTTGGTGGTTAGCCCAGTTGTGCTGAACTCTCCTGTATTGTTTGTTGTCTTGCCTTTCACCTAAAATAGTTCTTATCTACTACCTAATTAGTGAATACCCCTCTCCCTCCCTCCCCACCCTCATAACCATCAAAGAATATTTTCTTCTGTGTTTAAACTATTCCTCGAGTTCTTATAATAGTGGCCTCATACAATATTTGTCCTTTTGCAACTGACTAATTTCACTCAGCATAATGCCTTCTAGATTCCTCCATGTTATGAGATGTTTCATGGATTCATCATTGTTCTTAATCATTGTGTAGTATTCCATTATGTGAATTTGCCATAATTTATTTATCGCTTCATGCGTCTTTGGGCATCTTGGTTGCTTCCATCTTTTTGCTATTGCAAACAGTGCTGCAATGAACAGGAGTTTGCATGTATCTGTTCATGTAAAGGCTTTTATTTCTCTAGGATATATTCCAAATAGTGGGATTGCTGGATCATATGGTAGTTCTATTTCTAGCTTTTTTAAGGAAGCACGAGGTCGATTTCCCAAAGTGGTTGCACTGTTTTACGTTCCCACCAGCAGTGTATAAGTGTTCCAGTCTCTCCATAACCTCTCCAACATTTATTATTTTGTGTTTTTTGGATTAATGCCAGCCTTGTTGGAGTGAGATGGAATCTCATTTTAGTTTTTATTTGCAATTCTCTAATGGCTAATGATCGTGAGCATTTCCTCATGTGTCTGTTAGCTACCTGAATGTCTTCTTTAGTGAAGTGCCTGTTTATATCTGTTGTCCATTTTTTATTGGGTTATTTGTCTTTTTGGTGTTGAGTTTTTGCAGTATCATGTAGATTTTAGAGATCAGACGCTTATCGGATTTGTTATAGCCAAAAACTTTTTTCCAGTCTGTAGGTAATCTTCAGGTAATGAAGTCTTTGGATGACCGTGTTTGATTTTTAGGAGCTTGCAGTTATGTAGTTTCTCTTCTGGTGTTTGTACATTATTAGTAATGTTTTGTATACTGTTTATGCCATGTATTAGGGCTCCTAGCATTGTCCCTATTTTTTCTTCTATGATCTTTATCATTTTAGGTTTTATATTTAGGTCTTTGTTCCGTTTTGAGTTAGTTTTTGTGCTTGGAGTGAGGTATGGGTCTTGTTTCATTTTTTTGCAGATGGATATCTAGTTATGCCAGCATCATTTGCTAAAGAGACTGTCATTTCCCCATTTAACAGCCTTTGGGCCTTTGTCAAATATCACCTGCTCATATGTGGATGGATTTATGTCTGGATTCTCAATTCTGTTCCATTGGTCTATGTATCTGTTGTTTTACCAGTACCAGGCTGTTTTAACTACTGTGGATATTGACAGGGAGCTGGCAGAAATTTAGGCCGGATTCAGAAGAGGATGTGGAACCAGGGATATCATTGCTGATATCAGATGGATCCTGGTTGAAAGTAGAGAATATCAAAATTATGTTTTTCTATGTTTTATTGACTATGCAAAGGCATTTGACTGTGTGGATCATAACAAATTAGGGATAACATTGCAAAGAATGGAAATTCCAGAACACTTAATTGTGCTTGTGAGGAATGTGTACATAGTTCAAGAGGCAGTTGTTTGGACAGAACAAGAGGATACTGTGTGGTTTAAAGTCACGAAAAGTGTGCGTCAGTGTTCCATCCTTTCACCATACCTGTTCAATCTGTATGCTGAGCAAATAACCCGAAAATCTGGACTTTATGAAGAAGAATGGGGCATCAGGTTTGGAGGAAGACTCATTAACAACCTGTGTTATGCAGATGACACAACCTTGCTTGCTGTAAGTGAAGAGGACTTGAAGCACTTACTGATGAAGATCAGAGACCACAGCCTTCAGCATGGATTGCATTTCAACCTAAAGAAAACAAAAATCAGCACAACTGGACCAATAATCAAGATAAATGGAGAAAAGATTGAAGTTATCAAGAATTTCTTTTTACTTGGATTCACAGTCAACACCCATGGAAGCAGCAGTCATGAAGTCAAAAAATGTATTTCTTTGGGCCAGTCTGCCGCAAAGGACCTTTTTAAAGTGTTGAAAAGCAAAAATGTTACCTTGAAGACTAAGGTGCACCTGACCCAAGCCATGGTATTTTCAATTGCATTATATGCATGTGGAAGCTGGACAATGAATAAGGAAGACCAAAGAAGAATTAATGCCTTTGAATTGTGGTGTTTGCAAGAATATTCACTATACCATGAACTGCCAAAAGAATGAACAAATCTGTCTTGTAAGAAATGCAACCAGAATGCTTCTTAGAAGCAAGGATGGTGAGACTACATCTCACATACTTGGGACATGTTATCTGGAGGGATCAGTCCCTGGAGAAGGACATCATACTTGGTAAAGTACAGGGTCAGTGGAAAAAAGGAAGACCATCAACGAAACTTTTGACACTGTGGCTGCAACAATGGGCTCAAGCACAACGATTGTGAGGATGGTGCAGGGCCCAACAGTGTTTCATTCTATGGTTCATACGGTTGCTGTGATTTGGAACTGACTTGATAGCACCAAACTACAAGAACATATGTATCTTTAAATATACATACACACACACATACAGAGAGGAAGAAATACCATGTTATTCAATAAATAGTGATTGTATAATTTTTATTCATATTCATTAATATATATATATATATCAATTATCTTACCTAAAATTGACTGCTACAGTATCAGAGCTTTAGATGTGAAATGCAAATTTAAAAATGTGTACAAAACAGAGGTGATCATTTTTTAGTTTATTAGTTTTCGAAGGATTATTTAAGTACCTGGGAAACCTAGCTTGTTAATTCGGAACTGAAGTATTACAAAGGAAATCAAATAAATAGACATATAAATGTATTTTAAAATATCTGAGGGAATTTAGGAGCCCTGGTGACGTAGTGGTTAAGAGTTGGCTGTTAAGTAAAAGATCAGCAGTTCGAATCCACCAGCTGTTCCTTGAAAACCTACAGGGCAGTTCTACTCTGTCCTGTAGCATTGCTATGAGTTCGAATAAACTCGATGGCAATGGGTTTGGTTTGGTTTTGGTTTAAGGGTGTTTCCATAGCCACATTTCATAATGAAACTAGACATTAGAGTAATTACAATGAATTTCAAAAGATGAAATTATAAATAGAATAAGATTAGTAGACTGAACTTAAACGCTTAAGGAAGAACCACGGTTTTTTTTTTTTTTTTAACTCAGGTATCTTCCCTTTGAATAATAATCTTTGCTTCATTCAAAAACTATCCTGGTAGACACAACTCCCCCCGCCCCCACCCCCCACCCCCTTGCCACTGATGGCCTCATACAGAAGTTATCGGAAAGGCCCTTCATCATCATTTGGCTACCAGATCTACAAAACAGCTATATCCATCCATTCATTCTTTCTTCATTACATGGACAATGGCTTTATTTATTTATTTGCATATTTATTTGTCTGCTTTTCTGTTTATCTACTTACCTAGCTATCCATTTATTTACTTATTTTTAGTGTAATTGGCCATGTTGCAGGGCATAGTCATCTGGAGGGATATTTTAATATCTATCTCTATTGTTGTGTCATGAATTACATGGATTATAAATCATGAATATTACTGGTTTTCCTAGTTTAGGGCCTTGAATAACTGGATCAGGTAGAGAACAGTGTTACCTGTTTGGGTGGTGTGTACAAAGTTCTGAAGCAGCTTATAATATACTCAGTGACATCAATCCTGGATATTTCAGTTTTGTATTGCTAAAATTTTGTCAGTGGTTTCTTCTCCTAAAAATATTTATAGTATTTTTTTTTAACCCATGAGTGACATCTACTTGAGATAGCTGTTGCTTTCCATCAGTAGGTTTTAAGGAAAATTATTCATTATCATCATACATAGTCAGGGCAAAGCAACTATATTGCCCTCCCTTGATTCATTCATTATGCAGCCTTGAGTCACTCCGGCCCCTTTTTTGGAGCCCCTATCCACACCTCCAAGACCTTTCCATCTATCCAGCCATTCATCCATCCTTGTGTGTGTTTCTGTGTGTATACACATGTATGCATACTTCTGTACAGTCTTCTATCACTCATTTCCTAAATACATGCTACAATTAAAAATCATACCAGATGCTATGATGCAAAGACATGTTTAATCTCTGCTCCAGAAGAGGGCACTCACAGTTCAGTGAAGGAACCATCTTGCTGTTTCACACATGTTTATATGTCAGTGTATTCGAATAGGGGAAGGAATTTAGAATAACACAGATGTTTCAATGTTGGGCAATTGGGTGAGTAGACATTAAGACCTACTGTTATATCCTATAGGAAAATACTGGTGGCTTAGTGGTTAAGAGCTATGACTGCTAACAAAAAGGTCGGCAGTTTGAATCTACCAGGTACTCCTTGTAAACCCTATGGGGCAGTTCCACTCTGTCCTATAGGGTTGCTATGAATCAGAATCAACTCAACTGCAATGGTTTGTTTTGTTTTGGGAGGTTGTATTATTCTTTTTATCCTGTAATAAGAATACATGCAATGGTTTACAAAAACCTAGTGTTTCCTGAAGTTTGTAATTCTTGAGGTGGGTAGTATATATCATTTTGGGAAAAAATTTACTTAGATTTTGACTGAAAATTATAATTATACCCAAGGCTGATATTCAGGTGGTACATGATGATATAGACTTGCTTATGATTAAAGGATTAAAATATTTCTTAACCTGTTTTTAAAGAATTGCAGCCTTGAGTCACATTGGTCCCTTTTCTCAAGCCCCTGTCAATACCCTTCAGGCCTTTCCACAATCTTTCACTTAACTTCACTTCTCGCACATCATGGACATCCCAGACTGGTGGGCTGGCTCTTGTACTGTCAATCCTGTCGAGCACATTCATACATTTTGTTTGGTCATGTTTGTAACTTTGGAACTTTCTTTTGTTAAGTTCCTGTTGTTAGACATTTAGAATATCGCTTTTGGCTATAACCCCTCTTTCTATAAATGAGCTAAGTCTTACCCTAAATTTTACATCTTATGTAGGTTTTCCTTATTGGTTGATTTGATTTGTTGTAGTAACCTTTCCTCCTTTGAAGTCAGTTTGGACATGATATATTTAGTGTCTTCCTGCTCTATTGACTTCTTGATTTAAAATTTTAAGTTGAACATGTTAATATTTGGTCTTTGAGAGGAATGCAACTTCATTCAGTGCTAGTTAGAAATATCAATCCACTTTTGCAAATATATTCAAGGCCATGCATTCAGAAGAATATTTTGGTAGAAAGAGAGAGGGGGAAATGAATCGGTGTTGAATTGTCAACCAACCACTTAAACTAGATTGGTGAATTTTTTTTCCTTAAATGTTCCTATCTCCAAATGAATTAGTCACCTCATTAGTTTTTCTTGTGTTGTAATATTAGAAATGGAAATTATTTCATTTCAATTGAATATAATTTCCTATTGGAAAAAGCATCGTGCTTTATCACTCAGTGACTAATCAATTATACTTTGGCAATTTACCTGCTTTTTAATGAATTCTGTTTCTCTGTTGGTGGGAACACTCTGTTTATCACTTGAAATATGGCGTCCTCTTAAATACCATCCTATACTTCCTATTACCTAGTTTTTCATGAAGAACTTCTATTTCCTCTTTCAAGTTCTCTTTCATATTTTCTTAATTCCATTCTCATTGCCACTGCCTACATCATGTCCTTGACCTACCGTTTCTAAGATTCCAGATGTGTTTACTCTAGTTGTCTCTGCTCTCTCCATTGAAGTGTGCCTGAGATGTCTTCCTAAAAACATCCACATGTTCTTATTAGTTATCTGTTCATGAACCTAAATCACTCTTAAAAATACAAACGAACCACAAAACAAAACAAAAACTCTAAAATCTGCGGTCTGCCATTTAAAGTATCATAACATTCATTTTCAGTGTCTACTTTTTCTCCCAAATTTCCACCATGCTTCAAGTAGACCGTTTTATTCTCACTTCTGGGATTTTGTAGTTTCCATTCCTACCTTCTGCCCGTGCTTTACTATTTTGCCAATCCTCCACGCCATGTTTCAAATAACGTGTTTTTTTCTTAAACTTTCAAAACCTATTTCGATGATGTTTTCATTCAACAACTTTAATATATGTTATTCATCCTGTGTTATTTATATATTGTTTTCAGTGATGAAATACTCCTTAAGTGCCTGAATGTTCCTTCTAGATTGTAAGTTCCTTGATGTTAGGTTTGCCTTTATTTCTTTTATTCATGTCCATGACTTTGTTCACGATAATACAAATCTATCCAACCCCTGTCATTTAAAAGCTTTCCTTGAAATGCTAATCATCACCATGTTCCTTGACCAAGTAGTTTTTTTCCAGATCTCAAGTTCATTGTCTTTTATCTGACTCTAGAAACTTATGACTGTCCCAGAACCTCTCTTTTTTGGCTTCTTTGATTACTTTGTTTTTTCTCTCAGTTCTTTGACTACTCTTTCTTAGTCTCTTGCATGCCCATTCTCTCTCCTCTTCCATTAACGTTATATTTCTTCAAGGCTTAGTTCTAGGCCTTTTTCACATCTCCCTCTGACTTCTTATTTCCTAGAATATCTTGTCCATGATTCAGTTACCAGGTACATTTGAATGACTCACAACTGTAAATCTTTAGCATAGATGTCTCTTGTGGGCATAAAATGCTTACATCCAACTACTAATTTGACACTTTCACGAATCAGTCTCAAACATTCCAGCTCATGTTATCCAAAACAGAATTCAGTTTCCCACATGCCCTCTCTCAACTTCTAACCCCAGCAATCTGTCTCTTTCCCAGTTTTACTAGTGAATAGAATCATTTATTCATCTATTTCGCAAGTCAAAACCTATGAGTGATCCTTCACTCTGATTTCTTCCTGCACCACCTATATGTATCCAGCACCAAGCTGTGGTGATTTTTACTTCTGCATTATCTTTAATTTGTCTACATATCTTCATCTTTTCAATAATCACTTTGGGCCATATCATCCTTTACCTAGATCAGTGTAATAGTCTCCTTATTTGTCTCCCTGTATATGCCCTTGAACTTTTAATATCCATTCATATCCATTCTGCACCAAGATGTTAGAACGATATATTCAAAAGTACATCTTCTCAAGTCATTCACCCATTTAAATTCATTCAGTCTGTTTTCATTGCTCTTAGAATAAAGTCAACATTCTTAAGACTCTGCGTCATCTCAGTATAAGCTACCTCTCTGGTTATCACAGTCCTTCTCTTCACAACTTCTTTCCACGTTCCTTCAGCCTCCACTGTCTTGTTTCAGTCACTTGACCGTGTTATACCCCAAGGCCTTTGCACATGTGGTTGTGTTGGTATTGGACACTACTTTCACTACATCTTCTTTTTTAATGCTTTTTTTTTTTTTTTTTTCTGTTATTTTTATATTCCAGTTCATTTGTCACTTCTTTAGGGAAACCCTTTCTGATCCTCTTCATGGAACATATCCTGGTATAATGAATTTTCCGAAGTTACTATTTCTTAGCTCTATAGCACTTATTACATTTGTCATTTAAAATTTAGCTCATTATTTGATTTCATTTGGATGACTACAAAAACTTCTTTGACAGAAAGAAATGTATCTGTTTCTAGTTCTTTGTATCCCCATGCCTGCAATAGTACGTGAACATAGTGAGTCGTCCATACACATTGTTAAGTAACTAAATAGTAAACTCTCAAAAATTCATTTTGTCACCACTCATTAAGCATCTATTATATAACCATGGAAGGTATTCCATGTCAGGAGAATTTAAGGAGGGAAGTCTGGACGGGGTAAACATTTGCAAAGCATTCAGACAAGAAAGTGCATGATTTATTACAGGAATATCTATGACTGTAAAAAAAAAAAAAAGACTGTAGAGCCCAATAAATGGGGGAGAATAGTAGGAAAAGACATTCTGATATTTGGAAATTTGGAATTATCTGATAAATACTGGAAAAATATAAGCAAGTAGAAATTAAAGAGATAGATTATTGAAATTACTGAGGTAAGTACGTGGAAGATGGAGAGTGGCGAGAGGTAGAAAATAGGTTGTTCTATGAGAATGACAGTTGAGTTGGAAGCCACTGAGCCTGAAAACAACCATAACTGTGACGATTACACAATGGTAACAGAAGAGATTTGTGCAAAATGTCTTCAGTATGTACTATTTAAGGTTCAACAAATATTCTTCTGCTTATATTTATGAACATATTTGGAAATATTTATCCATTCACTATTTTATTTGTATTAAATAATCTTCTATATCATATAACTATCATTTTTACATCTCTGCCAAGAAGGTAAACCAATGAATACTATGAGAGAGAGCAAACAATTTAAGCATCATTTTGTTCTTCATTAGGGTAAACCCTTAAGTTAATATTCATATATCTCTATGTATAAGTTTGGGCACCTTGCCTTCTACAGAAAAAAAAAAAAATCAGAAGAAAAAAATACTTTTCTAGTAATTATGAAAAATCTCTGGGTAGGAAAATGGCTCTGCTAAGTTTTGAGATGGTACCCTCGGTGACCTAGGTAATTAGAGAGTGTTAAGAATGATAATTAAAAAAAAAAAAAATCTCAAGTAATTTCCTTGTTTAAAGCCATTCAATGTCTTTTCATTGCTTTTAGAATAAAGACAGAATTATATCAATCAACTACTCAATTAATACGAAATTGCCCATCAGTCAAGTCAGGGGACTACTTGAGCTACAAGGAATTCAGGCTTGGCTGACTGAATAATGAAGTGAAGTCTTAGCTTGTTAGCTGTGCAGGGATTTCTCAGGCCTGACAGTCAGTAAATGAGTCAAATAATGCTTCAGTCTTCTGAGGTGGAGGAGAGTTAGGATGTAACCAAAAAAATATTACTATATGTCAACATGCGGTATAAACTCCCTAATGATATAGACTGTATGTGTCATGTTCACTGTTTATCAGCAGTGACTAAGCAATCCCAGCATATAATAGGCAGTTCTACTCTGTCCTGTAGGGTCGCTATGAGTCCGAATCTACTCGACGGCAGTGGGCTTGGTTTGGTTTTTTTGGGTTAGAGCAGAACCCCACACTCGGTACCAAATTCTGTCTTAGTTTTCTAGTGCTGCTATAATAGAAATACCACAAGTGGATGGTTTTAAGGAAGAGAAATTTATTCTCTCACAGTCTAGCAGACTACAAGTCCAAATTCAGGGTATCAGCTCCATGGGAAGACTTTCTCTCTCTGTCAGCTCTGGAGTAAGGTCCTTGTCATCAATCTTCCCTTGGAATAGGAGCTTCACTGTACAGGAACTCAGGCTCCAAAGGATGCGCTTTGCTCCCAGCACTGCTTTCTGGGTGGTATGAGGTCCCTACTCTCTGTTCGCTTCCCTTTTCTTTTACCTTTTGTAAGAGAAACTGTGGTGCAGGTCACACCTCAGGGAAACTCCCTTTACATTGGATCAGTGATGTAACCTGAGCAAGGGTGTTTTATCCCATCCTAACCCTCTTTAACCACAGGCAGAGATTATGATTTACGACAAATAGGAAAATACAAAATGGAGGACAGCCATACCATACTGGGAATCATGACCCAGACAAGTTGACATGTATTTTTGGGGGACACAATTCAATCCATGACAACACTTTAAAGAGGTCTTTTGCAGCAGATTTGCCTATGGCAATGGATCCTTTGATTTCTTGACTGCTGCTTCCATGGATATTGATTGTGGATCTAAGTAAAAAGAAATCCTTCACAACTTCAGACTTTTCTCCATTTATCATGATATTGCTTTTTGGCCCAGCTGTGAGAATTTTTCTTTTCTTTAAATTGATGAGTAATCCATACTGAAGGCTGTGGGCTTTGCTCTTCATCAGTAAGTAAGTCCTCTTCACTTTTAGCAAGGAAGGTTGTGTCATCTTCATATTGCAGGTTATTAATGAGTCTTTCTCCAATCCTGATGCTGTTCTTCTTCATATAGTCCAGCTTCTCAGATTATTTGCTCAGCATACAGATTGAATAGGTGTGGTTAAAGGATACAACCCTAATGCATACCTTACTTGATGACTTTAAACCATGCAGTATTCCTTTTTTCTGTTAGAACAATTGCCTTTTAATCTAAGTACAGGTTCTTCACGAGCACAATTAAATGTTCTGGAATTCCCATTGTTCACAAATGTTATCCGTAATTTATCATGATCCACACAGTCGAATGTCTTTGCATCGTCTATAAAACAGAGGTATACATATTTCTGATATTCTTGACTTCCAGCTGTGATGATTCATCTGACATTAGCAATGATATCCTTGCCGTTGTTCAATGTCCTTTTCTGAATTTGGCTTGAATTTCTGGAAGTTCCCTGTTGATGTACTGCTGCAACCACTTTGGAATGATCTTCAGCAAAACTTTACTTGTGTGTGGTATTAATGATATTGTTTGATAATGTACACTTTCTGTTGGATCACCTTACTTTGGAATGGGTACAAATATGGATCTTTCTCTTCCAGCCTGTTGTCCGGGTAGCTGTCTTCCAAATTTTCTTGGCATAGACAAGCGAGTACTTCCAGCACTGTAATCATTTGTTGAAACATAATTGGTATTCCATTACTTCCTGGAGCCTTAGTTTTTCGTGAATGCCTTCAGTGCAGCTTGGGCCTCTCCCTTCAGTACCACCAGTTCTTGATCCTATGCTACCTCCCGATATGGTTTAAAGTCGACCAATTCTCTTTGGTACAGTGACTCTGTGTATTCCTGCCATCTTATTTTGTTGCTTCCTACATTGTTTAATATTTTCCTTGTAGAATCCTTCACTATTGCAATTCAAGGCTTGAATTTTTTCTTAAGTTCTTTTAGCTTGAGAAATGCCGAGCGTGTTCTTCTCTTTTGATATTTTAACTCCAGGTCTTTGCACATTTCATTGTAATACTTTGTTTTCTTGAGCCACCCTTTGAAATCTTCTGTTCAGCTCTTTCACTTCATCATTTCTTTCTTTTGCTTTAGCTACTTTACATTCGAGAGCAAGTTTCAAGGTCTTTTCTGACATCCATTTTCGTCTTTTCTTTCTTTCATGTCTTGTTAATGACCTTTTGCTTTATTCGTGTATGATATATCCTTGATGTCATTCTACAACTCGTTTGGTCTTCAGTCATTACTGCTCCATGAGTCAAATCTATTCTTGAGATGTTTTCTAAATTCAGGTGGGATATTCTCAAGGTTGTACTTTGATTCTTGTGGACTTCAGCTTGAATTTGCATAGGAACAATTTATAGTCTGTTCGTAGTTGGCCCCTGGCCTTGTACTGACTGATGGTATTGAGCTTTTTCATCGTCTCTTTCCACAGATGTAGTCAGTTTGATTCCTTTGTATTTCTTCTGGCTAAATTCACATGAATAGTCGCTGTTTATGTTGTTGAAAGGTATTTGCAATGAAGAAGCTGTTTGTCTTGAAAAATGCTATCGTGTGATCTCCCAGCTTTCATGCTATCACCAAGGCCATATTTTCCAACTACCAATCCTTCTTTGTTTCCAAATTTTGCATCCAGTAATTTATCAATGCATCTTGCTTGCATGTTTGATCAATTTCAGACTGTAGAAGTTGGTGAAAAATCTTCAATTTCTTCATCTTTGGCCTTAATGATTGGTACCTAAATTTTAATAATAGTCTCTTAACTGGTCTTCCTTGGATGCATATGGATATTATCCTACCATTGACAGAGTTGTACTTCAGGGTAGATCTTGAAATGTTCTTTTTTGACCACGAATGCAACACCACTCATCTTTAATTTGTCATTCTGGCACAGTAGGCCATTTGACTGTCTGATTCAAGATTGCAATATCAGTTCATTTCAGCTCACTAATGCCTAGAATATCAATGTTTATGCATTCCATTTCATTTTTGACAGTTTCCAATTTTCCTAGATTCATACTTCATAGATTGTGTGTTCCAGTTATTAATGGATGTTTGCAGCTGTTTCTTCTCATTTGGAGTCGTGCCACATCAGCAAATGACGGTCCCAAATACTTGACTCCATCCACGTCATTAAGGTTGACTCTACTTTGAAGAGGCACCTCTTCCCAGTCCTCTTTTGAGTGCCTTCCAACCTGACGAACTCATTTTCTGACACTATATCAGACAGTGTTCTGCTATTCATAAGGTTTTCACTGGCCAATTTTTTTCAGTAGTAGACTGCTAGGTCCTTCCTAGTTTGTCTTAGTCTGGGAGCTCTGCTGAAACCTCTCCACCAAGGGTGACCCTGTTGGTATTTTAAATACAGGTGGTAAACTCCCAGTATCACAGCAACATGCAAGCCATTACAGTAGGACAAACTAAGTCTGGGAACTTAGAAAGAAATTATTGCTTGTTCCTTGAGTTATGATACTTAGGAAAGAAAATGTTATATATGCATTTATGTATATAGACTCTCAGATACATACAGATCTGATCCTAATTCTGGCAAGAAACCTATCAATTAATATAAAAAATCATAGTCATGAGATTTTTTTTTTTTTTAAAAGACCAAATATCATTGATCTAAGTCTATATTTTTAGCTTAACCTCTTATGTGCCAAAATTGCAATGATACCCATTTATGCAATAACTTTGGTACAAATCCATATCTAAATGACTCAGAATTTTTAAATATTCTCTGTTTTTAAAATTACTTGATATATGTATCAGATCTGATCATTTCTTAGAAGATGCTCAGAGGGATTGTTTAAATATGCACATTGCCAACTTCAATCACAACAATTTCTTCTAAGTATGTCTAAAATTGTAGTCTTAATTTTAGCTGCATTTATATAAATTATGGAATTATTTGACATTTAATGTGAAGAAAAAGACCACATAGTTCATGTATAGTTTGACCTCAGACCCATAGACCTCTTTGTATACTACTGTTGAGCCTGCACCAAATGTGAAGTTAAGTAACTGCCCAAAACAGAAGTTAAGAGAGAACTCCTACTGATCCATGCATATCTGATAAAAATTCACCTTCCAGATGATGGCATCTGGTCTCAGGAGCTGCCAAGTGCACCATATGTGACTTAGAGAAAAGAAACTTGAAAAATAAAAGCAAGTTTCATTTATCACCGTATGGAGACAAAGATGCATCATAACTCAATATTTGGAGTAAATATATGCTTTTTAAAATTATCCAAATTTGAGTGTATCTTTTTTAACTTTTATAGAGCTAATACCTGAAAGAAAAGACACAATTTTAAGAGATTTTAATTCATGATATTAATGGTTCTTTTGGATCACGTGCTGCCTCCAAGTTTTAGGAAAGATATATAATGTGCCGTCTGTAAAAGTAGGAAAGTAGATCACTTATACAGAGAAAATATCTTTTCCTTTGTATGTGTATAAGAAGTTACACAAGAAGGAGAGTCCCTCGTATATTATCAACGATGTACAGAACTGACTGTATTTGAAAAGCAACAGTAGGCTTATTGCCCCAGATAAGGTATTTGGAATTTTACTTATCTCTTGCATTGCTTTCATTTTTAGATTACATGAAACTTACAATATGTACTATAACTAAGTCAACAGTAAATTTACTAATTCATTTTATATTTTAAATTTCATCATAAGTATATAGGAGTGTGCATGTACATATAATCTATTCTCCTATTAATTTTTCAGTGAGAGTGCTTAATCATGTGTCATATGTGTGTGGCTATAATTGTTTCTGCTGAGATCCAGAATCTTGTAATGCTCTGCTCTCCAAATATCAGAAGATTCTAGATTTTCTGGAGCCGTTATCTGGGACTTGTAGACCTTGAGCTGATCCCTAACTGTGGTAATAAGTTTTTTACTGGCAAAGTGTAAAAAAAGTAAATATTCATGGTAGTGTTTTTCAAATATTACTGAAATGAAGGTATCAACAATGCATTTAGAATTGTTACAAGGATAAGACACATCCATGCTACTCTGAGATTCAAGGAAAAAAAATATATATATGTGTGTGTGTATGTGTCCATATATATGCATGTATATACACATATATGTGTATGTGTGTACATATATATATACATACACATATATGTAGGTGCATACATATATATAGATGTATATGTATATGTTGTGTGTGTATACACACACACACACACACACACACACAGTGGTTAAGAGCTACGGCTGCTAAGTAAAAGGTCAGCAGGTTGAATCCACCAGTTGTTCCTTGGAAACCCTATGGGGCAGTTCTACTCTGTCTGTAGGGTCACTGTGACTCAGAATCAACTTGATGACAATGGGTTTTGTTTTGGTATATATAATTTATCAACCAACTCACTTTTACAGTCAGAGATAAAACAGAGGACTTTAAAAAGGAGAGGCTTTGTATAGAACTTGGTTGGCCACAATTTAAGTAGACCACTTGCTTATAAAGGCAAGTTGTAAAATAGAGGAGAACCCATATTTATCTCACTGGTAGACATTAGGTTTCTCTTTATCTACAGTTTCTGAACTGTCCAGTCTACTTAATTTTTAAAGGAAATGTTTATCTCTGTCTCGTCAATGAGAAAGATAATAAAAGATCACTAGTATTCCCCATCATGCTCCCAAACCATCTTAAAAAAAAAAAAAACCCAGTGCCGTCGAGTCGATTCCAACTCATAGTGACCCTATAGGACAGAGCAGAACTGCCCCGTAGAGTTTCCAAGGAGTGCCTGGCGGATTTGAACTGCCACCCCGTGAGTTAGAAGCTGTAGCACTTAACCACTATGCCACCAGAGTTTCCCAAAACATCTTACCCACAGTCTTTTTACCAGAATGGTGACCCTGGATGACTGAAAAGTCTAGAGACTTCTGAGGGATGAAGCCTTCCCTTTCTTACATTTCCTACTGCTCTTCCTTTTGTAGGTTCTCTGTGACTTACATTCTATCATAGGCAAGTTAAATATCTTATCTTTGCTTCATTTCCCTAACCTTTAAAATATGGATAATAGGACATACCACATAACATCCTTGTGAGGATTAAATATATATTTATGTCTATATCTTTATCTACATCTACCTTATTTTTTCACCAATAGCTCACCCATGTAAATAACATGCAAACACATATAATGTGCAGAAATGATGAAATTATGTAAAAAAGTTCTGGCATAGCTCACCCATGCACGTACCGCATATGTCTCGTGACAATTCCAGCGGTGAATTTTGTCCTTATTCACCCTTATTCAATAGTCCAAAAGTGTTACTTTTGATCATATTCATATAATAACGGTATAAGCCATGGTCAAGAAGTCATGGATTGAGTTTGGTAGAACCCCAGTAATTAGAATAAACAGTTAAAACTGTGCCTTTTCCCTGGGCAGTTGGCAGCTGGGCCTGCGGGTTGTAGTGTTCCTTGTAGCTGATCTGTGCCGAGGTATATCAAGCCAGAGACTGTGGAGGGCTGCACGTGAGGGTGCCACAGCCCGAGCAGGGCAGGTCCCAGGAAGGGCAGGGGCCATTGCCCACGCATACCCACCTCCCACGGTGCCTGCCTCAAGTGAAGCCTGGAGGCAGGATGGTGTGGGTGCCGGGCCCTGGCAGCCAGTCGGACCATCTGATCCCAGTGAAGAATGCCAGATCCCTTTGCCCCTGTGCATCTCACGCCCTCCCCATGGCTTTTGTGCAGGCAGGAGATTCAAACAGCCTAAGTGTGGTGTCCAGCCAGCCAGACATGGTGGGGTGGGATGCATGTGGCTGCGGCTAGCTGGCCTCACAAGACTGAGTGGCCTCTTCAGCCTGGGGTGTGCAGACCTGCGAACCTCCTAGGCTGGGGCCTACTTCCCTGATAAGGGCTGTTTCCTGGGTGTGGAAAGTAATTTCCTCTTGCATGGGAGAAAGCAGTTTGCAGAGCAGGGAAGGAATCCTGGCAGATGAGGAGCTGATTTAGAGATTCGAGGGTATGCTGGTGAGGGTCTTCTGCTGGGAACCAAACTTTTACACCAACAGACACCAAGATGAAAACTTAGCATTAAATCCATTAGGCAGAAAAACAAAACAAAACAAAACTGAAGTCAGCAATATGTAAAAAAACATTGTGTAGTGCGCTTATAGAAATAACATGCAGGAGGTGCATCGTATGCAAAAACATATAACACGAGCATTATTTGGGTAAAATCTGATATCGCCACACATACATATTTAATACATACAGGTATTGCTATAAAAATTGTTAGTATTACAATGATAATAACAACAACAAATTCAATAATCATCTACCATATGTTACATCTGATGAAACAAATACAAAACAAGTGAAATAGGATTTATATAACATGAAAACTTACAATAGAAACCCTGCCAAGCTGGCACACATGTCTATGAAAGGAAGACCTTCTTGATGCTTCTTAGCTTCAAGGATGGGCCCTATGGAACTGAACTCAGACCTCTGAGGGGAGCACTCCAGTGTGCTGGTGCTGGTGTCTTAGAAGCGGTACCATAAGGCTGGTTCTCTGAGTGTTGGAAAAACAGTGATTCAACTACTGCTTTTGGATGGCACTGGAAGCTACTGGAAGCATTAAGGAGGAAGAGATGGATGGAAACAGAAAGCAGACAAGAAGGAGATTGCCCTTTTTTCTCTTTCAGTGTTGCAATCTCCTTCCTCGCCACCTCCTCCTCTTCATAGATGGAGGCAGTTAGTGAGCTGAGATGCGGTTTGTCGACTTTCAGTGCCACCATCACTGCATGTATATAGTGTGCTTGACGAGGAAAGGCAATAGCTTAGTAACTGGCACACCCTCTGTATCAGCCTTAGTCCTGTAATGGAAAATAGTGTCCATTTTTAGTGCTGTTTCCAACTGATTTTTAGTTACTCTTATTGAGATAAACTATGAAATTGTATCAATACTCTGCAGCACCTACCATAGGTGAGGAGCCCTGGTGGTGCAGTGGTAAAGTCTACGGCAGCTAACCAAAAGATCAACACTTTGAATCCACCAGGTCTCCTTGGAAACCCTACAGGACAGTTCTACTCTGTCTCATAGGGTTGCTACAAGTCAGAATCAACTTTTGATGGCAGTGTTTTTTGTTTTTACTGTAAGTGATGGAAGGGAAAATTTTTTTTTTTTTGTCTGAGCCTAACCTAACAACCACAAATCCCTATGGCTACTTCTTTACTTACTTTGTCCTAAGGATAGTTCCTGGTGACTTTGAGTAGTTCTAGGTATAAGTAGTTCCCAATACATACTTCAAAAATGATAGCAGTCCCCGGAAATAATGGCTTCTGGGGACTGCGTACATTGATAGCTTTCATCTCAAAACTTCTCTAACTCCAACTCACCTGAATGGCTCAGTACTAGTTTCTCAGCATTACCTTCACGTTACTGAATGAAATGTCTACTGACAGCTGTAATGGTATATGCCTTTTCATGAAAATTACTATAAGCAGTTGATCCCAGAATTTCTAGTGTCTGGGAAAAAAAATAATGCATTTAAGGGGCAACCCAGAATGACTAACTTCTTTATTATTCCAAAAAGAACATTGAAAGAAACAAAACAAACCTACAATCTATTAGAATCATCACTGCATAAAAGAGCACTAAAAAAAAAAAAAACCCCAAATATGGAAAATCGTAGTCTGAGAAGGAAGAAGAGCACTTTCACTTGAATACAATTAGCGTTGTGAACAACTCATTTGATAATCTTAATTTTTTCCATTTTTCCACCTCTTGGTGGGATACCATCAATGTACATCAGTGGTATGTGGACCAACACTGGGCAATCACTACGACAGAGAAAAAGTTCTTAATATTTTTCTACCAAACACACATGGCAGATTTTAACCTTTCAAGCGTATTCCTAGAGCAGGTGGAACTCTGCATTCTTCTCCAGTGCACAAGAAAGTCATTATGGAGAACAAGTAAATGAGAAGGCTGTGTGATTGGTATAACTTCAGATTCTAATTAAAAAAAGAAAATAGTAAATCATTATCAAAATTTTTGGCTCCATTATTCCGTTTTTGGAGGTTTTTTTTTTTTTTTTGATTGCAAGTGACAGAAACACAATTGAAGTTGTCTCACATGACTCAGACAATTAGCGGTAGGGCTGATTCAGGCATGGCTATATTTAATGACTCTAGTAATGTCATCCTTACATGATTTCTCTATCCATCTCCAGACTCTGCCTAATTCTGGTAATTTCATCCTCAGGGAGAACTTTATGTTGTATGGCAAAAGCAGGTCTTGATAGATACAGGCGTATATTCTCTTGGTGTAGCAACCTAGCAGGAAGAGCAATGTTTTCCTGACATGATTTCTTTTGTGGGAATTATTTCACTGACCAGGCTCAGATTACATGTGCATTGCTCAAGCAGTCACAGTGGATAAGGGCATAAATTACTCTCAGCCACACCTATGTCGTTTGTTAACTTTTGGACCTGGAGGATGGATTTCACTCACTGGAATCACTTGATTTCGGAGTAGGAAAGTAGTGGCTTCTCAAAGGACAGCTGGCATCAGTTATTATCAGCTGCTTTAATAGCGATGAGTAGTATGCTACTTGTAACACACTTCACAACTAACTGTATTTACTGATTGGTAAATCAACGCTGTTGGCCCACATGATATCTCACCAGTCACTTATTATCTTAATTCTTTTTCTACTTCCTAAGGAAGGACAGAGAACCACTGGCTGTCCTTTGTTTTAGTGATTTTTTTTTTCCCCTTATAAATAATCATGTGTTTTTATCAGGATCTTGAAATGAGGAATTTAGCATTTCGTTTGATCACATTCATGTATCACATATGACTATTATTTTCTGTGCCAAAAAGTCAACATACTATTCCGTGAGAAGTATAGGTGTGTTAATGGAAACAAGAAATAAAGCATTAAAATCAAAACTGCCCTGAAAATCTAGAATAGCTCATTTGCATTACCAAGATAAAAAAAAAGGGAGGGAATATGAATTAATTCAATTCACAGCCCTGTCTGATAGTTTCCCAAATAGTTCTGCCAATGTATTACCAGGTGGAAACCCCAGGTTCTTGCTCGGCATGACTTGTATTGGCCAATAAACGAAAGACCAAGGTGGGAAGGCGGAAAAACACCTTTATTTCATTGTACAAGGAAAGGATCGGTAGAGCTGCTGCTGCCAAGACTGCTCCCCGAAGACGAGGGGAAAAGTTGCTTTTATGTTGGAAGTTCATACAAGTTATGCCAGCAACATTCTTAATCATACTCTGCAGGCACAATGGGGTGTATATATAACTTGAAAGCTGTAGGGGAGGAAGCCAAGCAAAGGAAACAGGATTCTGATGGAAAGCTGCCTGAGGCTCTGCCTTGTTCCCTCTACTTCATTTTGGACATTGGTCATCCAGGACCAGTGTCCATTTTGAGCTATAGCCCTGCTCAGAATTGTTTGGCATGTTCTTGGGGAGGGGGCAAATACTGGACCTAGGAATTGCACCCCCTCTTCTTTTATCCAGCAAGCTGGATAAAGAGGTATGGTGATTACGGGTAATTCTTGCCTATGCAGTATGGTTTACAGCTGACTATTCACTAAATGCTAAAAGAAAAGAGATAAAAGTGGTTTTATCCCCTGTTTATGTGAATGTTTCCCTGAAGATGTTTCCCAAGATTGTCCTAGCTTTTATCTTTATACCTCAGTGTCCAGTTGATGTGTCTTAATGAGTCTTTATGAGTCCAGCTCCAGCTGGGTCACAATCTTTATGCTCAAGGACAGGAAGTAATGGCTCCAGTATTATCTCCTAAATCATTCTTTTCCTTTGGTAGGAGATTGCAGATAACACATTGATGATTAATACTTGGACTTAGTCGAGTTCCTAGATGGTGGCTGTGGCAGGTTCTTTAAACTCACAGTCCTGGTTTTCCACCAGATACCATCTGGTTCTTCATCAGGATCTTAATTTTAAGTAAGAGGAAGATTCCCATCAATTGCATTGCCAAAATGACTTGACTCAATGTAACCAACATCTTAGCCTAAAGCTTTCTTAAGTGCATAAGACAATAGAAGATGAGTTTTACTATGCCTAATACTATAAGACTCGCAGACTAAGAATATTGCCATTTTTTGCAATAGTGATTTGGTTCATGTATTTATTCTTAATGGTAGCTACCCAAATTAATCTGGTATTTTTAAGGGTGTTACAGTGTGTAACCAAGTAGCTTATTGTCTGATTCTGTGTATATACTGTTTTACTTTTCCTGTGTTATTTATCTGAACACAACAAGAGGTATTTGCTACAGTATAGATTACACTTTCTTGGCTGATAAAAAAATCTAAAACATCACCTTGGCTAATGAGGTCAGAGATCCCTGTTGTGCTTCCATCCCATTAACAACTTTATCTGCTTATTCATCCTATAATGATTGATAAATTACTTAGAGATTTCTCCAATTCAACTCTACCATAATAGGAATTAAAGCTACCAACCCTGTGCTGAGTATCAGACCAATGGGCTTTTTTTTTTTTTGGCTCTTGTTTTATAGTATATGAGTTGGAATCGACTTGACGGCAGTGGGTTTGGTTTTGGTTATAGAGTATAACAATTTGCCATTACCTTTTCACTATTTGGAAACCCTGGTGGGGTAGTGGTTAAGAGCTATAGCTGCTAACCAAAAGATCAGCAGTTTGAATGCACCAGGCACTCCTTGGAAACTCTATGGGGCAGTTCTACTCTGTCCTGTAGGGTTGCTATGAGTCAGAATTGACTCGATGGCAATGGGTTTGGTTTTCTTTTTTTCAATATTTACTATCATCATTACATGAATATCTAAAGTTAATATTAACACTCTCATAGTGCATTGCTGATGCATTCACCAAGAATCTAAACAAGAGATTGCCCACGTAAACTCACTGTCAGTTGGAAAAGGATCTTCTAAACTAGTAGAGTTGGACCAGCCACACAAAAAGCATATATCCATATGGAGCACACAAAGTTTGTCTAGAGGAAACAGAAGGTGTAGAAATATTTAAATGTGACAATTAAGATTCCATTAGAGTATACATGATTAGCAAGATAATACAGAATAGACCTTTCCTTTTGGAGGTCTTCAGTTAATCTGTTTAAAACATATTAAGTGTTCTTCCTGAGGGCAAGATGCTCATCCTTGGTTTGCCTATTAACAGCCATGGGTCACTGTCTCAGAAGCAGAAATAGCACAAAACTTTTCTTTGAGAGAACTAATAGGAAATCTAATGCTATTCTATTTTGTCAAATCATGGCTCGAACACATTTCAGACACTTCTCTGGTTATGATATTTACAACTTTGCTAAGTTTACCAATAAGAACTTTTAATTCAAGAGCTACAATGTGTGAGCCCATTAGTTAGATAACTTAGAAGAAAGGGAAATAGTTCCTTACATCCAGAAAGTAGGACCATAAAACATCAGCAGTAGTCCCACATAAAATCCATAGGATTCCTTTACTCAGTCTTCTGTAGTTAATTTCTGTTCCATGTAATTCTGGATCAACCACAGTTTGTGAACACATTGGCTTCTACATAAGAGCTCTGGAAACGTTGATTCAGTCTAGTCACAGTCTGTCTTGGTCATCTAGTGCTGCTATAACATAAATACCACAAGTGGATAGCTTTAACAAAGTGAAGGTTATTCTCTCATAATCACATCAATATAACTGCCACTAATCCATCTCATTACATCATAGTGATAGATTTACAACACATAAGGAAGTGACATCAGATGAAAAATTGGTAGACAATCATACAATACTGGGAATCATGACCTAGCCAAGTTGACACATATTTTTTGGGGGCACAGTTCAATCCATGACACAGTCCTTTTCATAAGTCCAATATAAAACATCTTTTTGTTGAAATATTTTGGTCAAACCTTTTCAGCAAATCAGCAAAATAAAAACTTATCTTAATATGGTCATGATTAATTTATAAACATAGTGCTCTCAATTACAAAATTCAAATCCAAATACATTTTAAAAAAAGCTGTAGACAAAAAAAAATTACTAATCATTAACCTATTTTCAAAGAGCCTTAAATATAATACATGACATAATAATTTTGAGACATAATACCATGTAGCCAGGATATACCAAGATTTTCAAGTCTCTAAATACTTGAATAGTTAAAAAAAAAAAGACTTCATAGGTAAATTGTGTGAATTCCCAGTCAAACCATTGGCTTTGATGCTACACTCAAAAAAAAAAAAAAAAAGGTTGCAACCAAGTTAATTAATGATAAAATTATTAAATAATATTATGAATTTGCCATCTAATGTTAGGAAAAACATAAGAGGAAATAAAAGTTGTGACCAAGTTAGTAGTTAATAATAAAATTATGACATAATTGTATGCGTTTGTTGTGCAATACAGGCAAAAGCGTAAAAGGAAATAATAACATATAAATTTTAACCCAAAGAGAATCAGGCACTTCTCTTGATTTTGACAACACATTCCTTGTAATTTATACCATATTAAATAAATCTTTTCAGCATTTTTCCTTTATAAATTTATTTATTTATTTATTTGTGACTTTCCACAAAGTTCTCAAAGTTTTCAGGAGTTTACTTAAGTTGTTTAAACAAAGATCTTAAAGGTAAAAACCTTAGCTTTCTTTTTTTTTCCTCGAGCCATGTGGCTTGGTTTTTGACTCAGGAATTTTATTCTAGTGAGAGACGGAACCCTTGTCTTAGAGGCAGATTACACAAAGAATAAATGAACCTTTCCACTCAGAAATCAAAGAAAATTTTGTTATTTTAACTGTGAGAAACCTAATTCTTTGTTTTATTTATTATTTAATATTAAAGCTCCTAAAACTCTCATAAATTAAACCATTAAACTTTAGTCAGACAGATAAAACTTTTGACCATATCAAATACATTTCTTTTTAATAAATCTCTGAAACGTCTCTGTTCCGTATCTTACAGCACATCCTTTTAAAATGGCAAAAATGAACACACTCATGAGGAGACCCAAATACTTACGCACACACACACACACTTTTTTTACATAGTGCTATCAAAAGCAGAAGTATGTGAACTTAAATTATGACAAATATCTATTTACTCAATTTAATATCTGTAAGTTACCTAACCAAAACCAAAAATCCATTGCTGTCAAGTCGATTCCTACTCATAGCTACCCTATAGGATAAACTAGAACTGCCCCAGAAGGTTTCCAAGGAGTGCCTGGTGGATTCAAACTGCCGACATTTTGGTTAACTGCCATAGCTCTTAACTACTACACCACCAGGGTTTCCAAGTTACCTAAAAGGTCTTGGAAATTATTTTAAGCTTTTACTATTTCTATTTACTATTTCTCTTATTTTTTTTAATGTAACTTTAGCCCTTAAAGATTTTATCAGCCAACTTTGGAAATCACAATGCCTCTGCTCAACTGACCAATTCGTTGATATAGATATAACCTCAAGTCCCTGGCTAGGGGTAGAAACATTTTTCTAGGCCATTTTAGGTGTGCCTCATTGTGGTTCCTATTTTTTTGCTTCTTAGACTTCCCCTACAATAAATGGAACTTATTGACAGTTCTTTTATGATTGAGATCTACCTGCTTTTTGATAACTACAGTAAAGCAACAATTTTTTTTTTTTTTCTTATTTTCTTTTCTCTTAAAAAGTCTCCACTTAGTTGGAAGGGATCTTTCAAAAGCTTCCATGGAGCTACTTGACTTCAGAGACTGCCCTTACTCTCTTGACTCATGGAAGACAAGATTGGGTCATCCCAATCCATTTACATTTGCTTAAATTGACCTAGGCATTTTGAAGGGCTACCTACCCAGTAAATACCAAAGCTTTTAGCAATTTTGTAAATGAATCCGTCAGTTCTTGGCTAGGGAGACTGAGGGCTGGAAAGGCCGGATCCTACCCCGTCTCACCCTCTTGACTCAATTTACAGAAAAAACAAACAAACCAAAATAGGTTCTGGATAAAACTTAGTAACTTGCCAGAGCCTCAGATGGAGGAATATTAGGCCTTTTGACAAAACCTGAGATTCAACCAAAAAGGAAAAGACAGAACAACACAAATGGAAGTTTATTTTCCCAAAGTCGTCACAGAAATTTCAAATTGTGTCTAGTATATTCAGTTTATAGTGTTTTTAAATATGCACCTTAAACCAGTGTCTCAGTAAACCAAAACCAAAACCCATTGCCGTTGAGTCGATTCCAACTCATAGCAACCCTATAGGACAGAGTAGAGCTAACACATAGAGTTCCAAAGAGTGCCTGATGGATTCAAACTGCCAACCTTTCAGTTAGCAGCCATAGCTCTTAACCACTATGCCACCAGGGTTTAAGTAGCGGCAGTGGGTGGGGGTTTATGGAATCCAGGCTTGTTTATCAAAATGTTAAGCTGTAAGGTTCAAGCTTTTGGTTTTCTTTCTTTCTGAACTTAATTCATTTTGTTGGCTGGAGACCTAGTCTCTTATTTTAGACCGTAAACATATTAGTTTCTTCATTTGGAAAGTATTTTGAAGTGGCTTTATTGAGAAACTATGCCATAAAACAGGTACGGAGCTCCCACTTCTCCCTCTGAATTTCCTAAAACAGGCCAGGAGCTACCACCTCCCCCTGAGAATTTGCTAAAACAGAGTACTATTTTCCAGGTTTCTCTAGTGCTGTAGCCTGTCTTGCAACTCCTGTCACAGGAGTTTTTAATGCTTGTGACGAGCACCAGCTATGGCCCTAATGGTTTTTACTGGTCAGCCCCTGCCAGAATTTTACTGCTTATAGTGATTCAGAGCTCTTTGGAAACAGAATTACCTCTTTAATATTTCAAGCACTTGAATCTGGTCACTAAACTACAGTTCACCAAAAGAGTTACTAAATGTCACTTTTAACCAAATGATCAAGGAAAAAACTAAGATTCTCCTTAATCAAACAACTGGTTTTCAAAACAATAATGCCAAACAAAACTTAAGAAAACATAAGAAAGAAAACAAAAAGACTAAGCAAATGTTCATTAACTGAGTACTCACCCCGTTGGTGTCGAGGGGACATGGAGTGTGAATGTGTGGGTTCAGAAGATAAGACCTCTCTTTGTCAGCTTCTGCTCCGCAGTCCAGGACTCCTTGAGGTCGACTGGATTTGTGGTTTTAGAATCCCTGTAATGACACCGTTAACTGTTGTAGGGTGAAAATACCACAAAGTTTAGTAAAGCAAAAAGAAAAGTTTTTTACTGCATATACTTAGAGAGGCAAAAGTAGGAATGGGACAAACGTGCTGCAAGAGCCATGTGTATACAAGTCTCTGTTCCCAGTTCTTAAGGATGCATCTTAGAGGGCTGAATTCTGGGATCCTTTGAACGCTCCCCAATCTCCAAATATAAGCACTTACACACTCACACAATCTAATCTGGTGCCACAACCTAACAGGTACCTAGAGTCTTTTATGCCCTAAGTGGTCAATTCCTCCAGCTTCTTGGGCCTCTTCTGAGGCCTTACTTAGGAATTACCCTGTCATTTACCAAATAACCTCAGACTCCTAATGCCCACAACAGCCAATTCCTCCTGCTTCTTGGGACTCTTCTAAGACCTTACTTAGGTACTTACCAAACAACCCAGATGCGTTTTGTGCCTCCAACAGAATCATCTTTTGTGTCCAAGGTGGATCAGCTTCCAGAGGTGCTCCAAGGTCTCCAGCAAAAATCTCCTGGTGGTGCCAGACATCAGAGCTGGTCTCTTGTCCAATCCACTTCAGGAACCAAGCAGATGACTCCTGGCTAGCTAGCCAGAAATGTTACCAGCTACAAACCCCAGGTTCTTGGCATGACTCATATTGGCCAATAAACAGTAGCCCAAGGTGGGAAGGCAGAAAAGCACCTTTATTTCAATGCATAAGGAAGGGAGAAAGTTGGACTTGCTGCTTCCAAGATTGCTGTCCAAGGGTGAGGGGAAAAGTTATTTTTAAGAGGTTTACAAGTAGGAAGTTCATGCAAGTTACGTCAGCAACGTTCTTAATCATACTGCAGGTGCAATGGGGTTTACATATAACTTCAAAGCTGTAGGGGAGGAAGCCAAGCAAAAGAAATAAGATTCTGATGCAAAGCTGCCTGAGGCTCTGCTTTAAATTGAATCATTACATTGACACTGGTTAGAGCTGTGCCCCTAAAAAAAGGTGAGTGTAAAACATATCATATTTTAAATGTACGAGGGAGTTGTCAGACACCCAATCCTTCATCAAGTAAAATCACCCTACTTTTTACTTGTCTGAGGGATTTTAAATATGTGAGAGTGGTGATTATTTCTAGAGGTTACTACATATTAACTTATCTTGAAATTCTTCGCTTTTAAAACAATCCAAGGTGATATATGAAACACAACACATGTATTTCTACTGTGGCAGCTAACAAATGAATACGACATTATCTTAAAATATCTTCTGCGTAATTTTGTTTAGTGGGATCTGCAGCTTACTATATTCCGCTTTAAAAAAAAAAATGCACCAAAATGAATTTGGTAACCTGTAAAATATTTCACAATCTCCCTATAATAGTCATCTGTTTTAGAGAACTGTGATGCATTTGACATACAAGTGTGTTATTTTATCAAATCAATGGTCACTTTCAAATAAATGTTACATGCTTAAGTGAGGTACCTTATAACTTCTAGCTCCCTGGAATGACAACTATAAAACAAAATGTAACAATTCAAGAAATAATGTTGTTACCAGGAATAAACAGTAGGCAATTATGCTCTTTAGCTTGTAGAAGTCGACGATGAAAAATATTTGCCTTTTCTATCCCTTTTTATTATATATATAAAAAAAAAAATTTTATTATATAGCCACTAAGAAACAAAAAAAAAATTTTTTTTTTTTTTTTTTTAAGAAACCCTATGGGGCAGTTCTTCTGTGTTATATGGAGTAGCTGTGAGTTGTTATCAATTCTTCCTGACACAACAATGGACAAAGCACTCTATGGAAATTTTCTTTGGAGACTAGAAATCAAACTTAATGTGTTATGCTGCCATTATGGCATTTACGAAAATCAAAGATCAAAATAAGCTTATATAAATAACTGTGTTGAAGTCCAAATTCATGTTAGATAACTTTAATTAATCTGAAATCTGCAGTGCAATTATTGAGGATGTTTGATTCTTTTGGAGCCGTGGTGGTGAAGCGGTGAAGAGCTCGGCTGCTAACCAAAAGTTTGGCAGTTTGAATCCATCAGGCTGTCCTTGGAAACCTTATGGGGCAGTTCTGCTCTGTCTCCTAGGGTTGCTAGGAGCCGGAATCAACTCAACAGTAATGGATAGCCTGGTAGTAGTATAAGTCAGAATCAACTTGATGGCAATGGGTTTAGTTTTTTTGGTTTTTGGTTCATTTGGAATTATATAGCAATCAACGGTAAAATTCATAGGAATTCATATTTCCTGGCATTCCTCTCTTCCTTTTGCAAGTACTTAAAAAGTGTGCTTTAGAGGAAAAAAAAAAAAAAAAACTTTTATGGTAGAAACAGAGAAGAAGTTTGAAATTATTACAAACTGTTTTACAGGTAGAATTTTTTTTTTTCCTTTAATTTTCACGAAAGAAGTTGTCACCTTACCTCATCAGAAAGCGCTATGAACTGGTAGTGTAGATATCTTTATATAGACTTAAAAATAAACATTTTAAAAGAAGAAGGATGGATAGCTGGAAGGAATTAGAGCTGAATAACTGTTCTTATCTGTACTCTGATAAGGCATCAATTATTCCTTTTATTTAGCTGTTTGACTCACTTGGAAAGCAAAGTGATGAACCTTCAAAGTAACTATTTAAAAAAAAAAGGGCTCTGATTCTATAATTGAATTATAGAATTACTTCGGTAGAGGTGGTATTTTTCTTATTTCCTTCTCAAAGATCACTGTAACACACTTTTTTTGTTGTTATGCTTCCTTAAAAATTCAGGGGAGCTCTCCCTGTCCATTTTCCACCATGATTCTGCAAAACATCTTGATAATTTAATAAACATGTAGTCAACAATACTGACAAAGATGTTATTTGGTAAAAACTGACTAAAACAAAAGATTTTTTTGTTTAGTAAAAAACTATTTTTATTTAAGATTAAACGTACAGAAGCACCATGAGACTACCTTTACTGGAGCTTGTTTACTTCAGTACTTTTAAGAGTATGTGATTTCGTTGCATTTAACTTTGAATGTTATGATTAGAGCCTGAGTATACCTTGGCTTTGATTTCTTATGAATGTCATATATTCCACCTGTGAGAATAACCAGTAGGCTGTTTTAATAATTGAGAGGGAACTTATGAGGGTGGAACTAACTAGCAGAAAATAGTTATGAAGAAAGAAGAAATAATCTGAGAACTATTTTGAAAAAGAAAATAAAAGTTATTTTTAAGACAAGATACAGAGGAGTGAGTTGAGGTTATAAAACCATTTAAAGAGAGTTGAGTGGTGTGATCATCATGGGAAAACCAGTTTAGAGACAAAGATTAATCACCTTTTAGCATATTGATTTTGAAGTAGCAGTATGTCCACTCAGATGACTAGAGTGAATTTGCTGTATGACTTGGTTGAAGAAAAAAATGTGATCTGCCTTCATCGGAGGTCATATAGACACTGGATATCTGAATTGAAGATCAAAGGAAGGAGGGGGGAGAAAAATTAAGAGAGAAAGAAAAGGGGCCATCAAACCTCAGAATCAGATATAAAATGTGCAGAGTCATCAAAACCCAGTAGGAAGGAGATTCACTGGTGAGACTATTTTTCCAGACTATATAGATAACCCAAGAATCCAAAGAAGTAAGAAAAGTTTTCTTTCGTTTCAATGACCTGCTGTAATGTGTCTCTTAATTATTGAGAAGGACTTCAGAACTATACAGTTGAGCCAGAATGTGCACTTCATATTTCCAAAGAGTTTGATTTATAAAGAAAAGTAAGATAAAAATCTATTCCAAGAATTATTTCAAAATGGAAGCTTGAGACTTATTATTGTTTACTATTAATAAAATAATATGGAGAAAGTAAATATCATCTTTTGTGCCAACTCAACATTTCTAGTATACATTTTCTGATATAGAAATATTTGTTTGGTAATCTTTATTTGTGATAATTTACTTACTGATAGGTATAAATTTTACTTAAATCTATCATGCATATATTTCTCTTTTTTCTACATTTATAGCATAATCTAAAAAGAAGTTTGAATTTTTCCTCATTGTGTGTCTGTGTGTGCATGTGTGGTATTTACTTCTAGATAGACCAGAGTGGGTGATTGAAAAGCCTATTTAAGCTTAATGGTTTAGTTCAGAGGTAGCTTGAGATGCTAAAACACCATTACCATATGTTGAATTAGATGTGGGTATATATAGAGACTAAGACAAAGGTCCTGAAGATGCAAAAATGAAGAAACAGATGAATTTCCTTACCTGTAAATTTCAACAGCACTTCTCATCTATACTATACTTTTTTTTTTTTTTTTGTCATTCATCATGTTTGGCTTATACTGCTAGTTATTTTTATGTGTATGTGCCTTATTTCTCCATCACAGTAATAATCCTGTTCACAACAAGGGCTGTTATATACATCCTTGCTTGGAAAGCAAACAAGTGATGACTGAGAACACAGACTTTGAAGAAAGACTGTCTTTGCTTGTGTATCATGCTCTGTTACTTTCTAGCTATGCAACTCAATCAAGGTTTATTCTACAAGTGCCTAAGTTTCTTTATTCTAAAAATCGACAATACTAGTTTATTTCCATAATATTATTACTAGATTTAAATGAGTTAATTATTTAAACTATTTTGAACAGTTTGGTATATAATAAGAACCTCCCAAAATATTATTATCATACTTACTATATTCTTAGGAGCCCTGGTGGTACAGTGGTTAAGTACTTGGCTGCTAACCAAAAAGCTGACTGTTCAAACTCACCATCCACTCCATGGAAGAAAATCTGGCAGCCTACTTCTTTGAACATTGCAGCCTTGGAAACCCTAAGGGGCAGTTCTACTTTGTCATATAGTGTCTCTTTGAGTTGGAATTGATTCAACAGCAGTGGTTTACTATATTCTTGGCCTGAAAGAATAGAAATATGAAAAAAAAAATGGTCAGCTAATAAAACCAAGGGGAAATTATAAGGTAATGCTTTACTAAAGAACAAAGAAGAGGGGTGGTATAACAGGAGGCAGTGTAATATCACAGTTAAGATCACTGCTCTACAAATATAAAGCCTTGTGCGAGATGTCAAGGTTAACTCCTCTAAACTTGGTTTTCTTCATCTGCGAAATGCTGAAAATAACAGTAATAAACTCCAAATGTATAAATTTATTATGATATGTAAATGAATGTATATGACATATTGTAAGTATGTAGCAGATATTAGCTAGTATCAGCATTATTTAGTTGATTTTTTTTCGTAACAGGGTTGTGGGATTATGGCCAGATCATTATTTAGAACACCTAGTAGCTTACGTAATTGTTTATCAAGCTGCAGCACTGCTCTCAATAATATTCATATCAGCCTTAAGGACATAAGCCATAGACTGAAAGAAAAAGCTGTGAAAACTAACTGTTTGAATTTCCATGTATACACACAGGTATTTAATGTTTATTTTATGAGCATGGAAGATCAATGAATGACTCAAGTACTGAGTGCATGGGAAAGTTATAAAAAGCACATGTGTGGAAAAATATAAGCACCCTTCAGAGATGAAATACCTAACTTACCATATGGGACTTTATTAAATTATTAATTTACATTTGAAGTAAACTATTTACATTTCTCTATCACTTCTGACAAAAAGAAATGACAAAGAGTGCTGAAACAATTAGCCTGAATAGGGGACACAGTAATTCTCACTATGTGCATGCATTATGCAAGTTTTTAAAAATAAATGTAAAACATTTTGATTAATGACAATTATGTCTCATATATTTCTTCTTTAATTTTCACATAACTGTATATAGATTTGCCTACATAGTTACTACTATGTATATATATTTTGAGAATGATTCTAAAAAAGTTTAAGGTACAGCAGCTGGTTTTAAATCTAAGGACAATGAATATACGTGAACATATCGTGTGCATAGTTCCATTTATAAATTGTTTCTAAATACTATATTTTGATTTTCTTCTTTTATTGGTGACCACTCCAAAACCCAGTGCTGTCGAGTCGATTCCAACTCATAGTGACTCTTTTGGACAGAGTAGAACTGCCCCATAGAGTTTCCAAGGAGCGCCTGGCAGATTCAAACCGCCAACCCTTTGGTTCGCAGCCATAGCACTTAACCGCTATGGCACCAGGGTTTCCATTGGTGACTGACTACTAGACATGAATGATGTTATTGTTAGCTGCTATTTTTGGGTTGGCCCAACTCATGGCAACCCCATGCGCCGTGGAACTAAACACTGCCTGGTCTTGCACCATTCACGTCATTCACTGTTGACCTGTAGGGTTATCACTGGCTGATTTTGGGAAGTAAGTTTCCAGACGTTTTTTCTTGGGTATCTCAGTCTGGTAGCTCCCCTGAAACCTGTTCAGCATCATTGCAACCTGCAAACCTCCACAAACAGTGGAGTGATGGCTGTGTGTGAGGTACATTGAGAATTGAAGCAGAGTTTTCCTCAAGGAAGGCAAAAATCTTACTGTCCCCAAATTTAACGTAAGGCACCTTAGAATTTCTAGTATAACTCTGTGAGGGGAAGAAGGCCATGTATTACACATTTAAATTACATACTACCATGTACAAAGTGAAGAATGCCCACGTCGAGGGAAATTCTTTGAACACGAAAGAGTAAATAAATATGTACGAATTTCTCATACATGCTGCCAGGCAAAAGTTACTTTCCTTTTCTTAAACTGCCTTGCAAATTTCAAAAGAATGTAGTAATTTTGAGATGATGGAAAATAAAATGTCTATGCAGTTATTTATTATCTATTTATTATCTGTATTTTCATTCACATTATAATAAAACGACTATATATGCATTGTGCATACACATCTATACATATATAACATTTTATATACACATATGTGTATATATGTGCAAATATACATATAGAACATGTGCTATATACATGTATGTTTCCATGTATATACAAACCTGTATGTATGTGTATAGAGAGAGAGACAAAAGAAATTCTATGTAATGTAGAACTGATTTCCTTTATTTTAAAAAAGAAAAATGGTGACAAAAGCAAGCAATACCTTAATATGCAGGTCAGGAAATCCCAGTTACAAAAACAATTATATGCTAGAGTATGATCCCTTTGGGTTCATCTTTGAAACTCTTTCAATATTAAAAAAAAAATATTAGAAACATTAAAAAGAAAACTTTATCAAAGCTGGGAAGAATATTAAAGGAAGAACTGACCCAGAAAATAGCATATGCCCTGAGCCAGTTTTGCAGGCGTTTAATATGTATGCACAGAGAGGAATCGCTCCTTTGTACGTAGTGAGTATGGGATATATTTTGTCTTCTTGGCCATTGTAAGACCATTTTTTTTTTTTTTCCTGCCATACATCCAAAGGAGTCCTGGTGGCCATATATCAATCTCTTTCTATTATAAAAACAACTCAATTCATTAGCTAGTTCTTCCCACTTAGCTTACTTAGACTTAAATACTAATACCTCCTGAGATGGGATATATATTTTGAATCCTTCTTCCTTTGTTTCTTCAATAACCAAAACCACTGCAAAATTAATGTACACTGCCTTTCAGCAGATGGTTCGTGTTATGATGCTAAGAGGGAAGAAGAACTAGTTAATGAACTGAGTTGTTTGCTTTACATTTCCTTCTCATCACTTTCTCAAATATTAAAATGAATACCTATGGACCAAGACAGTTAAGGAAAGGAAAACAGTCCCTTTGTCTTGTTAAGATATTGTTTCTTTACACAAGTCAGGTGAATAACTAAACATTTCTTAGAAAAAAAAGTAATTTAAAATAAAGCATATTCTTCTGTTCTTAGCTATCTCAGTATTCCAAGTATTTGGAATTTGCAGTGGCTTGCTGGTTTGTTCATACACAGTATCAAACTGTGAGTAGCTGAGAATGAAACAAACAAAAAAAAAGTGCAGTATGTGTCCCAGGAATATTGTTAAGAAAAATTGTGGAGAATAGTGTAAATGTTTACCTTTAGCTTGAGAATACTTGTTTTACTTTTGTTAAGGTTTCAAGGCAGTGTAAGAAATGAGCAGCGTGCAAGAGAGTAGGCACCACTTATCAAGCAAGGGGTTATGTAACAATAACTAGCCACTTGATTTCATCTGTATTATTGCAGACACCCTGCAATGGTGTTATTATTCACATTTTAAAAGGGCTTAAGTAGTGCAAATGATTTACACAGGTAGGCTGCTAACCAACAGGTTGGTGGTTCTAGCCCATCCCAAGGTAGCTTGGAAAAAAGGTCTGGTGATCAACTTCAGACAAATCAACCATTAAAAGCCCTGTGAAGCACAGTTCTATTCTGATACACCTGTGATACACCTGGGGTCTCCATGAGTTGGAATCGACTTGATGGCAACTGGTTTTGTTTTTTGGTTAAAACTAAGCCAGAACTTTAGTAAGTAGTAAAGTAGGGATATAAACCCAGCTGTGATGCCAAACTTAGGCTCCTTCAGTCACATTATTTGTTTTTCTAATACCATATTTCTGAGATAACCAAGTGAAAATTGTCCCTAGAAATGACAAAAGAATGTTAGGAAAGGTAAAGGAGAAAAATGAGTAACACAGCCTCTGCCCCTCTTATCCCACACTTAGTGCATCAATCTTGAAACACTCAATTATTAGAATGGTGTGTGGTGGGTGTCAACAAGAGAATCATAGACTAAGTGAGCTCGCATAATGAAGGAAACTGGAAGCGCTGCTTGAACTGGGGTGGCTCTTGGAAAATTTATAATTAAGGAGAAAGACTGTGAGAAAGAGAATGACCCACTTCTCTGAAATTTTGAGGAGAGACTATAGAAAAGAAGTGAGTAGATCTTGTGGCGTTGATAAGTGAAACTATTTACTTAAGCTACAAATGTAGGACTGGTTAACCAATATGGGTGGCTTTCCAACTTTGGAAACCCTGGTGGGGTAGTGGTTAAGAGCTTTGGCTGCTAAACAAAAGATCAGCAGTTTGAATCCACCAGGAGCTTCTTAGAAACCCTATGTGGCAGTTCTACTCTGTCTTACAGTTTATGAGTCGGAATTGACTCGACAGCAATGAGTTTGTTTTTTTTTTTTCCCCCCCAAACTTAGTACCTTTGTAGCCAAAGTCCTTTAATACTATAGTGAATGGAAAATTTCTTTGTACACTAAATTGTGCAGAGGACAATTAGAAGGCTGAAAAGTGCCTGGAATGGGAAACTAGGGCCTATTGTTCTTTGTAGAAAGCTCATATTTTCCTATGCCTTTTGGGGATAATACAATTGACTAATATTAAATTATTCATAGTTTGCTATTGTTATGTCATTCTTATTATAGTTTACATGAAAAACATTTAGTAGATGTCATATATCCTCTCACTTCTGCTTGATTAAAACAACTTAATTGCAACAATTTGAGGTAAAACTTTATTCAACAAACATTTATTACACACGTATTATGTACCAAGCAATATACTAGGAATATTCTCATATCTTATCTCACTTTATATAATTCCTGTGAAATGGGAAATCTATCTATATGACAGGTTCATAGGCTGAGTGACGTAAAAGTGAATAAAATAAATTTCTCTAACCATATCTGGAAAGGTGATGATAGAAACATAGGTAAAATGTGATACTTAACATGTGGAAAGCAAAGATGTCACTTTGATGACTAAGGTGTACCTGACCCAAGCCATGGTTTCTTCATATGCATCCAAAACCTGAACAATGAAAAAAGACTGAAGAATATTTTTTTTTACCAGTATTTCTTCTTCTTTTTTTTTATAATTTTTATTGTGCTTTAAGTGAAAGTTTACAATCAAGTCAGTCTCTCACACAAAAACCCATATACGCCTTGCTACACACTACCAATTACTCTCCTCCCAATGAGACAGCCCACTCTCTCCCTCCACTCTCTCCTTTTGTGTCCATTTCACCAGCTTCTAACCCCCTTCACCCTCTCATCTTCCCTCAAGGCAGGAGATGCCAACATAGTCTTAAGTGTCCACCTGATCCAAGAAGCTCACTCCTCACCAGCATCCCTCTCCAACCCATTGTCCAGTCCAATCCATGTCTGAAGAGTTGGCTTCAGGAATGGTTCCTGTCCTGGGCCAACAGAAGGTTTGGGGGCCATGACCACTGGGGTCTTTCTAGTCTCAGTCAGACCATTAAGTATGGTCTTATGAGAATTTGGGGTCTGCATCCCACTGCTCTCCTGCTCCCTCAGGGGTTCTCTGTTGTGTTCCCTGTCAGGGCAGTCATTGGTTGTAGCCGGGCACCATCTGGTTCTTCTGGTCTCAGGATGATGCAGTCGCTGGTTCATGTGGCCCTTTCTGTCTCTTGGGCTCGTAATTGCCTTGTGTCCTTGGTGTTCTTCATTCTCCTTTGATCTGGGTGGGTTGAGACCAATTGATCCATCTTAGATGGCTGCTTACTAGTTTTTAAGACCCCAGATGCCACTCTTCAAAGTGGGATGCAGAATGTTTTCTTAATAGATTTTATTATGCCAATTGGCTTAGATGTCCCCTGAAACCATGGTCCCCAGACCCCTGCCCCTGCTACGCTGGCCTTCGAAGCCTTCAGTTTATTCAGGAAACTTCTTTGCTTTTGGTTTAGTCCAATTATGCTGACTTCCCCTGTATTGTGTGTTGTCTTTCCCTTCACCTGAAGTAGTTCTTATCTACTATCTCATTAGTGAATGCCCCTCTCCCACCCTCCCTCCCTAAGACTGAAGAATATTTGACACTTTTGAATTATGGTGTTGGTGAAGGATATTGAATATACCATGGACAGCCAGAAGAATGAACAAATCTGTCTTGGAAGAAACACAGCCAGAATGTTCCTTAGAAGTGAGGATGGGGAGGCTTTATTTTAAGGACTTTGGACATGTTATCAGGAGGGACCAGTCCCTGGAGAAGGACATCGTGCTTGGTTTAAATAAAGGGTCAGCAAAAAAGAGGAAGACCCTTAATGAGATGGATTGACAGAGTGGATGCAACAATTGGCTCAAACATAGCGATTGTGTGGATGGCACAGGACTGGGCAACATTTCATTCTGTTACACACAAGGTTGCTATGAGTCAGAACCCACTCGAAGGCACCTAACAGCAGCAAAGGATGTGGAAATGGCTTTACCTAAAGTTAACAGGTTATGTCACAAAAATGAAAATCTTGACTTAAATTATCATAAGGAAATAATATTCAGTAGTGAATGAAAAATTATTGTCTATATTACCTGAGAAGTTTATACAAAACTGTTTAGTGGTTAATTACTATAATTCTGGTTAATAATGTGAAATTATATTACCCTAATATTTTTAAAGAACACTGCCTATTTTTTGATGAAGGAAAAATATTGTCCAAGACATCTGTCAAAATAGATTCATTAAAATGATATATAAATACAACAGACTGCATTGATCTTCAATTCTATTTTTAGCAAAAAAAATAGAATAAGTTCAATTTTATAAGTGAGTTACTTGTTTTATAAAGAATAATGTCTATTTTGTTTGGCATATCAAATATTATGTTTTAGGCACTAACATTTTTATCAAGCTTCTTATTAGATGGTAAATTATTTTTCTCCAAAATCTCCTGAACTTTATCTAAATAGGTCACTGTCATTACCATCAGAACTAAATTGTATAATATTTTGCTGGTGTGCTGTTGGTACCCTAAACATTTATATACAATGTATAGTTTCTAGAATACTTGGTTAATTACAACATTATTGAAATTAATATTTTTGACTTGTCCACTTTTTTCTAAATGTAACTAGAGATAGAATCCTAAAGGTTTTAGATGACATTTATTTTGATCTAAAACTGTTCTCTCTTGAACACTTACTGTATGCAGGTACTGTACAAACTGCTGTACCGATTTCTTTACTGAATCATAACTTACAGCAAGCTGCTTGTCTCTTTTGGCAGCTTGTTGCATTTTCCATGTATATATAAAAATACACCTTTATAAATTCTTGTGTGTGTAAACACTCCCATAAATACCACTCAGATCAAGATAGTGTATCTTTTATGATTCCAAAAATTTTCCTCATAACTTCAGAGCCAATGTCCTATCCCAGCAGATAACTGCTATTCTGACTACTATCATCAAAGATGAGTTATGTCTTGAACTTCATACAAATGGAATCATGCAGTATGTGTTATTTTGTATCTGGATTCTTTTGATCACATAGGAATTCAGTTGATCCACATTCTTGTCAACACATTTTTCAGTCTACAAACATTATCTTAACTAGTCCAATAAACAATTCTGAGAAGTATTGCAATCTTTATTTTGCAATTAAGAAAGTAATGGTCTGAGTTATGAAGAGAGCTAATAAGGTGGAGAGCCACCTGCCCGGTACCATGGTACGGCAATGAACGATGGAAGCAGCAGTTGTTCTTCCAACTATTCTGTTAGTGGTATCTAATCAGTATCTAAATCAAAATAAACTTTTGTCAGAATAAAGATAGCCTGCAGTTAGAAATAATATGAAAGGTTTTACAGATATGAATAATCTTTTTTTTATTGTTTATTATTATGAAATGCCTATCACTTATCCCATATATTTCTTTCTAAGATATTGGGAATTTGGACTGACATAAAAGTCATGCAGGAAACCACTGGTTAAATGCAATAAGTTACAACAATAAAGATATTAAAATAATGATAAATGTGTGTGTGTGTATTTTTAGGGTGAAATAGCAGACTATTGAATCTTTTAAGAAAGTGGAAATATAAGTACTAAAGGCCCTCAACTTTGCTAAAAACAGACACTATAAAACTTTGGAAATTGTCTCATGGTGACTAATACAGCTGAAATGATTATTTTAGATTAGCTGTGCAAAATGGGAAAATGTTTGAGGGCTACTTAATCATATTAACAAAAATGGTGCCTTAACTTTAGTAGCAACTGGGTCTGTAAAATGACAAAATATATTTAAAGTGAGTATGATTGTAGGTTTTTTTTTTTATGTCTTCAACAAAATACATTTGTCATCTTAAGCGTTATCTTGAAATTCATTGTCAAAAAATTCCTGATGATCCAAATGGGGATATATTTAAAAATATAATTAAGATGATAACTTTTACAACTATTAATATTTTCTGCATTAATTTTCTACAGCACATTCCTTTTTATAAAATAAATATTTTGAGAAAATAATAGAATCTCTAAGAGGAGTATTATTCCAGAGGAAGAAAAAAATATCATCTGTAACATGAACACTATATAAAATTGCACACACTGGGTTGTTCCTTCTCAGAAAAAGCACTACTCACCAGTGCAAGCTACAATTCTAGGAGTTATCGTTGACTCTTTACTTCATATCTTAAAACATCAGCAAGTTCTCTTGGCTCCACAATGAAATTATAGCTCCAATCCAGTCATTCTTGACTCCTGGGAGGCTACCACTCTTGGCCTAGCCATTACCGCTTATAATTGCCTGGACTATTGCCAAGCATCTGAGCAGATCTTTCTGCTTCCATTCTTGTCTACCTGCAGAGTATTTTTCCTGTATCTACCAGAATAAGCTTTCTAAGATACAAATCATATTGTGTGACTCTCCAACTCTTAAATCCCAATGAGTTTCCATCTGGAGTTGCTTTTTTTTTTTTTCTCTGTAAATGGTCACAAAGGGGCTTTGTGGGCACACACACAGTCTCTGTTGCATGTTCATAATGATGACCTGCAAAGACATGAAGGGCACACTGTTTAGACATTTATTTTGTCCCAACATTTGTTCTTTGTTTACATAAATAAGTTTTTAAATTTAGACAATAGCTTCTATTAAATTCCATGTTCATTTCTTTTTCATTGTTTCTTAACTTCTTGAAACATTGTCTCTACCATGGTCATGTGCTTCAAAAAAAATTTTATTATTCATGTTATTACCACAAAAGCAAATTATTGTACACTAAATATTGAATTTATTTAGTGATTACCTATTTGTATTTATGACAGTATGAGATTTTTCACATTCAATTGAATGAACTCTGGATATCCCCCTCAATCACTGAGGGAAGGAGTAGTTCTGCCACAGAAAGTAAAGTTGTCATTGAAGCCTAGTGCAGGAAGGTAGGATATAAGTATATGTTTCATAAGACTGAATTCCAAAGCTTTTATTATAGCTAATATAAAATTTGTAAGTTATAGAATACTACTTTTAAAAAATTTTTTTTTTTTACTTAAATAGATATTCAATAAGAATTATTTTACTTCACAAGAAAACTCCAAAGGAATATTCAGCTTCAAAAATTATAAAATTGCTTTTGAAACTAAATTTCATGCAATCTCTTTGTAGTTTATCAGAAAATATAATATGAGAAATTATAATATTCTGTATGCATCTATATACCAACTAATATTTAGATTGGTTTAGAGTCTTCAAATTTTAATTTCTTCTTTAGGTTCCAATAATATATAAAATGTTGTTACCCACAGAACATTATTGTCAATAAATTTATAATAATGTTTAAAATAACATGTGGAGGAGGCTACTGGTGGAGCTCCCATTAACATGGACCTGTATGTAGATAGATGCACAATGTGGTATAACATGACTCAATGTGCTAATTTTGTCCTAATGTGAAAGCGAGACCCACACAGCAGTATCACCATAAGTAGAAAAGAATCAACATTGATTAGTTTGTTTTCACAAGAAAATGCAAATTAAACACACAGTTTAAGTGGAATTTAGTAAATTGACTAAATTTACTAAATTCCATTGGGAGAAGGGTTTATAGGCCTCGTGTTAGAATTATAGTTCGACTGTGAATGCGCTCATAGTTTGAATTTGCTAGGCAGAAGAGTATTGAAGAAGTTAGGCCATGAGCGATTATTAGGGTGAGTGCTCCTATAAAACTTCATGGTGTTTGAAGCATGATAGCGACAATTACTAGAGCTATATGACTGACTGAAGAGTAGGCGATAAGAGATTTTATATCTGTTTGTCATAAACAGATAGAGCTGGATATGACCATGCCTCATAGTGATATATGAGAAATGGATAAGACATGTATGTTGTTAAAGGGTTCAGGAGGATAGTAATTCGTAGTATTCCGTATCCTCCTAGTTTTAAGAGGATGGCAGCTAGTACTATGGAGCCTGCGATTGGGTCTTCTACATGAGCCTTTGGTAGTCATAGGTGGAGACCATATAAGGGTATTTAAAAAAAAAAAAATTTTTACTATGAAGGCTATAATACATATTAGTCATAGTATATTAGTAGATCATAAGTTATTTACAGATTGGATTAAGTATGGTAGCATTGTTAGTTTTAATGATCCTAAAGTATTTTGAATAAATATAAGAGTTACTAATAAGGGGAGAGATCCAAATAAAGTATAAAATAAAAAGTATAACCCTGCATTTAATCGTTCTAATTGATTTCCTCATCTGGTGATGATGATTATAGTTGGAATAAGTGTTGTTTCAAATATAATGTGTAATAGGATTAAGTCAGTGGCAGCAAATGTTATAATTAGGGATACTTGTAAGAGGATAATTATAGTGATGTAGGATTTTTTCTGAGAAGTTGATTCGGAGGATAGGTGAGATTGGCTAGCAGTTAGTATTAGGGGGAGTAGTCAGAGAGTAAGAATTACCAGTGGGGTAGATAGGGAGTCTGAGAAGAACTCTAGAGAGAGGTTTAGGCTGTTGTCAAAAGGTTGATGAAGAAGATGGAGGCTGGTTAGGCTAATTATAAAGCTATAAAGAGTAGTGTTAATTCATATTATGTTATTGGAGGTTAGTCAGGTAAGGGGAATAAGTATAGTTGTTGGTAAGATAATTTTTAGCACTGGAGTAGATTTAGATTTTGTACGTAGTCTAGTCCGTAAGTATTGGAGATTATAATGAGGAGTGCCAGACCTACTGCAGCTTCACAAGCTGCGAATACTAGTAGGATTAGTGGCACTATAGTAGATAGTGTGAAATTTATGTTGAGGGATAGGAGTGCGTTCAAAGTAAATAGTGAAAGTATCATTCCCTCAAGGCATAGTAGAGAGGATATTAGGTGAGAGGGGTATATGAGGGTACCGATAAGTGAGATAACAAAGGCTAGCATAATGTTTATGTAAATATAAGGCATTGTTGGTAATTATGATGTATTCATAATTTAATGAGTCGAAATCATTTGTTTTGTTTAAACTAAGTACCATATTTAGTTCATTCGAGACCTTTTTGGAGTCATTCATAGGCTAGGCCTATAGCTAGGAGAATAATTAGTATGAATGTTATTAAAAGTATTAGATTTAGATTATTAGTTTGAATGGCTTAGAGTAGGGGTAGAAGTAGTGCAATTTCTAGGTCGAATAGAAGGAACGTGATGGCTACTAGAAAGAATTTTATCGAGAATGGTAAGAGAGCAGAACTCATTGGGTCAAAGCCACATTCGTATGGACTTGTTTTTTCTGAGTAAATGTATGTCTGGGGTAGTCAAAATGCAATTAGGACTATTAATGATGTTAATGTAGTATTAGTTAGTAGCATAATTATAAGGTTGATTATTTCTTTTTGGGTGTACCAAAGCCTACTAATTGGAAGTTAGTTATACTAAATTAATACTAAAGAAATAGGATCCTCATCAGTAAATAGATAAATAGAGGAATAGTCACACTACATCTACGAAATGCCAATATCAGGCGGCTGCTTCGAAGCCAAAATGATGGTTAGACGTAAAGTGAAATTTGAGTTGGCGAATAAAGCAGATTAGGAGAAATGTTGAACCAATAATAACGTGTAGACCATGGAATCCTGTGGTTACGAAGAAGGTTGAACCATAAATGCGGTCGGAGATCGTAAAGGATGCTTCGTAGTATTCAAGGATTTGGAGAAGTGTGAAGTAGATTCCTAGAAAAATAGTAATAAAAAGGGCTTGAAGTATATTTTTACGATTTCCTTCTATCAGGCTGTGATGGGCCCAAGTAATAGTCACTCCTGAGGCTAGAAGGATGAACGTGTTTAGAAGTGGTACTTCTAGTGGATTTAGTGGGTAAACGCCTGTTGGAGGTCAATAGCCTCCTAGTTCAGGAGTGGGTGCTAGACTAGAGTGGTAAAAGGCTCAGAAGAAGCCTGTAAAGAATAGTACTTCAGAAATGATGAATAAAATTATACCATACCGGAGGCCTTTTTGCACGACAGGTGTATGGTGGCCCTGAAAGGTTCTTTCTCGAATTACATCCCGTCATCATTGGAATATGGTTAGGATATTAGTTAATAAGCCTAAAAGTAAGAGGGTTACAGAGTGATAGTGAAATCACATGGTTAGGCCGGATGTTATAAGTAATGCGGATAATGTCCCGGTGAGAGGTCAAGGACTTGGGTCTACCATATGATAGGCGTGTGTTTGGTGTGTCATTAGATGTTTTCGTGTAGATATAGACTAATCAGAAGGGTAAAGACGTAGGCCTGAATTAGTGCTACGGCAAATTCTAGGATTGTAAGTAAAATTATTGTAATGAAAGTTACCGCAATTGTTATTGGATGAATTGATAACATAGCTAGTGTGGCGGTTCCGGTCAAATGAATAAGTAAGTGACCTGCTGTGATATTAGCGGTGAGTCGAATTGCTAGGGTGATTGGCCGAATAAGAAGGCTAATGGTTTTGATAATAATAATTATAGGAATAAGGAATGTAGGTGATCCTTGTGGAAGGAAATGGGCTAATGAGGTTTTAGTTTTATGCCAGAAACCCAAGGCAACTGTACCAACCCACAGAGGAATTGCTATGCTTAAGTTTATAGATAGTTGTGTTGTGGGGGTGAATGAGTAGGGTAGTAGGCCTAGTAGGTTGGTTAAACCAATAAATAAAATTAGGGTAATTAGTATGAGAGATCATGATAGTCCTTTTGTGTTGTGAGTAGCTAAAAGTTGTTTTATGATTAGTTGGACTAGTCATTGTTGGATTGTAATCCAACGGTTAGTAATTAAGCGATTTGGGGCTGGAAGCAGAATTGCTGGAAATGCAATAATTAGGATTACTATAGCTACGGGAACATCGAAGAGGGTGGATAGTTTTTGGTTCATTTTGTTTTTCAAGGGAAGATGCATGATTTCTTGGATAATTTTTTAGATAGTGGAAAAAGAAAATAAAGAATTTTTAGGATTTTAATATGTAGGAAAACCAATAATGTAAGAAGCGCAGATATGGCTACTAACAGTCAAACGATCATATCCGCTTGTGTCATGCATTAAGGAGAATACTATGTTCCTATACTCTAACTTAAAAGGTTAGTGCTACTATAGCTTCTTAATGATTACGTTAGCGATGTTGACCAGCTCTCAAAGTGTTTGAGTGGAACTAGTTCTAGGACAATTGGTATAAATCTATGGTTTGCTCCACAAATTTCGAAACATTGGCCGTAAAATAGACCAGGTCGTGTAGATGTTAGAGTTACTTGATTAAGTCGTCCTGGAATTGCATCTGTTTTTAGGCCTAGGGATGGGACGGCCCATGAGTGGAGGACGTCTTCCAATGAGACTAGTATTCGGACTGGCAGGTCAATGGGTAATACCGTCCGATTATCTACCTCTAATAGTCGAAGTTCCCCAAATTTTAGACTATCAGTAGTAACTATATATGAGTCGAAGGCCAAATCTTCATAATCAGTGTACTCATAGCTTCAGAATCATTGGTGTCCTATAGTTTTAACCGTTTTAAGGGATTATCAATTTCATCTATTACATACAGAGTATGTAAAGAGGGTAAAGCAATTAGGATAAGAATAACAGCTGGGAGAATTGTTCCGATTATTTCTATTTCTTGGACATTTATTGTATTTGTATGGACTAATTTAGTAGTTAATATAAGTAGAATAATATATAGGACTAAAGAGCTAATAAGGAAGATAATTATCAGGGTGTGATAATGGAAGTGAAGAAGTTCTTCTACAACAGGGGATGTGGCATCTTGGAAGCCTGATTGTAATGGATAAGCCATAGAAATTTACAAGATTTGAACCTGTAATTTAACTTTGACAAAGTTATGTAATTGTTTTACTAAAATTTCATGCCTACTGGGGAAGGCGTAGAGGTTACGGAGTTGGCTTGAAACTAACTATTGGAGGTTTGATTCCTTCCTTTCTCGAATTGGATTTTACGTAGGCTGGCTCTTGGAACTATGATGTGGAGGTGGACATCCATTAAGTCATTCTACATTTGTTGTTGTGAGTTCTACTGTAGAGACTTCACGCTTAGAAGCAAATGCTTCTCAAATTATAAAGACCATTAAGATTACGGCTACCAGAGAGATAAATGAGCCTATAAAAGAAACAGTATTTCATGCAGTGTAGGCATCTGGATAGTCAGAATATTGACGTGGCATACCAGATAATCCAAGAAAATGTTGGGGAAAGAATGTCAAGTTAACACCGACGAACATGACTAGGAATTGAATTTTAGCTCATGTATAATTTAATGTATATCCTGAAAATAGTGGAAATCAGTGGACGAATCCACCCATAATGGCGAAAACTGCACCCATAGATAAGACATAGTGAAAGTGGGCTACAACATAGTAGGTGTCGTGTAAGACAATATCTAGTGAAGAATTAGCAAGAACAATACCAGTTAACCCTCCAATTGTAAACAAGAAGATAAATCCTAGGGCTTATATTATAGCGGGAGATCATTTAATGTTACCGCCGTGAAGAGTGGCCAATCAGCTGAAGACTTTTACGCCAGTTGGAATGGCAATAATTATAGTAGCTGATGTAAAGTAAGCTCGGGTGTCAACGTCCATACCTACGGTAAATATATGGTGGGCCCATACAATAAACCCTAGGAAGCCAATTGATATCATAGCTCATACTATTCCTATATAGCCAAAGGGTTTCTTTTTTCCTGAGTAATATGTAACGATATGGGAGACTATTCCAAATCCTGGGAGAATTAGGATATAAACTTCGGGGTGTCCAAAGAATCAGAACAGATGTTGATATAGAATTGGATCTCCTCCTCCCGCAGGGTCAAAGAAAGTAGTATTAAGGTTGCGATCCGTTAATAGCATAGTAATACCTGCTGCTAGAACTAGAAGGGATAGGAGAAGGAGAACAGCTGTTACTAAAACGGATCATACAAATAAAGGTATGTGGTATTGAGATATGGCTGGGGGTTTCATGTTGATAATAGTAGTAATAAAATTAATTGCACTTAGAATAGAGGATACCCCTGCAAGGTGGAGTGAAAAGATCGTTAAATCTACGGAAGCTCCTGCATGGGCTAGATTTCCTGCCGGGGGCGGGGATATACAGTTCAGCCAGTTCCTGCTCCAGCTTCTACTGTAGAAGATGCTAAAAGTAGTAGAAAGGATGGAGGTAGTAGTCAAAAACTCATATTGTTTATTCAAGGGAAAGCTATATCAGGTGCCCCGATTATAAATGGAACTAGCCAGTTTCCGAAGCCCCCAATTATAATTGGCATAACCATGAAAAAGATTATTATGAAAGCTTTTAACAATCATAAGCTGAGAAGTCTGATTAACCCAATATTATCAAGATTGCAATGTGTCAGGATCAACTCATTAGCAACAGATTTGGTTTTGGTTTTGGTTTTGGTTTTAGGAAGTATTGAAACCTTAAATACTACAAAGCAAAACTCATGTAAACTATCGCTTTGAAATTCAGGTTATTAGAATAGAAAATAATTTTTTTAACATAATACCTATTACTATAATTGTTTTCTGTTTTGTTTTAACATATTTTAGACGTTTATTTCAAAGACTGTAGCTGTGAACGAACTACGATGCAAAAGTCTTCTGAAACCACAGTTTCAAAATGATTTTAAACTTTCTGAATTAAAAACAAAGGCAAGTAATGGTTTAAACATACCTGCCAAAACTCAGTGAATCATAGAATATCATAAATGTGCAGTCAAATTTATAATTTTTAAAATTTTATAGTCCCTGTGTTTTTGTCATAGTAGAAGTATTATTTTCACATCCAATTTATGATAGACTAATCTAACCCTGGTGGCATAGTGGTTAAGTGCTACAGCTGCTAACCAAAAGGTCGGCAGTTTGAATCCACCAGGCACTGCTTGGAAACTCTATGGGGCAGTTCTACTCTGTCTTATAGGGTTGTTATAAGTTGGAATTAACTCGCCGGCAATGGTTTCTTTCTTTCTTTCTTTTTTTTTAAACTTCCCTAAATTACTGCATACTGTTAATTTCTTTGGGCTCAGAGGAAAGAAAAATGGGTGGTACACAGCTGATGCTTAATAAATTACTGTTGGATGAATGAACAAATGAATGAATGCCACACCCTTAAGACAATTCTCACCTTTTAAAATAAATCTGTTTCTTCGGCCTATAGCTTAATTTTCTTGATGCATATACTGACCAATCTATCTATTATTAGAAATAATCAAATTAAAATTTTCTACTTCAGTGGCATAGAATCCAGGCTCTTTTAGGCATTGTAGGTAGCCTTTTGTGGCCTGTCTCCCCAAACTTTCCACAATTTACAAGTTAAACCATATTGTTTGTAGATTATCATTAAATTTTTTTTTTTTTATTGATAATTAGGTATCATATTTTCTTGGCTTCGGATATTTGCTGATTCTCATTTTCTCTCCTTAGCACCTCTCTTGTAAGGCTTTTCATCTGCCAAGGTCTTATGTGACCTCTCAGCTTTTACTGTTTGAAGCCATTTCCTAGATGACTCCTTTCTGACCACTCTTTTCCCCGAATGTCATTAGCATTCCACTGTCCTGGTGATTTATCACAGTCTGCCTTAAATTATGTGTGTGTACGAACCAGAACCTGCTGATGTCCTAGATTGTAAACTCTCTGGAGACAGAAATTTGTGTATATTTTTTTATGCATCATCCACAGACCAAAACTCAGTTATAGATTTCTAAAGGATATTGACTAGCAGTATTAAATTCAACTGGTAACACTCTTCACATCTAAATTCCAAGTATAAATGTACTTTATTAAAAATAAGCAAGCATGAATTTTAAAATAGATTTCATGTCATGGCATTTGAGAAATAATTACACAATTATATTTCATTAGCAAGGATTTAAGAATACAATTCTACTTTTGAAACATCAAAATATTTACCTTGGTTTCCAGAATAATTGGCAAAATATAGTGCAAACTGTGAAATACGAAAGCTTTGAATATAATAATTTCTATTTGAAGAAATCAATACTTACATGAAAATCAATTTCGCATGGGTTAAAAAATTTGTAATTAAAAAAATTGAAATAAATAGAAGCGGATATCAAATCTCTGTACTAAAGAAGAAATTTTTAATCAGTTTAAAAGTAGAAAATAAATGCAAAGGAAAAGTGATGAATTCTTGGCATACGAATATCTAACATCTATTTCAAGTGTTATAAAAGAATACCACCAACTGAGAAAAGAAATTCACCCACAATATAACCAATATGATATATTTAGCACATAAATATGTAGATAAAAAATAATAATGAATAAATGGTCAAAATTGAAAAATAACTTTAAGAAGACTAAGCTCATTAACACCATCAACTACACATGCATTTAAAAATATAAAATAATTCCATATGATTTTTCGGAAACTCTAGTGACTAGTGTTTAAGAGATATGGCTGCTAACCAAAAGATTGGCAGTTTGAATTCACCAGGCACTCCTTGGGAACTCTATGGAGCAGATCTACCCTGTCCTATAGGGTTGCTATGAATGCGAATCACCTTGATGGCAATGGGTTTATATGATTTCTCACCTATGAAATGAACAATGATTTTCTATGAGACTAAGTAATTCTGGGAAGGTTACAGAAAAATGGATGGACAATTATATTATTACAGTCCTTTAGGAAATACATTTATATGTACAGTCTGACCCACATCTGTCCCTTTACATATACAGATATATCTTCCCTGCCCCATACATATGGTTTTCCTAACCTAGATGCAAACTCAATTTCTGTTTTATCATGTTATCCTCATAACAAAAAACAGTTCACAAAGTTTTTAGCAGAGCTTTGCTAATTTAATAATAGTGATTCAGGAGGGTCACATGGAGGTGAAGAAAAGCATTAAAAATACAGCAAAAAAAAAAAAAACCAAAAGTGTTTTTTTACTGGCAATTATAAATCAAAATTAATTTTCTGCAGAATTAATACATTTCCTCAGCATTAGCCAAATGTGGTTGTATGGCTGTTTGTATGTGAAATTACGAACTGGGATCTGAATGAAAGTAAGAGCCACTGGTCTCTGCAATATGATTCAGCTGACTTTTGCTTAAATTTGCATAAAACAAATCTTTTTTTTTATTTTTTTTGTAAACCTTTGCATTTAAAAAGCTTTTAGAACTTGAGAAGCTGTTTTCAACTTGCAAAAAAACAATGCCTTTTTCTAACCAAAGCTTTCTCAACCAGACAAAATCTAAAAAAAATTGCATCTTTTAAGAGATACCTATGTTTAAATCCAGCTTTTGTTTTAGCATGCATAGCCCCGTCTCTCCTTTTTACACCTTTGAATTTTTTTTTGTTACATTCTAGCCATACTATAAATATTATATAAAACATAATTTAAAGAAAAGCGTGTTCCGTGTGAGCTCTCTCCGCAGGAAGAAGTAATGACGAGATGCATACTCTTGAACTATGTGGAAAATAATTTCATGCAGCTATTGTAGCATGCTGAGTACTAGAAGGTCTTTTAGTTTTCAAACTGGAATTATAATGATTTATAATATCCAAACGCTCTGAAGTGGCCATTCATTGAACATCTCGTTATGCAAAATAGTCACTAAGCTTTATCCAAAGTCATATGTTAATCACTTTGCTCATAAACAAAACCCTATTCTTTCAGTAGCAGTTACTAGGATTTTATGCTCTTTTACTAAGTTATACCTAAGTTGCAACGATCGTGAGGATGGTGCAGGACCGGGCTGTTTTTCCTTCTGTTGAACAGAGAGTTGATATGAATTGGTATTTAAAAGCAACAATGTAACTAGTAAGAAAAAAAATCAAGACTATGAATTCATTTGAACATTTTATCCTCTGTCTTAAATGAAAACCTACAATGTTTCTATTAGATGAGTATTTATGTTTAGGAAATGACATTGATAATTAAAGTAACTTACAGTTTCTATTCATAAAAAGTATTGTTTATTACAGTTTCTTATTATACTGGATTTTTAAATGTACATATATTCTTCTAATTAACAATACATATTTTATATTTCTTATGTCACTGAAAAAAGATAAATTTTCTAAGTGCTTTCAGGAAAAAAAAGTACATGTTTTGGTCTTTTGGAGAATCTCTAGATTTATATGAAGAAGTCCCTAGGTGGTACAAAGGGTTAAGACCTAAGCTACTAACCTAAAGGTTGGAGTTTCAAACTCACACACAGGCTGGCACCTTGCAAGAAAAGGCTGGTGATATGTTTCCTAGAGGTCACCACCTTGAAAACCCTATGGAGCACGGTTCTGCTCTGAAACACATGGGGTCGTCCTGAGTTGGAATCAACTTGAGGGCAACTGGTTAAGTGATCATTCCACAACAGCCAGGCCAAATTTATGTTGTTTCTAAAAGGTTTGAAGTGTGATATCTAAAATATTTCTCAACTTCATATGGCTTTTATAACTTGGATTCAAGAAAGTCTTTCCTGTAAGTTTCTTACTTTTTCCTTTTCCGCTTTGTGATTAAATCTTACCTAAATGAAACCAAATCCATTGTCGTGGAGTGGATTTTGACTCATAGCGACCCTTATAGGACAGAGTAGAACTGTCCCACAGGGTTTCCAAGGATGTAAATCTGTTACAGAAGCAGGAAGGAGACTGCCACATCTTTCTTCCACAGGGTGCCTGGTGGATTTGAACCCTCCACCTTTTGGTTTGCAGTCGAGTGCTCTAACCACTGTCCCACCAGGGCTCCTTAAGTCTACCTTAGATGTGGCAATTGTGTGGCACAGATCACTACTACTTACCACATCCTGAACACAACATTCTTTGACAGATCAGCAAGCGAAATCCTGTCTACTTAAGAGTCCACTACCAAATTTCTGCCATTACTTCCTGAGTTTCAGCCAAAAAAATCTAAAATTACTTGATCTGGAATCACAGACCTGAAGACTTATTAGGAATCAGTAGGTCCAATATACCCACTTAAAAAAATGGATAAATGAGAGTGTAATAAGGCAAAGAACTTTGTCAAATGCCAAGTAGGAGAATGGGCTGGCCTTTCCTTTCCTTTTTTTTTTTTTTTTTAAGAAAACTTTCCTAAATCATGGCCTGAAATATAGGCAGATTTTATTAAGCTGAATGAATGCTTACAGTGCTGGCAACAGGAAAAAAAAAAAAAAAGACAGGAGTCATTAGGAGTTCGGGACTATACCTTGAACATAAAATTATTGGATGAAAAAGATCAGATAGAGAAAGAGTACATTTTAAGCTTGAGGCTTTATAATATATAAAATGCATCATTTTTTTAGCCTAGGCTAGTGAATTGATAAGAATTGCCATTTACAGAGACTAGGAAAGCTGTGAAGGAAAGGATAAGGGGAAAAGAAGGGAAATCTGCAGGGTGAAGTTGGCCACGTTAATTTGAAATGACTGTAGATATTTAATTAGATTCGAAAATAAGAGGCTGGAGGGATGTGGGCTGCAGATGTCGATTTTGGAGTCTTAAGCATGTACATGATGTTTAATTCCATAAAGTTGGGTAAAAACTCTTAGGACATTGATATATGTAGAAAAGAGAGATGGTTTAAGGTCTGAGCCCTGGGGCATCCAATCATACAGAGGTGAGACAATGAGAAGGAACCAGCAGAGAAGCAGCCAGAAATGTAAGAAGTGTGGTGTCTTAGACTCCAGATAAAAATATATACCTAGGAAGAGAGAAAAATTGGTTATGCTTTCTACCAGTGTACCCTGTAAAAGATGCATGAAGCTCCCTCATGCTTTATTAAACTCTCAGTATGTTTTGTTTCTTCCTTCTTTTTCTGACTTTCAATAAACCAAAAATCAGTTGTTTAGTCAGCCAGGCTCATGGTGACCCCAATATGTGTCAGAGTAGAGCTGTACTCCTTAGGATTTTGAATCACTTATTTTTCGGAACTAGATAACCAGGTCTTTCTTCCAAACTGCCTCTGGGTGGACTAGAACTGCCAACTTTTTGGTTAGCAGCTGAGGGCATTAACTGCTTACACCACTCAGGGATTCCTCTTTCAGTAAAGTGGGGTGGTATTATCTTTTCTCCAGCCCTCCCTTCTATGTCCTAAAAAAATATTCAAATTTGATATAAAGGCCTCTTGTCACATTGTAAAACATGAATTTTCTTCTGCTCCTTCCCTCACTGCCTATTACTGTCTTTCCTTCCCTCCTTCCCTCTTCCTTTCCTTCCTCCCTCCCTCCCTCTCTCCATCCCTACCTCCCTGCCTTGCTTCCTCCCTTCTTTCTTTCCCTCCCTCCCGCCAATAAACTTTATTTAAGCCAACTATTTATGAGATTTGACTTTTGTACAATTTCTTATCTACTAATGGTAGATAACATTATGTGGGTAATAAAGTATTGCTTAATCTTATTTTTTCTGTTATTCTTTAGCATTTTCAGTATGCAATTAATTATACTGATCCTTTCTACAACTTTCGCTTCATGGCTAAGTGAGCTTTGTTATTACTATTATTTTTTTTTAATAAGGAATTACATCTGGTAGTTGGCACTTTCTTATATACATGCACATGGCCACTTTTATACTTACACACGCAGCAAAATACCACATAATTCCAAATTTTAAACTGATTTATAGTTCACTTGTGTTTAATTGTGTATTAAGAATGCAAAGTATTGACCTATTGTAAATAAAATTTTCACAGACTGAAAATGCCTCTTATGAAACATACAGTCGTTTTACGTTAAGGGATCATAAGCCACTTTATTATTCAGATATTGTCCTAAGTAGGGTGGTTGCTCAATTAGATCATATCATAAATCTATCCGAGGTTGCACCCTTAGAGACACTGTTAAAGGGGTGAAATGCAGTTTTAAATGGTGTATCTTGATAGCTAAATACCGTATTACAACATCACAGGAGTCAGTTATAAATCAGATTTTATAAAGCAAATAATATTTTTCTTAGCTAGTGATTTTAATACTTGCTTGCATTCATCAGGTAATACATTTCCAAAGCCCTGTGTGTGGAAGATTGTAGGCCTTGAATTAATAGAATCTTTTCTTTTGTTATTAATTCTAGCTAATATTAGGGAAGTCTAGAGCAATAAGAAAATCGTGTGTTCTTTCTTGGTACTACATAAAACTATAGAGGTGTGCTGTTTAATCATCAATTTAAGAGAAATAGTTTATAAAGTTAATATTTGCAATAAATGAAATACCTCAGAGAGCAGATACTACTTCTAAAATACCAACTATATCCTACCTCTCAATTTTTGAAAAGTTATAAACTGTCATTTATTAAATTCCTATACTCATGGAATAAGCCCTGATTTATAACACTTCAAAATTATGTCTGGTAATTTTGTTGTTCTTGTTATCTGCCATCAAATTGGTTCCGACTCACGGCAACCCTATGTGACAGAGTAGAACTGCCCCGTAGGGCTTCCCAGGCTAAATCTGTATGGGAGCAGATCACCAGGACTTTTTTTCTTCAGAGCAGCTGGTGGTTTGGAACTGCTGACCTTTCAGAGAGCAGCTGAGCACTTACCCATTGTGCCACCAGGGCTCCTTGGCCTGATAATAGATGGACTAATAAAAATAAAATTTTAGATAACTATTTGGCCTTTAGAACTATATCAACAACGTATATACACAATCACATAAAATTAAGTTTTTCACATATCACAAATTATATATGTTAAAATTATACAAGTTTTATTTCATTCATCTCCTATCCCCTGAGGCATTATATGCTCTAAATGTTAAATTACAGATCTTGTACAATTTCTGTAATATCTTACATATGTGTTGTCATTACTCAGAAATTATGATGAGCGAGCCCATTGTATTAACAAATAGATCCTAAGTACAGTGCTAAATGACTTGTTTAAAAAGAGATTAATGAGAGTTCAGCATTATTACAAATGTGGAGAACCCTCAAGGAAAACATCACTATTCCTGGTCTTTGAAGCTACATTCAGAGCTGACATCCAGGCAGGAGGTCACTGATAATTTATCTCTAAGTGTGATCATTTTTGATTAAATCAATTAGGAAAACCCAATTTTATTCAACGTGCTTTCTTTTTTTATTGCTGCTATTATCAAAGTATGTGAAATAGTGGGCTATATCAGGAATTTTACTGTGTATAAACCAAAAAAACCAAACCCATTGCCACTGAGTCAATTCTGACTCACAGTGACCCTATAGGACAGAGTAGAATGCCCCATAAGGTTTCCAAGGAGCTGCTGGTGGATTTGAACTGCTGGCCTTTTGGTTAGGAACTTAGCTGTTAATCACTGAGCCCCCAGGGTTCCTTCCTGTGGATATAGTCTGTTAAAAAAAAAAAAAAAAAAAGACATCACTACAGGGCAGCAGTGGGGTTAGGGTGTGATATTATAAATTTTGAACTTTGTCTCAAGCCTCAACCTATTTAACTGAAAAAGGCCCATTCATCTCTTGTATGTATTGATATTACACATTTTATTTAGAAGAAAATGAATATTTGGCCAAAAATTATTATTTTGAAAACTGTCTTCTTCATATTTTTCTTTTAACTTCACCCTCAAAGTAGCATAAAAATTGTTTTGTATGTATTTCCTAATTTTATTTTTTTTGTAGAAATCTTTATATATTCATGCAAAAACACTATTTTCAAAATTTCAAATAGATATTCCAGATTTTTATTAATGTTTATTTACCAGATTTTAATTAACATTTATTTACCTTCTTTCTTATTTTCTTGCTGATACTTAAAATGTATCACTTTAGAATGAATATGCAAATTTTTTTTCCTATTTAATTCTCTCCACTTATTCACAAAGCAAAGTTTGTTGTGAGAAATGAATCTGAGGTTTTGTTTTTTCATAAGTTCAATGAATCTGTCAATCATTTATATAATAAAATCATTTATATTATTAATAAGATTAATAATACAAAACCTTTAAAGGAAGGTACTGAGGCATTGAAACAAACTATAACTATTGCCTTTTTTAAATGTTATGTTATTTTGAATATTTAAAAATGTTTAAAATGTTATGTTATTACATATGTTCAATGTAGCACTAACTATGAACTGTACGGACTACAAATAATTAAGGCATATTCTCTAAATTTAATAGTCAAAACCCAGTGAGAGCAATAGTAATGCACAAAATATTTTAAGATCTGCATTGTATTACCATAAAATTATTTATTTCTCCTTGTGGGGGAAAAAAACAGACAAAACACGTAGATGTACAATTTGTGAACCTAAGCTAATAATGATATGTTATAACATGCTGCAAGTTAAAATGCTATAGAATCAAAAGTAACCTTCAATCTATAGAGTTCACCTTACTCTTGAATCTGTTTACCGTATCATAAAACACCATCCTTTTCAAGTGCTTTTTGATAAGAATTTATGTTGTGCTTCTGTTTTAGGACTCTGGTCCAATGGCATCTGAACATCTGCAAGCAGAAATAATTTTCCTAGGTTCTTAACTCAATAATATAACCTGGAGCACAAATGATGGCACGCATCCTGAGAATTTAGTTTTAAATCTGAAGTGTGTTACTTTCAAAACTTAAATTTATGATTATGAGATTTATTTTTCAGAATTTTATAACAATTTACCTCAAGCATGAATATAATCTCTAAGAAAATGCAATACACCTATGTTCTACCCTTGAAGTCAAGTCTTTGATGTGATAACAGTCATTAACTCTCTCCTGCAGGAGAATGGAAACGTCATTCACTAGAAAGAGTTGAAGTTGCCAGAAACACTGGTTGACAGAGGGACACGGCAATAGAGTGAGTAGTGGTTATGTTTTTCTTTAAGTTGTATCCTTTGTATAATATTTTCTTTCTCCTTTGAAGAAATACAATGCATTATATCTGCATTTTAAGTCAAGTTCATTAACTATGTATGGAGTTTAACTTTCAGGCATCATTCAACTTCTATCAGTGGATATTTTGTTACCTCTGATTCATTTAAGCCAGAAAGAGCTAAAAAGGGTTAATCACAGAGTTTATTATAAGCCTTTCCCCAGAGATGTGAAATATCAGTTGTTTTTCCTCTAATACATTTAAAACAAGCAAGCCTTCTACCTAGTTTAGATTTATTATTCTTCATTGATTGTCTCATTCTCTTGGAGGACACTATGGCAGTAAAATAGTAGACACATTGCATCCATCATCATGTGTCAAAGGGCCAACAGGTCCATAGCTCTTTTTGAACTATGCTGTTTCAGAAATGTAGCTGAGTATTACAGGCAGGAATTTGGCATTTTCAGGATGAAAATCAATTTTTTTTTTTATGTGTTTCTGAAGTGAGGCTTGTGCTTCGATTGAGGAAGAAATGGCTTTTAGAAATTTGGGGGGTAACAAAATAGGAGGTAAGATAAAATTTGGTTAACGATAGCTTCAATGAAAGTAAGGGGAGATGTATTTTAGTGGGGTAGTATTTCAAATCCATGAAAATAGAATCAGAAATAGAAACTTATGGAAATAGGTACAGGAAAAGAATAATTTCTTCTTAACTGAGATAGTAAAACTTATATTTAAAGAACTCAGTACTAAAACATAATATCTCAGAAAAAACAAATGAGTTTAAAGAAGTGCATAATTATAATTCATAATTTTGAGGTGAATTTGTATTGTGTGTGTATACACTGCCTTTTGCCTTTGCAGTTCCCATCACGCCCATTAGACCGTAGGTTCCAGAAAGGTAAAGAACCCGTCTCTTTTGCCCATCAGTGTGTTTACAGCATATATCATAATGCCTGAGATACAGCAACCACTCTAAAAGTATTTGCTACCTGAACATTTTAAAACTTTAAAAATATCAACAATATTTTAGAATGTTATGTTTTTATAGTTTACATATAATTGTGACATAAAAAGCAGTCTTTGATGGGACATATGTAAAATTTTGAAAATAAAGAGTTGACATGACATACTTTTCTTAGTAATTATGTATCCAGTTTTTAAAAATCTACTCAGGTTTTCAAAGTACTCTAGGTTCCCTTTTGTACACATAGATGGGTCTGTGTGACTGTTTTTAAATGAACATCAGTCTTTATGTTTCTGAGAATAGCTTTATTCCTCATAAGCATTTTAAATTCCTATGAAATAACATACTTCATGTAATTTTTTTTATGCAAAGACCATGTTACCGTTAGAAAAAAAAATGAGTCATGATTCCATTTTTGGATGAGTGAACAGAAGCATGAAAAGGATAATTGAAGAGAGACTCATTTCATGCCCTAAACTTTCTTGCTATTTTAGCTCAAGGTAAGTTCACAATAAACTTTTTCTTAGCTCATTCAAATAAAAATATAGTGTAAATAGCTTATTTTAAGAATAATTAATGGCATATGGATTCAAATATTTACATATGTGTTTATCTTTGTGGATAAATAGAGAGACAGATAGATAAAAAGACATGTGTTGAATCATGAAGTGGTCTCAAAGTTTCCAGCATAAACATGCTCATATGCAACAGATCTTAATAAATTTCTTGATGAGACACTAAGGAGTCTTCGTGTGTACCCCACACAACTTGTACAGTAGGAATGTGTTCAAATGTGGACTAATAAAGTTGAGGCCATCAGAAATCTACTTCATTAGACATAAAAAGGGTAGCCATAGAAAAGTAAGACATCTTTTAATTTCTACTTTTGAAATTTTGGGAAAACTCCCGCAACTGTACTTCTTTTTTTGTTGTTGTTCTTATCTTAGTACAAAAAATGTATTTATCTCAAGAAATTGGCACACTGCCTCCACTATTATGTGACATTGGTATCTTGTCATGGGACAAATGAGCAAGAACACAATCAAATTAAGAAAAACTTTAGTAATCTTGCAGAAACCGCCTCAATTTATATTTCTACGTCCTAACCTTTAAGATTTTACCTTTCCTTTATTTGGATTTTATTTTTTACATTACTATATTTTGCATACTTTATCTGATCCAAATCATTTTTAATGTTATGTAGCATATTAAGTGAATACATTTCACAGATAAATTGTTCAAAGCAACATTTTAGATTGATGTTGTTATTAGTTGCTGTAAAAATGGCATGGCTTGAGACTTCACCGTGTAACTTCAGGTGGAGAGATGAGAATCAAGATTATCGGCCCAAACTAGATCCCTATGAGGCAGAGGTCAAACATACTGCCACCCTCTAACCTTTTTACCAATTCTGACACCAGCTATCCCACAGCACTATTTCTCTCCTGGGGTTCGATAATTCATTGCAATGGCCACACAGAATTCACATACCATACTTACAATTGTAGGATTTATTAGGGAAGTAACAGGTTAAAATTCAGGATTAGGATCAATTTAGAAGTAACAGGCATAACACAGAATACAATTCTTCAATAAAGACAGCTTTTTCTTGGTCATGCCATTGGCTCTTCTTCCTCAGGCTGGCTTCTGCCCTGCTCAGGCAGCTGCAACAGTGAAGTGCCCAGAGACATCCTTATTCTACCTGGAAGCCTCCTGCCTGAAGGCACTCAGTTCTCTCGTTCCACAGGCCTACAAGCCTAGCCTGCCGATCTCATGCTGCTGTCGTCTCATGCTGTCTTCTTTGTTACAGATCTGTCTCCTGGATCTAGGAGGTTCTCAGTGCAGGGACCTCAGATTCAAAGGATGCACTCTGATCCTGGATCTTCTTCTTGATGGTAGTGAGGTCCCCTTTATCTAGTTTCTGGGATTGGCTCATTTTAAGCCTAACAGGATGTCAAAGCTGATCAATTCCTTCATTAGGGTTCCATAAACCTTATTTGCATGGTTCCACCTCTGTAAGCGTTTCATGCACCTTATTCGCATTATTAGCAAACTGTCCAGTCTCATTGGTGGACCACAAGTGTCTTATTTGCATAGTTCCACTCAACCATTTTGTGGGTGTCATAAGACTAGGACTAGTAATTCACTGCACTGCAGTTGCCCTTGAGTTGGCTCTGACTCAAGGCAACCCCACATAAAAAAATAAAAATTTAAAAAATGCCCAGGCCTGAGCCATCTTCATGGTTATTGGTATGTTAGAGTCTGTTGTTGTGGCTATTGTGTCAACCCATTTCCTGTAAGGTTTCCCTCATTTTCCTTGGCCCTCTATGTTAATAAACATGACGTTCTTTTCTAGCAATTGGTCTTTCCTAATAGTGTATCCAAAGTGAGTGAGTCGACATCTTGCCATCCTCAATTATAAAGAGCATCTTGGCTGACTTTTATGTTTTTCGCAGTCCACAATATATTCAGTATTCTTCACCAGCACCACGGTTTGAATGAATCCATTTTTCTGCTTCCTTTTTCATTATCCAACTTTCGTGTGCATACGAGACAATTGAAAAGACCATGACTTAGGTCAGACACACTTTAGTCGTCAAAGTAACATCCTTGCTTTTTAAAACTTTAAAGAGGTCTTTTGCAGCAAATTTGCTCAATGCAATGCATTGCTTGATTTCTTGACTGGTGTGTCCATGGAATTTGTTTGTTGATCCAAATACAATGAAATCATTGACATTTTTAGTTTCTTCTCCATTTATCGGGATGCTGTTTATTGGTCAGAAACCCTGATGGCATAGTGGTTAAGTGCTATGGCTGCTAACCAAAAGGTCAGCAGTTTGAATCCACCAGGCGCTCCTTGGAAACTCTATGGGGCAGTTCTACTCTGTCCTATAGGGTCGCTATGAGTTGGAAAGGACTTGATGGCAGTGGGTTTTTTTTTTTTTTTTTTTTTTGGATTTATTGTTCCAGTTGTGAAGAACTTCATTTTCTCAGCAATATTCTCAATTGTACTACATGTCGGGGAAACAAAATGTTGACCAAAAAGAATAATTTAAAAACTGTCAAAGAAGGAACTCTATGTGGAATAGGTAGAGCCCCATCACACTAGTACCACATTGTGGGAGAGAAGTTCTTGAATGTTCTTAAATACTTAGATTTTACTTGTCCAGAGATGTTTGTTTACTTAAAATCTGAGATGTGTAATAGCAATGAAAGGAACTGAAACTCAAACTGGATTGTTATTCCAAAACTACAGTAAGTTCTACCACATTATATGGCCTCTCCTTTGAAAATAGAAAGACATCTGATCTGGGGTAAGAGTAAATGAATTTCATGATTAGTAAACCTGAAGAGGTTGATTTTTATATTTTTATGTATTGAATGAATATCATTTCATAAGATAACCCTTCATAGGCACTTTGGACTATTTGTGTCTTAACATAATTACAACTTATTTATATATCTAGTGTTAGGTTAAATGTGTGGAATAACAATAATTTGTGCACACTTCTAAGCTTCTGTGGAAAAACAATTTTGATCTAGTATCTTTTTGTGTCACTAATATATTTATTCCATTTGAAGAAACAATTCTTTAAAAGGGGTGTAAATTGGACAAACCGTATTTTCTAAGGGAGAATACTCAGGCTGAAGAAAGCAGTAATTTAAGAACTATAAGGAAATGTAGAAAGTTAGTTCTGCATCTAACAGAGTTTATAATTGTGTAATCTATCACATTAATGTACCTAAAGCCTGGTATCTCTGGCTCCATTTAAATTGGATTAAATAATTTAAACCCAAGACCATAGATTTTCCCCTCAAGTACATTTGCCCCTGTTTTGAGGTTAATTATCCACATCACTCAGATATTTACCACCTAACTTGTTTATAGCACAATGTATGCTATAACTTTTACCTCAAGAAAGCTTAGGTGGTCCTTTTATCTTGGGCCAGGCCAATTTTCTAAGTGGCTTAATTTTATCAGAGAAAATCACTAGAATATTAAGTAAATTCACAGAGACTTAAATATTATCAGATGAGGCCCATCATTTGAAGGTAAAACTGCAATTTAATTCAACAAATTTTTCTGGTATTTGTTTTAAACAAGCATTTGCCAAACTGATGATCCTAATGGCACTATGCCTGAGATATGATCCATTAGAAAAGGATGTTATGGTCAAAAAATTTGGGGAAATGACATGGAGATCTGTAATACACAGCAGGAATTAAAGGCTCAGAAAACGTCATAAAGAAAGTTGTTAAATGTTGTTTCTTTACTTGGGTATTGATTTTTTTCTTTTTTTTCTTTAATCTTCCTAATAACTGAGGTTGGCAAGCTTTTTATAAAGGGCCAGACATTAAAGGTTTTAGGCCTTGTGGTCCTTAGGGTCTCTGTGGCAACTATTCAGCCCTGCCATTGTAGTGCTAAAGCAGTCATGTTGTTGTCTGCCATCAAGTGGATTCTGACTCATAATGACCCTATAGGACAGAGTAGAATGGCTCCACAGCATTTCCTAAGCTGAAATTTGTATAGGGCCAGAGGATGGAGAATGGAATTTGCACACAAAAGCAAATGATAGAACGTGTGAACATGATACCACATGAGTCTTAAACATTTTGACAAGGATATTAAAATTAAAAAAAAAAATCCTTTTGGTTATAGGGATCAGGCAAACTGTCATATAGCAGATATTGTTGCAGATAAACCCAAAAAGATTATACCTAGATTTCAACAGGCATTGTTACTGAAAAGAGGAGGATAGGAGTGCATACTTCTAAAGGAAAGGCTGTGAATAAGGGCAAGGAGATGTGAATGGGAAAAATATATTCCTTACCCAGAAAATAGTCATTAAAAAAGAAAATCATTAGTTAGGAGCATATAGCATAAATCTGGAAAGTAAGTCCATATCAACAAAGTATTTAAATGGCACTGTATGCTAAATCCAATTGGAATGCCAAACCCCTGAAGGATGTTAGTTAGCATTGTATATGGATACCATTTATTCTTTGTTTAAAGAAGCACATTTGGCCTCAGGCAAAAATAATGTATGCTTATATTGCCTCATGATGCTGTTTATATTATCTGATCTAAGCTGGAACGTACAAAATACCTCATGTAGTTTTGGGAGTTTTAGGGGCCAAGAAAGTGTTTTCTGGCTATATAAGTTTTAAGTGGATAAAAGTAACATTAAAAACCTACAAAAAGATAAGAAAAGGAAAATGTATACAGAACAAAGTCTATTAGGGATTACAGGAGGCAGGGGCAGGGGCAGGGGTAGTTGCTTATACAGTACTGAGTTTTGGTTTATGGTGATGGAAAAATTGCATTGATTTAAGTGGAGGGTGGCAGAGCCAATTATTGTAAGTGCTGTCAATAAGTCTTACACCTGTAAAAAGTTGAATTGGCAAAGGCTGTTTGATAGACATATTTACAACAACAACAACGAAAAGAGTAGCTGCTGAGGCTGGGATTTCATTCCTTTGTTTGGAGGTTTATGGTTAGGGTTTTACAGGACAGCTCAGTTAACTGGCCTAATAAAGTGTTTAGTGCTTCTGTTCTACTTCGAAGTTTTTTGTATAGTTCCTGAAGTCTTAAAAGCTTGCAGGTAGCCATCAAGGCACAAGAACTGGTCTCTGTTCAGCTGGAGCAACAATGGAAGAAGGAGAGTCAGGAACAGGAGGAGGAAATGAAATGAAATGCATGGCTAATGCCTCCATGAACAACTGCCTCCTTTGAGTGAGACCAGAACTGGATGTTGCTTGGCTAACATGACTGAACATTGATCAAGGATTCTATAGAAGAATCCTGATCAAAAGGGAAAAAATGAAGAACAGAATTTCAAATTCTCATGGAATCCAGAATTTCTGGGGCCAAGGAGGCTGAATGAACCCTTGAAAGTATTGCCCTGAGATAACCTTTAAACCTTAAACCAAAATATCCCCTGAAGTTTTCTTAAAAACAAACAATAGGTTAGCTTAACCAGTAAAAAATGTCTGCCTTTAGCATTATGCCCTTTTAAGAACTATCTATATGGGGTCAAACTGATAACAGCAACTTGTAGAATTGGATAGGAACCTTGGGGGGACAGCAAATTTATGTTAATTGTGCAGGGACAACTCAGAAAAGAAGGGTGAAAATGGTTGTATAACTTGAGGAATGTAATCAATGTCACTGAATTGTATATGTAGAAATGATTGAATTGGTGTATGTTTTGCTGTGTATATTCTCAACAACAAGATTAAAATAATAATAATTAAAAAAACCTACAACAGCCCCCCACACCCCAAAAAGGCAAATCCAGAGTTAAGCAGTTGTTAGTTTGTTTACTGCAGTTCAAACCTGTCAAGGCCACCACTGACCGCCTTTGCCTTTATGGTGGTAAGGTTGCTGCTATCTTTCCAGAAATTATGTCCACATTTAAGGCAAGAAGAAGGGGAAGTGTGTACCAAAGGTGGTAACTTTCTTTATTGGGAAAGCCAAACTTTCCCAGAAGCACATCCAGATTTTTCCCCTTGTATTTTTTTGGCCCAGATCATATGAACACTCTTAGCTGCAAGGGAAGCATGAAAAACAAGTATCTGGCATTCTTCCCTTTTGTGTGGAAAGGACTGAGAGCAGCTTAAAAGTGTCCAGTACATGGTGTTTGTCTTCAGTGCATCCAAATAGAATTATAATTTTTTTTTTAATTTTGAGAAATACAGAAGATGGGTTTATATAATATACATCTTATATTTATTTTCTATGATAATAATTATTGAAAACTTATTGTCTTTTTAAACAGGGTAAAGAAAGTTATATTATAACTAAGTGATACAACTGGGACCTATCAGACTGAGATGTGGCAAACATTCAACAGCTGTTCCATTTGAAATTACATTATATTACCATCATTTTAGATTAAATGTTTATTTGTGGTTTATGGTAAATGTATTATAATATGGAAATGGTATAAAAATTCTGAAAACATGCAGTCAGAGACCTGAAACAGAATCTTAGGTCCACCACTTATTAGCTATTTGGTTGTACTAAAGTCATTTAGCTACACAGGGTATCAGACAACATTTCAACTTTTTTAAAATGAGTATGTGAATAATTGTCCTTCACACTGTGCAGGTTTGTTGCAAGGCCCAAATGAGATGATTTTTTTTTAATTGCTTCATCATCAGTAAAACATTCAAAGGCCTCCCATTCATATATATATAAATACATATACATATACACACACTCATTCATATGCATATGTATATATATCTATACATATATGTATATACATATTTGTTGTTAGGTGCCATCAAGTTGGTCCAACTCATAGCAACCATATGTACAACAGAATGAAACACTGCCCAGTCCTGCACCATCCTCATAATCATTGTTATGTTTGTGCCCATTGTTGCAGCCACTGTGTCAATCCATCTCATTGAGGATCTTCCTCCTTTAAGCTGACCCTCTATTCACCAAGCATGATGTTGTTCTTTCAGGGAGTGGTCCTTCCTGATAACACATCTGTCGTAGTTATCTAGTGCTGCTATAACAGATATATCACAAGTGGATGGCTTCAATAACAGAAGTGTATTCTGTCACAGTCTAGTAGGCCGAAGTCTGAATTCAGTGCATCAGCTCCAGGGAAAGGCATTCTCTCGCTGTTGGCTCTAGAGGAACGTCCTTGTCATCAATCTTCCCCTGGTCTAGGAGCTTCTCTCCACAGGGACCCTGGGTCCAAAGGACAAGCTCTGTGTTGCTTTCCTGTTGGTACAAATTCCCCCACTCTCTGCTCACTTCTCTTTCCTTTTATCTCTTGTGAGATAAGAGGTGACATAGGCCACACCCCAGGGAAACTACATTGGATCAGGGATGTAACCAGAGCAAGGGTGTTACGTCCTACCCTAATCCTCTTCAACATAAGACAATCTTGCCTCATTAACCACAGACAGGGATTAGGATTTACAATATATACGAAAATTATATCAATCACAAAATGAAGGACAACCACACAGTACTGGGAACCATGGCCTAGCCAAGTTGACACATATTTTTGGAGACACAACTCAATCCATGACAATGTCCAAAGAATGTGAGATGAAGTCTCTTTTAAGGAGCATTCCGGCTGAACTTCTTCCAAAACAGATTTATGTGTGTATATATATGTATATACACACATATATATGCACAAACATACACACACACACAAGTATATACACATCATACTATTCTCTCACACCTCAGTCTTTTGAGATTATAAATGCCCGGGTATAAATATATACCCAATGCCTCTGACAGTTTCTGTCACTCAGTTTGTTTTCCTACTAAGACCAAATTGCATCATGTTATTAAATGCTGCTTCTTTAAGGATTACATATATTTCTCACTTCGGAAACTTTTTCTCTCTGACCCCAGGCCCTCTGAAAGCTTGTCAGATATAATCAGCTGTCATTCATTTTGTCTGAACACTGAAGTTCATATACTAAAATTAGAGAAGCTGGTAGTGGAGCTACTTCTGTCTTGGAATAGAATCAATGCCTTGAATAACGTTTGGATCATTAATAAAGAGGAGTGTTTCTCTTAACAAGGTAAACAAGGAGTTGTTACTCTTCGAGATGTGTAAGTCAATGATCTTATTTTCCCCTCCACTGTATTTCTGTCTTATTCTGTTAATGTCTATTGCATCAGTAGCATCCTAAAGAACTAGTATTCACATGTGAGATCAAAAATCCAAACCTAGCCCTCATCACCACTACTTGTATATAATGATTTTAAATTTATTGTATACCCAATGTATAAGAAGGAAAAAAATATATAAACACATACCAATTCTTATGTGGTCGTTGTTAGGTGTCATTGGGTCAATGGCAACTCATAGCGACCCTATGTACCACAGAATGAAACACTGCCCGGTCCTGTGCCATCCTTAAAATCATTGTTACGCTTGAGCCCATTGTTGCAGCCACTATGTCAATCCATCTCGTTGAGGATCTTCCTTTTTTTCACTGACCCTCTACTTTACCAAGCATGATGTCCTTCTCCAGCGGCTGATCCCTCCTGACAACATGTCCAAAGTATGTAAGACCCAGTCTCGCCATCCTTGCTTCTAAGGAGGCATTCTGGTTGTACTTCTTCCAAGACAGATTTGTTTGTTCTTTCGGCAGTCCATGGTGTAGTCAATACTCTTCGCCAGCACCACAATTCAAAGGCGTCAATTCTTCTTCGGTCTTCCATACTCATTGTCCAGCTTTCATATGCATATGATGCAATTGAAAATACCATGCACCTTAGTCTTTAAGGTGACATCTTTGCTTTCCAACACTTTAAAGAGGTCCTTTGCAGCAGATTTGCCCAATGCAATGCGTCTTTTGATTTTCTTTCTATGGGTGTTGATTGTGGATCCAAGTAAAATGAAATCCTTGACAACTTTGATCTTTTCTGTTTGCATATATCATTCTTATATGTATATGTTATCTTGAATATGTAGAATAATTGATTCACCAATAATATACATTATGTTTATGTGTAATATGTTTATAACAATTTTTCTGTGTATACATCCCTATCTATAATTAAAAATACTTCCTCCACATATGTTTTAAGGTCCTTTGTAGTGAGGGTAATAAGAGAAAACATAATTCAGATTGGCATATATAATAAAGCATATTTATTGAGTTATGAATATAGAAGTCCATAATTACTCTTCAGGCTTTAGGGAAGGATTGATCCAGAAACTTAGTGATATTACCGTCTTCCAGCTTTGACTTCACTGGTGATGGATTCATTTAAGTCAGGCTTCCCTCAGAATCTCAGTCAAACTTCCATCAGCTCTTAGTGTCATAAAAAAAAAAAAAAAAAAGGTGCTCCCAAATTTAAGTCCATAGTATTCTCAAGGAAGTCAGCAATCCTGCTCTGGTTAGCCAATCCTTGTCATGTGCCCACCCCTAAACTAACCAATAACTGTGGCCAGGTGGATGGAAAGTACTGCAGATTTAGCTTAGGCTATGCACGCCAACTCTGTATGGAATTTACAGCAAGTATCCTGAGAATCAAAAGATCCTCAAACAGATTGCAACTCATAAAAAAGAAGGGAAGAATGGCAGACTAGTGTCAGTAAATTCCACTCTACTTTCATAAGAGAATCAATTTTAAGTATGCATGTGGGTATTATTAATGTAAGAATTCTAACCCCTGTTGTAAAGAATAAAGAGGGGTATTCTCCTATGAGCATATGGCATGATATTGTTGTTATAAACTATTAGGTTGAACCCATAAAATTACCATTTGGGGGGTCAAAATCATAAAAATTCAGCAATTTCATATGCTTCCACATAATGAAAAGAAATCAAATACATATCAAAACATCATTGTAAAATTATTGTTTAAGGCCTTTGACTTTTAATTTCTATAGACATATTGAGTGCATTATGGCATTAGCCCATGCGCTCAGAGAAGCTCAGGGGCATCGCTGGCCTCCATGGGGTAGCTCCAAGTGCAAAATATCTTTAAGGAAAAGCTCCAATAATAATTTTTCTATGTCTGCCAACGTTGTTAAAAATGTTCCTTCAACACAACCTCTGAGGACCTTGATGAGAAATATTTTTCTTTGCCCGTTTACCCGTTTATGAGGCCTAAAAGTTTTTGTTTTTGTTTTTGTTTTGCATTGGTTACCAGAAATCTCAGAGCCAAATCTGCAATCACTTTCTTAGAATGGTATATAAGATCTTTGGTGTTTATTTTAGTTCACCAACCCTTCTCCCAGTTTCCTACTTTTTTGTTAAAAATAACATTTTTCCTAATAATCAAAAAGAAGGTGAAACATAGAAAACAAAAAAAAATAATAATGCTATAAAAAAAGGGAGAGGGGAAGAAAACAAAGATCACATTTACATTTTTTATTCACTAATGTAGCCACTGTTAAATTTAGACACGTATTCTGTAAATTTCACTTATCACAAAATGTTGCACTTCTTTATTGTAAGCCTTTTAATACCCTCTTTGCAATTATATGGTACCTATACTTTGATAGGTAACTCTGGTGGCATAGTGGTTAAGTGCTATGGCTGCTAACCAAGAGGTTGGCAGTTCGAATCCCCCAGGCGCTCCTTGGAAACGCTATTGGGCAGTTCTGCTCCGTCCTATAGGGTCGCTATGAGTCGGAATTGACTTGACGGCAGTGGGTTTTTTGGTTTATACTTTGATATCAACCTACATCTACATGTTGAGGTCCTGTCTCTCCCTTGTCTATCACCTGGGGCAGTCTTTTCTCCCTCCAGTGGCTGCAAGAAATAAGAACAATGGTTGTCTTAGAGCAGCAGGCTATAACTAGCACAGTAGTTAATTTAACTTCTAAACATGTCAAGGGAGTGAACTTTCACCTTGCAATCTGAGAACCAGTCCTTCACTAATACTAATGGATAGAGGAGGCAAAGCAGCTATCACTGATAGTTCTCACTGATGTATTTACATTGACTAATCGAGAATTGAGCAGAGGTAGAAAGAAAGTATCAGGAATATCCTAGAAGTTCCTAAACGTGCATGCTTGGGCTTGTACATTCTTATGAGACAAAAAGAAAAACAAAGCATCTCATTTTCACGCCACCTTGTATGACTTCAGCAAATACTCACCAAGGACCTTTATCAGCGTGGTGTACAGCACTTTCTTAGGCATCCCTGAATGCACGCCTACTTCCACTCCTAAAATGGGGAGTAATGTGCTAATCTAGACTTCATATTCGTAGCTGCCCTGCCCCACCCTGTGTTATAACCTTTATACTACTTGGTTTAATTTGAACTAAGAGCTAAGTATTAAGCTTCTATAATCCAAATTTTACAGTGTGAAACACTGATTTTTAATTAATTTTAAATAAAAGTCTGTGTTTTTTTGATGTGCATCTATACTTATTGTTTCTGCTTATCTCCAAAGTACCATTAGTTTGTATGTTTTCTTCTGTACACTCTATACACTCTATATACATTTATGTAAATATTGATCTTTGTACACACATACAAATCCACACTGGATTTCACAAATACATTTTTTTAAAAGTTGGTATCTTTTGTCTGTCATGCAGTATTTTATGTAAATAATGTGCACATTATAGTTGTTTGCATACTATGCAACCCCCGTGTGGTATTTTCATAAGCGTACTATACCAATATATATGTATATTTTTTTTACATGTTGCTGACTTCAATTTATTTGTCCTAACAAGGGATTTAATGTTAAGACTTTGTCTTGGTGCCTGTTAATGTGGAGGTTTGGTTTCTGGCAGCAGACCCTCACCAGTCTACCCACAAGTTTCTGAAGTAGCCTCTCTTCCACCAGGATTCCTTCCCTGTTCTACAAACTGCTTTATCCGCTGCAGAAAAATCACTTTTTCTGCCCTGGAAAAAGCCCTTGCCAGGGCAGCTGGCCCCAGCCCAGGAGGTGTGTGAGTCTGCACACCCCGAGCCTGAGAGGCCACGCAGGTGGACATAAATGGCGCGCTACAGCTGTGTCCATCTCGCCCGCTATCTGGCTGGCTGGCAGCTGTGCTAGGACCATGTGAATTTTCTGCCCACACAGATGAGCGCAAAGGGGTCGCGCATGCCGATCTTGAATGAGACGGATCCAACAGGCCGCCTAGGGGCCGCACAAGGCAGGGGAAATGCACGCCCACGCCCACATGGTCCTGCCACCCGGCATCATGTGGGGCCAACACCGAGGGACATGGGTCCATCGGGGCAATGCCCCTGCTTACCGCGTGACCAGCCCCTCCTCTCGGGCTGTGGCAGCCCTGCCCACAGTCCTCTGCGGAACCTCTGCCAACACAATGTATCTGTATGCAAATCGGCTAGAAGGAACTACACCTCCGTCATTCTTGGGGGTGAACTGCTCCAGAGCAAATACACAGTTTCAATTGTTTGTTTTTCAGTTACTGGGGTACTGCCAAACTCAATCCATGACTTCTTGGCCATGGTTTTTACCTTTATTTTATGATAAAATATGATAATAAGTAACATTTGCGGACTATTGAATGAGTGTGAATGAGGTGGAAAATCACTTTTGAAGATGTCGGGAGACATGAATGGTATATGCATGGGTGCGCTATACCAGAACTTTGTCGCTTCTGCACATTATATCTGTGTGCATGACGTTTACGTGGGCGTGCTATTTGCGAAAAAAAAAAAGGTACTACTCCTGTTTTCACTGTAATACAGACATATATATATTCTCTGAAGGATTTCTGGATAACTTAAGACTTTGAAGTCTGCAAAGTTTTCATAGTTATTAAAAGTAACTAGTATTCTCGAATCCCCATTTTCATAAATATTAAATCAAAGAAAAGCTAAAAAGCCTTAATTTCTCATAAGTATACTATTTTCATTTTTAAATGACCTCAAATACCCTCATAAATCACATTTTTAAAACAAATTTACGTAAGTAGTATAAAAATTTCCTTCACTTTAATGCTTCGGTTTAACTCCTTGTCATCTTTAAGGTTTTCTGAACATGTATACAAATAATATATTATTCAGAAATTAGGCTTCTTGGTAGGAAAATTTTATAGAAATTACCTAAAACCCCCCAAAACAAATTTTACGTTGTGATTTCTCACTCTGTGTGTAAAATTAAGGAATAGATTTAGTCACTTTGAGGACTCGATTGTTTTTAATGAGAAAATCAATTATTAATTGTTCACATGTGTTTCTCTCACCATAAGTATTTGACAATTCCTGGATTTTGTCCGTATTTACAATTCTTTGCCTTGTTTTTAATGTGGGCATGTCTTGGCTTAGGCAACATTTAAGCTATAAAGTGGCAGAGTCAGAATTTGATATGCCTAACTCCAATGCCTGTGTTCTTTTCACTACATGGAACTGGTCGCGTGGATGATGAATGGAAAATGAATGGTAATCAATGTAGTTAAACCTGTTAAGATAATAAGCAAGTGGAGGGACGATTAGAGCAAGGCCACCACTGGCTATTAGCACCGAGGTGCCTTTCTGAAAATCACAGAACCCTCCTCTGAGCAGAATAATTACAACTCCCCACTCCAAATAATGATTACAAAATTTCAACCACTGTGGACTAACTCATTCTGAGAGATAGCCCTACTTTCCTCCACAGCCCCAGGCTAAAGTGTGCAGCTTGGCGAGTCAAAAAGAAAAAAAAAAAAAACCAGTGCCGTCGAGTCGATGGCTGGAATTAATCCTCCCATTTGGAAAATATAGGGCCTACTACTAGGAAGAACACAATCTGTACAGCCTTAGCTCAGAAGTGACCCTGTGTTTAGGTCCTCCAGTCTTGCTATATGTATCTAGTCTGCTTTTGTTTTCACTGATGGAGACATTTCAGATTGTAAATCATACCTGTGGGTAACCAAATAAAGTAGATCTACTAAATGATACAACTTGCAGGCAATGATGCAGCTTTCAGAGTGAATTTTTTAAATCATAATTTAATATTTTGGATTTTAGCCTCTTTTTTGATAAAAATCACTTGTATTTTAGTTATAGAAAGTGTTTTCTAAGCATAAAGTTGGATGTTTCCATTGAAATAAAGAAATCACAATAATGAGATGGAGAGCGTATGATGCTAACTCTAACCAAGTCATAGAATACACACACACACATATGTGCACACATATGTACATATATAAAACCCTCCTTCCCCCCAAAAAATAAACCAACTTGGGTCGAGTCAATTCTGACATATAGCAACCCTACAGGATATAGCAGAACTGCCCCTATAGGGTTTCCTAGGCTGTAAATCTTTAGGGAAGCAGACTGCCACATCTTTCTCCCTTGGGTCAGCTGGCGAGTTCAAGTCACCAACCTTTCGGTTAGCAGAAGAGCACTTTAACCACTGCACCACCAGGGCTCCCTGCATGCATATGTATGTACATATATAAAACCACAAAGTCCTATGCTTTCTTATTTTATGATAATATCCCTGAATTTAAGTTAAAATATTACAATTATTTAACTTTTTTTGTTTTGTTTTATGTAAGTGCTAACTGCCTTCTTGGGGCAAATTTGAATTATTCTTTAAAAATCTAAGATTTCTAACTCTTCATATTTTCGTATTTCCTTGAACCTGCCTTCTTTGTCCCAGTCCAAGTTCTCAGCGTCTCTTACTGGAATTGTTACAGCAATTTCCTTAAAGGTATTTCTAGCTTTGAGATTATCCTCTACATGAACAGTGTTGTCTATCTAGCAGGGAAGATGGACTTGAGCATTAATCTCATCCATTTTCAAACTCTGACTCTAACACCAAGTTGTGTGTGTGAGCTTTGGCCTCCTCCATCCTCTCCTATTTGTCTTCCATTTTTCTCCTTTTTCAACAATATAACTTACACATCAATTAACAATGAATTGAAGACATATTGGTCTACAGTTCCTAGTCCACAATTAAAAAAAAAAAAGAAATTCTGACACAGAAAGGTTTTTTTTTTTTTGGTAATTCATTGGGTTGCCTGTTGTAATACTTTTTTTAAACTGTATTTACCTACTTAGTGTAAATATTCATGTTTCTTTGTAGAAATAATAATGTGTTCGACTGTTGAGATGCAACTCCAGACCCCAAGGAGATGCTTTATAATATTGTCTATGCGGTAAATCACTTTTTAAAAAAATATGAGTTTTTGACACTCATCTATTGTCAAGGTTTTTAGAAAAGTGATCTGTACTTAGAATTGCAATATTACCTAATATATCCGAGCCTCCACATCCTGATCAGTTGTTGGAAAAGTTGTATTACAACCTTAAACCACTATGTCCTTCTGTCTCTCCAATTCACTTATCAAAATCCTATAGATCTCTCAAAATCCACCTGAGTCATTAATTCTTCCTGACTCACCTCTTCTCTTTCTTGATAAGTAAACATCTATATTTAATCTTTAATTATAATCTCATCACATAGTATCGTGTGTATCTATTTCCATGCCCATTCCCAATAGATTCTAACATGTTTCAGTACTAGAATTTTGGAACTTTCATCTTTGTATCTTCAGTTCTTAACATGATCTTAATAAGTAACAAAGACTTAATAAATGTTAGTTCACTTTAGTTGAATAATATTAGTCAGCGAAGACGAAAGACTCCTTTTTTCCTGAAATGTTTGGCCGTGTTGCTGTGTGACACATGGGGCTGTATGGATCATTACTAAATTTTTACATGTGGTTATCCCAGAAACAGAAGGGTATTATCTTGGAGATGGCCTGAGAATATATTTTGCCTGCTTATTAACTGCTACCTAATCCATCAAATTGGAAAGAAATGATGACTATTGTTAATATTTTGCTGTATTTGTATATATCACTAACCTTTATTAGTCATGTTGAGTATACGGACAGGAAGCTACCTTTTTAAATACTTTCTTCATTGAAGTCATCTAATAGGATTCTCAGCTCTCATTTCTCCACCTTCCTATCCTTATAATTTTTGGGATACTTTCAGCCTCAAAATTTTGAAGAAGAAATCAGTCAATTACTTTTTTCTGCTTTGTGGAGGAAAATAGTCTATCATTCCTGAGTACTTAAATGTACATTTTCAGTAGTCTCCAAATATATTTTCCTAGATTTTCGATGTGATAGAAATTACTCTCTAATGTATAAGGCACTGAAAGAAAATAGTCTTTGGCAAGTATGGCATTTGTTTCCTCTTAGCAGTTTTTCCACTCAAAGGAGATATGGTAGCATCTTATGAAAGGTACAATGGGATCTGAATCATTCCTGAATAGACAGATGCTTGGCTTTATTCAAAAGCACTGTCCTACTATTAACTGTGATATTCAATTTATCTACTTCAGAAGGATGAAGAGCTGAATTGACTGCAAATGTGAAACTGGAATTCCAGAGTGTCATGGTTACTATTCAAACATGTGTTGCATTTGATTTTCTCATTTTAATATTCAGCAGCTTTAAAATATAACTGAGAGCACTTGCCTTTTTATTCCTGCTGTGTAAAGCATTAATAATATTGCATTCACTGCTCATATTTTCTTTCAAAGCAACTGCTAGTAACGTTTGAACACCAGTGATAGCTCACATTTTTAAAAGGTATTTTAGTGTTAATTTCTATTCCTCTACCATCAAGGAGTCCCTCTCATATAAGTCTAAGGAATATCATGACATTCTCTTTTTTATGTTTTATAATACCATCTCAATGTCACGTGGTTGCGTAGGCTGCTGGTTAACAGACTGTGTTATTTTTTTTTCCCTCCAGTTGTGATATCATGTCAAAAATATACCTTTATTATATGCATTTAATTGAATCATTTGCCTGTGGTGTATTTTTGTTGCAAATGTGACTGTAACTATAAAACGGTGATGTGTTTCTTTGGGAGCGGTCCTGTATTTACATTATGCACTTTAAATGACTAAATTTTCAGCTATTTATTCATCTTGACTTTGCTGTTACCAAAAAGCAAACAAGTTGCAAACTAGATGTGAGGTTAACAGTATCCCAGAACTTTCAAAAATTTTGCTTTAACATGTTGTTCTATCATGTGTAAAAACTGTATGCTACATTCCAGTGACTAAAACTGTTTTCTCATTAAAACACGGTTTTGTGGTTTTTCTAAACTCCCTGGTATTGGCAGATTGTAGTAGATATTTATTGCCTCCCTAGCATCCATTCAACCTCTCATCTCTTTTCTTTTTTCACTCAACCTGGACTCAATTTTCCCAGCAAGCGATTTGGGTGGGAATACTCCCAACATCACTTGTGGGCCCTGAGTAGTTTAGCCCTAATTGTAATTAAATATATTCACAGCATTCCCCTGGCCACTATTCAGGGATAAGAAAACAATGCCTTTCAAGTTGGCCAGGGCTAAGTGTTCTCAATTCTGGGGTTTTATGAGCTAAAATAAAACTTGAAATACCTCATGAAATTGCTATGCTGAAGTTCTTGAAAGGGTAACTCCAGAAAGCTCACCTAAGAAATGAAGAGAAAGGTACCTCACATTGGTCCAGTTGCTGTTAAGACCATTCCAACTCATGGCGACCCACATAATGTAGAGTAGAACTGCGCTCCATAGGATTTTCAAGGCTGTGACCTTTTAGAAGCAGATTGCCAAGTCTTTTTTTCTAAGGTGCCTCCGAGTGGGCTCAAACTACCAACCTTTGGGTTAGTAGCCACTTGTTTAACTGTTTGCACCACCCAAGAACTCCTTCACACCTGTGTTTATAAATAGTTACCTGATATTAACCTTAAATCTGAAACCTTCAGTTGTATGGAGCCATAAATTTTTTGGATGCTCCAAAAAGCTTGATTTTTTTTTTCATATTTTCAACATAGATTCCTAACTTTTACAAAGGGGGATGTTTTTCACTGCCTACCCTTATCAGAGAGTACTCGTAAGATTATTAAAATTTATAGCTACATTCTATCACCTAATTGAATGGCATTGTGTCTATAAGTCATACTTTTGTCAAAAAGCATGACTAGAGTCTCTGTTAAAATTAAAACGAAGAGTTTGATGAAGGAATAGAGTGGTTGGAAATAGGCAGCACTTAGTGAGAATTCACCTAGGTGCTCTAACATTCTGAGGGAGAAATGAGCTTTTTAGAAAATTGAGGAAAGGAGTACTTGTCTACAATCATGAGGGGCTTTGGGATTATACATGGTTACAAGACAAGAGCAAGTTGAAATTTTACAAAGTTAGCTCATTTATTTTCTAACATAGATTTCTTAGAGCTAACTTGCTAGGCTCTGTATACATTATCCTGGAACCTACTGAGCAAGTATTCTTTTGAGATCGTCTTTTTTTTTTTTACTTATGCATTAGATGAAGGTTTACAGAGCAAAATGTTGCTGTTAGGTGTCCTGGAGTCAGTTCCGACTCATAGCAACCCTATGCATAACACAACAAAACACTGCCCGACCTTGCACCATCCTCACAATTGTTGCTATGCTTGAAGCCATTTTTTTAGCCACCATGTCAGTCCACCTTGTTGAGGGTCTTGGTCTTTTTCTCCGACCCTCCACTTTACCAAGCATGATGTCCTTCTCCAGGGACTGATCCCTCCTGATAACATGCCCAAAGTATGTGAGACATAGTGTCGCCATCCTTGCTTCCAACGGAGTGTTCTGGTTGTGCTTCTTCCAAGACAGACATTTTCATTCTTTTGGTAAAATTAATATTCTTCCCCAACACCACAATTCAAAGGTGTCAATTCTTCTTTGGCCTTCCTTATTCATTGTCCAGCTTTCACATACATATGAGGCGATTGAAAACACCATGGCTTGGGTCAGGCGCACCTTAGTCCTCAAGGTAACATCTTTGCTTTTCAACACTTTAAAGAGGTCTTTTGCAGCAAATTTGCCCAATGCAATGTGTCTTTTGATTTCTTGACTGCTGCTTTCATGAATGTTGATAGTGGATCCAAGTAAAATGAAATCCTTGACTACCTCAATCTTTTCTCCATTTATTATGATGTTACTTATTGATCCAGTTGTGAGGTATAGTCCATACTGAAGGCTGTGGACTTTGATCTTCATCAGTAAGTGCTTCAAGTCCTCTTTACTTTTCAGCAAGCAAGACTGTGTCATATGCATAATGCAGGTTGTTAAGGAGACTTCCTCCAATTCTGATGCCCCATCTTCTTCACAGAGTCCAGCTTCTTGGATTATTTGCTCAGGATACAGATTGAATAGGTATGGTGAAAGGATACAACCTTGATGCACACCTTTCCTGACTTTAAACCATGCAGCATCCCCTTGTCCTGTTTGAATGACTGCCTCTTGATCCATGTACAGATTCCTCATAAGCACAATTAAGTGTTCTGGAATTCCCATTCTTTGAAATGGTATCCAAAATTTGTTATGGTCCACACAGTCAAATGCCTTAGCATAGCCAATAAAACACAGGTAAACATCTTTCTGGTATTCTCTGCTTTCAGCCAGGATCCATCTGATATCAGCAATGATAATCCCCGGTTCCATGTCCTCTTCTAAATCCAGCTTGAATTTCTGGCAGTTCCCTGTAGATATACTGCTGCAGCCGCTTTTGAAAGATCGTCAGTGAAATTTTCCCTGCATGTGAAATTAATGATATTGTTCAATAATTTTCACATTTTGTTGGATCATCTTTCTTGGGAATAGGCATAAATATGGACCTCTTCCAGTCGGATGGCCAGGTAGCTGTCTTCCAAATTGCTTGGCATAGACAAGTGAGCACTTCCAGCCCTGCATCCTTTCACTGAAACATCTCAATTGGTATTCCGTCTATTCCTGGAGCCTTGTTTTTCACCAATGCCTTTAGCGCAGCTTGGACTTCTTCCTTCAGTACCATCGATTCCTGATCGTATGTTACCTACTGAGATGGTTGAATGTTTACCAATTCTTTTGGTTATTCCTTCCATCTTCTTTTGATGCTTTCTGTGTCGTTTAATATATTCCTTATAGAATCCTTCAGTATTGCAACTCGAGGACCAAAGTTTTTCTTCAGTTCTTTCAGTTTGAGAAATGTTGAGCGTGTTCTTCCCTTTTGGGTTTCTATCTCCAGGTCTTTGTACATATCATCGTAATATTTTACTTTGCCTTCTCCAGCCGCCCTTTGAAGTCTTCTGCTCAGCTCTTTTACTTTGTCATTTCTTCCTTTTGCTTTAGGTACTCGACCTTCAAAAGTAAGTTTCAGAGCCTTTTCTGACATTTAGTTAGGTCTTTTGTTTCTCTCCTGTCCTTTTAATGACCTCTTGCTTTCTTCATGTATAGTGTCCTTGATATCATTCCACAACTCACCTGGTCTTTGGTCATTAGTGTTCAGCACTTCAAATCTGTTCTTGAGATGGTCTCTAAATTCTGGGGGAATATAATCAAGGTCATACTTTGGCTCTTGCGGACTTGTAATTTTCTTCAGTTTCAACTTGAACATGCATATAAGTAACTGATGTTCTGATCTGCAGTTGCCCCTTGTCCTTCTTCTGAATGATGATATTGAGTTTTTCCATCATCTCTTTCCACAGATGTGGTGGATTTGATTCCTGCGTATTTTATCTGGCGAGGTCTATGTGTATAGTCACATGTTGGTGAAAAAAGATATTTGCAATGAAGAAGTCGTTGGTCTTGCAAAATTCAATCCTGTGATCTCCAGCATCGTTTCTGTCACCAAGGTCATATTGTCCAACTCCTGATCCTTCTTCATTGTTTCCAACTTTCACATTCCAATCCCCAGTAATTATCAATACATTCTGATTGCATGTTCGATCAATTTCAGACTGCAAATGTTGGTAAAAACTTCAATTTCTTCATCTTTGGCCTTAGTGGTTGGTGAGTAAATTTGAATAACAGTCCTATTAACTTGTCTTTCTTGTAGGTGTATGGATATTATCCTATCACTGACAGTTTTGTTCTTCAGGACAGATCTTGAAATGTTCTTTTTGACTGTGAATGCAACACCATTCCTCTTCAAGTTGTCATTCCTGGCAGAGTAGACCATATGATTATCAGATTCAAAATGAGCAATACCAGTCCACTTCAGCTCACTAATGCCTAGGATATCGATGTTTTTGCATTCCATTTCATTTTTGACAATTCCAATTTTCCTAGATTCATACTTCTTACATTTCATGTTCCAATTCTTAATGAATGTTTGCTGATGTTTCTTCTTATTTTGAGTAATGACATAACATCAGATGAAGGTCCCGGAAGTTTTACTCCATCTATGTCATTAATGTTGACTCTACTTTGAGAAGGCAGCTCTTCCCCAAGTTGTATTTTGAGTGCCTTCCAACCAAAGGGGCTCATCTTCCAGCACTATGTCAAACAATGTTCTGCTGCTATTCATAAGGTTTTCACTGGCTAATTTTCAGAAGTAAACTGTCGGGTCCTTCTTTGTAGTCTGTCTTAGTCTGGAAGCTCAGCTGAAACCTTGTCCACCAGGGATGACCCTGCTGGTATTTAAATGCTGGTGGCATAGCTTCCAGTATCACAGCAACACACAAGCCCAGCAATATGACAAACTTACAGACATGTGGGGGACAGAACAAATTAGTCTCCCATTAAAAAAGTAATGCACGGAGGCGGGACCAAGATGGCGGACTAGGAAAATGCTACCTCGGATCCCTCTTGCAACAAAGACTCAGAAAAACAAGTGAATCGATCAAGTACATAACAATCTACGAACCCTGAACAACAAACACAGATTTAGAGACGGAAAACAAAAAATACGGGGAAGCAGCGATTGTTTTCGGAGCCTGGAGCCAGTGTCCCAGTCAGCGGATTTTCTGGGAAAACTAGTTTCCCAGTGATGGCTCGGAGACAGCAGTCCATATCAAACCACATAAAGAAGCAGACCATGACAGCTTCTACAACCCCCCAAACAAAAGAATCAAAATCTTTCCCAAATGAAGATACAATCCTGGAATTATCAGGTACAGAATATAAAAAACTTATTTACAGAATGCTTCAAGACTTCAGAAATGATATAAGGCAAACTGCAGAAAAAGCCAAGGAACACACTGATAAAACTGTTGAAGAACTCAAAAAGATTATTCAAGAACATAGTGGAAAAATTAATAAGTTACAAGAATCCATAAAGAGACAGCATGTAGAAATCCAAAAGATTAACAATAAAATTGCAGAATTAGACAACACAATAGGAAGTCAGAGGAGCAGACTCGAGCAATTAGAATGCAGACTGGGACATCTGGAGGACCAGGGAATTAACACCAACATAGATGAAAAAAAATCAGATAAAAGAATTAAAAAAAAATGAAGAAACCCTAAGAATCATGTGGAACTCTATCGAGAAGGATAACTTGCATGTGATTGGAGTCCCAGAACAGGAAGGGAGGAGAGAAAATGGTTGAAGAACTCCTAACAGAAAATTTCCCTGACATCATGAAAGACGAAAGGATCTCTATTCCAAGATGCTCATCAAACCCCATTTAAGATTGATCCAAAAAGAAAAACACCAAGACATATTATCATCAAACTCGACAAAACCAAAGATAAACAGAAAATTTTAAAAGCAGCCAGGGAGAAAAGAAAGGTTTCCTTCAAGAGAGAATCAATAAGAATAAGTTCAGACTACTCAGCAGAAACCATGCAGTCAAGAAGGGAATGGGACGAAATATACAGAGCACTGAAGGAGAAAAACTGCCAACCAAGGATCATATATCCAGCAAAACTCTCTCTGAAATATGAAGGCGAAATTAAGATATTTACAGATAAACACAAGTTTAGAGAATTTGCAAAAACTAAACCAAAGCTACAAGAAATACTAAAGGATATTGTTTGGTCAGAAAACCAATAATATCAGATACCAGCACAACACAAGGTCACAAAACAGAACATCCTGATATCAACTCAAATAGGGAAATCACAAAAACAAATTAAGATTAATTAAAAAAAAAATACTCATAACAGGGAATCACAGAAGTCAATATGTAAAAGATCACGATAATCAAAAAGAGGGACTAAATACAGGAGGCATAGAACTGCCAGATGGAGAGTGATACAAGGCGATATAGAACAATACAAGTTAGGTTTTTACTTAGAAAAATAGGGGTAAATAATAAGGTAACCACAAAGAGGTATAACAACTCCATAACTCAAGATAAAAGCCAAGAAAAAAGTAACGACTCAACAAACATAAAGTCAAACACTACGAAAATGAGGATCTCACAATTTACTAAGAAAAACGTCTCAGCACAAAAAAGTATGTGGAAAAATGAAATTGTCAACAACACACATAAAAAGGCATCAAAATGACAACCCTAAACACTTATTTATCTATAATTACGCTGAACGTAAATGGACTAAATGCACCAATAAAGAGACAGAGAGTCTCGGACTGGATGAAGAAACATGATCCGTCTACATGCTGCCTACAAGAGACACACCTTAGACTTAGAGACACAAACAAACTAAAACTCAAAGGATTCAAAAAAAATATATCAAGCAAACAATAAGCAAAAAAGAAGAGGAGTAGCAATATGAATTTCTGACAAAATAGACTTTAGACTTAAATCCACCATAAAGGATAAAGAAGGACACTACATAATGATAAAAGGGACAATTGATCAGGAAGACATAACCATATTAAATATTTATGCACCCAATGACAGGGCTGCAAGATACATAAATCAAATTTTAACAGAATTGAAAAGTGAGATAGACACCTCCACAATTATAGTAGGAGACTTCAACACACCACTTCGCAGAAGGACAGGACATCCAGTAAGAAGCTCAATAGAGACACGGAAGACCTACTTACAACAATCAACCAACTTGACCTCATCGACTTATACAGAACTCTCCACCCAACTGCTGCAAAGTATACTTTTTTTCTAGCGCACATGGAACATTCTCTAGAATAGACCACATATTAGGTCATAAAACAAACCTTTGCAGAGTCCAAAACATCGAAATATTACAAAGCATCTTCTCAGACCACAAGGCAATAAAACTAGAGATCAATAACAGAAAAACTAGGGAAAAGAAATCAAATACTTGGAAACTGAACAATACCCTCCTGAAAAAAGACTGGGTTATAGAAGACATCAAGGAGGGAATAAGGAAATTCACAGAAAGCAACGGGAATGAAAATACTTCCTATCAAAACCTCTGGGACACAGCAAAAGCAGTGCTCAGAGGCCAATTTATATCGATAAATGCACACATACAAAAAGAAGAAAGAGCCCAAATCAGAGAACTGTCCCTACAACTTGAACAAATAGAAAGTGAGCAACAAAAGAATCCATCAGGCACCAGAAGAAAACAAATAATAAAAATTAGAGCTGAACTAAATGAATTAGAGAACAGAAAAGCAATTGAAAGAATTAACAAAGCCAAAAGCTGGTTCTTTGAAAAAATTAACAAAATGGATAAACCATTGGCTAGACTGACTAAAGAAATACAGGCAAGGAAACAAATAACCCGAATAAGAAATGAGAAGGACCACATCACAACAGAACCAACTGAAATTAAAAGAATCATATCAGATTATTATGAAAAATTGTACCCTAACAAATTTGAAAACCTAGAAGAAATGGATGAATTCCTGGAAAAACACTACCTACCTAAACTAACACATTCAGAAGTAGAACAACCAAATAGACCCATAACAAAAAAAGAGATTGAAACGGTAATCAAAAAACTCCCAACAAAAAAAAGCCCTGGCCCGGACGGCTTCATTGCAGAGTTCTACCAAACTTTCAGAGAAGAGTTAACCCCACTACTACTGAAGGTATTTCAAAGCATAGAAAATGACGGAATACTACCCAACTCATTCTATGAAGCCACTGTCTCCCTGATACCAAAACCAGGTAAAGACACTACAAAAAAAAAGAAAATTATAGACCTATATCCCTCATGAACATAGATGCAAAAATCCTCAACAAAATTCTAGCCAATAGAATTCAACAACATATCAAAAAAATAATTCACCCTGATCAAGTGGGATTTATACCAGGTATGCAAGGCTGGTTTAATATCAGAAAAACCATTAATGTAATCCATCACATAAATAAAACAAAAGACAAAAACCACACGATCTTATCAATTGATGCAGAAAAGACATTTGACAAAGTCTAACACCCATTTATGATAAAAACTCTCACCAAAATAGGAATTGAAGGAAAATTCCTCAACATAATAAAGGGCATCTATGCAAAGCCAACAGCCAATATCACTCTAAATGGAGAAAACCTGAAAGCATTTCCCTTGAGAACGGGAACCAGACAAGGATGCCCTTTATCACCGCTCTTATTCAACATCGTGCTAGAAGTCCTAGCCAGGGCAATTAGGCTAGACAAAGAAATAAAAGGCATCCGGATTGGCAAGGAGGAAGTAAAATTATCTCTATTTGCAGATGACATGATCTTATACACAGAAAACCCTAAGGAATCCTCCAGAAAACTACTGAAACTAATAGAAGAGTTTGGCAGAGTCTCAGGTTATAAAATAAACATACAAAAATCACTTGGATTCCTCTACATCAACAAAAAGAACATTGAAGAGGAAATCACCAAATCAATACCATTCACAGTAGCCCCCAAGAAGATAAAATACTTAGGAATAAATCTTACCAAGGATGTAAAGACCTATACAAAGAAAACTACAAAGCTCTACTACAAGAAATTCAAAAGGACATACTTAAGTGGAAAAACATACCTTGCTCATGGATAGGAAGACTTAACATAGTAAAAATGTCTATTCTACCAAAAGCCATCTATACATACAATGCACTTCCGATCCAAATTCCAATGTCATTTTTAAGGTGATAGAGAAACAAATCACCAATTTCATCTGGAAGGGAAAGAAGCCTCGGATAAGCAAAGCATTACTGAAAAAGAAGAAGAAAGTGGGAGGCCTCACTCTACCTGATTTCAGAAGCTATTATACAGCCAAAGTAGTCAAAACAGCGTGGTACTGGTACAACAACAGGCACATAGACCAATGGAATAGAATTGAGAACCCAGATATAAATCCATCCACGGATGAGCAGCTGATATTTGACAAAGGACCAGTGTCAGTTAATTGGGGAAAAGACAGTCTTTTTAACAAATGGTCCTGGCATAACTGGATATCCATTTGCAAAAAAATGAAACAGGACCCATACCTCACACCATGCACAAAAACTAACTCCAAGTGGATCAAAGACCTAAACATAAAGACTAAAACGATAAAGATCATGGAAGAAAAAATAGGGACAACCCTAGGGGAGCCCTAATACAAGGCATAAACAGAATACAAAACATTACCAAAAATGACAAAGAGAAACCCGATAACTGGGAGCTCCTAAAAATCAAACACCTATGCTCATCTAAAGACTTCACCAAAAGAGTAAAAAGACCACCTACAGACTGGGAAAGAATTTTCAGCTATGACATCTCTGACCAGCGCCTGATCTCTAAAATCTACATGACTCTGTCAAAACTCAACCACAAAAAGACAACCCAATCAAGAAGTGGGCAAAGGATATGAACACACACTTCACTAAAGAAGATATTCAGGCAGCTAACAGATACATGAGAAAATGCTCTCGATCATTAGCCATTAGAGGAATGCAAATTAAAACTACGATGAGATTCCATCTCACTCCAACAAGGCTGGCATTAATCCAAAAAACACAAAATAATAAATGTTGGAGAGGCTGCGGAGAGACTGGGACTCTTATACACTGCTGGTGGGAATGTAAAATGGTACAACCACTTTGGAAATCTATCTGGCGTTATCTTAAACAGTTAGAAATAGAACTACCATACAACCCAGAAATCCCACTCCTCGGAATATACCCTAGATCAACAAGAGCCTTCACACAAACAGATATATGCACACCCATGTTTATTGCAGCTCTGTTTACAATAGCAAAAAGCTGGAAGCAACCAAGGTGTCCATCAACGGATGAATGGGTAAATAAATTGTGATATATTCACACAATGGAATACTACGCATCGATAAAGAACAGTGACGAATCTGTGAAACATTTCACAACATGGAGGAACCTGGAAGGCATTATGCTGAGCGAAATTAGTCAGAGGCAAAAGGACAAATATTGTATAAGACCACTATTATAAGATCTTGAGAAATAGTAAAAACTGAGAAGAACACATACTTTTGTGGTTACGAGAAAGGGAGGGAGAGAGGGAGAAGGTTTTTTATTGATTAATTAGTAGATAAGATCTGCTTTAGGTGAAGGGAAGGACAACACTCAATACATGGAAGGTCAGCTCAATTGGACTGGACCAAAAGCAAAGAAGTTTCTGGGATAAAATGAATGCTTCAAAGGTCAGCGGAGCAAGGGTGGGGGTTTGCGGACCATGGTTTAAAGGGACTTCTAAGTCAATTTTTTTTTTTTTTTTCCTAAGTCAATTGGCAAAATAATTCTACTATGAAAACATTCTGCATCCCACTTTGAAATGTGGCGTCTGGGATCTTAAATGCTAACAAGCGGCCATCTAAGATGCATCAATTGGTCTCAACCCACCTGGAGCAAAGGAAAATGAAGAACACCAAGGTCACAAGACAACTAAGAGCCCAAGAGACAGAAAGGGCCACATGAACCAGAGACCTACATCATCCTGAGACCAGAAGAACTAGTTGGTGCCCGGCCACAATCGATGACTGCCCTGACAGGGAGCACAACAGAGAACCCCTGAGGGAGCAGGAGATCAGTGGGATACAGACCCCAAATTCTCATAAGAAGACCATACTTAATGGTCTGACTGAGACAAGAGGAATCCCGGCGGCCATGCTCCCCAGACCTTCTGTTGGCACAGGACAGGAACTATCCCCGAAGACAACTCATCAGACATGAAAGGGACTGGACAGTGGGTGGGAGAGAGATGCTGATGAAGAGTGAGCTAATTTTATCAGATGGACACTTGAGATTGTGTTGGCATCTCCTGTCTGGAGGGGGGATGGGAGGATAGAGAGAGTGGGAAGCTGGCAAAATTGTCACGAAAGGAGAGGCTGGAAGGGCTGACTCATTAGGAGGAGAGCAAGTGGGAGTACGGAGTAAGACGTATGTAAACTTATATGTGACAGACTGACTTGATTTGTAAACGTTCACTTGAAGCTCAATAAAAGTTAATAAAAAAAATTATATATTAAAAAATGTAAGTCCTTTTAAATAAAAATATTAAGTCACAGTACAGGTGGTACACACTCTGTATGGCAAAATTCAGGAAGGTGAAATGAGAATAAAGTTTGGGAAATATTACTTTTTCCTCTCATCAAAACTTGTCTGACTTGCATCCCAAACCTTTAGCAAATGCAGGGTGACTCATTACAGAAACTCATATGTGCTGGATAAGAAGATAAAATTGTTATCTTTTCTCATCCCACTGATGAATACCAATGTTGCTTAGCAGTAACATCTCTGTGTTTTAAGAGAGGGCATTAATACAGCATGGTATAGGGGGAAAAAAAAAGTAATACACATAATATTTTGTGACATTGGCTACCAACACCACAGCTTGTCAGCAGTCTCCCCTTCTTGAACTTGGGTCCCCCATTACCAGCTTTCTTTTCCACTCCTGCCTTTCTGTCCTTGCCCCTGGGCTGCTGTGCCCATTTAATCTTGTTTTGTTTTATGGGCTTATCTAATCTTTGACTGAAGGGTAAACCTCAGGAGTGACTTCAGTACTGAGTTAAAATGGTGTCTGGGGCCTATGCTCTCAGGGTTTCTCCAGTCTCTGTCAGGCTAGTAAGTCTGGTCTTTTTTTGCATGTTTGAATTTTGTTCTACATTTTTCTCCAGCTCTGTCCAGAACCCTCTACTGTAATCCCTGTCAAAGCAGTCAATGGTGGTAGCTGGGCACCATCTAGTTGTGTTAGACTCAGTCTGGTGGAGGCTCTGGTAGTTGTGGTTCATTAGTTCTTTGGACTAATCTTTCTGATGTGAATTTGGTTTTCTTCACTCTTTCTTGCTCCAGATGGGGTGGGGCCAGTGAAGTATCTTAGATGTATGCTTCCAAGCCTTTTAGATCCCAGACACTGCTCGTCAAATTAGTATGTAGAATATTTTCTTTATAAACTCCATTATGCCAAGTGATCTAGACCCCCAAGACCATGGTGCCCAGCCCTCAGACCAGTAATTTCATCCCTCAGGGAGTTTGGATATGTCTATGAAGTTTCCATGACTTTGCCTTGTACAAGTTGCGCTGACTTCCCTATTATTGTGTACTATCTTTTGAGATTATCTTTACAAACATTTCTTCACATGAAGTTGCAGCTCTAAATCACAGGCTTTATCCTTAGGAGGGCAGAAAAAGGACTTTGGACGAGTTTAATTCAACGACGGACCTAGGACAGTCATCTTTAATCGTGCCAAGCACTTTAGTTTTAGAGTGCTCTCACAGAGTCATAAGTGACTAGCTGACCTCTTGAGTAAAGGACTTAGAATCAATTTTTTAATATGGTCTTTTTTAGCTTTTGCAAAAATTTGCAAGACTCTTTTCCTGAAAAAATTTCTAACAATCATTATTGCAATCTTTACTGGTACAGCCTGCCAAGAAAGTAATTCCTTCCTTTTTAATCTAGTTTAAACTATACCACTTCTCAAGCCCCTCTACAAACACATCCAAAAAACATTGCTATGAGTTGCTTCTCTCAAAGTTAATGATAAGCAGAAATAAAGCAGCCTAAAGTAGAGTTTTTAAAACAAGACAGAGTTTCGCTTGCACCTTGGCAGAAGCTTCTCTTATGCCAAGCACTTGGATTTTGGGGGCTCTTATACAGTTTTTAATATGTTATACTGAAATCCAGAATTTTCAAGGCTTCCAGTGAACATAGATAAACTTATTTTTTACATGAAAAGTATTAAATAAGTTCTAGAATTAAGAAAAAGATATTTCCATACTTATTTAAATTTATTTTCAATTAAGAAATATTCCTTGAATATTAGATATTCCATATCTAATACTTTGAAAACAATCATGAACTTTGTTCATTTAAACTACTGTAAACTAGATGGATAGGCTGATATGTATGTAAGCAATTTATATTTTAACTATTATATTTTATATCCATTATTTCTAGTCTGAGTGATATAAGGCCAAAAACTAAAATGAACTCTATTCCCAGCAGGATATAATAAAACTCATCATGGTGATGTGATTTTAACAGCCAGTTTCCTTAAATTTTATTTCTATTTATTTTCTAACATATAATCAGAATTTATCTTAAAATCCGGTCATTAACTGCAATTGAGCTTCAATTAAAAGAATTTTGGCTCAGAAACAATTGTATATATCTTAGTAAAATTTTGTTGACATCAGCTGCATTTTAAAGATAATTTCATGTTTAGTATATATGATGTGGCTTTTGAAGATTACTTAAGGAAAAGGAAGTCTAAAGTGAAATCTTAAAAGGGCTTACTATTTCTCTGCCCTCCAGACAATTTACTGAGGTAGACTTTCCAGTAAAATGCTGAACCACATTTTCCATAGTGAAACTTTATAGGCTACCAAATTTAAGGGCCATAATTTACTTTTAATTATAGATCTGAAAAGTTAAATTTTAATACTAATCTTAACCAGCTACTATGAAATCATGGGGTTGATCCTGCCAAGAAGGTCAACCATTCCATGGGTTATAAATTGAAATGTTCCCATTAATTTCAATGAGTTAATACGATGGTATATACCTCTTGAGTAACAGGTGTATCCCGTAGGACCTAGTCCCCCAAGTCAGAAAATGTTAATACCTTTACCTATATGGTATGATCTTTATGTGATTTATACCCCTCATTTTTTTGGTTCATTTGTGACTTACTATCTTTTGAGTCAGTTCATCAATTATCTTATTACAGTTTTCATAATCTCAATCTGCTTGTTGATAAACATTAATACCTCACTTAAAACTAAGTATTTTGTCGTTCTTTTTCTAACATTAAATAAATAACTTAGCTTGGGAAAATGTTGAAGCAGAAGAAACAAGGGGGTAACAAGTAGAATTTTCAGTCATATTTTGAGAGTAGGAGTGGCAAACTGCATCATTATCTGTAAGAAACGAAACATTTTTTTCTGTCAAGAGATTTGCTTTAGCTTTATACATGTTTTAAGAATATAATTGAACAGACCAAAAAACAACACAGGTAGTGTTTGGGAAAGAAAAGCTTTTCTTTGAGAAATTATATGTCAGGAAAGCAGTAATGAGTTTGCCAATACAGAGTTAGCAAGGGAGAAGCAAATAAATTATGAAAATCTAATCCCCAAAGTTGTAGAGCGTCCCATGAAATAAAGAAAAAGAGAGAGATGGAGAGAGAGCGAGGAGGAAGGTGGAGAAGATAGGAAGTAAAAGCAGACAGATATGGAGGAAAGGAGAGTTCGAAAAAGGAAGAAAAAAAAGAGGGAGGAAAGAAAGAAAAAAAGGAAGAATACAATTTTATTTGGGTCTGTCTGACGTCTAGAAAATAAACAAGTGAGCACATTATATTTCCTAAAAAAAAAAAAAAAAAATATTTCCTAGCTACATGCAAAACAATTTTAACTCTAAAAGAGACTTTTTTTCTTTTATTTTGAAATTAGATGCTATTTAAAATTATGGAAAACAAGACATTTAACATTTGTGTGCTTGGCAACGTTTGTATCATTATTACTTTCTTGTCTATTTTTCTCTATGGCACAACCATTAAACATATATATGAAGGCTTTTTCTCTGCAATAGCTGTCGTGAAAATTTAAATTCTCTTTGGTCTTTGCCAGGAGCTATGGTGGCACAGTGGTTAAGTTCTTGGCTGCTAACCAAAAAGTCAGTGGGTCAAACCTACCAGCCGTTCCACAAGAGAAAGTTGTGACAGTCTGCTTTCATACAGCCTTGGAAACCCTATGGGGCAGTTCTACTCTGCCCTAGAGAAAAGTTGCTATGAGTCGGAATCAACTCAACAGCAATGGTTTAGTTGGTTTTTTTTTTTTTTTTTTTTTGAGGGGGATGGGGTTGGTCTTTTTATTTGTTGATTTAATAGGACCTTGGAAAATTTTTACTCAAATCATAGTAAACCAAGAAAGTGCAATTTAGCCCCGTCTTTTTTTTTTTTATTCACAAAGTTTTTTTTCCTATTCACAAAGTATAAACACAAAAATCATACAATATTTTCTATTTATATTGTTAAATGTGTTTTTTCTAACTTTGTAATTCTTTATATTTTCACTTAAATTTGAATTGGTAATAAAGTAACTGATAAATAATAGGATTTATAATAGCAATTATAATATTTTGTTTAGAAATTCCTCAAAATATTTCTGATAAAATTATGCCACAAATTATAATTTGCAACTTTTCTATATGTCAGTACAAGTACTTTATAAACAATTCAGCTTAAAAAGAGTGTGTGCATGTGTGTGTGTGTGTATACACACACATGTGTATGTCTTAAACTTATAGGGAGTTGTACACATTAAGATCCAAGAACCTAAGAAAAAATGGCACAATGATGTAATGGTATCTTCTATGTATATTGGAATTTCTTGATTTATGTTCCATTGTGCATAAGATGGGGCCAGTTTCTATCCATTAGGGCAGTGGGAAAAATAACACTGCCAAAATGTACCAGTAGGGTTTCTCAAACTTGGCACTATTGACATTTTGGGACAGATAATTCTTTATTTATAGTGAAATGTCTTCTTATTAAAAATGCTTAACAACATCCCTGCCCTTTGCGCACTAGATTGTTGTATCACAGCCTCCTCACCAATGAGACAAAAATGTCTCTAGATACTTCAAAATGTCCCACGGAGGTTAAATTATACCGAGTTGAGAATGACTGCAGTAGGTAGAAAACATGTTTTTGCCATAGGCAACCTATCTGCCAAGATTGCCTCCAGGGCATTTTTTTTTGTTTTAACTTTAGGAGAACAGAGATCCAGATTACTTTTAGAATGAGAAATGAGCAGCTTAGTTTTATCAAGTACTTTGGACATGTGGTCAGGAGGGACTAATCTCTGGAGAAGGACATCATGCTTGGTAAAGTAGAAAGTCACCAAAAATGAGGAAGACCTTCAATGAAATGGATTGTCACAGTAGCTTTACAATGATCTCAAACATATTTACTATTGTGAACATGGTGCAGAACAGGGCAATGTTTCATTCTCTTGTACGTGGGGTCGCTATGAGTCGGAACCAACTTGACAGCACCTAACAACAGCAGCATGCACATATTAAAAAGCAGCTGCCATCCGGTCAACTTCAACTCATGGCACCCCATGCGTGTGAACAGTAGACCTGTTCACATAATAAACTCCATAGAGTTTTTTTTATTACTATTATTTTTAATTAAAAAAAAAATTTTTTTTGTTGTTGAGAATATACACAACAAAACATACACCAGTTTGTTTCTATATGAACAATTTAGTGACATTGATTACATTCTTTGAGTTATGCAACCATTCCCACCTTCCTTTTCTCCCATTAACATAAACTCACTGTCCCCTAACGTTCCTATGTAAATTTCAAGTTGGTGTTACAAATTTGATCCCATATAGATACAGCTTAAAAGTGCACAATGCTCAAGGCAGACATTCTTAACCTGTTAAGCTAATCTATTGTTTGTTTTTAAGAAGACTTTAGGGGATATTTTTGGTTTAAGATTTAAAGTGTATTTCATGGGCCCTGGATTCTTAGGGGGAGGAAACAGTCAGGATGGAGGAGCATGGCCTCCTCTTCTCACTCAGTTCTCTGCAGCTGTGTGCACCAGAATTTGTGATTCAACTCATTCATGTTGTTATAGCTACTGTACAGGACTCTCCAGTATAGGAATGGGAACACACAACCTTTTAGGTCTGTCCAACTCCACCCAGACCCCTCACTCTAATAGAGAGCTTTATAGAGGTCACCAAGAATGACTCAAAGGTAATGACAATGTCAGAGAGCAAGAAAGGTTGAGAGACATCAGACCCTGTGATCACCACCCATGGTCACCCCATCACCCTGCTCTATACACAAATTATGAGGGACAAAATGTCCAGCGGTGGTCAGTTATATTTGCCAATAGTCACACACCAGAATTTGTGGTGTAGCCCATTCACCTTGGTACAACCACTGTACAGCGCTCACCTGATACACGAACAGAAACACACAAGGAGAACTTCCCTCTAAGACCAAGGGAGGGGGGAGATTTAATTTAGTAGGTGATGAAAGTAAATACATATCAAAGGCTAGATTCTCAGGGAAAAGCTGGTTGTCCAAAATAACCTCTTATTTGACATTCCAATTTCCCTCTATAACAGCCCTGCCAAGAGGCCATCTAGATTCTGCTTAAACTTCTCCAAAGATGGGGCACTTGCTACCCACTAGCAAAGCTCCTTCTTCCTTAGAATTCCTCAGAATGTTACAGGGGTCTTCTTTACTATCATCTTGTATCTTTCTCCTTAAAATGAAACAAAACAAAACCAGCTGCCATAAAAGGACTCTGAATAATGATGCCCCCAGGTTCATCAGAGAAGAACCGTGCTCCATAGGGTTTTCAAGGCTGTGACCTTTCTGAAGAAGATCACCAGGCCTTTCTTCCTAGGTCTCTGGGTGGGTTCCAACTACCAGCTTTTCTAGCAGCTGAGTGCTTAACAGTTTGTGCCACCAAGGGACTCCAGCTAGAGTACAGGTGCACTGGTTTGATGATCTAGGTCAAATACCAAGCACATCCGCTGCAGAAATACACATTCTAAATTCAGCATAATCATATATATGGAAAAAACAGACAGAAATATGATTGGAGGTGGTTAGAGAAGAAGTGGCACCCATATATGGAATACCTCATTTCATGCTTTCTAAATCAGTCACAAATATGGCAGAGTTTTCTATTTTATTTCTTAACCTGGGTACAATTTACATGAGTTTTTTTTTTTTTTTTCCTGTGTATATGGAACATTATGTAACCTTTTGAAGCTGGTATGGTACGAATTTAATGAAATACCTGATAGTTTCAATTATTAACTGTGTAACTGCATTGTCAGGTTAAAATCCCCAAATACAATGACAAATGTTCCACTATATTTAAGAATGCTGGTACGTAAGGGCATGAAGGGATTCAGTACTCATGTCAGACTCAGAAATATTAGGTCATGATTTTCACAGAAAATCCTTGAGGAAGCCCCTTCATCTTCTCTTAGTATATTTTATCAAAGGCTTCACTCTGGGCCACTGAGAAATTATGTTTTCAGTCCCCAGTGACTCCTGTTAAATACAAAATGTAAGTCCATATCAGACTTAAAAATAGTATCTCAAGACCTCATTTGAACTTCTATAACTGTCCCTTCTGCCCTTCTTTCATGAACACTGAACTGGGAATTGCAGGCAATATGTCTCAGTTACTCTGGACATGTCATCAGGAAAGACCAATCACTAGAAAAGGACTTAATGTTTGGTAAAACAGAGGGTCAGTTAAAACTGAGGGTCAGTGAAAACACAGGGAACTGAAATCATCCATGAGATGTATTGACACAATAGCGAAAACAATGGACTCAAACATAGCAAAGATCATGAAGATGGTACAGGATCAGGCAATGTTTCATTCTGTTACACATAAGGTTACCTTTAGTCAGAGCTAGCTTGATGGCAACTAACAACATAACAAAATGATTAAAAATTTAATCTGGAGCCAAATAGCCATTGGTTCTAACCTCAGACTCCTAGTTGCATAATCTATTTGAGCCTTAAATTTGCCATCTGTTAAATAGGGCTATTCGTAGTACCTCTCCTAGTAATATTGCAATGACTGAATAATAATGAAAGGCATCGTATGATACAACTATATGAGGTACCTAGAATAGGCAAGTGTATGGACTACAAATTTGATTAGTGGTTACCAGGTGTGGGTGGGAGGGAGGGGGAAAGGAAGACACAATGCTTAGGGGACACTGAACATCTGTTAATGGTTTTGGAAAAATCTGGCAGTGGTTAAACAACATGATGAATGTAACTAATGTGAAAATTGTAGGAATGGCAAATGTTTGGTTACCTATATACTTACCACAATTAATAAAAAAAATAAGAAAGAAAAACAAAATAAAATAATGAAAGGCAATAAAAATAGTAACAACAATACCTTCAACTGAAAGCTGTATCCTATATATTGTAATAACTAATTTCTGATCCTCCTCCATCATCTCAATTTCACACACTCCACATTCTGAATTCAATGTCCATATTTACATAAATTCAATTTCCACAATACTTAATCTCTATTGACACTCACAATCTACTGATCCCACGCCATATCCACTGTCCCTTTCTTTCCTCAGAATTGACTCAACAACATTTTTTAATTTTTTTCTGCCTCATGAATTTATTTACTTCATTACAGTTGTTAGTTGTTCTAGAGTTGATTATGACTCATGGTGACCCCATATGTGCTGAGTACAACTGCTCCATAGTGTTGTCAAAGTTGTGACCTTTGGAATCAGATTACCAGGATTGTCTTCTGAGGTGCCTTACAATGGGTTTGAACCCCAACCCTTTGGCTAGTATTTGAGTGCTTAATCATTTGTACCATTCATTATCCATCTTGAAATGACATAATCAATGACTGTAATCAATCCTTTTCATTTTGAATTCTCTTACTCCTTTCACATGATGTAGAATTCATCTGACACAACCTTAACTTCAGATTTTAAGCCAACTGTAAACTAGATAGGAGCTAAAACAGACAACCTTGCTAACTTATTTCCCTTTAAAGTTATGACTGCTTAAATGAAGTCATGCTGCCTGAAAAATCATTCCTTGTTTTCATGCTTTACATTCAATACCTTATACCTGTCTTCTCTCTCAGCTGGTGAACTTGATTCACACTTAGTTTAGAAAATAGGAAATAGAATAATAAGACACAATGCTCATAACCTGTTAAAGGTTATGGAAAAAACTGGAAATGGTTAATGGTGATGGCTATACAACCACCCATGTACTTCTATGCCCTTTTCAGTTACTATGAATGAACTTTTCATATTCCTATCTAAGGCAACTCTTCATCTTGATCTGCATCTTACTGTTCTTATTTACTCAGGATGTGTCTCCAACACTTGTGTACATTATCTGCATCGTTTTACTTCTCTATTAAGTCATTCTTGTGCCATCATGTCAGCTCTGACTCACAGCAACCTTAAATTTAACAGGGGAAATGTTGCTAGATGCTATGCCATCTTCATGAACCTTGGTATGTTTGAGTCCACTATTGTGGCTACTGCATCAATCCATCTCATTGAGGGCTTTCTTCTTTTTCACTGACCCACTACTTTACCAAGCATGATGTCCTTCTTCAATGATTGGTCCCTCCTGATGATGCGTCCAAAGTAGGTGACAGGAAGTTTTGCCATCCTCACTTCGAAGAACCATTCTGGCTGTACTTCCTCCAAGACTAATTTGTTCATTCTTCTGCATGTCCGTGGTACATTCAATATTTCTCATCAATTTCTTATGGCAATAAAAAATGCTGAAATTTCTCCAAATTTAAACAGTGTTTCTCTGGGTCTTGCACACTCTTCAAGTAACTGCTCAAATTTTCTATACCCTTTTTCAGAAAAGACCAAAGAAAATTTGTCTATACTTTCTGTCTGTGGTTCTTTTGCTCAGAGTTCTTCCTTGAGCCCATGCCCATTAAGCTTTTGTCCCCACTAATGAAATTGCTTTTGTCAATGTAATAAGGATTCCCATGATACTAAATTAAATGGTCAGTTTTTGGTTCTTGTTTAGGTTGAACCTTTACCAGGTTGTGTTGTTGTTAGGTGCCATCGAGTTGGTTCTGACTCATAGCGACCCTATGCACAACAGAACGAAACTGCCAGGTACTGAGCCATCCTTACAATCGTTGTTATGCTTGAGTTCATTGTTGCAGCCACTGTGTCAGTCCACCTCATTGACGGTCTTCCTCTTTTCTGCTGACCCTGTACTCTGCCAAGCATGATGTCCTTCTCCAGGTACTCATCCCTCCTGATAACACTTCCAAAGTATGTAAGACCCAGTCTCGCCATCCTTGCTTCTATGAAGCATTCTGGTTGTACTTCTTCTAAGACAGATTTGTTCATTCTTTTGGCAGTCCATGGTATCTTCAATGTTCTTCGCCAACACCACAGTTCAAAGGTGTCAATTCTTCTTCAGTCTTCCACATTCATTGTCCAGCTTTCACACGCATATGATGCGATTGAAGATGCCATGGCTTGGGTCAGGTGCACCTTAGTCTTCAAGGTGACATCTTTGCTCTTCAATACTTTAAAGAGGTCCTTTGCAGCAGATTTACCCAACGCAATGTGTCTTTTGATTTCTCGACTGCTTTTGAGTGTGGATCCAAGTAAAATGAAATCCTTGACAACTTCAGTCTTTTCTCTGATAATTACGATGTTGTTCATTGGTCCAGTTGTGAGGATTTTTGTTTTCTTTATGTTGAAGTACAATCCATACCGAAGGCTATGGTCTTTGATCTTCATTAGTAAGTTCTTCAAGTCCTCTTCACTTTCAGCAAGAAAGGTTGTGTCATCTGCATAATGCAGGTTGTTAATGAGTCTTCCTTCAATGCTGATGTGCAGTTCTTCTTCATATAGTCCAGCTTCTCAGATTACTTGCTGAGCCTACAGATTGAATAGGTATGGTGAAAGAATACAACCCTGAAGCACACCTTTCCTGACTTTACACCATGCAGTATCCCCTTGTTCTGTCTGAGCAACTGCCTCTTGATCTATGTAAAGTTTCCTCATGAGCACAATTAAGTGTTCTGGAATTCCCATTCTTTGCAATGTTGTCCATAATTTGTTATGATCCACACAGTCAAATGCCTTTCCATAGTCATTAAATACAGGTAAACATCCGTCTGGGATTCTCTGCTTTCAGCCAGGATCCATACGACATCAGCAATGATATCCCTCATTCCACGTCCTCTTCTGAAACTGGCCTGAATTTCTGGCAGCTCCTTATCCATACACTGCTGCAGCCATTTTTGAATGATCTTCAGCAAAATTTTGCTTTCGTGTGATATTGATGATATTGTTCTATAATTTCCACATTCGGTTGGATCACCTTTCTTGGGAATAGGCATAAATACGGATTTCTTCCAGTCAGTTGACCGGGAAGCTATCTTCCATATTTCTTGGCATAGACGAGTGAGCACTTCCAGCACTGCATCTGTTTGTTGAAACATCTGAATTGATATTCCATTCCTAGAGCCTTGTTTTTTGCCAATTCCTTCAGAGCAGCTTGGACTTCTTCCTTCGGTACCATCGGTTCCCCCATGTATCTGTCAGTTTGTTGTACTGTGGGGGCTTGCATGTTGCTGTGATGTGGGAAGCTATGCCACCGATATTCAGACACTAGCAGGGTCACCCATGGAGGACAGGTTTCAGCTGAGCTTCCAACTAAGACAGACTAGGAAGAAGGACCCGGCAGACTATTTCTGAAAAGCATTAGCTGGTGAAAACCTTATGAATAGCAGCAGAACATTGTCTGATATAGTGCTGGAAGATGAGCTCCCCAGGTTGGAAGGCACTTAAAAGATGACTGGGGAAGAGCTGCCTCCTCAAAGTAGGGTGGGCCTTAATGACATGGATGGAATAAAGCTTATGAGAGCTTCATTTGCTGATGTGGCATGACTCAAAATAAGAGGAAACAGCTGTAAACATCCATTAATAATCAGAACCTGGAATGTACGAAGTATGAATCTAGGAAGACTGGAAATCATCAAAAATGAAATGGAACACATAAACATCGATATCCTAGGAATTAGTGAGCTGAAATGGACTGGTATTGGCCATTTTGAATCAGACAATCATATAGTCTACTATGCTGGGAATGACAACTTGAAGAGGAATGGTGTTGCATTCATCCTCAAAATGAACGTTTCAAGATCTATCCTGAAGTACAATATTATCAGTGATAGGATAATATCCATATGCCTACAAGGAAGACCAGTTAATACGAGTATTATTCAAATTTACGTACCAATCACTAGGGCCAAAGATGAAGAAATACAAGATTTTTATCAGCTGCTTCAATCTGAAATTAATCAAACATGCAATCAAGATGCATTGATAATTACTGATGATTGGAATGCAAAAGTTGGAAACAAAGACGAAGGATCAGTAGTTGGAAAATACGACCTTGGTGATAGAAACAATGCTGGAGATTGAATGATAGAATTTTGCAAGACCAATGACTTCTTCATTGCAAATACCTTCTTTCACCAACATAAATGGTGACTATACTTTTTTTTTTTTTTTTTATACACATGGACTTCACCAGATGGAACACACAGAAATCAAATTGGCTACATCTGTGGAGAGAGATGATGGAAAAGCTCGATATCATCAGTCAGGTCAAGGCCAGGGGCCAACTGTGAACAGACCATCCATAGCTCATATGCAAGTGTAAGCTGAAACTGAAGAAAATCAGAGCAAGTCCACGAGAGCCAAAATATGACCTTGAGTACATCCCACCTGAATTTAGAGACCATCATAGATTTGACGCATTGAACACTAGTGACCGAAGACCAGACGAGTTGTGGAATGACATCAAGGACGTCATACATGGAGAAAGCAAGAGGTCATTAAAAAGACAGGAAAGAGAGAAAAGACCAAGACGGATATCAGAAGAGACTGAAGCTTGCTCTCGAACGTCGAGCAGCTAAAGCAAAAGAAAGAATTCATGAAGTAAAAGAACTGAACAGATGATTTCAAAGGGCATCTTGAGAAGACAAAGTAAAGTATTATAATGACATCTGCAAAGAGCTGGAGATGGAAAACCAAAGGGGAAGAACACGCTTGGTGTTTCTTAAGCTGAAAGAACTGAAGAAAAAATTCAAGACTCGAGTTGCAATAGTGAAGGATTCTATTGGGAAAATATTAAAAGACGCAGGAAGCATCAAAAGAAGATGGAAGGAATACACAGAGTCATCGTACCAAAGAGAATTAGTCAATGTTCAACCATTTCAAGAGTTGGCATACGATGAGGAACCGATGGTTCTGAAGAAGAGCAGGTTGTGTTACAAATGATTGATTATTCACCAGTTCTCAAAATTCCTTCTTCATTTGACACTTAGGACACCATCATTTTTCACATGGATTATTGCAACAACCTTTTAACTGATTCTGTTGTTTTGAATTGTGATGCTCACAATGTGCTCTTAATGCCACAGATTAATTCTTTTAAACTTAAGCTAGGTTACATCCTGGGCTACTCCAAATTTCCCAATGCCTTCTTCCTTAAAAGAAATAGAAGTCAAGATCCTTACAAAGGCCTACCAAACCCAACTCAGCCTACTGCTATCTAGCTGGTCCTGACTCATGGCAACTGCGTGTGTTACAGAGTACAATTGCTCCATAGGGTTTTCTTGGCTGTAATCTTTAAAGAAGCAGACCACCAGGCCTTTCTTTGATGACACTTTTGGTTGGGCTCTAATAACCAAACTTCAGGTTAGTGGTCAAGTACAAACCATCTTCGATATCCACAGAACTTTATAGGCACCTGTTGTTAGGTGCTGTTGAGTTGATTTTGACTTATAGGGACCCATGTGACAGAATAGAACTGTTCCATAGGGTTTTCAAGGCTGTGACCTTTCAGAATCAAATAGCCAGGCCTTCCTTCTAAGCCACTTCTGTGTAGACTCGAACCACCAATTTTTGGCAAGTAGTCTCTCACTTAACCATTTGTGCTTCTTAGGGACTCCTTGAAAATGGTTAGAGGCTAGATAATTAAAAAAAAAAAAAATTTTTTTAGATAATTACCCCAAGAGATATATTATTCATCCACAGTGCTTCATTTTCATAAGTATCCTTTCTAAGCTTGTAAATATCACAGCTCATTCCTTCAACTTTCAGAGTTCAGATGACCCTTACGTGATTTCAAAGATTCAAATGCTTTCCTTGCCTGATGTTTTAGTGCATCCAAAGAAACAGGGTTATTCCTTGTCCATTTTTTTCATGTTCCATGATCGGATAACTGTCTCCTACATTTTCTCATCAGTTGTCCTTTGCTGTGATCATAAAGGTATCTGGCACTAAGGGAAAATTGCTCCTTTTATTATCTTTAATGAACTGAAAGGATATGATCTTGAGGACTGAGTTGAGTTCTTCAGTGCCTAGCTTCTTGCCCAAGAACTGGCTGATCTTCTCTACACTGGCTCTTATGTCTTAGAATAAGAAACACAAGGGAGAGAACATGAAAGTAAAGCACAATCAGAAAGAAGGAAAAACAAGTGGAGACAAAGGGAAATGGAGACCAGAAGGAGAAAAAATGAGGAAAAACAGGAAGAAGATGAGTTAGTTCTACTCACCTAGAAAGTGATTAAAATTGGATAAAAATAAGTTAAAAAAAAAAAAAGATGATAATTGGAAGCAATGAAGAGGAGGAAAGGAGATAGCCAATACATAAAAGGTACCATGATCAACACTGATCACCTGTGTCCAGGACACATTAAAAATCAGATGGATGGACCTAGGATTTGCCCAGGTAATCTTCAGACAGACCCCAGACATTGAGAGGTTCCTGGGTGGCAAAAACACGTAGTTCTCGACTGCTAATTGAAAGGTTGGTGGTTCAAACCCATCCAGCGGTTCCAGGGAAGAAAGCTCTGATGATCTGCTTCGTAAAGATTACAGCCAAGAAAACGGTATGGAGCACAGTTCTCCTCTGTAAACGAGGTTGCCATGGGTTGGAATCCATTTGATGGCAACCATTTTTTGTGTGTGTGTGTGTGTGTGCGCGCATGCGTGTGTGTGTGATGTTTACAGCTTCCTCCAAAAGCATGTGTCATCAACCCCTTCCTTGGTGTGTGGATTTACATGTCAAAGAAAGAAAATATTGAGAACATTGAACAAATAAGACAGGTCCTAGGTAAGTAGAATAAGGAAAAGAAGGCCAATAACTTGACTGAAAGGGTAGAATAGAAACATGGAAGTATAGGGTTTATATATATATATATATATATATATGAATTTTGGCTTCATTTTCTTTTTTTTTTTTTTAATCCTACATTAGATGAAGGTTTACAGAGCAAACTAGCTTCTTATTAAACACTTAGTGCACGTATTGTTTTGTGACATTGGTTACCAACCCCATGACATGTCAGCACTCTCCCTTCTTGACTTTGGGTTACCTATTACCAGCTTTCCTGTCCCCTCCTGCCTTCTAGTCCTTGTCCCTGGGCTGGTGTTCCCCTTTAGTCTCATTTTGTTTTACGGGCCTGTCTATTCTTTGGCTGAAGTGTGAACCTCAGAAGCAACTTCATTATTGAGCTAAAAGGGTTTCTCCAGTCTCTTTCAGGCCAGTAAATCTGGTCTTTTTCTGTGAGTTAGAATTTTGTTCTACATTTTCCTCCAGCTCTGTCTGCGGCCCTCTATTGTAATCCCTGTCACAGCAGTCAGTGGTGGTAGCTGGGCGTCATCTAGTTGTGCTGGTAGATGCTGTGGTCGTTACGGTCCATTAGTCCTTTGGACTAATCTTTCCTTTGTGTCTTTGGTTTTCATCATTCTTCCTTGCTTCTGGTGGGGTGAGACTAGGAGTATCTTAGGTGGCTGATTACAGGCTTTTAAGACCCCAGACGCTACTCACCAAAGTAGAGTGTAGACCATTTTCTTTATAAACTCTGTTATGCCAATTGAGCTAGATAATTCCCCAAGACCATGGTCCCCACAGCTCTCAGCCTAGTAATTAGGTGCCTCAGGGAGTTTGGATGTGTTTATGGAACTTCCATGATGTTGCCTTGGACAAGTTTTGCTGGCTTTGAATGGCGTAATATTTATTAATGGATAAACACAATATGGTACATACATGTACCAATGGAATACTGCTCAGCTGTAAAGAGATATGAAGTCCTGATGCATGCCACAACATGGATGAATATTACAAATGTTATGCTGAGTGAAATAAGGCAGTTGCAAAAAGACTAATGCTATATGATCTCATTTGAATGAACTAGGCAAATATATAGAAAGGAAAGATTGTTATTGGTTACATGGTGTGGCAGGGAGGGGAAAAGGGGGTTAGCTATGGGGCACTGAGTTTATGTTAAAGGTCATGGAATGATCTGAAAAAGGATAATGACAAAGGTTGTACAACTTGAAGAATGTAATCAATAACAATGAATTGTACATGTAGAAACTGTTGAATTGGTGAATGTTTAGTCGTGCATATTTTCACCATGATAATAAAAAAAATGGAGGAGAAAAATAAAAAAAATTGAGGAAAATTATGCTACTATGAAATGGGGTGAGAGAGAGTGAATTATTTGGTTACCATATGCTGCTCCTTGTATAATATTACTGTGAAATTCTCTTTTCCTTTCATTTGCACCCAGCCACAAATATGGCCAAACCATGAAACAAATAGCACTGAAAGAGAAGTGGAAAAAAAGACAAGTGGCTGTTTGGGTCACTGGTGTATGCTCAGTTGTGTGTACATTTCTTGCCTGTTGTTTATGTGTCATAAGTTTTTGAAGAGTAAACGAGTAAAGTCATGAGAAGACTTTTCTTTTCCCTGGTATAATGAGTAATAGGATTCCGCAACACCATGTCAATGGCCAAGCTTTTGCTACCATGAAAGATAAACTATTTAAGAACAATTTCACAACTATGTGGGTGAGAAGTGATGTTTGGAATTTTGAAGTGAATCAAGTTAGCAAATGGAGCAGCTAAGCTTGAACTCAATCTAATTTGAGGTTGTTTCTTGACAGTCCCCTATTCCTCCACCCCCTGAACTCTTCTCTCTTCAAGTTGTTCTGTGACTGATATGCATCTCAGTTCACCAGTATTAAAATCTACAACTTTTCTCCACATCCTTATTTTTAGCTCTACAATGGATTATGGAGGCCACGCTGTAATAGCATAGCAGTATTCTTTAATTTTTTATTTGGATAGTATTCCATTATATTGTTGGTGGGCAATTTCTTTTAATATTTTGCTATTACAAATAAGGCTGTTTTAAATAGCCTTGTACATCTGTCTGTCTATATAGATATATTTGCGTTTCTGATAGTGAATTTTTCTCCACTGTAGAAATTGGAATTATGCATACAATTGTAAATGCACATATAATTTTCTTATATTTTGTAAAATTATATTTAATGACTTGTTCCAGTTTTCATTCTCATCATCAACATATGAACATACTTGTATACCTGCAGCTTCACACCAGAATGTATTTAAAAGGTTTTGAATACTAGATGTGGTAGGCAGAAAGGTGGCCCCCCTAAAGATGTCCACCTCATAATCTGCAGAGCTTGTGAATACCCACCAAAACCCACTGCCATCGAGTCGATTCCAACTCATAGAGACCCTGTAGGACAGAGTAGAACTGCCCCGTACAGTTTCCAAGGAGCGCCTGCCGGATTTGAACTGCTGACCTCTTGGTTATCAGCCATAGAGCTTAACCACTACGCAACCAGGGTTTCCATGTGAATATGTTACTTTATTTGGCAAAGGGGACTTTGCAGACATAATTAAGTTAAGGGTTTTAAGACTAAGATATAATCTTGGCCATTTGTGGGCCCAGCGTAATCACACAGGTCTTTAGAAGAGGGAGGTGGGACTATCAGAATCAGAGAAGGAGTTGTGCATATGGAAACAGAGTTCAAAGTGATGTGGCCATGAACTAAGAAATGTGGACAGCCTCTGTTATTGTTAAGTGCCATCGATCAGCTCCAGCTCATAGCGACCCCGTGTATAACAAAATGAACCTTTGACATTTTCAATATAGTATGTTTGAACCAATTGTTGCAGCCAGTGTATCAGTCCATCTCATTGAGGGTCTTCTTCCATTTCTCTGGCCCTCTATTTTACCGAGCACAATGTCCTTCTCCAGGGATTAGTCTTCATGAAAACGTGTCAAAAGTAAGTGAGATGAAGTCTTGCGATCCTTGCTTCCAAGGAGCATTCCAGTAGCATTTTCTTCAAGTTAGATTTGTTTATTCTTGTGGCTGTCATTGGTATGTGTAATATTTTTTACCAACACCAAAATCTGAATGCAGCAATTCTTCCTTCTTCCTCTTTAATTGTCCAGCTTTCTCGTGTATATGAAGTGATTGAAAAACCATAGCTTGGGTCAAACATACCTTAGTCATCAAAGTGACATCTTTGCTTTTTAACACTTTAAGGGAGATAGGTCTTTTGTAGCAGATTTGCCCAATATAATACCTCATTTGATTTCTTGACTTCTGCTTCAGTGGTTGTTAATTGTTGATCCAAGTTCTATCCGATCCTTGACAACTTCAATATTTTCTCCATTTATCATGTTACTTATTGGTCCAGTTGTAAGGACTTTTGTTTTCTTTATATTCAGGTGTAATCCACGCTGAAGGCTTTAGTCTTTGACCTTCATCAGTAAGCACTTCAAGTTGTCTTCACTTTTTTGGCAAGCTAGTTTGTACCATATGCATGTTGTAGCTTTTTAATGAGTCTTTGTCCAGTCCTGACGCTGCGTTCTTCTTCTTCATATAGTCCAGTCCCTAGAAGTTGAAAAAGCAACAAACAGATTCTTTGCCAGAACTTCCTGAAAGGAATGGAGCTCTGCCAACACCTTGATTTTATGCTATAGAACTGTATAAACTTCTGACCTCAGAAACTATAAGATAAAAATTTGTGTTGTGTTACACCACTTTGTGGAAATCTGTTACAGCAGCAATAGGAAATTAATACAAGTTCCATTTTTATGCCCAACATGAGGCATATGGACAAATTCTAAAATATTCTTTTTCTTTGTTTCATGACTGAATGAGAGGTACCTATGAATCTAAGGGATATAGAACCAATTTATGGGGATATTGAAGGAGTCTACCTGACTTCTCATTCCTTGAGGAAAAGGAAGATGTCTTGAAGCACTTATTGCTGAAGGTTAAAGACTAAAGCCTTTAATATGAATTACACCTCAATATAAAGAAAACAAAAATCCTTACAACTGGACTGATCTGGCAAAATAAGGGTAAACAGAGAAGAAATTAAAGTTGTTAAAGATTTCATTTTACTTGGATCATCAATCAACACCCATGGAAGCTGCAGCTATGAAGTCAAACAGCATATTGCATTGGACAAACCTGCTGAAAAAGACATCTTTTAAAGTGTTAAAAAGTAAAAATGTCACTTTGAAGACCAAGGTGTACCTCACCCAACCTATGGTATTTTCAATCGTCTCATATGCATGTGAAAGCTAGAAGCTGAAAAAGGAAGACAGAGGAAGAAATGATGTATTAGAATATTGGTGTTGGCGAAGGTATTGAATATACTGTTAAGTGTCAGAAGAATTAACAAATCAGTCTTAGAAGAAATATAACCAGATTGTTCCTTAGAAGTGAGGATGGCAAGACTTTGTCTTGCTTACTTTGGATATGTCATCAGGAAATACCAAACACTAGAAAAGGACATCATGTTTGATAACATTTTCCAGCAAAAACAAGGGAAACCCTCAATGAGATGGATTGACACAAAAACTGCAACAATGGGCTTAAACAAATCAACAGTCATTAAGGTGACACAAGACTGGGCAGCATCTTTTCTGTTATACTTAGTGTCGCCATGAGTTGGAGCTAACCTGATGGCAACTAACAACAACAACAACAACAAAAAATCCCAAGATTGAATGGCAAAGTCATTGTTTAAATCAACAGGTTGTTATGCCTGGAGGTGAGGGACAAGATCTCCACAGTTTCATCCAGGTTCCATAATTGAGTCAGACTCACTATTTTCCTGAAGAAACCATTCAAAGTATTGTTCAAATGTCTCTGGATTTCTTGCACACTTTATTGCTGTAAAGAAAAAAAAAAATCGAAAGTCATAACATCTCTGGGATTTCTGCTTATGTAAATAACCTGAAATGGACACTGTCAGCCGTCAGACATCAGAAATCAATTCAGATCCTTTATTACACCTTAGATTAAAGTCTTTGTAATTATTGATTATTATAGTACTAGGTGTTCAGTTCTTTAAGATAATTATCAGCTTAAATTATATAATGCATATTTTCATGTGGTGCATTTAAAATATTTTTTTAAGTGTCTGGCTGCTAACCAAAAGGTCAGCAGTTCGAATCCATCAGTCACTCCTTGAAAACCCTATGAGGCAGTACTACTCTGACCTATAGGGTCACTATGAGTCAGAATTGACTTGACAGCAATGGGTTTTATTACCAAAGTAGAAGGCTACAAAGGATGAAACTCCATGGTTGTTTGAAATATTAGTTGTATTTTCACAATATTTGTAATTGCCGGCATCTGTTAAATCTAAAAGAACAAAAGGCCAAATTTCTTGATGATACTTATATAGTAGCGATCATGCAAACAACTGCTGTTTAAAGCTAAGATCTTGTTCCTTAAATCATGATGTATAAAAGCTCGTTTTCATTACTAAACATTCTGATGGGGTTGACAAACATTCCAAATCAGTTTTACTTCAGATTTTGCAATTTTGTGCCAAGTATCACAACTCAGAGCTTTAGAAATCCTACCTGTGGCCTTGTCAGCAGGGTAAATTCTAAGGGTGATTATTCCAAACTTAAAAATGGGGAAATACAGAAATAGTCACTCAGTGATTTGGGTGATCATGGAAAGCTCACAGTGAACTATTTAGGTTAAGCCCCACTCATCAGTTTTTAAAATCTGCACAAAATATAAATATCAAATGAAAACCTACCTAATTTTACCTCTATATTAAATAGATTACCAATCAGAATAAAAATAAACAAAAACAGAGGATCAGATTGTATTTAGAAAATTCAGTTAGCCTTAATTAGGAGTAGGATACCACAAGAACCCGGCTACATGATGATAATAAATAAGTTGTTGCTGTTGTTGAGTGCCATCAAGTTGATTTTCAACTCACAGTGACCCTATGTGTCAGAGTAAAACTTCCCTGTAGGGTTGTGCTCATGAGAAACTTTTACATAGATCAAGAGGCAGGGCATTCGTTCGGACAGAACAAGGGGATACTGATTGGTTTAAAGTCAGAAAAGGTGTGCATCAGGGTTGTATTCTTTCACCATACCTATTTAATCTGTACGTTGAGCAAATAATCTGAGAAGCTGGACTATATGAAGAAGAACAGGGCATTAGGATTGGAGGAAGACTCAGTAACCACCTGCGTTATGCAGATGACACCACCTTGTTTGCTGAAAGTCAAGAGGACATGAAGCACTTACTAATGAAGATCAAAGACCACAGCCTTCAGTATGGATTACACCTCAACATAAAGAAAACAAAAACCCTCACAACTGGACCAGTGAGCAACATCATGATAAATGGAGAAAAGATTGAAGTTGTCAAGGATTTCATTTGACTTGGATCCACAATCAACAGCCATGGAAGCACCAGTCAAGAAATCAAAAGATGCATTGCATTGGGCAAATCTGCTGCAAAGGACCTTTTCAAAGTGTTGAAGAGCAAAGATGTCACCCTGAAGACTAAGGTGTGCCTGACCCAAGCCGTGGTATTTTCAATCACATCATATGCATGTGAAAGCTGGACAATGAATAAGAAAGACCAAAGAAGAGTTGACGCCTTTTAATTGTGGTGTTGGCGAAGAATATTGAATATACCATGGACTGCCAAAAGAACGAACTAATCTGTCTTGGAAGAAGTGCGGCCAGAGTGCTCCTTAGAGTCAAGGATGGCAAGACTGTGTCTTACATCCTTTGGACATGTTGTCAGGAGGGATCAGTCCCTGGAGTAGGACATCATGCTTGGCAAAGTACAGCCTCAGCGGAAAAGAAGGAGATCCCCAACACAGTGGCTGCAATAATGAGCTCAAGCATAACAACAATTGTAAGGATGACGCAGGACCCGGCAGTGTTTCGTTCTGTTGTGCATAGGGTCGCTGAGTCAGAACCTACTCGACGGCACCTAACCATGCAACAACAACAAGTCTTTACTGGAGCAGATCAACAGGTCTTTCTCCCAGGGAGCCACTTGGTGGGTTCCCCCAGGCTTTCCCTTAGCAGCTGAGTCCTTAGCCATTTCATTACCAGGGCTCTTTATTGAACCAGAGATAGTGGATATTCTTTTTCTGCAGTAGTGACAGATATCACTAATAATATCTTTTTTTTTTATGTAGTATCAGGTAAATACTATAATAAAAACGGGGTAAAACAAGAAATGTGGGATCTGGAATAGGTAAAGTGAAGTGGGGTCTCTCATTTACCTCACTGAGAAAGTGACGCCTGAGGAAAAACTTGAAGGAGTGGAGGGATTTAGCTGCACATGTGTCTGGAGAAATTGCTTCCAGGAACGGCAGGTTCAAAGTTTGAAGCATGACTTGCTGTTTTGGAGGAATAGCAAGCAGCCCTATGTGGCTGGAATTATGTGAGTGCTGGGGAAAAAAGAAGGGGAAAGGTGGAAAGGAATGAGAGATGGTATGTTGCCCTACTCATAGGCCATTAAACAGACTGTGGCTTTTTTTATTATCTTGTTTTTGTTGAGAATATATACATCAAAACATACACCAATTCAACCATTTCTACATATACAATTCAGTGACATTGATTAGATTCTCAGAGTTGTGCAACCTTTCTCATCCTCCTTTTCTGAGTTGTTCCATCTCCATTAACATAAACTCATTGCTCCCTAAGTTTCCTGTCTCATCTTTTGTGTTGCTGTTGTCAGTTTGATCCCAGATAGATTGATCTTAAAGCTACAGACATTCTTTAACAGATAAGCTAAACTCTTGTTTGATTTTAAGAAGATTTCAGGGGATAATTTTGGTTTGTTTGAGGATTATCCCAGGACAATAGTTTCAAGGTTCATCGAGCCTCAATGGCTCTAGAATGTCAGGATTCCATGAGAATGTGAAATTCTGTTCTTCATTTTCCCCCTTTTGATTAGGATTCTTCTATGACAATTTTGATCAAAATGTTCAGTAATGGTAGTCAGGCACCATCTAGTTCTTCTGGTCTCATGGCAAAGGAGGCAGTTGTTCATGAAGGCGGTTAGCCACACATTCCATTTCCTCCTCCTATTCATGACTCTGTTTCTTCCTCTGTTATTCCAGGCAAATGCAGACCAATTGTTCTGCCTTGGGTGGCAGCTTACAAGCTTCTAAGACCCCATGAACTATGCAATAAACTAAGACGTACAACAGAAGCACAAAACATGTTATTAGTCTAATTAACTGAGATGTCCCATGAAACCACGACCCTAAACCTCCAAACCAAGAAACTAAATCCCATGAGATGTGTTTGGTCATACATAATCAGCCTCAGCAGCTGCTCATTTTTTTTGTGTGTGTGTGAATATACCTATAACACTTTTGCCAATTGAAATTTTTACAGGTAGACAACTTATTGACAGCAATTACATTAATCCACTGTGCAACTCTACCCTTAATCAATGCAATTTTTCTATCACCATAAACTGAAACTCAGTATGCCGTAATCAATAACTTCCTCTTTCCTCCTCCCTCCTACCTCTGGTAACCACTAAAACACTTTGATCTGTATATATTTGGCTTTTCTTGTCTTTTTACATAAGTGAGGTCATACAATATTTATACTTTTGTGACTGATTGATTTCATTTGCATAATGTCTTCAAGCTCCATGGAATGTGGCTTTTATTCTGAAGGAAATAGGTATCAACTAGAGGAGTGTCATGATGTTACATTAATTTTTCAAAAGGATAATCTTAGCTGCTCTATTGATAATACACTGAAAGAGGGCAAGGGAAGAAGCAGAGAAACCTAATAAGAGGTTAATTCAGTGGTCCATATGAGAGACCATGGTGGTTTGTATAGGATATCAGCATTCTAGGTGCTGAGAAGTGACAAGACTCCAGATATTTTTGAAGGTGTACTCAATAGGCCTTATCAAACTTTTCTGATTAGTTAAATGTGATATGCTGGCGGTAAGGAGGAAGGCATTAAAGAAGGTTTCAAGGTTTTGGCTTGTCAACTTGAACAGCAAGAATGGAGCCAAAAACTGGGATGGGAAGGCAGCAGGAGGGGTATATTTGGGGGAAGAAGTCGATAATCCCATTTTTAACAATACTGAGTTTTAGCTGTCTACTGGATATCTATAAGGAATCAAAGGGGACATAGCTAAAGGCAATTGGATATTGGGCCTAAAGCTGAGGAAAGAGGCCAGAGGTGGAGATATAAATTTGCGATTCACCAGCATAGAAATTTTTGAAGATATGGGATGGGAAAACTGTGAATACAGAAAAGGGTCAAGGAATGAACCTTGGGAAACTCTTGAGAAAGGAAATAAAACAATAGAGAAGAATGAGAAAGAGTGGCCAATTAGATAGGAGGAAACCCAAGAAGGTGTGGTGTCTTGGAAACCTAGAGAAAAAAGGTTTCACAGAAGACTAAAAAACCAAACCCATTGCCATTGAATCGATTCTGACTCATAGCAACCCTATAGGACAGAGTAAAACTGCCCATAGAGTTTCCAAGGAGCACCTGGTGGATTCAAACCACTGATCTCTTGGTTAGCAGCCATAGCACTTAACTACTATGCCACCAGGGTTTCTTTCACAGAAGAAGAAGGGGTCAAAATTGTCAAAAGTCACTGATATTTTAAGTAAGATTGGAGCTGAGAACTCACCATTTTTATTAAGCAATATTGAAGTAATTGGTGACCTTGACAAGAGCAGCGACCTTGAACAGAGTTGATGTTTCTATACATTATTTTATTTAATCTTTCTAACAATCCTTTTAAGCTCAGGTGGCTTGGGTTATTTGTCAAGGTCACAGAGAAAATAAATGGTGGAGTATTGATCAAATCTATATCTCCCTCTGTTATTCAAATTTACACACCAACCACTAATTCCAAAGATGAAGAAATTGAAAATTTTTACCAACTTCTGTAGTCTGAAATTGAGCAAATATGCAATCAGGATGCATTGATAATTAGTGTTGATTGGAATGTGAAAGTTGGAAACAAAGAAGGGTTGGTAGTTGGAAAATATGGTCTTGGTGATAGAAATGATGCCAGAGATCACATGACAGACTTTTGCAAGACCAATGAGTTCTTCACTGCAAATTCCTTTTTTCACCGACATAAACACATGGACTTCACCAGATGGAATACACAGGAATCAAATCAACTACAACTGTGGAAAGAGACAATGGAAAATCTCAATATTATCAATCAGAACGAAGCTAAGGGCCAACTATGGAACAGACCATCAACTGCAAGTTCAAGGTGAAATTGTAAGGAAAATTAGAACAAATGGACAAGAGCCAAAATACAACCTTAAGTATGTCCTGCCTGAATTTAGAGACTATCTCAAGACTAGAAACCCTGGTGGTGTAGTGGTTAAGTGCTATGGCTGCTTAACAAAGGGTCTGCAGTTCAAATCAGCCAGGTGCTCCTTGGAAACTCTATGGGGCAGTTCTACTCTGTCCTATAGGGTCGCTATGAGTCAGAATCGACTCGATGGCACTGGGTTTTGGGCTCAAGAGTAGACTTGATTTGTTGAACACTAATGACCGATCACCAGATATGTTGTGGAGTGACATCAAGAACATAATACATGAAGAAAGCAAGAAGTCATTAAAAAGACAGGAAAGGAAAAAAAGACCAAAATGGATGTCATAAGAGACTCTGAAACTTGCCCTTGAATGTCGAGCAGCTAAAGCAAAAGGAAGAAATGATGAAATAAAACAATTGAACAGAGTATTTCAAAGGGCGGCACAAGAAGACAAAGTATTATAATGATATATGCAAAGACTTGGATATGGAAATCCGAAGGGGAAGAGCACTCTTAGCATTTCTCAAGCTGAAAGAACTGAAGAAAAAAAATCAAGCCTCAAGTTGCAGTATTGAAGGATTCTATGGGGATAATATTAAACAGTGCAGGAAGCATCAAAAGAACATGGAAGGAAAACACAGAGTTATTATACAAAAAAAGAATTGGTCTATGTTCAGCCATTTGAGGATGTAGTATATGAGCAGGAACCAGTGGTACTGAAGGAAGAAGTCCAACCTGCACTGAAGGCATTGGAGAAAAACAAGGTTCCAACAATTGACAGAATACCAACTGAGATGTTTCAACAAATGGATGCAGCACTGGAAATGCTCACTCCTCTATGCCTAGAAATTTGGAAGGTAGCTACTGGATAACCAACTAGAAACTAAAAAAAAAAAAAACTTAACCCATTGCCATCAAGTCAATTCTGATTGATAGAGACCCTCTAAGACAGAGGAGAACTGCCCCATACGATGTCCAAGGAGTGCCTGGTGGATTCCAACTAGTGATCTTTTGGTTAGGACTCATAGTTCTTAACCAGTACACCACTAGGGTTTCCAACCGACTAGAAGAGATCCATATTTATGCCTACCCAAGAATAGTGATACCACAAAATGCAGAAATTATCGAACAATACCATTAATATCACACGCAAGTAATATTTTGCTGAAGGTCATTCAAAAGTGGCTAAAGCAGTATATCGACAGGGAACTGCCAGAAATTCAAGCCAGACTCAGAAGAGGATGTGGAACCAGAGATATCATTGCTGATGGCAGATGGATCCTGGCTGAAAGCACAGAATACTAGAAAGATGTTTCAAAACCAAAACCAAACCCAGTACCATCGAGTTGATTCCAACTTATAGCCATCCTATAGGACAGAGTAGAACTGCCCCGTAGAGTTTCCAAGGAGCGCCTGGCAGATTCAAGCTGCAGACCCTTTGGTTAGCAGCCGTAGCACTTAACCACTAAGCCACCAGGGTTTCCAAAGATGTTTACCTATGTTTTATTGACTATGCAAAGACATTCAACTCTATGAATCATAACAAATTATGGGTAACATTGTGAAGTATTTCAGAACACTTAATTGTGCTCATGAAGAACCTGTACATAAATTGAGAGCCAGTCATTTGAACAGAACAAGGGGATACTGCGTGGTTTAAATTTAGGAAAGCTATGTGTTTTTATGTGTCAGGGTTGTATCCTTTCACCATACCCATTCAGTCTGTATGCTGAGCAAATAATCTGAGAAACTGGGCTATATGAAGAATGGGGCATCAGGGATGGAGGAAGACTCATTAACAATCTGTGATATACAGATAACACAGTCTTGCTTGCTGAAAGTGAAGAGGACTTGAAACACCTACTGATGAAGATCAAAGTCCACAACCTTCAGTATGGATTACACCTCAACGTAAAGAAAAAAAAAAATCTTCACAACTGGACCAATAAGCAACATTATGATAAAAGGAGAAAAGATTGAGGTTATCAAGGATTTCATTTTACTTGGATCCATAATCAACACCCACGGAAGAAGCAGTCAAGAAATCAAAAGACGCATTGTATTGGGCAAATCTGCTGCAGAAGACCTTTTAAAGTGTTAAAAAGCAAAAATGTTACCTTGAAAACTAAGGTGCCCCTGATCCAAGCCATTGTGTTTTCAATCGTCTCATATGCATGTGAAAGCTGGACAATGAATAAAGAAGATCGAAGAAGAAGAATTGACGCCTTTGAATTGTGGTGTTGGTGAAGAATATTGAATATACCATGGACTGCCAAAAGAAGTAACACATCTGTTTTGGAAGAAGTACAACTAGAATGCTTATTAGAAGCAAGGATGGTGAGACTATGTCTCACATATTTTGGACATGTTATCAGGAGGGAGCAGTCCCTGGAGAAGGACATCATGCTTGGTAAAGTAGAGGGTCAGTGAAAAGAGGAAGACCATCAATGAGATGGGTTGACACAGCAGCTGCAGCAATGGGCTTAAGCAGAACGAGGATCATGGGGATGGTGCAGGACCCGACGTTGTTCATCCTGTTGTACATAGGGTGGCTATGATTCAGAACCGACTTGATGGCATACCTAACAACAACTTATCTCTCTCACTACTTCTCTTAAGAGTGGGAGAAGATTTTACAGCTTATTTTTTTCCAAAAAAAAAAAAAAAGTTTTTATAATATGTTATTTTTTTGGTCAACATTTGGCTTTGTTTCAAAAAAAAAAAAAAGCTTTTATAATATGTTATGTCTTTTGTCAACATTTGGCTTTATTTGTTTTAAAAAAAAAGTTTTTATAATATGTTATGTCTTTTGTCAACATTTGGCTTAAGATCAAAGAACGAACAAAACAAAACCAAGAAAAAATAAGAATTTTAACATATTTTCTTTTTTCTTTCCCACCTGCATTAGCTCTCCTGATATTTCTCTGGAAGGCAAATGCTTACTGTCTTAACTTAATTACGTAAAGTGAAGATTACTAGAATGTGTCAAAGCAATATTTATCAAGTAGTATTCAGTATACCTACCTACTTCTATATACCCAGGAAATTATTTGCAGGGGTCTGTTTTCATACATATTGATTTATTATCAACATTTACCTAAAACCATATGATGATTTCATATTTCTTTTTCTGTTTATTTTTGAAATATTTTTCTATTTTAAGCTAAGTCAAAAAGATATTGTTCTTTATCTTTCAAATTGAGGAAGAATGTTAAAAATGATGAACTGTATTCAGTTATACCTTGAAATTTCAAAAATGTACTTAAGAAGATATTTGCAGGAACCAGGATGAGTACACTGTCACATTAATCAGTAGACAGCACATGGATTTTTTTTTTTTTTTAACTTAAAATTCTCTTAGTCTCTTACTTTAGGCAACCATGGAAATTAGCTTTTTATAGAAGGACGAATGAGATTTCTTCTGATGGGTACTTCACCAACTTGTTTATAGCCACCAAGGGATACAGTGTTCTTTTCCCCCAATTTTCCAATGTTACACTGTAACAAATCAGTTTATGATTATGCAATATGATAGAGGCCCTTGTGGAAACAAACGATCTTATAAAGCTAGTCAAGAGAGAAAGCAATTGTACTGTAAATTAAAGCTTTCATAATTATAGCTATGAAATATGAATAGAGTCAATATGAATTTCCTTTATAGTTGAATTCATTCAAGTTGGTCCATATAAAATCTTTATTTAGAAATCAATTATGTTTATTATTAATCCATTCTACCCATTCCCAAGCAAAAATAAGTATTTTTTTTGTTGTTGAATTAGTGTTTATTCTGCTGTGCATATTTTCAACAAGAAGTAAATAATTATATATATGTAATCTTTACATTTTTTTTAAATAATTTTTATTGTGCTTTAAGTGAAAGTTTACAAATCAAGTCAGTCTCTCACATATAAACTTATATACACCTTACTACATAGTCCCACTTACTCTCCCCCTAATGAGTCAGCCCGCTCCCTCCTTCCAGTCTCTCCTTTCATGACCATTTTGCCAGTTTCTAACCCCCTCTATCCTCCCATCTCCCCTCCAGACAGGAGATGCTAACATAGTCTCAAGTGTCCACCTGATGCAAGTAGCTCATTCTTCGTCAGCATCTCTCTCCAACCCATTGTCCAGTCCCTTCCATGTCTGATGAGTTGTCTTCGGGAATGGTTCTTGTCCTGGGCCAACAGAAGGTTTGGGGACCATGACCACCAGGATTCTTCTAGTCTTAGTCAGACCACTAAGTCTGGTCTTTTTTATTAGAATTTGGGGTCTGCATCCCACTGTTCTCCTGCTCCCTCAGGGGTTCTCTGTTGTGCTCCCTGTCAGGGCAGTCTTAAGTATAGTTTTGAACCTTTTTTCTAATGTGAAGAGATCAGAAGGGACTTGAAATAGGAGTAATACCTATCACAAGGCTAATATATTTAAAAAAAAAAAAAGTCCCCTCTTAGAAATGCCTAGGCTTGGTTTATCATATATGTCATTGTTAGGTGTTGTGGAGTTGGTTCTGACTCATACTGACCCTATGTACAACAGAACGAAACATTGCCCCAACCTCTGCCATCCTCACAATCATTGTTATGCTTGAGCCCATTGTTGGAGCCACTGTGTCCATCCACCTCATTGAGGGTCTTCCTCTTTTTCACTGACCCTCTACTTTACCAAACATGGTGTCCTTCTTCAGGGACTGATCCCTCTTGATAACATGTCCAAAGTATGTAAGATGTAGCTTAGCCATCTTTGCTTTTAAGAAGCATTCTGGTTTTACTTCTTCCAAGACAGATTTGTTCATCATTTTGGCAGTCCATGGCATAGTCAATATTCTTTGCCAACATTACAATTCAAAGGCATTAATTCTTTGATCTTCCTTATTTATTGTCCATTTTTCACATGCATATGAGACAATTGAAAACACCATGGCTTGGGTCAGGTGGATCTTATACCTCAAGGTAACATCTTTGCTTTTTAACACTTTAAAGAAGTCTTTTGCATCAGATTTGCCCAATGCAATGCATCTTTAGATTTCTTGGCTGCTGCTTCCATGGGTGTTGATTGTGGATCCAAGGAAAATAAAATCCTTGACAACTTCAGTCTTTTCTCTGTTTATTGTGATGTTGCTTATTGGTCCAGCTGTGAGGATTTTTGTTTTCTTTTTATTGAGATGCAATCAATACCACAGGCTGTGGCCTCTGATCTTCATCAGTAAGCTCACAACTAATAGCCAAGGAAGGCAATGATAGTGTCTTCCTCTGACAAGCATTTTATAATGCTCACTGTGCATCATACAGTTGTCATGTATTAGTACCCATAGTGACCCCATATGTTTCAGAGTGGAGCTACACTCCATAGGTCTTTCAGTGGCTGTGACCTTTTGGAAATAAATCTCTAAGCTTTTCTTTCAAGGCGCCTCTGGGTAGATCTGAACTGCCAATCTTTCTGTTAATAGCTGAGCACTTAACAGTTTGTGTCACTTGGGGGCTCATTATAGAAAAATTACAATTTCCTAAATTTCAGGGTCCCTCTACTGTAATAGAACCACTGTATGTGCAGGCATCCATCTGGTATATTTACCTTGACCCCGTGGAATTTAGGAGCAAGGGAAATTGACAGAAAAATGCTGATATATGAACTGCTGATGTTAATGTGAGTAATACACTCTTCTTTCTTTCTGATCCAGGAATCTTATGTTTTCTGCCAGCATCAGTGAAATCATGGCAGGATAACTTGTTCACTTGCAAGTAGGGTGAAATTTCATACCCTTTAAAGTTCTTGAAAATTGTGGTTATAATCTCAGACTCTTTGGATATAACAGCCATCGCATCTCACCATGACTTTTGTCTTTGTAGTGGAATTTAAATTGTTTGTCAAGAGAGTAACTACACATATGCATTTGAGTTTAAAATGTAGCAGTTCTGGATAGAAATATATTCTTTCAAGGAGAAGGATGTCATAGGAGGTTAGTTTAGAGGCAGAAAAGTGGTGAATGCTTTCAGTCCATAGTTAGTTCTAACCCACACAAGGGACCATGAGGCTAAGTGGAGGGCCTAAGAAGTAGGTGAGTAGAGAGAGGCTCAGTTAACTCTGTAATTGCTGTGGCTGCCGCCACTGCAAGCAAAAGAAAAAAAAAAAATTCTTGTAGACTTTTGTCAGGTCCCTGGGTGGCACAAATGGAGTGTATATGACTACTAAACTAAAAGTTGACCCTTTGAACCCACCCAGTGGCACTACAGAAGACAGGTCTGGCAATCTGCTTCTGTAAAACATTACAACTAAGAAAACCCTAATGCATGGGGTTGCCATGAGTCAGAATTGATTCAACAGCAGTGGTTTTTTGTGTGTGTTTGTTTAGGCTTTTGCTATGGGAACAAGAAGAGATGAAAACCCGTATGCATTGGGTCTTTGATGAGCAAAAACCCCAAAGCTAATGCCAAATTTTAATATACAAATAGAAAGATGTATAGTAATTGGAGAATTTAAGGTTCTGGGGAGTTTGAAGGGGATTGTTTAAAACATTAGAAGACAATCATTAGTAGATCTGTCAAGGGCAAGATAGAAGATATATCAACTTTCATCAGCTCATATAAAGTGGTAGCCTGTTCAGAGAAGTTAGGAATCCAGTGTCCATGGTGTCCTATGGAACCGAGAAAGCCACTAAGATGTCCTTTGGTAATTAGCCCAGGAAAGTCATGAATAGCTCCTAATCTCTGAGAGAAAAGAGATTTACTATTTTCCATAATGTCATGACCTGGAAAATGCACTTGGCTATGACAAAGTTGAAGTTTATCTTTAGTGACTCTGCATTCCTTGTATGCTAATGCTGTCAACAAATGGAGAGAATCAAGTCTCCAAAATTTTCAATCTGGAGAGCATAACAGAAGATTATTCACATATTATGTAAGAGTGGAATCCTAAAGGAATTTAATGTCCTGAACCTTATGGTTAAGCAATTGCAAGAACTAAGAGGGCATTTCTGGATAGCTGTAGGGGCATAAATGTCCATTCGTGTTGTTGGTTTTCCCAGTTGAATACAATAGATACAGTGAACTGGGTGCAAGGGAATACAGAACATACAGATCTACCACTGTAAAGTAAGCAGCTGTCTGTATATTCGAGTGCGTACAGTTTTATCAGTGATTTACCACATTAGGTGCTTCAGAGATAGAAAAGATGTACAGAAAATGTTTTCTCAGTTCTTTTGTCTGGTTGCTTTAATAGTATTCAAGGACTAGCCATTTAAATTTAGTTGAGTTATATTTCATAAATTTCAGCACTAAACATGAGAGTGAGGGAACTAACAGGTTCTGTTCTGACAAAAATAACCTATGTCCAATAATACTGTAAGAAGCCCTGGTGGCACTGTGGTTAAGCACTTGGCTGCTAACTGAAAGATCGGTGGTTTGAACCCACCAGCCATTCTGGAAGAGAAAGATGTGGCAGCCTGCTTCTGTAAAGATTATAGCCTTGGAAACTCTATGGGGCGGTTCTACTTTGCCCTATTGGGTCACTATGAGCCAGAATCAACTCCAGGCAACAGGTTTGTCTTTGGAATAATACTGAAGGTAAGCTAGGACAAGGATCTGAGTTGAAGGAAGATGATCACAGCCTTCAGTTAATTTTTTATAACTCTAAGATAGTAACCGGCATGGGTTTAGTTCTAGTGTATTTTAAAAAAGAAAAAGAACCAACCTTAATAAGAAGGTATTTGTGTATATTTTTTATATAATTCAAAAGCAGTTTGAATGGGTCTTCCACTTTGGGGGATTATTAAAAGTGTACTTTTGTATAACCTGTGAATAGCTGATGTATCTACCCTACCATAGGAGGTTCCTTCTCTCAGAATTCTACATCCCAAAATAAAATACTTGCAGTTCAGATCTTTTTCTCAGTTTTTACGACTACAATTCTTAAAATCATGCATGGATAGTGTCCCTCCTTTTTATTATATGATAGTGACACAAAGGAAACCCTGGTGGAGTAGTGGTTAAGTGCTATGGCTGCAAACCAAGAGGTCGGCAGTTCAAATCCACCAGACGCTCCTTAGAAACTCTATGGGGCAATTCTACTCTGTTCTATAGGGTCGCTATGAGTTGGAATCTACTCAATGGCAGTGGGTTTGTTTTTGTTTTTTTGGTTTAGCGACACAAACTGAAGTCAGGCACATATTAATAATACTTTATTCAGATGATGGAAAAGCATTTTTCATAAAAATGATTTTGAATCTTAACTAAAACTACCTTTCTTAATGTGTAGTATTTTTTCCATGAAAGTTATCAGATTCATAAATTCAAACCCAGAAAAGTCGATATTGTTCCTAAAAGAAAGAGATGAAATGTTGAAGATAATAGATGTTGAAAACATCTAATACTGTATTATTTTAATTGGACTCCATTATTTTAAAACTTTATTGTTCTGATTATTATAAATATAATACATGCTTCTAGATACTTTGGATAATACAGAATACAAGGCAAGACAAATTATAATTTTACCAACCAAAGGTAAAGTTTTATTTTTATATTTAAAATTGAATATATCTTACAAAATAGAATCATGTTTGTTTGTGCAGATAGATATCCTACTTTTTTTCCACATGCCATATTATGAACCTTTATTTCCTTTTTATGGAATACTCTAGGAAAATGTAATTTTTAAGGGTAACAAATCATTTGATCATATAGTTATATCACTGTTTATTTCACTGTTTCACTGCTGATGAACATTTAAGTTTTCAATTTTTATCATAAACAATTTTTCAATGAATATCAATGTGCATAACCTTTTTGGATATTTCTTTACGGTAATTTTCTGGGAGATTAATTACTCTGTCAGTGACTGAGCATCTTTGTGAATGTATGTGCTTTCTTCACCTCTTCTTCAAAACTCCTAATTTCTATTTGTGTACCATAAGAAATATTCACCCACAAATACCTTTGCTGTAATTATTGACCAAACTTCTGTGGTTTCCCTTATTCATGAATTATTTTAGCACATGACATCTTTACTTTATTATACCCTTTTTCCTATCATTGACTTTTATGATTTCAACATTTCTGGAGATGGCACAATTCACATCCTGATCGTATCAATTCAGAATCATCTTTCTCATTCCTTCATTTCCTACTAAATCCTATCTAAAAACAAGGAAAGAAAAGAATACCTAAACCTGTTGCTGTTGAATTGATTCCGACTCAAAGCAACCCTTTAAGACAGAGTAGAACTGCCCTCTATAGGGTTTCCAAGGAGCGCTGGTGGATTCGAACTGCCAACCTTTTGGTTAGCAGCCAAATGCTTAACCAACGCACCCCAGGGTCCCCAACCCTATCTAGTACCCTTCAGATTTTTAATTCTGTGCCTATTTTAATGGTGGAACCTAGCAAGTCTTGGATCTCATGAAGACATCCAATTAATTTACCTAATTGTATTTTTACTATGGGTAATCCCCATCTTATCCTCATTCCTCTCCTTACTCGGTTTTGTAAACATCTGAATTTTCTCATTTTTATCTCCCTACAGTATACTTGCACTTGAACACTGGCATACTTGGGAAGAAAAATCCAGACTCTATTGGCTAGTCTCACATAAATTTAAGGTCACAAATAAAAAATGGTCTTTCAACAGGATCTAGCACTCTACTACATCTTTATAATATGCTTTACATTCTCCAAATTTCAAGCTTTATGCTTTCCCCTAATTCTTCATAACTCTCTCTCTCTTTCTTCTATTGCTTATTGAGAAAATGAAAGTCATCAGACTATCTCATTTTCAGCCAACAAAAGTAATGACCTTCAAGCATCTGTACTTATAAACAAATCAGTAAATTGACCCTAGTATTATAAAGGGCAGTGCTTTTGTATGCTCTCTAGTTAGGAATCTCCATTACTTTTTCAACATACATCTCTCCCACATCCTCCTGAGTCATCAGTTACTCTTTTCCCTTCTGGGTGGATTGTTTTGATCAGTATTCATATTGCCTGTAATAATTCCTTTCTAATAAAACAACTTGAATTAACTTCACATCCCTCTCCCAGATCCTGCCTTCCTTTTCTGCTCCCCTCAACAATATTTTTATCCTCACCTGACATGTCCTCCATACCCTCCATTTGTTCTTCTATAGCACCTATTCTTGAAGCTGTTTGTCAAGGTTTCCAATAATCTGTCCATTGCCAAATGTGCAATGGTCACTTCTTTCTTCCTATTTTATATGATCTCATCATATTTGACACAAATATTTTCTCCCTCCCTGAAAACATTTCCTTTTGATATCTGTGATACCACCCTCCTTATAAAGTCTAATATGTTGCTATCTACTCCTTTTTAATCACCTTTCCTGGTTCCCCTCTGTTCATTCTCCCAAAGTTGTAGTGATTCAGGGTTCAGCCCTCAGTCCTCCCCCACCCCTTTTTTTTTCTATGTTGGCATACTTTCCTTAGGTCATTCTATCGAGCGAGTCTCAAGGCATTAAATCTATTTGAGATATTCTCATCTCCTTGAAAATTCCTGATGCATAAGTCCCACTGCCTAATTGATATTTCTACGTATTTAATGGATACCTCAACTAAAACAAAAATTCCTATTCCTCCTCTTTTTTCACTCTTCCCCATATCAGGAAATGGCCCATCATTCCCCCAAAAGTGAAGGCAAATTATAGTTTATTTTCTTACTTGAGTCCATATCTTATCCGTCAACAAGTGTGGTTGACAATAGCTCCAAGAATAGGCTGGTATTTCTTTTCTCTGTTTCCTTTGGTGCCTGCTCCAGTTAAGCTACTCTCTCTTATCTGATCTATTAAACTTCTGTCTTAGTTCACAGGCTGTTCCAGCAGACAACCAAACCAAACCAAAACCACTGCCATCAATTCTGACTCATAGCAACCCTATAGGGGACAAAGGGATTAATAATAATAATAATAATAATAATAATAATAATAATAATAATAATAAGTCAAACAATGTTGCTTAAATCCCTACAAAGTCTTTCTATTAATATAGTATTATCTTTTGGTCAGGAGGTGATAGAAGATCATGTTTATGACACTTCGAAGATTAGGGACATGTATGGAACTGTTGAAGCTCAGTTATGGAATATGTAAATGGAGGTTAAGAAGTTTTTGCAAGGCAAGATGGATCCAGAATATCCTTAAAGAATATAGCAGTGGTTGAGACTCTCTGCTGGAGAACAAGAGCTAATCTCCCCCCACCCCCCCAAAAAAGTACAGAATTTTAGGTGGAATTTTTCTTATTTTCTCAGAGATTTACACCCAAACTATATACAAAAAACACACAAAAGGTACCACATTCTATATCTGGGGAAGTGTCAGTCATCTGCCAGTCCTTATAGCCATTCACATCCCTGCAGGGCTCACCAAGAGACAGGAGTTTGGATCCTACGACCATCCACCTTCACCCCATGACAGTGTCTCTGTTTGTTTTAGTCATCTGGTGATGCTGTATCAGAAATACCACAAGTGGATGACTTTTACGAAGAGAAGTTTATTTCCTCACAGTAGACTAAAAGTCCAAATTCAGGGTGACAGCTCCAGAAGAAAACTTTCTCTCTCTGTTGGCCTTCTCATCCATCTTTCCCTGGACTGGGAGCTTCTCCACACCAGGACCCTGGGTCCAAAGGATGTGCTCTGCTCCTGGCACTGCTTTCTTGGTGGTATGATGTCCCCACTCTCACTCTCTGCTAGCTTCCCTTTCCTTTTATCTCTTGTAAGAAAAAAGGTGGTGCACACCCTAAGGAAACTCCCTTTACATTGGATCAAGGATGTGACCTGGTAAGGGTGTTACAGTCCCACCCTAATCCTCTTTAACATAAAATTACAATCACAAAATGGAGGACAACCACAGAATACTGGAAATCATGGCCTAGCCAAGTTAATACACACATTTTTGGGGGGACATAATTCAATCCATAACACTGTTGTTGAATAAGAAAAAGACAGAAGTGCTCTCAGCTTTGGAGTAGTATAAATTATGTGCTTTCATGAGAAGAGGAGACAGGTATTTTCCCCACTCGAATCCAAGTGAGGGAGGTGTTAAGTGACTAACTCACATAAATTACTGGTGCCTGTTATGCATTGTGTCCCCAAAATGTGTGTCAACTTGGCTAGGTCATGATTCCCAGTATTGTGTGATTGTCCACCATTTTGTCATCTGATGTGATTTTCCTATGTGTTGTAAATTCTGCCTGCATGATGTTAATGAGGTAGGATTAGAGACAGTTATGTTAATGAGGCAGAACTCAAGCTACAAGATTGGATTTTGTGTTAAGTCAATCTCTTTTGAGATGTAAAAGAGAGAAGCAAGCACACAGACATGGGAACCTCATACCACCAAGAAAGTAGTGACAGGAGAAAAGGGCTTCCTTGGGACCCGGAACCTCTGAGCTGAGAAGCTCCTAGTCCAGGGAAGGATTGATGGCAAGGACCTTCCTCGAGAGCTGACAGAGAAAGAAAGCCTTCCCCCGGAACTGACACCCTGAATTTGGACTTCTAACCTGCTAGACTGTGACAGAATAAATTTCTCTTTGTTAAAGCCATTCTCTTGTGGTATTCCTGTTATTGGAGCACTAAATGACTAAGATAGTGCCTATAAGAAGAGGAATCTGGCATCTCAGTTTCTGACTGGATGTTTACTTTGCTGAAGATCCTGGAGGTGTTCCCTAGTGCCGTTAGTGGAGCAAATGTGGTAGGAAAGTCTTTAGGAGAGTGTTCTTGCAGACTAAAAATATTACTAATTGTCGTATATAGTCTTTTTCCACCCACTGCAGGAAATGAGTGATGCTTAGAGTGTATTCTCACAAGTTTAAGAGCATACTGAAACACAGACATAGTATAACCTTCTATTCTAGAGATTCATGAGGGTGAGGAGCATGCTAGGGTAGTCCAAGTCAGCAGGGCTTAAAGGGATTGTGATCTAGGGAAACTAGGAATGGAAAGGGGAAATCCCTATTCAATTACAGTCTTAATACCCTTGGAGGGTGAAGGGGATCCCAGTGTTTTCATAATTCCATGTAAAAGATATGAACAACATCAAAGGAATTAGAGGTTTAGAATTGCTCAAGCAGCTTATGAACCAAAAGTGGGATGTACAGCCTCAAGAAAGCCCAGTGGCAAGGCCAAAGAGAGAACTGGCTGTCCATTTGGTAGAAGGAGAGAGGTTCTTAACTAACCAAACCATCAATAAGGGACACACCACGTGGTGGAAAAGTGTATCTCACTATAGTAGTCATAATTTGATATCCAAAGATTTGAAATCCTTTGATAAGTCAATATAAAAGCTATCACCTGAAGACTGGATTGGGAATGCAGCATCAGAGTCTGGGGCTGCTGTACTAGCTCCTCTCATAGATGCTGAAGAGGCATAGTTTCAAAGCAGACCCTTTAAGAAATTGCTATTAAGGCATCACCTGGGAGCAAGTCAGAAATGCAAAATCTCAGGCTCCACTCTTGAGCTAATGTGTTTTAAAAAGATTTCCTGGTGTTATGGATTGAATTGTGTACCCCCAAAATATGTGTCAACTTCGTTAGGCCATGATTCCCTGTATTGTGTGGTTGCCCTCCATTTCATGATTGATGTAATTTTCCTATGTGCTGTAAACCTAAACTCTGCTTGTGGTTAATGAGGCAAGATTGGGTCATGTTAAAGAGGGTTAGGGTGGGATGTAACACCCTTACTAAAGTCATATCCCTGATCCAATGTAAACGAAGTTTCCCTGGGGTGTAGCCTGCATCACCTTTTATCTTACAAGAGATAAAAGGGAAGAGAAGTGAGCAGAGAGATGGGGCGTCATACTACCAAGAAAGCAGCGCCAAGACCAGAGTGTGTCCTTTGAAGCCAGGGTTTCTGCATGAAGACTTCTATACCAGAAGATTCATGACAAGGACCTTCCTATAGAGTCGACAGAGAAAGAAAGTCTTCCCCTGGAGCTGACACCCTGAATTCGGACTTCTAGCCTAGTAGACTGTGAAAGAATAAACTTCTGTTTGTTAAAGCCATCCACCTGTGGTTTTTCTATTATAGCAGCACTAGATAACTAAGACACCTGGTGAGTAGTAAGCACTTTGAATTTTGAGAAGGACTGCTCCAAGGTGGTGGTTATTAAGCTTGTCTTATGCAAAAATCTCTTGGAGATCTTTTGAAAATACTGATTTCTGGATCCCACATCCATAGATCTCAATGCATTCTGGGTGCTGGCATTTTAAAAAAGTCTACCCAAATTATTTTATTTTAGTATACAGACAAGATAGAGAACCACTGTAAGGAAAGTTGAATCCTATTATTCTTAATGAAGAGGAAGGTACATGATGCAAAAAAAAAAAAAAAAATACTAGCTTACAGCACCTAGAGACCAGCTTTTCAATTTACAGTCAGTCACCTCACAGGATATACACCAGGATAAAGAGGCCTTGGACAGATCCATCACCTAAAAACTTCATATGTTTAATTTAGGCTTTCCCCCCATGTCATGGATTGAATTGTGTCCCCCAAAAATGTGTCAACTTGGCTAGGCCATGATTACTGGTATTGTGTGATTATCCACCATTTTATCATCTGATGTGATTTTCCTATGTGTCATAAATCCTACCTCTATGATGTTAATGAGGCAGAATTAGAGGGAAAAAAAAAAGAGGAAGTTATATAAATGAGGCAGGACTCAATCTACAAGATTGGATTTTGTCTTAAGCCAATCTCGTTTGAGATATAAAAGACAGAAGCAAGCAGAGAGATATGGGGACCTCATATTAACAAGAAAGCAGCACCAGGAGCAGAGCTCATTCTTTGAACCTGGTGTTCCTGCGTGGAGAAGCTCCTTGACCAGGGGAAGATTGATGACAAAGACCTTCCTCCAGAGCTGACAGAGAGGGAAAGCCTTCCCCTGGAGCCGATGCCCTGAATTCAGACTTCTAACCTACTAGGCTATAAGTGAATAAATTTCTTTTTGTTAAAGCCATTCGCTTGTGGTATTTATGTTAAAGCAGCACTTAATAACTAAGACACCCCATTATACTTTAGTGCCACTGGGCTCTGGGACTTTGTTAAAATAATCCAGAAATTGATCTAAGAGTATTCTCCAATTTCCAAACCCCAAAAATGGGAGCTGGGGTAATTCCATCCTTCCAAAAATGTTAAAATTTCCTCACTTCTTCTATAAACCATCTCATTTTAAAGGAAGTCATTCAAAATCAGAACTTCTTGTTATAGCCTTGTCTCAGGAAATGAACTCCACATTTCTATGTTTGCATGACTAAAGGAAATTCTTCAAGACATTTTTTTTCAGCATTGGAAAGCACTGGGGTGGTCTATTGCAAGGTGGAATTTTTATTTCTACTTAGATTTAGTTGAACACTTATCTGTTAAACGAGAGAAAAGATCCAAACTGACCTCTGCAGAGCAACCCGTTTTTGACTTTTTTTGACCTCTTAATCTGTTGATACCCTATCTGTTCAGTTTGTTTTTCTTTGTGTTTTAGGTTCTATTACCTAAGAGAGCTTTTAAAAATTGGCTTCTTTATCTCCCTGGAAGCCCTGTCTGGTTTTAGGTACTGGTGCTTGTTCCAGGCTGATTTGTGAGTCTACCTGGTGGGAAAGACTGTTTTATTTCCCTCAGGATATCAAGGTTCAAAAAGGGACACTACAAGAATGCAACTGGACAGACTGTTCATAACCAAAAAAAACAAAACCCAGTGCCGTTGAGTTGATTCCGACTCATAGCGACCCTATATGAGACTGTTCATAGTCACTAGGAAATGAGAGAACTTTACTTTCTTTAAGGAGCCCTGGTGTTGCAGTGGTTAAGCACTTGGCTGCTAACAAGGTTGGCTGTTGGAGTCTACCAGCAGCTACTTGGGTGAAAGATGTGGAAGTTGGCTTCTGTAAAGATTACAGCCTTGAAAATCCTATGGGACAGTTCTAGTCTGTCGTACAGTATTGCTATGAATAATAATCCATTTAATGGCAACAGAGTTTTAGTTACTTTCTTTGGAGCCTGGGAAAGCATAGCTGCAAGCCCCAGTAACTGGTCTAGGTCTTCAAGTTCCAGTGTTTTTCTTTGGCCTGACCCAAGTCATAGTACTTTCAATCACCTCATATGTATGTGAAAGATGCACAATAAATAAGGATGACCAAAGAAGAATTGATGCCTTTGAATTATGGTGTTGGTGAAGAATATTGAATATACCATGGACTGTCAAAAGAACACACAAATCTGTTTTGGAAGAAGTTCAACCAGAATGTGCCTTAGAATTGAGGGTGGCCAGGCTTTGTCTCAAGTGCTTGGGACATGTTATCAGGAGGAACCAGTCCCTGGAGAAGGACATCATGCTTGGTAAAGTAGAGGTCAGCAAATGAGAGGAAGACCCTCAACAAGATGGATTGACACAGTGGCTGCTATGATGGGCTCAAGCAAGGCAAGGATTGTGAGGATGGTGCAGAACAGGGCAGTGTTTAGTTCTGTTGTACAAAGGGTCGCTATGAGTCATGTAACATGTAAAAACAACATGGGGCATAGACACTGAATTTGTTGTTGTTATGTATTTTCAAGTCAGTTCCAACTCATAGCAGCCCATGTACAACAGAACTAAATGCTGTATGGTCCTATGCCATCCTCACAATCATTGCTATGTTTGAGACCATTTTTGCAGCCGCTGTGTCAATCCATCTCGTTAAGGGTCTTCCTCTTTTAGACTTACTGTTGACAGATAAAGGCTGATAGCTTTTTGTTGAAAAAGATACTTCTTACTGTCAAAGGTTTGTAGGATTTAGGTGCAGTTTCTGTCAAATGTACTAGAAGGGGATGTTCTCTGAGGATTCACCAAAGTAATAATATTTTTTTATTAAACATAGTCTACATTTTTCTTTTTCATGAGCCTATTTTGAAAGCTAGTCAGAGCATTTAGTCTATATGATGTCCTAGCAGCAGAAATAGTATGGTATGTATTCTGCCAGTTCCACATTTCTTTGTCCACAGCCAATTCTTTTTCGTTTTCTCACCTTTCACCTTCTCTTGGTATATGCATTCCCATCTTTTCCCTGTATTTCAGAATCTTTTCAGTATACTTGTAGATAAGTAGAAGTATAAGAATGAATTTAGAGATTAGAAGAGAAAGGACATTTTGTTTAAATATTAGATTTATTCATATGAAATTCCTTGTATTTGAACATTTTGGAAATATAAAAATGACATTTACATATAGTTGAGCCTAATAAGCAAATGCACAGAAACAAATAAATAATATACCATTCTTACTATATTTTGAATCTTAATAGTTATTAGTTATTGTATCCAGAATAGCTGAGAGGTTTTTTTTTTTTTCAAATATAATACAAATAATATGTAAGCCATTATTTATTTCTCCAGACGTCTTATCAACCTGGTTATATTTTTGGTAGCTGACAATCCTTCAGCTGCTTCATTCACCTGTAATTTCCTTTTTGGTCAGCCTTTCATTGAAGTCACTGGTCTTGACCAATAAATCCCTTTAGATTGCAGCTTCCCCTAATTACTTCAAAACAGGATGGGGTTTGGGATATTCTTTATGGTTCCCGCTACTTTCTAAGGTGGATGGATACTGTTATGTGGAAGACTTTTTTTTTTTTTTCTGAGAACTTTGATGCATTAGAGAATATAAATTGGTTTGGGGCACTGGTGAAAGCTAAGTTACTCTGTGTATACTTGGGGTTAAAGAGAAGATGCAGCTCATGGGTTTAGGCCATTCAGTCTTCAATAGGTTCTTTTCTCCTAATTCCCACAATTCTCAAAAAAATTGTGATACAACTCACAAAAATGCTTACTGTAATTAGATTTATTTTGAAAACTAGTGAAGCAGCTGAAATTACTGTTACGGTGAAATGGCAGATGGAAGACCAAACCTTAAAAACAGAGTAGGCTCAATAATATCAGTCTTAGAAACAAGCAGATTGAGGGGAACGCTTTGCACAGAGTGTAGAATTTGGTTTTACAGCTCAGTTTAACTAGCTCTCCAAAGAGCAGAGGCTCCCTAGCTGGCATCTGTGCTACACAACCATTAAGTGACTTTAAGGGTAACATCAAGATTAGAACAACAAGGAATTTTCATGTGACTCAGCTGACAACCAAATAGTTGCATATATCCTTCTATCCCCATGCTTGTTGTTTCAAAGATGGATGCTTCAAATATTGCTGCATTTTGTGAAAAGTAAACATTTAACGAAGTAACAGGGAACCCTTATTCCAGAAAGTAGCATAGATGCTTCCAGTGTTGATAAATCTCTCTTCCAGTGTTGATAAATGTTTACCTTAAGGTAAAAGATTTTATATTTTACCTAATTTTTTTTTTTTCTTTTTTCCTAAGAGTGCCTTTTACTTTACGGAAAAAACGTTGGTTTAGAAGTAAGCACTTTTGAATTCATTCAAAAGAGCAAAGTAGTTTTGGAATCTATTTTAAAATAAATCTTTGTTTTATTCATTAATAACTAACAATAGAAAAACAAAAAATAGTTTCACTGTAAAGATTACCACTTAGACAAATTCAGATATGTTGTGAAGATCTACATAAAAGTTAAATATTTCTAAATTTATGATTCGAAGTTCTTCAAATGAGTACTCTAAAATAAGTGTTACTGATATAATTTCTTTTTTCACATAGTCTACTTTGAAGTTTTTTTTTTTTTTTCTCGACTGTACTTCAGATGAAGGTTTACAGAATAAACTAGTTTCTCATCAAACAGTATACATGTTGTATGACATAGGTTAACAACCCCACAGCATGTCAACACTCTCCATTCTCACCCTGGGTTCCCTATTACCAGCTTTTCTGTTCTCTCCTGCCTTCCAGTCCCTGCTCTAGGGCTGGTGTGCCCCTTTAGTCTTGTTTTGTTCCATGGGCCTGTTCAATCTTTGGCTGAAGGGTGAACCTCAGGAGTGACCTCATTACTGACCTGAAAGGGTGTCGAGCGCCATTCTCTCAGGGCTTCCCCAGGCTCTGTCAGGCCAGCGAGTCTGGTCTTTTCTTTTTGAATTTTGAGTTTTGTTCTACATTTTTCTCTAGCTCTGTCTGGGATGATCTATTGTGATCCCTGTAAAAGCAGTCAGAGGCAGTAGCCGGGCGCCATCTTGTACTGGACTCAGCCTGGTGGAGGCCATGGTAGATGAGGTCCATTAGTCCTTTGGTCTAATTTTCCCTTGTATCTTTCATTTTCTTCATTCTTCCTTGCTCCCGAAGGGGTGAGACCAGTGGAGTATCCTAGATGGCCACTCACAGGCTTTTAAGACCTAAGATGCTACTCATCAAAAGTAGAATGTAAAACATATTCTTTATAAACTATGTTATGCCAATTGAGCTAGATATTACCCAAGATCATAGTCCCCACAGCCTCCAGCTCAGTAATTAGGTCCCTCAGGGAGTTTGGAAGTGTCTATGGAGCTACCATGACCTTGCCTTGTACAGGTTGTGCTGGCTTCCCCAGTATTGTGTACTATCTTACCGTTCACCAGAGTTTCCACTCATCTATTGTCTATTAAGTCTTTTTCCATCCCTACTCCTCCCCTCCCTCATAACCATCAAAGATTGTTTCTTTTTGTATGTAAACCTTTTCATGACTATTTACAGTAGTGGTCTGATACGGTATTTGTCTTTTTGTGATTGACTGATTTCACTCAGAATAATGTCCTCCAGATTCATCCATTATGAGATGCTTCACAGATTCATTGTTGTTCTTTACTGTTGGTTAATACTCCATTGTGTGTATGTACCACAGTTTGTATATCCATTCATCTGTTGATGGGCATCTAGGCTGTTTCCATCTTTTTGCAGTTGTGAACAATGCTGCAATTAACATAGGTGAGCATATTCCTGTCCATGTGATGACTCTTTAGGATATATTCCTAGGAGTGGGATTCCTGGATCATATAGTATTTCTATTTCTAGCTTTCTAAGGAAGCGCCATATCATTTCCCAAAATCATTGTATCATTCTGCATTCCCACCAGCAGTGTATAAGAGTTCTGATCTACCCTCAGCCTCTCCAACATTTGTTATTTCCTCTTTTATTCATTCATGGAAGTAATGCCGGGGTGAGATGGCATCTCATTGTGGTTCTGATTAGCATTTCTCTAATAGCTAGAGATCATGAGCATTTTCTCATGTGGCTATTGGCCACTTCAGTGTCTTCTTTGGTGAAATGTCTATTCATTTCTTTTGCTTGTTTTTAATTGGATTATTTGTTTTTGTTGTAGATGTGTTGGATTTGCTTATAGATTTTAGAGATTAGACCTTTGTTTGATTTGTAATAGCCAAATTTTTTTTCCCAGTCTGTAGGTTCTCTTTTACTGTTTTGGTGAAGCCTTTTGATGAGTGTAAGGATTTAATTTTTAGAAGATCCTAGCATATCGTCTGGAGCTTGTGTGTTGTTGGTTGTGGTTTGTATCCTGTTAATACTGTGTATTAGAGCTTCTAGCATTAATCCTCTTTTTCTTCTATGAACTTCATGGTTTTTGGCTTTGTATTTAGGTCTTTGATCCACTTTGAGTTAGTTTTTGTATATGGTGTGAGGTATGGATCCTGTTTGAATTTTTTGCCAGCACCATTTGTTAAAAAGACTGTCTTTTGCCCATTTGATGGACTTTGGGCCCTTGTTGAAGATCAGGTGACCATAGGTGGATGGATCTACATCTGGGTTCTCAATTCTGTTCCATTGGTCAATGCATCTGTCATTGTACCAGTGCCAGGCAGTTTTGACTACCATAGCTGTATAGCAAGTTCTGAGGTCAGGTAGTGTGAATCCTCCTACTTTACTCTTCTTCAATAATGCTTTACTTATCTGGGGCTTCTTCTCCTCCATGTAAAGTTAATGATACGTTTTTCCATCTTCTTAAAGAATGTTGTTGGTATTTGGATTGGGATTGCATTGTATTTGTAAATCACTTTGGGTAGAATTGTCATTTTCACAATGTTGAGTCTACCTACCCATGAACATGGTATGTTTTTCCATTTATGTAGATCTCTTTTGGTTTTGTTGCAGTAGTGTTTCATAGTTTTCTTTGTATAGGTCTTTTACATCCCTGGTTATATTTATTCCCAAATATTTTATTTTTTTAGGAGCTATTATAAATGGTATTGTTTTCTTGATTTCCTTTTCCTCGTTCTCTTTATTGTTGTATAGAAATCCAACTGATTTTTGTATGTTTATGATGTATCCTCCTAATCTGCAGAATCTTTCTATTAGTTCCAGTAGTTTTCTTGTGGAGTCTTTGAGTTTTCTATGTATAGTATCACATCATCTGCAAATAGGGAGAGTTTAACTTCTTCACTACCAATTTGGATGCCCTTTATTTCTGTTTCTTGCCTTGCTGCTCTAGCTAGGACTTCCAAAACAGTGTTAAATAGAAGTGGTAATAAAGGGCATCCTTGCCGTTTTTCTGTTCTCGAGGGGCATGCTTTCAGCCTCTCTCCATTAAGAATGATGTTGGCCATTGGTTTTGCATATATGTCCATTATTATGTTGGGAAATTTTCCTTCTATACCTGTTTTATTGAGAGTTTTTAACAGAAATGGGTGTTGGACTTTGTGGAATGCCTTTTCTGTGTTGATTGAGATGATCATGTGATTCTTTTCTTTCTTTTTATTTATGTGGTGGATTACGTTGACTGATTTTCTAATGTTGACCATCCTTGCATTCCTGGTATGTCTACTACTTGGTCATAATGTATTATTTTTTTTTTGATATGTTGCTGGATTCTTTTGGCTAGAATTTTGTTGAGAATTTTTGCATCTATATTCATGAGAGATATTGGTCTGTAATTTTCTTTTTTTGTGGTGTCTCAGCCTGGTTTTGGTATCAGGGTTATGCTGACTTCATAGAATGAATTCAGAAGTGTCCCTTCCTTTTATATGTTCTGAAATAGTTTGAGGAGTACTGGTGTAAGCTATTCTCTGAATGTTTGGTAGAATTCTCCAGTAAAGCCATCTGGGCCAGGGATTTTTTTGGTTGAGAGGTTTTTTTTTGTTTTTTTTTTTAATTACTTTTTCAATCTCTTCTCTTGTTATGGGTCTGTTCAGATTTTGACATCATTTTGTGTTAGTTTCGGTAGGTAGTGTGTTTATAGAAACTTGTCCATTTCCTCTAGGTTTTCAAATTTGTTGGAGTATACTTGTTCACAATACTCTGTTATGATCCTCTTTATTTCAGCTGAGTCTGTTGTAACGTGCCCCATTTCATTTCTTATTTGGGTTATTTGCCTCCTCTCCTGTTTTTCTTTTGTCAGTTTGGCCAGTGGTTTGTCCATTTTGTTGATCCTTTCAAAGAACCGACTTTTGTTTTTGTTGATTCTTTTATTGCTTTTCTATTCTCTATTCCATTTATTTCTGCTCTGAGCTTTATTTTTTGTTTTTTTTTCTGAGCTTTATTATTTCCTTTCTTCTGGTGGTTGTGGGCTTCTTTTGCTGTTCTCTTTGTTCAAGTTGTGTAGTTAATGTTTTGATTTTGTCCCTTTTTCTTTTTTGATGTGTGCATCTATTGTTGTAAATTGACCTCTGAGGACTGCCTTTGCTGTGTCCCAAAGGTTTTGATATGTGTTTTCATTCTCGTTTGATTCTAGGAATTTTTTTTATTCCATCTCTGATTTCATCTATTACCCAGTGGTTTTTAAGCAGGGTGTTAGTTTCCATGTAATTGATTTTTTTTTTTTTCCCTTACTCTTCCTGTTGTTAATTTCTACTTTGATGGCTTTGTGGTCAGAGAAGATACTCTGTATTATGTCAGTGTTTTGGATTTTTGTTGAGGGTTGCTCTGTGGCCTAAGATGTGTTCTATTTTGGGGAACGTTCCATGTACATTGGAAAAGAATGTGTACTTTGCAGCCGTTGGAGGGAGCTTTCTATATATGTCTATGAGGTCAAGTTGGCTGATTGTCCCCTTTAGCTTTTTTGTACATTTGTTGAGTTTTTTTCTAGATGTTCTGTCCTTTAGCCGAGAGTGGTGTTTTGAAGTCTCTTACTATTGTTGTGGAACTGTCAATTTCTCTATTCAGTACCGTTAGAGTTTATTTTATGTACTTTGGAGCCCTGTCATTGGATGCGTTGATGTTTATTACGGTTAAGTCTTCATGATGGATCATTCATTTAAACATTATATAGTGCCCTTTTTGTCTTTTATGGTGGATTTGTTTTACAGTCTATTTTACCTGAGATTAATATTGCCACTCCTGCTCTTTTTTGGTAGTTACTTGCTTGATATATATTTTTTCCATCCTTTGATTTTTAATAAATTTGCATCTTTGTTTCTAAGGTGCATACCTTGTATACAGCATATTGATGGATCCTATTTTTTTTTTTTTTTAATCCGTTCTGTCACTCTCTGTTTCTTTGTGGGTGCATTTAGGCCATTTACATTCAATGTAATTATTGATAGGTGTGAGTTTATTAGCATCATTTTGTAGTGCCTTTTTTTTTGTGGTGCTAACATTTTCTTTTATCGTCTTACATTCCTGTGCTGAGTTCCTTTTGTTTGTGGCTTTCTTTTTCATTTTTGTAGATTTTGTTTTTATTGAGACTTTATTATTTTTCTTTATTTTGATGAGTAGTTTTGTTAAATCTCTTTGTGGTTACCTTGAAATTTACCCTGATCTTCCTAGTTTTGAACCAGTCTATTATTACTTGGTATCGCCTTGCCTTCCTCTCCATTAGAAAGTTCTATACCTACACTGTTTATTCCTCTTTTATTGTTCTGACATTGTTGTCATTTATAGATTAATCTTTCTGGTTCCCTTTTGAAATTCTTTTGGTTTTGGATAATCCTTGAGAGTTCATTTCCTAGGTTCGTATCTGGCTGGTACAATCTTGTGTCCTAGATTCAGGCTGTGGTCTGATGTTGTTTGTTCTCAGACTGAAGGACTCCTTTTAATAATTCTTGTAGGTTTGGTTTGTTTTTTACATATTCCTTTAATTTCTGTTTATCTGGAAATGTCCTAATTTCGCCATCATATTTGAGTGAGAGTTTTGTATGATATATTGTTTGTGGTTGGCAATGTTTTTCTTTCAAGGTTTTATATATACCATTCCAAACCTGCATGGTTTCTACAAATAATCAGAGCTTAGTCTTATTGTTTTTCCTCTGTATGTGACTTTTTGTTTTTCTCGAGATGCTTGCAGGATTTTTTCTTTGTCTTTGGTTTAAGCAAGTGTGAATACGATATGCCTTGGTGTTTTTCTTTTGGGGTCTCTCCTTTGTGCAGTTCGTTGAGCTTCTTGGGTGGTCAGCTTTTCATAATTCATGATATTAGGGAAGTTTTCTGTCAGCAATTCTTCAATGATCCTCTCTGTGTTTTCCATTTTCTCTCCCTATTCTGGAACTCTGATCACTCACAAAGTTTTGCTTTTGATTGTATCTCACATAGTTACCAGGGTTTCCTCATTTTTCTTCATTCTTTTTTTCTGATTTTTCCTCAAACAGACTTATATCCAAGTGTTTATCTTCAATTTCACTGATGCTGACTTCCATCATTTCAAACCTGCTCTTCAGCCCTCCGTCACACTGTCTATTTCTGAAATCTTGTTGTTTATCTTTTGGATTTCTTTTTTTTTGTATGATTTCTAGTTGCGAATTTATTTTTGCATTTTGTTCTTGTATTATTTTCCTGGATTCTTCCATTTTTTGTCTGTATTTTCCATGAATTTATCTGCCCTTTCTATAAATTTGTCTATTTTTTCTTCATTTTGTCTGTTTTTCTTCACTTTTGTGCGCTTTTTACTTCAAGTCTTGGGTAGCTCTGAATATTAGAAATTTGAATTCTCTGTCAGGTAGTTCTAGTTCCTTTTCTTCTACTGGAAAGTCATCTGGTGTTTTATTTTGTATGCCTACTGGAACCATCCTCTCCTTTTTTTTTTTTTATATGTTTTGATATTGTCTGCTGCCTTTGGGACATTCAGGACTTATTTTCTTCATTTGTTGATGAAGATTTGTTTGTCTCATCCTGTTTTTTTGTTTTATTTGGTTATGTCTGACCAGGTGGGCTGTGTGTTCTTTGTTGTTTGCTCATCTGTAGTCACGATACTTTTCACCAGCTTGTCCAATGGGTGGGGCCAGTCACTTAGCTATGGCCCAGCAGGGCACTCCAGCTGAAGGGGAGAGGCTGGGATGGATTTCTATGGCACATAAAAAAGGGCCAAAAGGGCAGACCAGGAATCAATGCTGGGGAGGTTCCTGTAGGCCATGCCTGTGCTTCTCAGAGATGTGATGTTCAGCACACAGTGTGTGAAGGCAGGAAAGAGGGGGAGGTTGTGATGTATGGAGCTAGTATGGGTAAGAGAAAGAGGAGAGAGAAACAGGAGCCAAAAACAAAAAAAAAAAAAGGAGAAAAAAAAAAACCACGCACCCCCAAAAATAAAAGAGTGTAAAGGGAGCTTATTGTTGGGTGGAGAGATGAGAACCCAATAAATGGAGAGAAGCAAAGAGGAAGAAAAAAAAGAAAAGGGGGGGAACACAACTAGATAAAAATTTGGAAAAGTAGAAAAGAAAAGCCCGCAGGAGTCCCACCAGTGCACCTGCAGAGACCAGGGAAGTCTCCCAGGTTGCGTGGTCTAGCCTGGCTAGTGGACGTATAGATGGCACACAGCACCAGGTATTCAAGAGAGTGGAAAAGAAGGTAAGTATAGACAGATGAGAACTGAGGAATGAAGGAAGACAGAAGGGGGAAAAGAGAGAAGGAAAAAAGAAAAAGAAAGAAAGAAAGAAAAAAATGTCCGCAGGATCACACCTGCACAGATTGGGAAGTAGCTCCTAGGCCGTGCAGTGCAGCCTGGCTAGAAGGGGCTCCCAAGTGTGAAAAGAGAAAGAAAACAAACAATTCAAAACAAAGCAAGCAAAAAAAAAAAAAAAAACAGCCCCAGGGATCCCACCAGCATGGTGCAGCCTGGCTAGAAGGGGCTCCCAAGTGTGAAAAGAGAAAGAAAACAAACAATTCAAAACAAAGCAAGCAAAAAAAAAAAAAAAAAGCCCCAGGGATCCCACCAGCATGGTGCAGCCTGGCTAGAAGGGGCTCCCAAGTGTGAAAAGAGAAAGAAAACAAACAATTCAAAACAAAGCAAGCAAAAAAAAAAAAAAAAAGCCCCAGGGATCCCACCAGCATGGGCGAGTAGATCCCCAACGGAGCAGAGCTTGACAGCTTTTCAAGAAGAAGGAAAGATAGCACATGAAGTCAGGTGTTCCAGAGAAAGGAGAGGGCGGTGGTGGGAGGCACGGAGGAAACCAAAAGAGAATGAAAGAAGCTACACCAGCTCAGGGACCCAGCCAGTGTGGACCAGTTGAATCCAAGTGTCCAGGGGTGGAAGCAGTTGCCTCTTGGTGAAGAGACTGCAGCTGGCGGGAAGCAGAGGAGGCCAAATGGGGAGGGAAAGAAGAGTAGGAGTTAGAAAAGTGTACATCGCTAGTTACAGGGTGCTCTGTCTCCTGCTGGGAACTTCGTGAAGCTGCTTTCCAGTACTCCCTGTCTGCCAATCTGCGATGTGGGTGGGGTGAATCCAAGCGGCTTGGAGGGTGCACTTCCCGGCAGGCCCAGTCACTGCAGCCATTTGGAAAGCTCAGAGTTAGCGCAGCAGGAAGAGGATGTGGGGTGGGAAAGTGTGTATCGTTCGTTATGGGGTGCTCTGTCTCCTGTTGGGAGCTCTGTGAAGCTGCTTTCCCATGCTCCCTGTCAGCCAATCTCCGACAGGAATCCAAGATGGTGAATCAGTACTTCATTAGCTGAAAAGGAACCTCAGCAAGTATCTCTCCTCGCTCTCAGTCCTGTGTCAGTTTCATATTCCGTTTGGTGTTTGGCTGAGTTCTTTATCTCTTCCTTTGACACTGGGTTCCAGGAATGACGTTTGTCTCTGTTTTATTTAGTGTTTTGGGTCTTTGCTGTGGAGGGAAGGAGTGGTGCTTCTGTCTATGGCACCATGCTGGCCAGAAGTTTTTGATATAATTTAACATAAATTCTTTTATTCTGGGAAATATGCTGATAAATATTTTAAAATTTGTACTTCCATTTAAAAATTAAATTTACTAACATCCTTTTAATGGACTTCCATGTTAAGATGCACTCTAAATTTTATAACAGAGGCCCACAATTACAGTGGCTTAAATAATATAGAAGTTTATTTCTTTCTTTCCATATAGTCCAGAGCTCAATAGTCCAGGGCAGGTGGATAAGCTCTGCTCCATGTTTATGTCCCTATCCATATTGAATGTAAAGATCTCACGAGCCCGTGGAAAGGAGAAAGAAGACATCCAGGCGTGGATTTGAAAGAGATACTTCCTCTAATAGAAAATAGAGACCTCACTGGGTGTCTATGTGCTTATCTAAAAGTCAGGGTGTTCTATTACTACGTGGAAGGAGAGAATGAAAAATGAGGAACGGCTAGTGACCTCTGCCACACTAATCCTTCTTCACTTTTTAGAAGCATTGGTATATCAGGTTAGGGATTTGATGACTACCTTCTTCCATGTCTTTTGTAGTTTGCAGAAGAAAGCAGAATGCTTCATTTTTTTCAGGATGACACTTGTGTGTAAACCCAGAATCTTAAAAACAATTTTGCATCACAACCAAGAGGAGCCTAATGAATCATGACAGCTAAGTGTAATATAGTATCCTGGATGAGATCTTGGAACAGAAAAAGGGCATGAGAAAAAAACTGAGGAAATCTGAAGTATGAATATTAGTTAATAGTAATTGCCCATATTGGTTAATTAATTGTAACAGAAGTACCACAACTATTGTAAAATGTTACTAATAGGAAAGCTAGGTATAGGGCGTAGGGGAGTATTCTGTACTATCTTTGCATTAATTCGGTAAAACTAAAGCTGTTTTAAAATTAAAAAAAAGTGTGTTACAACATACTAAACAACTATTTCCATACCTCTTCAAATTCAGAACATACATCTGATGTGAATCACAAATAACAATGGAATATTAATTTGAAAAGAACTCTTCTTAGATAGTATTTCTGGGATCCAAATTAAGTGAATTATAAAATAACACATAATAGAATGAATTGAAGATTTCATATAATGACTAAGTACCAATTAACTATTAATCTGAATTTCACCTTGAAATAAACTTATTTCCTGTGCTAAATTGAGAGGAATTTATTTTATTTATTTGTGTTCTCACACACACAAAAAATCTATCTTCATTTAAAGTTTCATGGTTAAAGTGGACTTGCTCCATTAGAGTAGATGTAAATTGCCTAATAGTTGTTTTTGTTTTAAGAAGACTGGAAAATTGCTAAATAACATTAATTTATCTACACCACTTTCATAAGATGAGCCTTAAGACATGTAATTATGAGGAATAAAATTATCAATGTGCACAGCTCTTTTCTGATAAAATAGCTGTATATTTTTGTACTGTCTCTTATAAAGTAGGGGATCATGTGAAATTTTCAAATGTAGCTCCTTAGGAACAAGAAATTCTTATTTCACACAGCCATTTTAGTAATAAAGAGACTATGTTTGACTCTGACTTTATTATTACATTTAAGAATTAAAAAAAAAAATCCCATTTAAATTTATATTCTAATTGCTCTAAGAAAAAAGGAAACTATATCATCTAAGTGAAAGAAGACTTGGAGTGGTTAAACTGAATAATAGCTATAAAGAGACCAGTGGCGGAAACATTCTTGTAATTAAAGAAGCTGAATTCCTGACAATACCTCCTATATTCCTTTATATGCAATTTACTTCCTTTTTTAATTCATTCTTTCTTGGCTCATGAAGCCAAAAAGGCATGCTTTTTCTTGGAATGAATGACATCAAATCTTCACTAATCTCTTTTTAAGTAAGAATTATATTTTGGCTAGAAAAAAAAATTTTTTTTGGTTTTAAGGAACAGACATTTTTTTAAGTTACCTTATGGAACTGAAGATTTACTGATAGATGTAAATGTTCGAGACTCCAGAGAAGACCAATTAAACCAGTTGCTGAAAGTCTAGAACCAGAGGTAGTTCTGATTATCATGCAGTTGATATGAATATGAAGGAATCTTGATGATCTTATGGTGATGTAGGACTTTATCTTTGCAGACTTCCCTAACGCAACTTAGCTATTTGTACTAGCACATTTTCACTAATATGACTCAAATATTTTCTAACTTGAAGTTCTTGATGATAATAGCTTAACATTTAATAAATGCCCCAAATACATGGAATGTCTTCATAAAACTTCACAAAACCCTATGAGATAGTCCCATTACTATTATTAATCTCAGTTTTGTACTATTAGTAATTGTAAATAGCTTGTCCATGATAACTCAGTATGGAAGGGGCAGATCCAGGGCAGAAAAACATAAAGCTCTTATTCCTTACGCTCTACTATCTTCTTAAAGAATTAAGTAATTTTTGGAAACTTTTGACAATGCAATACTAAAAAGCATTGAAAATGTGGTTTAATATATTTAATAACATTAGAAAGACTTATACTGTAATGTTAACAGAAAAATAATGCTAAATATTATATAATTCATATATTAAATATAAATATGTACACGTGCATAGATTACTTCATAAAAGAACTACACTAACTACATTAAATATTTACAGTGCTTCTCTTGATAATTAACTTGTAAACGTTAGCTTATTTTTGTCCTGCTTATTTCATTTTGTTGAAATTTCCACATTCTTTACAATGAGTATGTGCTCTTATATAATTGGGGAAAAGCCTTATAAAAATAAATAAATAACACAATCAGTTGCTTCCATGGGTGCACTGGGAAGGTTAAGCACTTTTTAGGGCATTATCACAGAGTAGGATAGGAACTGTGATAACTGTGTGATTAATCCACCTTATTGGCCTCCTAGTCTTGGAATTTTCTCTCTCTCTCTCCTCTCTTTAGCTTTCTCTCTCCTTTCCCCACAAAGGCACATTGTACAGGAGTACAAAGTCATATCTCTAAAAATATCCTATGATGTATAAATTGTGTTAAAGGAAATTAATTCTTGTATTTGCAGGAGAAGGAGGGAAGAAAGGACGGAGAAAGGAAAGAGTAAAGATAGGAAGGGAACTATACTAATCTTCTAATACCTAAGAAAATTTTAGCTGTTGAAATAGGCAAACCAAATGATATGCACACATCTTCATCTTTTGTATTTATATACAACTTCCCTTTGTAGCTAGGGCTTTTATCTTCACAAGTGTAATGTTGGGAACATAAGATAAATAAGCTCAAGCCTGTTCATTTACCTGTGCACCTTGCTTCTGAACGATGGACAACACCTGAAGCTGGTAAATGGAATGATGTAAAAGAGAAATATAAACACTGTAAGAGGAAAGGGCTGGCTTATATGTTTTCACTTGTGTGTTTACCCTCAGCACGAGGGAGACAAGGGAGGATCCCCACTGGGTAGATTCCCCTTCCCCTGATGAGTCTGGGGAAGAGAAGGTGGAGGAAGAAAGCTAATGTGACTATAGTTTTCAATTAGGATGATTAAGCTGTAATTGTAATTGTGAAGGCTGTGATTGTGGAAAGTGTAATTATAAAAGCTGTAGATTCTTGGTTCTGGGAGCTGTATAGGTGCCTGAAAGAACAAAGCCAAGACCATGACTCACAAGATCAGATGGATGTCTGCAGGAGATCTGAGTTGCCTCACTATGGCAGGAGTTATTGACATACGATAAGATCAAATGACAGCCTGCTGTTGACATGAGTGGCCTCTCCCTGAAAGGCATTTTTGCTATGGAGTGGACTAATTATTGATGACTAATTTGGGCTGGGATTGTGATGATGATTTTGATGGCCAAATGTTAATCAGATAAAAGAATCATGACCAGTGGGCCAGGGGGTGAACTACAAGGAGTGGAACCCCCTTGCAGTAAACAACTTGGCCTTTTGTATTGGTTTCTGAGAGCAGAACCACACCTGAGGCAAATGAGTGGGCATCAATGCAATCAAGAGAGATCAATTGAAAGGTTATGCTGACAAAGACTCAGGAAGCCAGGTGATTAGACCAATAAAGGTCTTGAAAGATGGAAGCTCTCTGGAGCTTCCAGGTTGGAGAAAGGGAACATTCTACTCTCTGGAGGGAAATTATATCCCCTGGGGACATGGAAGCTCTGTCCCAAGACCCCTTCCAGACCTCCTCTTTTTTATTTGTGTCTTTTTTCCTTCTCTATTAGAGATAATCCTTTTCCTATAGTTTGTGAGTTCTTTCCTCTGATTATAATACCTAAGAAATAAAGAAGGGACCAGTTGCTGCTGATTTTGCCCCAGGAGAATAGGGATGAGAGAGAAAAAGAGAGAAGGGGCCAGTACTCCCTGACCTAGCCCTGGGTGAACGGGGATAAGAGAGAAATAGCTGAACTGGTAGTTGGGGGTCTGAACTGACCAGGGGAGGGAAGCTGAGATTTCCCTGGCACAAACACAAACCAATTGTCCAGAGTCAGTTTTAAAGCCCGGTGTTGTTATCCTAAGAACCCAGTGCCGTCGTAACAACTAAATCGGACTTAGAGCACGTGGGATGGATTCTCTTCATTGTTTGTTCTCAGGGAATTTGACTCAGAGTAGTTTTCCTTTCCTCTCAAAAAGGCTAGATTTGCCTATTATAAGATCTCCAACCACTCTGTAAGGGTGTAACATGTTTCATAGTTGTAATTTAGGTAATAATATGTTCAATTGTTATTTAATATTTTTTACTTCTATTAGACTGTAAGCTCTATGAAAGCACAATCCATATCTGCCTTACTCGTTATCTTATTCCCTTTGTCATTGGTGGACATTTAGTTCAACCCTGGAAGCAAACTTGGGAGATGTTTTAACTATAAAAAATTTTTAAATAGACTCTAGGGACTGGTACACATAGCTCTCAGCCTAAAACTTGCTGCTAATAGATCCTCATTTAAGAACTTAAATTATACTCATTCTAATAATATGGACTCAAGAGTGTTAACCTGCCCATTTTGTACTTTCTCCTTGAGATCAGAGTGAGTGATTCTAATGCTTGCTATCTTACTTGAATATGAAAATTGAACTTTTATTTTAACCTGTGATCACCATATAAAGCAATAGCTATTAGGATAAAAAATTCACATTTTCATATGCTTCTAAATATTTTCACTTGCTCAGTTGTACTACTTAATTATTTTTCAGTTTATTGACTAGGACATACAGAACTGTGTTGAATGCTTGTTATATTGTCAGATATCCTTTAGAACTCTATACATAAATTGCATGAAAAAGCAATTTCTTTGTAATTTTTATTGACTATATGCTTTTTGCATTATTGTACATTACCTTTAAAATAAAATATTAAATTTGCACAGCTATTTTCTTATAAAATAGCTGTGTATTTTTGTACTATTTCGTATAAAATAGAGGATGGTGTGAAATTTCCAATGTTGCTCCTTAGGAACAAGAAGTTCTTATTCCATGCAACCATTTAAGTAATGAAGGGACTGTGTTTGACTTTGACTTATTTTAGTGTGCAGAATACTTTTATATCTCTAGTCGTGCTCTGAATGCCTCTCAGTAATGTTATGGTTTTCTCCTAATAAAGGTTCCTTGAATTTCCTATCATGGCATTCACAGATATTCTATGTTATTGTTCCCATCTATATATTTTCTCTATTGTGTATTTAACCGTATTGCCAGTAGGTATTAAAGCTAATTGTGTTGGTAATTTGTATACAGCAATGTATGATATAATTTTCATATGTTTCTAAATGTTTTCACTTGCTCAGTTGCACTAATTTATTTTCATGCTTATCGACTAGGACATAAAAAACAGTGTTGTATACTTGTTATATTGTCAAATATCCTTTAGTACTCTGTATGTAAATCCATAAAAGGCATGATTTAAGAGATAGTCTTTATTATGCTAGGTGTTATGTTAACACTCTATGTTATCTTTCTTTCAAAGCTTACCTGATTAATTTATTTTGACTGGGTGCTACATTTTATTAAATTTATTCTCACCGTCTTTGTAGTAGATCTATATTTTTTCTTAGAACTATTTAACAATTTATATTACTAGATTATCAATATTAACAGTATCTACATTTTAATGTATAATAGTTTATAAAATGGTGTATATTTATCTTCATATATTCATTTTACTGTGAGGAAGAGTCTCTTAGTCAATTCCTTTTCTATTCTCTTAATTTTATTTTTTTCTACTTTATATTTTTAGTATTTTATAGATCACAAAATTTATGGATTTTCATCTTCCTTACAGAGTAAATATTTATCACTATGAATCAATTTAAAGTCATACTTCGACCTCAACTCAATAGCACTGGTTTTTTTTTTTTTTTTTTCTGGGTACTTCGACCTCAATATGTTCTCACTTTTGTTGTCAGAAAGTCTACATTATTAAACTATTGTAATCAATATCGTTTTTTTTTTCCTTGTGTTGAAATTGATTTTTTTTTTTAATTTTGTTGGATGCCCACTTTAACTTAACGTTTGTGCTCAGCCATTGACTCTTTATTTCAGTTTTGTTCTTTGCCATTACCCCTACCTATAACTATCGCCATTGAGTTGATTCTGACTCCTAGCGACCCTACAGGACAGAGTAGAACTGCCCCATAGGGTTTACAAGGAGCTGCTGGGTGTATTTGAACTGCCTATGTTTTGGTTCCACTGCTATTCATAAGGCTCCCACTGGCTAATTCTTTTCAGAAGTAGACCGCTGGGTCTCTCTTCCTAGTCTGTTTTAGCCTGGAAGCTCAGCTGAAACCTGTCCTCCTTGGGTGACCCTGCTGGTATTTGAATCCTGTGGCATAGCTTCCAGCATCACAGCAACACACAAGCCCCCACAGTACAACAAACTGTCAGACAAGTGGGGTTGTGGTGTTGCAAAGAATATTGAATATACAATGGACTGCAAGAAGAATGCACAAATCTGTCTTGGAAGAAGTGCAACCAGAATGCTCCTTAGAAGCAAGGATGGTGAGACTACTCTCACACACTTTGGACATACTGTCAGGAAGGATTAGTCCCTGGAGAATGACATCATGCTTGGTAAGGCAGAGAGTCAGTGAAAAAGAGGAAGACCCTCAATGAGATAGATTGACACAGTGGCTGCAACAGTGAGCTCAAGCACAGCAACAATTGTGAGGATGGCACAGGACCGGGCAGTGTTTTGTTCTGTTGTGCGTAGGTTCGCTATGAATCGGAACCCACTATATGGCACCTAACAACAACAACAACAACAACGTTTCGATGAGCAGCCAAACTCTCAAACCACTGTGCCACTCAGGCCCCTCTTTTCCGTTAAGAAGTCCATCATTTCTTGACTTTTTAAATCACAAACCATGTATTTATTTTATCCTATAGCAAATACTTTTAAAAATTATCTTGTGCATTATAGGCACAATGCCAATGTTTGCTTTTGTTGCAGTATATTTTTGAAGACCTTGTTTCTTGTTTGTTTTCTTTTGTTTATTCAGTCTTACATGAGGAGGGTTGTTCTAGACCTACTGTTTTCTATACACACACAAAAAAAAGTAGATGAATATTCCTTGTCCGTCTGACTGTTTAGGAAAACTTAAAGTCTTAAGCAGGAGACATGCATTTTTATTGCTCAAAGCTCATAACAAAATGCCCACATATTAATATTCTAATTAAATAAGTAATTATGAAGACCGTGTAGAAAAGAGAAAATACAATGTAAATAAAAATAGGTGCAATAAAAAGCAGAAGACAAATTAGCAAATATGGTATTGTTACAGCTATGTAAAATGCGTGTATTGATAGCTACACATGGACAGGGAAGATATTTACTATATCGAGAGCAGTATTATGGTGTTGAAATTAAAAAATTGCCATCCAGCCGATTCTGACTCACAGCAACCCTATGAGTGAGGGTGTTGAAATTAGGAGTGATTTTTTTTTGTCTTCTTCTAAACATACACATTACTGTTATAGTACACTGTATATTTTTAACATTAGATACACTGGGGATCAAATTTTACCTTCATAAATAAGAACTGAAGTTTAATTTCTGGCATTTTTTAAAAAAATTAATATACCAGTACATGTTAAAAAAAAAAATTCTAGTTGGGTAACTTTGATACTGAAAGAGCAATTAAATCTTAGGTAGTGGCAAATAAACAAACTCACAGCCTCACAATCCATGTTAGTTTTGGTAGTTTGGACTGAGAATATGCTGAAATTCCTTACCTTTTTTGTGTATCTGTGGAGAAGTTTTGGGTTTTTTGTGGAGAAGTGATGTTCATTAAATAAATGGAGTGACTATAACCACATTTTTAATCCCAGCATTTGAGTCATAAATACAAATTGGCGGGGGAAATTAAGAAGATAAAATACACTGCAGTGATATGAGTAAAATTTTCAAAACCCTCAGATAGAAGAGACTTTAAGTTCTTAGAAAAAAAATAAATAAACAGTACACCTAGATAGGTAGATTTTTTTTTTTTTTCAGGAGTCACCATGGGTTACTCTTTCCTTCTCTTCCCTCCCTTATTCCAAATCCTGACTTTCTACCACTTTTATAGAAGGAAGATCCTTTTAAGCTGTGAATCCAAGAGCATGGTAACAAATAAATAAACAAACAAATAAATAAATAGGATGCATTTCTTTGAACATTTATCATTTAGTATTGAAATATTCCTAAAATATGTATAAAACATCAAAGAGAAAAAACCCTAATTTCAATATGTTAACTTTTCTGAAAGATGTAGAAATTTTTTCTTCTGGAACTCCAAAGCACGTGGCTGAGATGTGGCCTAAATTCTTTTGCCTAGAACTTTCTTTTGAAAATATATACTGAATGAAAGCATATTATATCTCCTACTAAGTTAAAAGTTCATTAACAGGTACAATGACTTACCTTTGTATTTTCTATATAAATACTCTTAATAAATAAATATTCATTAGACACCTACTGAATTTTTAGGATATTGAATTTAATCCATATTCTTTGCCTCTTTTAAGTAATTGCTCGAGGGGTTGTATATTGAGGAATGTGAGTTTTATCTGGCAAGTCACTGCAGCGTATTTGAGGAAAGGATTAATTATCTCTGCTCTTTAATTTCCATTTCATGGAGAATTTGCTTCTGAAGGGATATGTGCATATCATCTGCCATGAATAACTGAATAGAGTTGATAATGAGAAATAATAATAATGTTTTCTTTCAGCAATAAAATTTATTTGCATGTTCTTCTTTTATTAACACGACTTTATTGGGTGAAAAAGCAATGTTTCTTATGGACAAAACATTTCACAATTATAAAACAAATTTAATGGATATTTTTGGCATGGTTCTGTCATCCAGAATTAGTATTAGCAGAGAATCTAAGTAGGAAGTATTCTAATTTTTACCTATTATGATGTAATGAAGAGAATATCCCAATATATCCTTCCAAATTTGATACCTATTGCAATTTAAAAATAGTGAATAAGATGACTGCATCATAACAATTCACCAAGGGTAGAAACATATTATGCAATTGTAATTAGTCATCTTTTCCTATGATCCTCCTTGTTTAGTTCAGGTTTTTTAACAATTATATTTTAGTAGTAACTGCTCATGTTAGTCAAGCCAAATTTCTCCAGTCTGCATTTTCTCTGTTTCCCTAAATTCCTGCAGTATTCCATATTACACATTTTTCAGTTGTGTGTGTTTTGAACACCATGAATTGGGGATATGAAGAAACCGTAAATAGATTTACTTAGCAATTAATGAGTAACCTTCTATGGTAAATTTTCTGTATAGACAAAAGCAACATGCCATAGCCCTCAAGAACACAGACACTGGAACCAGGTATCCTGAGTTTGAATAATGCCTCTGCCACTTAACAGCTAATATGGCCTTCAGCAAATAATATCGGATAAGCAGCAACTATTTTATATTATAAATATGTCCCATATATTGCATGGGACAAGCTTATACTAAAAAATGATTGGTTGCTTATTTGAAATTCAGATTCATCTGGGCATCCTGATTTTTATTTGCTAAATCTGGCAACCTTAACTGTATCTTGTACCATACACTAGCTCATTTGTATTTCAAGACTGTAGAATATTTCGTAAGTTTTAAAGCTGTCATAATATATAAAAGAAAGTTTTATGCATCAAGATTTTTTCTGATATCATGGTTTATCCTTATTGTGTTATCTTACTATAATAAGACATTTACTAATAGCTTCTTACATTCAAGGAAACCTTTTTTATTTGTTATTTTTTAATCATATATATAACTAATGTATATATCATATATATATGTATAGATATAGATATATGTGTACATATGTAACCATGGAGGAAACCCTGGTTGTGTAGTGGTCAAGTGCTACAGCTGCTAATCAAAAGGCCAGCAGTTCAAATCCACCAGGTGTTCCTTGGAAATTCTCTGCAGCTCTACCCTGTCCTATAGGGTCGCTATGAGTCAGATTTGGGTTTTTGGTGTTAACACATACATATATATACACAAAAACAGCGAGTAACATCTGCAGTGGAGAAGACAGTGTTTTTTTTTTTTTTTTTCCTGATTCTTAGCTTACGTGGATTTTGTTTCTTTGAATATGTGACTCAACTCTGTATCATTTATTTATATGCTCATTCATTTATCCATTCATTTTTATTACATAAATATATCTTTTAAATTTATGCAGAGTATGGGTATATGCTCAATCAGTATGCTTCTGCTAACAAATCTTTGATTTAGATTGGTGTATTCTAATTTGTGTTTTATCACTGATTTGTTTAGCTTTTCTTTTCTTTTTTTTTCTAAGTTAAGTCCATGCTGAACCATTTTCTTTCATGGCAAAACAGACAGCTTATTCAATATTTTAATCTAGTTTTCTTAGTATGTTTTCTTACATATAATAATGATGATAGTTATAATAAATTCTGTATCCAAATATGACATAGACATTTTGCATGAAATATTAGTTTTGAATTTAGATTTACTTTTTTAAATACACTTGATATATATATTTTCCCAAGAATAGTATACTTTCCAGCTTTTATGAAAGATAAATTCTCACAACCTCTTCTGAGAGAGAAATATTAATGTAATGGGTTCTTCTAGATCCTGAGGAGACAGGTTTACTTGCCCTACTTGTGCTGTTTTTGATTGTTTAGGGCTTTGATGGTATGCGATAAGGGCATTTTTCCGGAGGTAAAGCTATTTTTATTTACTTCTTCATCTCCATGATTTGTTTTTAGAGTTAATATTTGCACAAGGAAAAGTAACAAAGAATTAGTCAATGTTGGTAACATACATTAAAATTTAACAAACGTGGGCTTTTCAAAGAGATAATATATAACGGAAATATTTGGTTATCTATACTCTGATGAGTCATTTGAAAACAGAATGTTATGAAAGATGAGGTGAAGTAGATTGAGATAAAATTATTTTATATTTTAATATAAAATTACCATATAGCAAACTAAAATCTTGATTCTAGCCTGCTGTCTTTGGCATGTACTGACACCGACCCCTAGTGGGGAAATAGATTTTTCATTATACATTTCTGTGATAATTTCTTAGCTAGATTTTCTTTGTAAGGATTTGAATAACAATTAAAGGAATAATAACCAAATTAGGTAATTAAATGCAAAAGTAAAGCAAGATTTTGAGAATTAATATTTTTGTGTTGGTTAGTATCTCTAGGAAACATGTAGTAAACGTAATTGACAAAACCCTGCAAGAGTAATTAGTCTGCATAGCAAATAAAGTAGTATGAGTACTGCTTATATTTAAATTACAGTTATATTTCATAGTACCAAAGGAATAAAACATTCAGCATTTGGAACTGCCATTTGAGATGAAATTTGTTCTAATAATCGTACCCATTGTTGTTTATTTTAACTCTCAAAAGATATACCCCACTGAAGTCCCTAATCTACTTAAATTGTTACCATGAGGATTAACCCAATCATAGGAGCCTTTGAAGACAGGCCTGGCAATCAACTTCCAAAAGTTCACAGCTTTGAAAACCCTATAGAGCAGTTCTATTCTGCACGTACGGCCTTGTCCATGACGTGAAATCGACTCAATGGCAACTAGCATTTTCCTCAGTGCTTTATCAAAGTGCTCCTCTACTAGGATCCTCACAAAGACTTTAGAAACTTGGTAAGATAGAAACTATTACTTGCGCTTGGGAAGATCGTTATGTTACATCACTTGACTCGGAATTGCATCATCTAAAATGCATGAAACTTAGAATATTTAATTCTCTGACTTGGTTCCAGCAAAACATGAAATATTCAAACCAATAGCTGTTTGTAAAAGATAGCATATTTTTATTAGTTGTTTGTCTTATAATATCTTTGAAGTCTCAGAAGCATGCATCTTTCTATTTGAGTGCCAGGTTATGAAGTATGTTTGTTCAGAGAAATAATTTGGACAGCTTTATGAGGAGCTTGACTTGTAACGTTGTAAAATGAAATGAACAGGTTGATTTGAGCACTCTTAATGTGATTTATAAGGCATACACACATCTGTTGGTTCTGCTTTTCAGTAAACCTGCCAATTAATTTTAGTAATATAAGAAATATGACATCTCCAAAAGAAACACACCCACACACAGTTTTACAGAGAAAAAAAAGTAATTCCTCATTCTTTGATGCCCTGTAAATATAAAAGGGAAACAATGGCACAATAAAATTCTACTAGGAAGAAAGTATCAGTGTTGATATGAAATTATATTCTTACTACCAACACAATAGGTGGCAGATGCATTGTTTCAGAATTGCAGTGTAAGAGGAAAGAACATACAGCTAAGGATGTCCAGGTGTCCTGTGGCATCACTTAGAATAATGAGCTCACTGCCTAGGAGAAAAAAAAAAAAAAAAAACTATTAAAAACACCCAGATCTTTAGAGCTGTAGAAAATATTCAGAAAATTATTAACAGAGACTAATGATATACCTTTTCAATTAATTGAAATAAAACAACACAAAACAAAATGAAATAGACTTGGTAAGTCATACAGTTAAAAGCATGAACTTTGGAGGCAAACAGCCAGGGCATGAGTTCACTATTTATCAGGTGTCAAGTGTGCTGTTTGGAAATTTAAGTGAACACTACTGAACCTTAGATGTTATCAACATTATATGGGACTCATAATTATGGGGCTTATAATAGTATATATTTCATAGGATTGTTTGAGGTTAAATGAGATGATGCACATATATTTCTTTTCACAGTGCCCCAAATTATTGGCTATTATTTTTATTATTAAATAGCTTGTTTCTGAAAATACCTTCTGATCGCTGATTTTATTCATATTTTATGTTACTCTTCATGTTTTCTTTTTATTCTTGCCACATTTATTTATTAAAGCTTTTTTTTCATTATTATATTTCTTTATTTAAAAAAATTTACCGTGCTTTGGATGAAGGTTTACGGAGCAAATTAGTTTCTCATTAAACAATTAATATACATATTGTTTTGTGACATTGGTTGCCAACCCCATGACCTGTCAACACTCTCCCCTTCTCAACCTTGGGTTTCCCATTTTTATGGTATTTATGTGCAAACATGAATGGAACCCAGGGAAGTATAAATTATCTGGAGTTTACAGACAGTTAACACACTCAACTGCTAGCTAAAAGTTGGAGAGTTAGAGTCCACCCTCAGGTGCCTGAAAAGAATGGCCTGGTGATCTACTTCTGAAAAATCTGTCATCAAAAACCCTATGGCGCGCAGTTTTACTCAGACACAAGTGATGTCACCACCAGTCAAAATCAACTGGATGGCAACAGATTTCTGAATTATCTATATTTTCCAGAAGTTCATCACCCATATTCAGATCCAAAATATGCATTAAAATACTTAAATAGCCCTTGGCCCTTTTACCACATTAGCTCGTTTGACATTGACTATAAATCTGATCTATAGGCTTTGTTCAGCTTTTCAGTTTTACAAATGTGAAAACTAAGGCATTGCCTAGTTTGGGCAGATGCTAAGTAGGTAATAGTAAGTGTAGGACTTCAGATTTCAAACACAAGGCCTTCTTAATGTTATGAACCAGGTCAGTATAGAGAAATGCTATTTGAGCAATTTATCAATAAATACATACTTGCATCTTGAATAGAGTAATGATTCAGAATACGCTGTTCTAATTTTACTGCTTCTTGCACAGATCAAGTAGCTGAGACCATTTAATACAGTAATGGCTGAGAAAATTGAGAAGGAAATTTTCAATAAGTTTAATATCTCTACTAATCAGATGAGCCTATTAATGCCTTCCTTTATGGGTATTCTATTATTTTTGTTATTACATTAAACTCCTTAGTGATACAATGTGCAATAGACCTGAAGACTGGAAAGAAAGAATAAAAGGATAAATTGTTCCAATTTATGCAATTCTTTTTCACTTTATTATATACTATTAAATTAAAAAAAAAACATTTGCTTTATAGAAAGATATTTGAGCAACAGTTTCATGATGTGTATTATCTGTTCTTTTATTCTCTCCTTTTATTATACCTTTTATTATAGATGTCATTTAAAATGAAAGTTAATTGAAATTCATATGCAATATTTTTATTTTTATGATATCAACAAAAACATTAAATACTATTTATTAGGTGCTTATTCCATGTTCAGCAACATTTATTTGGTGCAAATGTGTGTCCAGCTTAGCATTTTACGTGCATTATCTTTGTAATCATCTTTACATCCCTCTTAGATACAGATTTGTATCAGTTTTATTAGAATTGTAAGCAAGAAAATCTGAGACCTTAACAGGTTATCTAGCATTCCCAAGACCTCACATACTGGTCAGAAGCATCCTCTAGACATAACCTTTTTCTGTGAGGTCGCTCTGAATCAGAATTGGCTCAACAGCAGCAGATTTGGTTTTGTTTTGGGTATGTAGGAGCCATGGCGGTGCAATGGTGAAGTGGTTGGGTGCTAACTGAAAGGTCAGCTATTCGAACCTGTCAGCGGCTCTGTGAAAGAAAGGGCCTGGCAATCTGCTTCTGTAGACAGTAGACATTGCAGCCTTGGAAACCCTATGAGGCAGTTCTATTTTGTCTTAGAGGGTCACTGGCAGTAGGAATCAACACAGTGGTACACAACAACAACAACATGTAACTTCAAAGTGAGAATTTTAACTGGTCAATCAGTAGTGCTTATGAGATATTCCTTCCTTCCCCATTGAAAGTATCTCACCTAGTACAATAACATGGTAATTAGGCTAATATAGTGGATTAAAATTCAAACAATATGATTCATTCATTCATCAGATAATAATTTAGCACCTATTATACTCCCTGCACTGAGTTAATTCAGTGGCAGAAACAAAAATGAAATGTGTAAATAGTGTTTTTGAGGAACTTAGAATATTAAGATGGAAATAAAATATGTACATTAAAAAATGACAGTAATGATTTATAGTAGTAAGTGTCCTAGCAATTGTATAAGTAGGAAGGTTTTCAAAGTTCTCTGGCTTCCTTTGCTTGACATGGTCATATGGCATCCAGTCACACCTTTCAGAACTTTGTACATTTCCCTTGAGACAAGGTAGAAATAACTAACAAAAGACTTCAAGTTGGCGTAAATTCAGTATTGATTTTATTCCTATACCCCAGTGACCATTTTGCAACAAGAGAGAGGCACAGGAAGCAGTAAGTAACTCCAGCTCTACCACATGATTTCAGAGGGTTAGGGTCGGTAACCCTCTAGAAACCTCTGTTGTTGTTGTAAGGTACTGTCCAGTCGGTTCCAATTCATGTTCATATTTATGAACCTTATAAGTAGAAACCTCTGATCTGTGGTTTTATGGGACTCAGTATCCTTCCCTTGCCCCACCTAAAATACTCTCATAGACAGACCATTCAGGAACTCAAACATTCATCATGAAATTAATCTTATATCTAAAGAAAGGGAGAATCATATAAGCATATTAATCATTAACGTCAAGTTGATTCTGATTCATAGCGAACGTGTAGGACAGAGTAGAACAGCCCAGTGGGATTTTCAAGGAGCCCCTGGTGGATTCAAACTGCTGACCTTTTGGTTAGCAGCTATAGTACACCATAGCTCTTAATCACCACACCCCCAGGGTTTCTTAACCACTATGGCACATTTAACCACTATGCCACCAGGTTATAAAAGTGTATAGAAATGAGAATTTTGTGAGATTCAACCCACCCAATAAGGGAGGAAAAGGCATTAATCTCATGCTCTCCAAAATGAATGCTACACTCCACCTATCTATATAATAATATAACCAAAAACCAAACCAAACCCAGTACCCTCGAGTTGATGCTGACTCTTAGCAACCCTACAGGACAGGGTAGAACTGCCCCACAGAATTTCCAAGGAGTGCCTGGCCAATTCGAACTGCCGACCATTTGGTTAGCAGTCGTAGCACTTAACCACTACGCCACCAGGGTTTCCATGTAATAATATCATATCATATAATAATATATAATTATATAATATGATATAATACAATGTGATCTTTTTTGATCTTAAATGATATCGGATGCATTGTCTCTATTTTAACCCACTGCTATCTAGTCAATTCCAACTGAACGTGACCCCCAATAGGGTTTCCAAGGCTGTAAATTTCTATGGAAGCAGACTGCCACATCTTTTTCCTGCGGAGCCACTGGCGGTTTGAACTGACAACATTTCAGTTAGCAGTCAAGCACCTTAACCACTGTGCCACCAGTCTTTAGTTTAAGACCTGTGAAATTTGATACAATTAGCAAGGATTTGTAGGAAATGTAAAAACATTCATAACAAAAGGTTGAACAAATATGTATTATGCATGTGTCTGTATTGATTTGTGTGTGTATGTTAGAACATCTCATGTAAGGTACGTTGGAAAAAACAGGGAGGTGATAAGAGGAAATGGGATAAATGAAAAAGGATTTTTAAAAGACAGAAAATCATACACATGCACATACACACACACTTGAGAAATGTATATAATAGGTACCAAATTTTATATATATATATATATTCCTTACTCTGTATTCGGCATTATTCTAAGTGCTTTTTACAAATGGTAGCACATTTGAATAAATGCAATGTTATCATGAATTCATAGAGCAAAAAGTAAAAATAAAGATATAGTTAAGATAAAGAAGTAAGGCACAGGTCAATAACACAGAACACTTAAAACTTGATCATATAATAATAAGGTAAAGATAATTTATAAAAATGTATAAATATTAAAAATAAAATATTTTAAAAGAGTAAAAATGAGTGAGGATAAAAAGAATCCAGTGATTATAATTTTTAGTTTTTCCAGTTTGAGTTTTGAGTAGAATTGGGAAAGAAAAGGGTGATTAAAGTAAATTAGCCTAGAAAGGTCAGATAAAGATATAAGTAAATGGCTCCTGTCCTGAAGAAAGGGGAAAAAATTAAGAGAGTAGACAGAGAAGGGGTTGGTAATAAGGCCAGAGAACCATGTACCAGACTCTATTATAGTTGACAAGTTTCCCATGACTGCTTTTAACGAATGCCATCAGGGAACTGTGGAAGAAAATCAGGGCTCAAATTGTCTGTTGGATAACAACAAAAGCCTAATAAACATAAGAAAACTTTCTAACTTCATTAATAACTTGAAAAATGGAAATGAAAGTAATGACAAAACAGCATGGACATTTTAACTGGAAAGGCTGTGGTAAAGACACTCAACAAATTTTCCTTTGCTTAATTTGAAATTTTAACACGGTTTACAAGTCTATGAAGGCATAAATGGCTTAGAATTCCCATTTTTACACATTCCCAAATGGTAGTATTACAGCAACAAAAATATCAAACTTTTAGGTACTTAACAATTTCATGGAAGAAGAGAATACTGAAATTATGGAAAAGGAATTACAATTACTAAATAGAACAAATAGCTGAAAGATTAAAGGTCAACTATAGAAGAGGAATAAGAAAAAAAAAGATCTTGGGTCTTTGTTGTAACAAGAGCTCTCTACAATGAATGCCTTTGATTATAAGAAGATAAATCTTTTTATCTTTTGTTCATTTTCTTCAGACTCATTTGTTCATTCGTTGAACAAATATTAAGTGAGATTTGCTCAGCAATAGTAATCAAGTAGAGGCTAAAGGTATTGTGGTGAACGATGTAAAGAAAGCAGATGGTGAACAAGTACTGCTGTAAATATGATTATTTATCATCTTGATAAAGACAATGAAGAATGTAAAGCAGAATCTTTTAGTAAGGAGGGGAGAAAAAATTAGATTTTGAAATCAGGAAAGTTTTCTGTGAGGAACAACTGTTTAAACTGCTGAGTGATGATGAATCATTCATGGACACATTGGAGGGAGAATTCCATTGGAAGAGGACAGAAAAAGTGCAAAGATCTAGAAACAGATTTTAGGAATAGAAAAGCCTGTGTGGTTGGATTATAATGAATATAATGCATTATAATGAGTGAGGAGAAGATTGGTATGTGATTAAAAACAAACAAACCGTTGCTGTCTCGTTGGGACCCTATAGAACGGGCAGAACTTCCACATAGGAATTCCAAGGAGTGGCTGGTGGATTCAAAATGCCAACCTTTTGATTAGCAGCCAAGCTCTTAACCAGTGCACCACCAGAGCTCTGGGTACATGATGACATCAGAGAGATAGGAAGGGATTGATCCCAATAGGGTTTCAAAATTAATGAGTATATGGTGCTCCTTGGAAACTCTATGGGACAGTTCTGCTCTGTCCTACAGGGTAGCTATGAGTCGGAATCGACTCAAGGGCACTGGGTTTTTTTGGGTGGTATATATATATATATATATAAAAAAATTATACCGGGTTTCAAAATTAATGAGCATATATATATACTGATTGGAAACCCTGGTGGCGTAGTGGTTAAGTGCTATGGCTGCTAACCACAAGGTTGGCAGTTTGAATCCACCAGGTACTCCTTGAAAACCCAATGGGGCAGATCTACTCTGTCCTATCGGGTCGCTAGGAGTCGGAATCGACTCGAAGGCAGTGGGTTTGGTTTTTTGGTTTTGGTATATACTGATTACAGTGGGAACCCACTGGAGGGTTTTATGCAGGGCAATAATATGATGTGATTTACATTGTAAAAGAATGCTTAGGACGGTGCTCTGTGGAATTGACATTGTAAATGAGCTAGCCTAGATCGTTTATGAGGGTTTTCCAAGGTGGTGATTTGCCAAAGTTGTGGCAGTGAAAATGTACAAAAATAGGCAAATGTACTTTGAGGAGGGAGCTAATAAAGTATATTTGGGTGTGAAAGAAAAAGAAATCTTGAAATTACATACTTTTTCTAACCTATGATTTACAAATGGTTTTCTCTACAGTGGCATTTTTGAAACAGAACATATATTAACCAGCCCATACTGTATTTCTGAGCCACCCTCCTTTGAGGCAAGAAAAAAAAAAAAAAAAAAAACTATGGAGTACCTTCTATCAGGGAGCCCTGGTGGCACAGTAGTTAAAGCACTCAGCTGCTAATCAAAAGGTTGCGGTTCAAATTCAACAGCTGCTTTAGGGGAGAAAGATGTGGCAGTCTGATATGGTGAAGATACAGCCTTGAAAACCCTATGGGGTAGTTCTACTCTGTCCTATAGGATTGCTATGAGTCAAAATCCACTCAAAGGTAATGGGTTGGATTTTGTTGTTGTTATTGTTATCTTCTATCAGAATGTGTATTGGTGGCAAGCAGACAAATGTATACAAAGGCTAGTTAGTGTACACCTTTTTTCCAAAAGCAAGGGGCACACTTGTATAAACTTGCTCTATGGTCCAGAAAATAACAAATGTCATTCTGTGATGTCCTTCCACAAGTACTCATTGGTCTCAGCAATGGACTTCCTATCTCTTACATATACCTACAACCAATTGAATTCACGTTCATAAGCCACTAGAAGCTTCATCCCCCAAACCTGCACTGCTCACAGTGTTTTTTTTTTTCCCCCAAAGATTAGAAAGAGAAAAAATGTAAATCTAGATAAATCAGGAAATAAACAGCTTCTGAAGAGAAGCAATGAGTCTGCCTTTTATCGGAAATTGTTTAACAGCATCATTACAGTTAACATGTCCTGAACATTCAGTCAGCTAAGTATTTTGCTTGCGTTTCCTTACTTAGTCCTCATCACTTCTGTGAGGTGCCTGCCCCATTATCACCTGTACTTTGTACATAAAGAATCTGAGGCTCAGATTGATTTTAAACTTGTTAAGAGTTCAGTTAGCTAATAAAAGTCAAAACCAGAGTTAAAATCTAAACAGTATAAGCCAATGGAATCAAGCCTTTTAGCGCATCACGTTAGAACTCAGCACTTTTAATATACATAATGTAGTTCCTGTTCATTTACCTGCATGTAATTGCAGCATTTCTTTTCTCTTAACAAAGACAGTTTTTGTCCTCACCTTCTGTTAATGTTAAAGTCAAATACCTTGCACGGAACTTGGAACCAGACAGTGATTTCTCCTGTCAGAGGGTTTATTAGAATCCTACTCATGTACTGTCTTGGTCTAGCTCTACCTCTGTCAGTGTGGGGTTAGCATATTTTTATACAAGAGGAATTGGAAATGAAATGCTATGAAATTCAGACCTGCACACCTTCTAGTCCTTCAGAACACTGCTTTGTACTAAGATGCCTATCAGAAGGTCTTCTATAGTGGGATCTAGTTAGGCTGACTGCCAGATGTGAGCTCTTGAACAAAAAATCATACTGATTTTTCCCCTGTAGGCTATGTGGCTCAGAAAGATTTAGAATTTGTAAGCCATTTATAATAGGATTATAATACCTTTTGGTGTGTACCGTTTAAATGCTAGGATCTCATCATCTTGCTTCTGTCACTAACTTTGTAGCTTACATTCAAACAATGTCAAAATTTGTGTATAGTCCCCTACCTAAATTATTCAGCTTTAATCTTTGGTACTATCAGATTTTATTTTCTATTAGACCTTAGTCTGTCATAGTCTGAAAACACTATGTTCTTTTTATTAATGAGAATGCTCCCATTGTCTCTCCTGATCTTGACAATGTTAAAAGAGTTGTGTTATTTCCTAGAATTTGTGAACTCACTGTAATTAAATAGACTTAATGTTATTTACAATGAATTACTAGGACTTTTATCTTTGAGCATGTCATTTAATATTTTTTCAATATATTTCTAAAACCCAAGTGGTTATTTTGATAAAGTCACCGTTCATTCTTAGAGAGGATTTTTTTTTTCTTTTATACTGCACACAGTGTCCTCACATTTATTTTTCTATTTGATCCTTCCTATTTTTTTTTTTTTTTTAAATCTCTAAAAAAGGCTGAATGAGGCAATAGGTTATTTCTCTAAGGCTAGAAAGATAATAAGAGACCAAATAAGTACTAACCAGAGGGAAAAAAACAAAAACAAAAACAGAACTCATTGCTGTTTAGTCAATGCCAACTCATAGTGACCCTATAGGACACAGTAGAACTGCCCCATAAGGTTTCTAAGGAGTGGTTGGTGGATTTGAACTGCCAGCCTTTTGGTTAGCAACTGTAGCTCTTAACCACTACATCACAGTATTCTATGTGTTCACATGCTTAAATCCCTCTTATTGCTAACAAATTCATGAAACCAAAGTATAAGAAGCAACCAAATGACTTTCCAGGAAAAACTTGAGCTCTATGACCAGCGGACTTTGGGGAAATCATTTAGCATTTCTTTGACACATACTTCTCCTCTGTCAGTAGAGGGGGCTGAGGTCTGTGATTATTAGAGTTTCTGTATGTGCTGAAATTCTAATTTATTTTCCAATTAAACTGAAAGCCAGACAAGATCCCTAAACTTTTGAACATGAAAGAAATAGAAAGTGATAAAACTGGTAACATCTGGGGAGGGAAACACCATGACTGGGATTGAGGGATAGGAAAGAATCACTTTTAATTTTTGGATTGCAGTGTATCACTCTGCACCTTGTCCAAATGAGTTAAATTATTTAAATGATAAAGACTCAAAAACAAATTGATAGAACTAGGGAATGGTATTACCACCTATTTATTGCCGTTGTTAATGCCTGTCGAGTCAATTCCAATAATGTTTATTTTTTATTTTGTGTTAGATGAAAGTCTACAGAGCATATTAGTTTCCCATTCGATAGTTTGTACATAAAGCATTCCATGACATTGGTTGCATTCCCCACAGTGTGTCAGAACTCTTCCCATTTCTTCCCTGGGTTCCCTGTTTCTTTTCGTCCCGATTTTCTACCCAATCCTGTCTTCTCATCTTTGCTTTTGGGCAAATGTTGCCCTTTAGATCTCGTATAATCAATTGTTCTAAGGAGCACATTCCTCTGGGTATTCTTCTTTATATGATAGCCCTGTCAATTGTTTGGCTGAAAGGTGGTCTCTGGGAATGGCTTCAGTTCCAGGTCAAAAGGGCAATTTAGGGCCACAGTTTTAGGGGTTCCTCCAGTCTGTCAGACCAGTAGGTCTGGTATTTTTTCATGAATTTGATTGTTTTTGTTCTACATTTTTCTCAAGCTCTGTCCAGGACCCTCTGCTATGATCCCAGTCAGAGAGGCTGGTAATGGTACCCAGGCACCATCTAGTTCTTCTGGTGATTCCAATAGTTTTAATACTGCCACAACAAACTTCTCATGGATCTTTTTTCCGGACCTGTTTAAATGCTTCTTCATTAAAGAGTATTATCTGTTTTATTGCTTTCTTTCAAATATTAATGCTATTATTTTTCACTTAAAATAATTTGCCTCAAATATTACATGAATGAAACTGGCTTTAAGAGAGAGAATTATTTCTTAAATTGTTTTCTTTACATTATTTAATCTTTTATCGTAAATATTACATTATTTAATATATCTAAGGTGACCATAAATTTATTTTCTAAGTCAGTACATATTTGACAGGGAAATGAGGTTGTATCAGTAGCAAAAGGTACAAACCAAGAGGATCTCAAGCAAACTAAGATGTAGGGTTACCATAAATATATGGGATATTGTATGTAATTAGCATTAAAGGTTTATTCAACATGAAGTTCTAGGGTTGATGCCCTTCTTGGAGTGAAAATCACTGAATAAAAATACTAAAAAAAATACTTTATATTATCATTGGAAACATTGTTGATAATTAATGTTTTATATGTTGCAATAATACAAATATTAATGGACACCCAAGTAAATTGCATAATCCCTTATCCATCATGAATTTGCAATACGAAAAATTCTTGAAAGCTCAGATTTACTTTGGAATTTATAAGACTTTCAGGCTGCCTACAAGGATTGTCAGTAATTCCTTTTGGTGATATTTAAAAGAATCGATGCTTACAAATTTGACAGGAAAATAAAGCAGAAAGCAGACTAAATGGAGAGGATTTAACAATGCACTTTGGGAGGAATACAGAGAAATAAAGCTCCTAGGACAGTGTTTTGCTTTATTTTGATGCATTTTTACATACTGGTGGCACAGTGGTTAAAGTGCTCAGCTGCTAACAGAAAGGTCAGCTGTTTAAATGCATCAGCTGCTCATTGGGAGAAAGATGTGGCAGTCTGCGTCTGTAAGGATTTACACCCTTGGAAACCCTATGGGGCAGATCTGCTCTGTCCTTACAGGATTGCTATGAGTCGGTATCGACTTGATGGCAATGGGTTTGGGTTTTTTTCCATCCATTTATCATAAAGAATGTTAATAATTACCAAAATATATTGAACATTTAATATCCAAAGTACTCTGTAATGTAGTTCACATAGGTTAGCATATTAAATTATCTTAATAGATGTGTTTGTATTCATAAGTCCCTTTATTGTTAATAAAATCATCAAGCCTAGGTATAAGAAACAATCAAACAGAACTCCGGAAAAAGCCTGAAAGGTTAAGGTGATTAAAACCCAGAAAATTTAAGAAAGTTTGGCCAAAGCCTCACATTTTGTAAGTGACTAAACTGAGAATCAAACCCAGGACATCTGACTTTGAGGTCTCACTGATTACTTCAATGTCATGTTGTCTCTTATCCGTTTTAAATTGTATATCCCTCTGGATTGCAGAATGATTTTGAGAAATATCTTTGAATGGACGTAAAACGTTTTCTGGCATTTGTGCCCAGCTGAATAGGCTAAATGATATCTACTCAAAGCTTGTGTTTCTCAACCTCCAGGTTAATAGCTGTATCTGAAAGCTTGTTAGGAAGTAAGGTCAAAAATATGTATTGAAAGTTCCTATTTAAAATTGAAGGAGGAGATAGAGAAACTCTTATAGATGACTCAAAGTAAAATAAAATCACTTTCATTGTACAAGATGCCAAGGGTATGGGCGTGTCTACTTATTTTTTGGCCAATGGAAAACAATTGCAGAATTCATATTTTATACAATTCAGTCTTAGAGGAAATACAACTAGAATGTTCCTTAGAAGCAAGGATGGCAATATTTTAACTTGCTTTTGGACGTGTCATCAGGAAAGATCAATGGCTAGAAAAGGATATCATCTTTGGTAGAGGGCACACTAAAAGGAGGTGTTCTCGAGGATTTATATTAAGGATAAAGAGATGTTCAGGTTTGTTATGCATAAATTAGTTTGTTTCAAGGTAGTCATGGCAAGTCACGCAAGCAAGACCTCAAGACGTTCATTTAGCGTTGGGGAATCAGAATTAACAATTACAGTGTGCTTGGCTGGATGGTGTCTGGCTACCACTAAAAACCTCTCTAACAGAGATCACAACAGAAAGTCCTGGACAGAATGGGAGAAAACTGTAGAACAGAATTCAAATTCATGAAGAAAGCCTAGATTTACTGGTCTGACAGAGACTGGAGGAGCCCTTGAGTCTACGGCCTGCGAACACTCTGCTAACCCAGAAGTGAAACCACTCCTAAAGCCCACTTTTCAGACAAAGATTAGATAGGCCTATAAAACAAAAAATAGCACACATAAGGAATGTGCTTTTTGTTCAATCAAATATGTGAGACCAAATGGGCAACTCCTCTCTAAAACCAAGACAAGAAGGCAGGAAGGGACAGGAACTGGACGAATGGACTCAGGGAACCTGGGGTGGACATGGAGCACATGCTGTCACATTGTGGGCACTGCAACCAATGTCACAAAACAATATATGTATAAAATTTTGAATGATAAGTTGGACTGTAAACTTCCACCTAAAGTACAATAGAACTAAAAATGAAAGAATTGTTGTATGACATATTTATAGTTAGTTAATTTGTATTATGTGTTATTGCCAATTACAGGATTATTGTATGACATATTTATATTCTTTTTTACTACATGTTTCACATCATGCTTGATATAAAGTTAGAGGGTCAGCAAAAAAGAGGAAGACCCTCAATGAGATAGACTGGCACAGTGGCTGCAACAATGGGCTCAAACAGCAACAATTGTGAGGATGGCACAGGCTCAGGCAGTGTTTCATTTTGTTGTACGTAGGCTCACTATGAGTTGGAACTGACTTGAGGGCACCTAACAACAACAACAACAACACAGGTTTCAAGGCTTGAAATTATGGGAATTGTCTAGTGACATATTTATGTTTTGTGAATTTATAAGATTTGATTAATGTTGCATTCCATCATCGCAGAGTGCAGGTACACAGCCCAATTTAAAGAAGTTATTTATGACCTACTTCACATACATCTATTGTCTTATTTTCAAGGTTAGAACAACTTTCTACTGACTTATAGTTAATGGTTAAAAAGCATTATATAAATACATATCTATTTCTAAGTTCAGAAATTTTCTATTTCTAACTTCACATTATAAGTGACTTACACATAGGTGTTTAAAAACATTATAAAAACTCATAGCAATGTAAAAGCATTATAGAAGCATATGTAATAGTGATTTATGCACACGTGTTTTAAGAACATTACACCATCTGGCAGGATTTGAGAGCACACAGAAAACTTATATAACATCTTCAATAAGATGGATTGGCAAAATAGCCATAGTAATGAACTCGAACAGACCAACAATCATGAAGATGGAGCAGAACTGGACAAATTCTGTTATCTGTAAGGTCTCCATGAGTCAGAGTTAACTGGATGGCAACTAACAACAACAAAGTTTCAAAAATGTAATTAACATTCTCTTTATTCAATATTCTCTGAAGTAGTCTTTATTTTTTTTTATTTAATTGCAAGTACGTTTTTAAATTATGAGAATATTTTTCACAGGCTGACTAAACTGTAAACTTTGGGAGTACAAGCATCATACGTGTTTCTGTGGCTCAAGATGTTATCTCATTACCTAGCTGTGTACCTGTCACATAATTAGTGATTCATAGTTTGTGTTCAACAAATGACTGAATGAACAAATAAAGGAATTCTGTATTCATGCTCTTTTCCAATCTTCCCCCGCCCCGTGAGGTTTTAAATCATCCAAGGAATAACAAAATCTGCATTAATTTTTTTATCAAGAACACAATTTTCATAATCAAAAAGTAACTGATTTTGAGTTTTCCCCCTGAAATAGAAATGTAGGTCAACAAGTTTTTCTCACTGAATTGCTGAAATACAAATAGTTAAGCTCTCATATTGACTAGAAATACAATCGATGGGACTGGAGTATACTTTTTATACGTTATCAGGGACATGAACTATACAAAAGAGTTCAGTACCCCAATGCCCATCTTGAATATGAAAGGTACAATTCTTGGTGCTCTGTTAGAATTTATTTTGTAACTCACAAGCATTAAAAAAAAAAAAAAAGCTAGAGTCTTTTGATGATATAAACAGAATCAAATATATAACTTTGTGATCACAGGACTAAGACTTTCATTTGCAAATCTATTGTAATCATCTGTACTTGCCCTGAAAAGTAACTCCCAGAGTAAGAATGAGGAAATGATTTGGGAATTAAAGGGTAGGATGTTTTCACACCACTTATGGCAGCATGTCTTGATATGTAGTAGGTGTTCAACATTTTTTTGTTGTTTTTGAAAAAAGCAAAGAGAAAAGAGCAGAATAAAAAGCATCATCATTTATTATCTTCCACGATTTTGTGTTTTCCCTTATCTACAAAAGAACCATCCCACTGCTGAACTGTATAAAATGACACCATATCAATATTGAATTTATAAAAGTGATAGAAGGTAAAGCAAATACCTCAGTTATAAGGGTTAAATCTTTTATATGTAAAATCATAAAATCATAATATAGTATAAATCAGTAGAATGTTAGAAATTATACTAACAAAGAGAGATCTGTTTTAAGAGTAAAAAGGAGGATACCTAGAGCTGGCTTCGTGTACACATCTTATTTAGTTGAGTACTTTGAAAACTATAGGTTTTAGATCAATGTTTTTCAAACTTAGCTTGCATAAGAATTACTTGGAGAGTTTGTTACAACAAAGATCCTTGGCTTTATCCCCAGAGATCTCAATTCAGTAGGCTTGAGGGGGTAGGGATAGGTGATAATTTGCTTTGCTCACATGATCCCCCCCAAAAAGAACCCCCAAACCCAAACCCATTGTCATTGAGTCAACTCTGACTCATAGTGACCCTATAGGACGGAATAGAACAGCCCCACAGGGTTTCCAAGGAACAGCTCTCCCAGGTGATGCTAATTCATCAGATTGAAGACCCTACTTTGTGTAATGCTACTTCAGACAATTCAAATGCTCATGTATTTAAAATACAGATGTTATAGATGTCGTGGTGTGTGTGTGTACTTTCTCCACTCTAAGAGCAGATCTTCCACTTTCTCTTGCCATTTTCTCTGTGAAAAGGCTAGTTTTGCTTTATTAGAATTAAGTAATGATAAAATAGGCCCTATAAACACCGTAACGTGCTTCCTTCTTGAGACTGGAAGTTTTGTTTGTTTTTTCTTTACCTAATAGAGCTCTGAAATATCAAATATAAATTAATTTAGGCTAAATTTGTTCTGTAATAACAAACAGTCACAAAATGTCACAGTTGCATATAACTACTTTGTTTTTGGATGGATCTTACAGCATAAAAATTGTGACCTAAAGTACATTTTCCCCCAGTTTCATTTTCCATGAATACTTCCCTAACTAAATCTTTTAAATTGGCCCTGTATCTCTCCAAACCTTAATGAGAGCAATTGTTTCCCCTTGATTTACAAGGGATGTTGTATATACAGCAAGATTACATTTTCTGACTTAATTATAATTAGTTGTTTAATTGTCCTTCTCCCCCAACTAACTATAAGATCGTCACAGTAGGAATGGTTTTCATTCAGTTAAAAAATGACCTGAACTGACCCGGGGGGGGCCCAGCCGGTTCGCACGGGCAGCGTGGCGGTGCAGCCGGTGGGAGAAGTCCCCGGGAGGCAGTGACTGGTCTTGGAGCGGGGAGAGCGGAGTCCCAGCCGGGACCCGCGGTCAAAGCGCGGGCATGGGGAGCTGCTCCGCTCTCCTGACCCGACCCGGGGGGGGCCCAGCCGGTTCTCGGTGGCGGAACGGCGACGCGGCTGGCGGGACGAGGAGTCCCCGGGAGGCAGCGACTGATTTTGGAGTCTGGAGTGCACCGTCCCAGTAGGGGAGCCTTAACCTTGGGCATGGGGCTGACAGCGGAGGATCTGACCGTGACTCCAGCGGGCCAGACCCCCCGGGGGCAATCTCCACACAGCCAGCATACATAGGCGACGCGCCCCGTGGAAATCTCAGATATAATAGTCATTCCAAGCAAGACAAGCAACTCTGGCTATATTCTGAGGTGCTACTCTCCTATCTCGCTGATCCCTCCCCCACCTTCCCCGGCCAACTTCATTAACATCCGAATAGCCTGAGCCCGAGGGACAACTCTGATAGGGATCTGACTGCATTTTTTTTTTAGCGGATTTTCTGGAAAAACTAGTTTCCCAGTGATGGCTCGGAGACAGCAGTCCATATCAAACCACATAAAGAAGCAGACCATGACAGCTTCTCCAACCCCCCCCCCCAAAAAGAATCAAAATCTTTCCCAAATGAAGATACAATCCTGGAATTATCAGATACAGAATATAAAAAACTAATTTACAGAATGCTTCAAGACATCACAAACGAAATAAGGCAAACTGCAGAAAAAGCCAAGGAACACACTGATAAAACTGTTGAAGAACTCAAAAAGATTATTCAAGAACATAGTGGAAAAATTCATAAGTTGCAAGAATCCACAGAGAGACAGCATGTAGAAATCCAAAAGATTAACAATAAAATTACAGAATTTGACAACGCAATAGGAAGTCACAGAAGCAGACTCGAGCAATTAGAATGCAGACTGGGACATCTGGAGGACCAGAAAATTAACACCAAACATAGCTGAAAAAAAATCAGATAAAAGAATTTAAAAAAATGAAGAAACCCTTAGAATCATGTGGGACTCTATCAAGAAGGATAACTTGCAAGTGATTGGAGTCCCAGAACAGGGAGGGGGGACAGAAAACACAGAGAAAGTAGTTGAAGAACTACTGACACAAAATTTCCCTGACATCATGAAAGACGAAAGGATATCTATCCAAGATGCTCATCGAACCCCATTTAAGATTGATCCAGAAAGAAAAACACCAAAACATATTATCATCAAACTCGCCAAAACCAAAGATAAAGAGACAATTTTAAAAGCAGCCAGGGAGAAAAGAAAGGTTTCCTTCAAGGGAGAATCAATAAGAATAAGTTCAGACTACTCAGCAGAAACCATGCAGGCAAGAAGGGAATGGGACGACATATACAGAACACTGAAGGACAAAAACTGCCAGCCAAGGCTCATATATCCAGCAAAACTCTCTCTGAAATATGAAGCTGAAATTAAGATATTTACAGACAAACACAAGGTTAGAGAATTTGCAAAAACCAAACCAAAGCTACAAGAAATACTAAAGGATATTGTTTGGTCAGAAAACCAATAATAGCAGGTACCAGCACAATACAAGGTCACCAAACAGAACGTCCTAATATCAACTCAAACAGGGAAATCACAAAAACAAACAAATTAAGATTAATTAAATAAATAAAATAATACACATAACAGGGAATCATGGAAGTCAATAGGTAAAAGATCACAATAATCAAAAAGAGGGACTAAATACAGGAGGCATTGAACTGCCAGATGGAGAGGGATACAAGGTGATATAGAACGTTACAAGTTAGGTTTTTACTTAGAAAAATAGGGGTAAATAATAAGGTAACCACAAAAAGGTATAACAACTCCATAACTCAAGATAAAAGCCAAGAAAAATGTAACGACTCAACTAACATAAAGTCAAGCACTATGAAAATGAGGATCTCACAATTTACTAAGAAAAACGTCTCAGCACAAAAAAGTATGTGGAAAAATGAAATGGCCAACAACACACATGAAAAGGCATCAAAATGACAGCACTAAAAACTTATTTATCTATAATTACCCTGAATGTAAATGGACTAAATGCACCAATAAAGAGACAGAGAGTCACGGACTGGATAAAGAAACACGATCCATCTATATGCTGCCTACAAGAGACACACCTTAGACTTAGAGACACAAACAAACTAAAACTCAAAGGATGGAAAAAAATATATCAAGCAAACAATAAGCAAAAAAGAAGACGAGCAGCAATATTAATTTCTGACAAAATAGACTTTAGACTTAAATCCACCACAAAGGATAAAGAAGGACACTACATAATGATAAAAGGGACAATTGATCAGGAAGACATAATCATATAAAATATTTACGCACCCAATGACAGGGCTGCAAGATACATAAATCAAATTTTAACAGTACTGAAAAGTGAGATACACACCTCCACATTTATAGTAGGAGACTTCAACACACCACTTTCGGGGAAGGACAGGACATCCAGTAAGAAGCTCAATAGAGACACAGAAGACCTACTTACAACAATCAATCAACTTGACCTCATCGACTTATACAGAACTCTCCACCCAACTGCTGCAAAGTATACTTTTTTTCTAGCGCACATGGAACATTCTCTAGAATAGACCACATATTAGGTCATAAAACAAACCTTTGCAGAGTCCAAAACATCGAAATATTACAAAGCATCTTCTCAGACCACAAGGCAATAAAACTAGAAATCAATAACAGAAAAACTAGGGAAAAGAAATCAAATACTTGGAAAATGAACAATACCCTCCTGAAAAAAGACTGGGTTATAGAAAACATCAAGGAGGGAACAAGGAAATTCATAGAATGCAACGAGAATGAAAATACTTCCTATCAAAACCTCTGGGACACAAAAAAAGCAGTGCTCAGAGGCCAATTTATATCGATAAATGCACACATAAAAAAGAAGAAAGAGCCAAAAGCAGAGAACTGTCCCTACAACTTGAACAAATAGAAAGTGAGCAACAAAAGAACCCATGAGGCACCAGAAGAAAACAAATAATAAAAATTAGAGCTGAACTAAATGAATTAGAGAACAGAAAAGCAATTGAAAGAATTAACAAAGCCAAAAGCTGGTTCTTTGAAAAAATTCACAAAATTGATAAACCATTGGCTAGACTGACTAAAGAAATACAGGAAAGGAAACAAATAACCCGAATAAGAAACAAGAAGGACCACATCACAACAGAACCAACTGAAATTAAAAGAATAATATCAGATTATTACGAAAAATTGTACTCTAACAAATTTGCAAACCTAGAAGAAATGGATGAATTCCTGGAAAAACACTACCTACCTAAACTAACACATTCAGAAGTAGAACAACTAAATAGACCCATAACAAAAAAAGAGACTGAAACGGTAATCAAGAAACTTCCAACAAAAAAAGCCCTGGCCCGGACGGCTTCACTGCAGAGTTCTACCAAACTTTCAGAGAAGAGTTAACACCACTACTACTGAAGGTATTTCAAAGCATAGAAAATGACGGAATACTACCCAACTCATTCTATGAAGCCACCATCTCCCTGATACCAAAACCAGGTAAAGACATTACAAAAAAAGAAAATTATAGACCTATATCCCTCATGAACATAGATGCAAAAATCCTCAACAAAATTCTAGCCAATAGAATCCAGCAACATATCAAAAAAATAATTCACCCTGATCAAGTGGGATTTATATCAGATATGCAAGGCTGGTTTAATATCAGAAAAACCATTAATGTTATTCATCACATAAATAAAACAAAAGATAAAAACCACATGATCTTATCAATTGATGCAGAAAAGGCATTTGACAAAGTCCAACACCCATTTATGATAAAAACTCTCACCAAAATAGGAATTGAAGGAAAATTCCTCAACATAATAAAGGGCATCTATGCAAAGCCAACAGCCAATATCACTCTAAATGGAGAGAACCTGAAAGCATTTCCCTTGAGAACAGGAACTAGACAAGGATGCCCTTTATCACCGCTCTTATTCAACATCGTGCTAGAAGTCCTAGCCAGGGCAATTAGGCTAGACAAAGAAATAAAAGGTATCCGGATTGGCAAGGAAGAAGTAAAGTTATCACTATTTGCAGATGACATGATCTTATACACAGAAAACCCTAAGGAATCCTCCAGAAAACTACTGAAACTAATAGAAGAGTTTGGCAGAGTCTCAGGATATAAAATAAACATACAAAAATCACTTGGATTCCTCTACATCAACAAAAAGAACACCGAAGAGGAAATAACCAAATCAATACCATTCACAGTAGCCCCCAAGAAGATAAAATACTTAGGAATAAATCTTACCAAGGATGTAAAGACCTATACAAAGAAAACTACAAAGCTCTACTACAAGAAATTCAAAAGGACATACTTAAGTGGAAAAACATACCTTGCTCATGGATAGGAAGACTTAACGTAGTAAAAATGTCTGTTCTACCAAAAGCCATCTATACATTTAACGCACTTCCGATCCAAATTCCAATGTCATATTTTAAGGGGATAGAGAAACAAATCACCAATTTCATATGGAAGGGAAAGAAGCCCCGGATAAGCAAAGCATTACTGAAAAAGAAGAAGAAAGTGGGAGGCCTCACTCTACCTGATTTCAGAAGCTATTATACAGCCACAGTAGTCAAAACAGCCTGGTACTGGTACAACAACAGGCACATAGACCAATGGAATAGAATTGAGAACCCAGATATAAATCCATCCACGTATGAGCAGCTGATATTTGACAAAGGACCAGTGTCAGTTAATTGGGGAAAAGATAGTCTTTTTAACAAATGGTGCTGGCATAATTGGATATCCATTTACAAAAAAATGAAACAGGACCCATCCCTCACACCATGCACAAAAACTAACGCCAAGTGGATCAAAGACCTAAACATAAAGACTAAAACGATAAAGATCATGGAAGAAAAAATTGGGACAACCCTAGGAGCCCTAATACAAGGCATAAACAGAATACAAAACATTACCAAAAATGATGAAGAGAAACCAGATAACTGGGAGCTCCTAAAAATCAAACACCTATGCTCATCTAAAGACTTCACCAAAAGAGTAAAAAGACCACCTACAGACTGGGAAAGAATTTTCAGCTATGACATCTCCGACCAGTGCCTGATCTCTAAAATCTACATGATCCTGTCAAAACTCAATCACAAAAAGACAAACAACCCAATCAAGAAGTGGGCAAAGGATATGAACACACACTTCACTAAAGAAGATATTCAGGCAGCTAACAGATACATGAGAAAATGCTCTCGATCATTAGCCATTAGAGAAATGCAAATTAAAACTACGATGAGATTCCATCTCACACCAACAAGGCTGGCATTAATCCAAAAAACACAAAATAATAAATGTTGGAGAGGCTGCGGAGAGACTGGAACTCTCATACACTGCTGGTGGGAATGTAAAATGGTACAACCACTTTGGAAATCTATCTGGTGTTATCCTAAACAGTTAGAAATAGAACTACCATACAACCCAGAAATCCCACTCCTAGGAATATACCCTAGAGATACAAGAGCCTTCACACAAACAGATATATGCACACCCACGTTTACTGCAGCTCTGTTTACAATAGCAAAAAGCTGGAAGCAACCAAGGTGTCCATCAACAGATGAATGGGTAAATAAATTGTGGTATATTCACACAATGGAATACTATGCATCCATAAAGAACAGTGACGAATCTGTGAAACATTTCATAACATGGAGGAACCTGGAAGGCATTATGCTGAGCGAAATTAGTCAGAGGCAAAAGGACAAATATTGTATAAGACCACTATTATAAGATCTTGAGAAATAGTAAAAACTGAGAAGAACACATATTTTTGTGGTTACGAGGGGGGGAGGAAGGGAGGGAGGGAGAGGTTTTTTTATTGATTAATTAGTAGATAAGAACTGCTTTAGGTAAAGGGAAGGACAACACTCAATACATGGAAGGTCAGCTCAATTGGACTGGACCAAAAGCAAAGAAGTTTCTGGGATAAAATGAATGCTTCAAAGGTCAGCGGAGCAGGGGCGGGGGTCTGGGGACCATGGTTTAAGGGGACTTCTAAGTCAATTGGGAAAATAATTCTATTATGAAAACATTCTGTATCCCACTTTGAAATGTGGCGTCAGGGGTCCTAAATGCTAACAAGCGGCCATCCAAGATGCATCAATTGGTCTCAACCCACCTGGAGCAAAGGAAAATGAAGAACACCAAGGTCACATGAAAACTATGAGCCCAAGAGATAGAAAGGGCCACATGAACCAGAGACCTACATCATCCTGAGACCAGAAGAACTAGTTGGCGCCTGGCCACAATCGATGACTGCCCTGACAGGGAGCACAACAGAGAACTCCTGAGGGAGCGGGAGATCAGTGGGATGCAGACCCCAAGTTCTCATAAAAAGACCATACTTAATGGTCTGACTCAGACTAGAGGAATGCCGGCGGCCATGGTCCCCAGACCTTCTGTTGGCAGAGAACGGGAACCATGCCCGAAGACAACTCATCAGACATAAAAGGGACTGGTCAGCGGGGGGGAGAGGGATGCTGATGAAGAGTGAGCTAATTAAATCGGGTGGACACTTGAGAGTGTGTTGGGAACTCTTGTCTGGAGGGGGGATGGGAGGATAGAGAGAGGGAAGTTGGCAAAATTGTCACGAAAGGAGAGACTGAAAGGGTTGACTCAATAGGGGGAGAGCAAGTGGGAGTAGGGAGTAAGATGTATGTAAACTTATATGTGACAGACTGATTGGATTTGTAAACTTCACTTGAAGCTCAATAAAAGTTAATTAAAAAAAATTAGTTTTCAACAGTCACAGAAAGAGAGGAAATTATACATTATTTTGGAAATAACTCTACGCAAGCCTCAAGCATGGTTCTCTTTCTATAAATACTGAGTCTTATTTTTTCCCACAAAAGTACAGTCTTTAACTTCTGTGATTTACAAAAATCTTTTTGAAATTTTTTCATTCTCTTCTAGGATGAGAGCAGGTATAATGTTTATATTTTAAATCAGTCATAAACTACACATTAATCCTGATTTAAAATAGAAACTCACTTTGTAACTGAGAAGGTATATCTGTCATATTTCTGTGAAGACAAGTACTTTCAAATTTTAACTTTAGATTTCACACATGACCAGTTTCTAAATTCTCTCATTTTTGTTTCATCTTAACAGGTGGTTTGAGTCATCATATATTTAAGAAAGTATATGAATATTAAATGTACCGTACTTAAAACTGTTAAAAAAAAAAAAGTCTGATATGCAATACATACTATGTAAAACTAAGATATAATGTAGTTAATTCTGGTTGATCAAAGTATTAATAGTTAGGCAACAGTTATAAAATGCTCACAAAAGCCTATTGTTAAGAATTAATGAAATGGCTTTTTTTTTTTACTTATTCGTGATATTTAACTCATCGGTAAGTTCAATAATTCTGAGTAATCATGTTTATTTGAACTTATGTTTATTTATTTTACTATATATGAGTGAGTCTTTGATGTGTACAGGAAGGAAAACAGTTTTTTTTTTTTTTTTTTTAAGCATTTCAACTATACTAACAAGGCACTGGAGCTCTGGTAGCACAGTGATTAAGAGCTCAGGCTGCTAACCAAAAGATCGGCAGTTGGAATCCACCAGCCGCTCCATGGAAACCCTATGGGGCAGTTCTACTCTGTCCTACAAGGTTGCTATGAGTAGGAATCGACTTGACATCAATGAGTTTTTTAATAAGGTACTAGCCTATCAAAGTTTAAAGAGAATGTAGCTTGACACTTATAATGAGTATTTATCATATAATATTTTGTTCCTTCATGTAATTCACTAAGCCATTTCTAATTAATCTTAAATATTCAGCTGAAGCATGAGACTCTACTAGAAGGTAAAGGGGGAAAAAACAATGCTGGAAGCTGTCATGTTTTTACTAACAAGAACATTGAATATAAATGAATTTTATAAGAGCCATTTCTCTTTGCTTTCAACTTCATTGCTTAAAATTAACAGTGTATTGAAATGTGATCTATATTGCCATAGTCATGTAAATCTTCAGAAAATCCCAGTGATGTGGTGTTTTAGGAAGGTGATGAGGCTGTGTGATATAAAAACTCTAAGAGAGATGACTTTATGCACTACTTCTCGACATTATCTGCACTTCTGTAACTTTTTCAATTAAATTTCAACAAAAATGTCTAATCCCAAGTGCCTTCAAATTCCTTATCTGCCTTTTGTAGAAGTGATCCAGTTTGTGTGTTATGAGAGCTACTTATTAAAATATGTTGCTGAGCCCGCAGCTCCAACTCAGTCAGCAGTCTGGAAATTTTCTGATATGAACCATTTAAAGTAAATTATTTTCTGCCTTTTCATAACCTTATTTTTTATTAAGTGGTTGCCAAAATTGAGGTTGACTCCCTTCTTCAGATTAGGCTTAATGTTGGCTCTTACAAAATATGAAATGCGATGGAAGTCTTTATTATGCAAGGTCTTAGAGGCTAGTTAAAAGAAATTTTCTATCACCCTTTTCTTCTCTATTTAAACCAAAAGTATAAATCATTTGGGTAGTACCGTGAGGTTTGGCTTTCTGTGAAATTTCTTCTATTTTTCCAGCGTGTGAACAGATGTGAAGCTCCAGTGTTTGGACACAGAGTTTTTACTCACAAGTAGATATCTTTTTTGAAGGAGATCAACCTGCATCCTTTAAACCCTCTGAAGGCAAAAATAAAAATGATTACCTGTATTATACCCATTGCTGGGGAGTCAATTCCAACTCATACTGACCCTATGCGACAGAGCAGAACTGCCCCATAGGGCTTCCAAGGAGTGGCTGGTGGATTTAAACCGCCAACCTTTTGGTTAGTAGCCATAGCTTTTAACCACTGCATTACCAGGGCTGAACACTAAAAACTCAGTTGTTTAATTTGAGACAGATAGAATGAACAAATCCCTGTCTGTGCTTAGGAGTATTAAGCAGAGATTGATAGACTGTTTGCACAAAGTTTTCACACAGGTACTTTGCAAATATTAAGCATACAATTTGATGTAACTATAACATGGAACACAATATTTTATGTAGTCTTATTTTTTTTTATGCATTTCTATCTTTTTTTCTAAGAAAAAAGGAAAAAAAAAATTATGGAGGGTGAGGGTGCTTCAGACTGATTTAAAAACAAACAAACCTAGTGCCGTCAGGTCAATTCCAACTCATAGCAACCCTATAGGACAGAGTAGAACTGCCCCACAGAGTTTCTGAGGAGCGCCTGGCAAATTCAGACTGATAGAGGGGAACTATACTCAGTATCTCCCAGAATCTGTCTTCATCTCCAACTGGAGTTACTTGGTGTCATGTTTTCTAATATCTGAAAGTGTTCTACTGCATCATCAACTGTTCTTTATAAACTTGCCTTAATTTTTTCATTAATTCATTGATATGTGCCAAGTTTGTCTTCCCAAGGATTTAATGAGGTAGATAGTATTCATCAAACTATACTGGCCAACTTTAAAATAAGTGACAACCAATTCTATTTAGTCAATTAACATTATTTGGGCACATTCCATGTGGCCAGGAGTCAAATATTCAACATGGCATATAAAATAAAAAAAGATATGCCATAATAGCCTGCCCACAAAGAGATTATGAATCCGATTGATGTCTCCTGAAAGAATTAAAGGCTTCTCCCCATCCCCATATTGCTTTGGTTTTAGTGCAGGACTTGGGACATAAGATGAGTTGTTTCATCTAAGATTGTAGACTATATGAACCTGGACAGAAGTATACATTTTTCAACAACACCTGATAGCTGATGGTTAGTGTGTTGTTCATAAACAACTTGCTGTGGGGGGGTATACATTCTGAGTGTCTTTCACTCTAATTGAAATTCACATTAGATTCTCCTTCGTAGATTTCCTTCCTTGACATATTTTCTCTATACATATTTTTCAACTCATCGCAATTCCCTCTTTTTATAACCTCTCATTTCTGGTTCCCTTCACGGTGTTACTGAGTCTCTGGAAGCAGAGCGGCTGGCTGTGTATGCAAGCATCCAGTTATTTTTTGACCTGCACTTAGGGAAAAAATTCCTTTGAGTATTTTTTTTTTTTGTGCTTTCATGTAGGCAGAGGATACCCTTAGGGGATCAGTGAGAGAGCAGATCATAAGTGAGATAGAAAACAAATAGATTAATAATTCCAGGTACAATACTGTACCTCATCTATAAAAAAAGTGTGGATGACTCAAAGATATAAACCTGGTGGGAATATAAAAATGAGATATTAATGAAGAAAGACTAGGAATTTGGGAGGAAATCTGATTAAATGAGGAAAATATAGTGAGTTCTATGCAAAATTATATTTGGGAAAAATTCTCTGCTTCTAAATATATTCTGAAAAACACTATGTTAGAATAACACAGAGAATATTTCAGAGTCACCAGCAAAGAGGTGATGAGCAAAATCATGAAAATGATTGAGCTGTCAAAGAAAAAAATAAAAAAAAGACAAACAGAAGGCTAGGATTTGACATGAAAAGGCAGAAAAAAGTCATATGTAGCTTACATATACAGACCAATCACAAATTGAATTTTCATGTAAATTAAATGTGGCTTCTAGTAGTCTTCAGGAATCAAATTACATTTAGTAAATTTATATTGAAACACTGGGAGGTAGACTACACCTGGTGTTTGTACAATTATGTCAAAACATACTTGGCCTCTCCTCTGTCATTGCCTTGGTTAGCACTTTATTTTCTCATTCAGCCAGTGCTTATTCATGAATTCACTGAGAGAAGTGGCTTTGAATGACTTTTCACTTAATAAAATTAACTCTTTGACTTGTGTGGGTCAAAATAGCTACCATTAGCACTAATGCATTTTGAATTATTATGTGACAGAGTGCCCTAGTGTCAAATGGCTAAAAACATGCCTGGATACATGCATAAATAATGTGTCTTGCTTCTAATCTGTGTCTACAAAAGACATCTCTTGAAATAAATGTGTGTCGTTAACTCTTTTTCTCTGTTACACAATACCTCAGATTTGACTGCAACAATATCACTCTGTGCCCTATACTTCTAATCTCTCATCCACTCCACTACCCATTTTCTGAAGCAACCACTACATGACAAATTTTCTTAAGCTCTACTTTCAGTTCCCATGTCTCTCCAGAATGTTTTATTTAGTAGTTTCTGTTTCATACTGCTATTAACTCTGTTTTCAAAGCCCTCCTGAAGCAGACCACTCTCTAACTTTGCACTATAATCACTTCCTGCTTTGTGATGCCAGTGTTGTCACCATTCCATGGCATTTATAAACATAGGTTCCCTTGGTTGGGATTCTCTGGATTCTCACCTTCATGGTTATGTATCTTTATTGTCTTCTAATTCATCTTAAATCTCATCTCAGATACTCAAGGGAGTCCTTGCTCACCGGTCTGACTGGAATATCTCTTCTCTATTCTATCTGCATAAGTCTTATTGTAGAGCCAAGGCCAGACTAGATAATGAACTATCAGTCATACACGGTGGGCTGTTATTTTGAGTATGTTAGTTTAGCTTGTTCAAATAGATGTGACATTCTTAATGACTGGAATTTATATCTTTGTGTTCTATTCACGATCTGAGCAATGGGTGTTCACTATCTGCTCAATGCCTGTGCAGAACTTACTTATAAGTTAAAACAGAAAAAAAAGGATAACAAGTGCCCCCCAGAAACAGTTCTCTTCTTCTATATTCCAATCTAAGCAAAATTATTTTGGGGAAAGAAAAATAATAACAATTTATTTCTATTCTGAGATGAGAGATGTTTAAGAGTTTAGACTTTTTGTGTTTAATGAGAACAGCAGGGTCAAATGAACAGTCACCAAAATCAGTGTTGTTATCCTGTGTAGAATAGATTTAACTGCTGCTGCTGCTCTCAGACATTTTTGAGTTGGGAACACTCTAAGAAAAAAATTGCAGAACATCTCACAAAATTGTAATGGGATTCATATTAAACAGCATCTGTATATTTCTATTTTTTCTATTAATTTTGAAAGCAGTCAGTTGAACACATCCAAAATCTGTTACCTTTTAGTCGATTCCAACTCAGTGACCCTATAGGACAGAGCAGAACTGCCCCATAGGGTTTTCAAAGATTGGCTGGTGGATTTGAACTGCTGACCTCTTTTCAGTTAGCAGCCAAACTCTTAACCACATCACCACCAAGGTTCCAATTGAACATATATCTAAAGCAATTTCATGCATATATATATATATGTGTGTATATTTGTGTGTGTGTTTGCATACATACATGCATATACATATGCATATATATATCACCTGTATAGAGCCCAGGTGGCACAGTGATTAAGCATTCAGCTGCTAACCAAAAGTTGGCCATTCAAATCTACCAGCTGCTCCTTGGAAACCTTGTGGGGCAGTTCTACTGTGCCTATAGGGTCTCTTTGAGTCAGAATCAACTGGACGGTAACAGGTTTTTGTTTTTGTTTTTTTTTTTAGTCTGCTAGGTAGTAGCTGGCGGATTCGAACTGCCGAACTTTTGGTTGGCAGCTGAACACTTAACCACTGCTAACCAAAAGGCCAGCAGTTCATATCCACCAGGCGCTCCTTGGAAACTCTACAGGGCAGTTCTATTCTGTCCTATAGAGTCACTATGAGTCGGAATTGACTCAACGGCAGTGGGTGGGTTTTATATATATAGGCATTGGTTCATGCGATTGTGAAGTTGTTGGAGCTGGAGACTCAGGCAGGAATAGATGGTGCAATCTTGAGTCGGAAATCTATAGGTCAGGCCAACTGGCTGGAAAAACAGGCAGGATTTCTTCTTCTCTGTGAAATCTCTTTTTTTCTCTTAAGTTCTTCAGCTGAATAGATGGGGTCTGCATTTTTGAAACTTACATTGAGGATAATCCCCTTTTCTTGAAGTCTACTGATTGTAGATGCTAACCACATATGCAAAATACCTTCACAGCAATACCTACATTAGTGTTTGTTTAAATAACTGGGCACTATAGCCTTTTTTTTTATAGCCTAGCCAAGCTGACGCATAACACCATCATAGTCACTAAAGAATTTAACACTGTTCTTAAGAAGTGTTTAGTAAGATTTTCAATATAGATTGAAGGGGCTTCTTACATTATTGCCTACTGTTAGTCCCAAGGTGGTAAGGGTACAAAATGTTATGCTTCAAATAATTGCTATGTTAAATAGCAGTGTTTTAGTTATACTGGGTTCTATAAGATGATACACATCGGGTTACATTTTAATATAAGTAAAACAAAACATTCTGAAATATACATTTTCCACATCAAACACTAATAATATTTAAGTGAAAGTTTACTATTATAGACATAATGTTTATTCTGTAATCGTGGAATAATTAACTAAAATTATCAGAGAATCTGCTGCCATTTGTTCTTCACTATTTTTTATTTCTTATTTCAAATACACTGTATAAAGAACATGGCCATTACTTCACAATGTTGGCTCACTCATCTCTCTATGAAGCCACAAATACAGTAGAAATAGAGATAGACAGAAAAAAATTATATAAATAAGGTGCTATAGTGAATTAAAATTTAATTTTATAGAATTTGAAATTAAAATAAAACTATATATTGAACTTTACAAATGTTTTTTCTTAAGATATTATTATCTAAAAGAAGAGCAATATTATTCTTTAAGACTATGTGTATGTGTGTGTGCATATGTATGTTTAAAATCTACATAGTGTGGCCTGATGTTTTTCCGGTGGAGGATGGGAGAAGAAGAAGATATAGCATACTTACAATGCCTCTTAACATTCTTTCTTTCCACATAATTTTCTTCATTTTTATTGGCCAGCTCCATCTCAAGTCACTGCATTGAGAAGCCTTACTTCTTACTTAACTTACTTATTTAACCTTTTTTAAAAATACAAGGAAGACAAGTAGTTGGGAATGCAGTTCTAATTGAACCTCATGAGAACTACCTCCTGGCTGCAAATGTAAGAACCCGTACTTGTCATCAGTACCAACATGTAGGGTAAGAAAGGAAAAGAGGAAGCGGAAAAAGGAAATACAAATTTGCAAACACCGATTCATTTAAACTGAGTCAAGAATAGAATAGGTCCTGGACTTCTTTCTGGTGACTCAATCTGCTTCATAAAGAAGGAACTCCGTAATGCTCAGGGAAAGTCCTACTCTCTTGCTGGGTTTGGAATAGCCATGAATTTCTGACGCCCCCTACATTTGCTTTCAATGCTGGTTAGTAAGAAAACAAACAAAAAACCCATTGCCCATGATTCCAACTCATAGTGACCCTACAGGGCAAAGTAAAATTGCCCCATAGGATTTTCAGCGAGTGTCTGGTAGATTGAAACCGCCTACCTTTCGGTGAACACCAAGCTCTTAACCACTGTGCTACCAGGGCTCCAAAGTAGGGGAAAACATTTAACCCTTTCATGGACCACGGGATATATATGCCCGTGTTATATTTTCTGCCCGTGGAGGTTTATTGGCAGACATTTGAGCCACTCTAGTGTATGCTGGCATTGTAGCAGATACTGGTACAACTGCCTAAAAAATAAGGAAGTTAGTTTGCACCACATTTGAGTGTTGAGAGCCATCCTTCCGAGGGGATGCTTCCCAGAGGAGTGATTATATGAACATTTTGTATCTTTTGGCTTCTGTAGAGCGAGATAAGTCTTGCGAGTATGTTTACTATTTGCTTGGTTGTATTGGGAAGGTACAGTTACTGACATTTGGTAGTAGTCAAGTAAATGAGTTATTTTTCAGATGAAAACAGTTTCTTATGCATTTCCTGAATCAAGAGACCAAAATGTCCTACATGTGTGGTGTGCTTCATGGAACATAGTACTCATATGACCCACTCTAAGTAAAACTGATAACAATTATGTGCAGCAAGTACAATGTTTATTTAGTATTTTGTGTATATTTTTTCAAAAGTTGAGTCAGATTTTTTTTTGTGTGTGTGTTTTTTTTATTAACTTTTATTGAGCTTCAAGTGAACGTGAACAAATCAAGTCAGTCTGTCACATATAAGTTTACATACATCTTACTCCCTACTCCCACTTGCTCTCCCCCTAATGAGTCAGCCCTTCCAGTCTCTCCTTTCATGACAATTTTGCCACCTTCCCATTCTCTCTATCCTCCCATCCCCCCTCCAGACAGGAGATGCCAACACAATCTCAAGTGTCCACCTGATATAATTAGCTCACTCTTCATCAGCATCTATCTCCCACCCACTGTCCAGTCCCTTTCATGTCTGATGAGTTGTCTTCGGGCATGGTTCCTGTCCTGTGCCAACAGAAGGTTTGGGGACCATGAACGCCGGGATTGCTCTAGTCTCAGTCAGACCATTAAGTATGGTCTTTTTATGAGAACTTGGGGTCTGCATCCCACTGATCTCCTGCTCCCTCAGGGGTTCTCTGTTGCGCTCCCTGTCAGGGCAGTCATCGATTGTGGCCGGGCACCAACTAGTTCTTCTGGTCTCAGAATGATGTAGGTCTCTGGTTCATGTGGCCCTTTCTGTCTCTTGGGCTCTTAGTTGTCATGTGACCTTGGTGTTCTTCATTCTCCTTTGCTCCAGGTGGGTTGAGACCAATTGATGCATCTTAGATGGCCGTTTGTTAGCATTTAAGACCCCAGACGCCACATTTCAAAGTGGGATGCAGAATGTTTTCATAATAGAATTATTTTGACAATTGACTTAGAAGTCCCCTTAAACCATGGTCCCCAAACCCCCACCCTTGCTCCGCTGACCTTTGAAGCATTCATTTTATCCCAGAAACTTCTTTGCTTTTGGTCCAGTCCAATTGAGCTGACCTTCCACGTATTGAGTGTTCTCCTTCCCTTCACCTAAAGCAGTTCTTATCTACTAATTAATCAATAAAAAACCCTCTCCCTCCCACCTTCCCTCCCCCTCTTGTAACCACAAAAGTATGTGTTCTTCTCAGTTTATACTATTTCTCAAGATCTTATAATAGTGGTCTTATACAATATTTGTCCTTTTGCCTCTGACTAATTTCGCTCAGTATAATGCCTTCCAGGTTCCTCCATGTTATGAAATGTTTCACAGATTCGTCACTGTTCTTTATCGATGCGTAGTATTCCATTGTGTGAATATACCACAATTTATTTACCCATTCATCCGTTGACGGACACCTTGGTTGCTTCTAGCTTTTTGCAATTGTAAACAGAGCTGCAATAAACATGGGTGTGCATATATCTATTTGTGTGAAGGCTCTTGTATCTCTAGGGTATATTCCGAGGAGTGGGATTTCTGGGTTGTATGGTAGTTCTATTTCTAACTGTTTAAGATAACGCCAGATAGATTTCCAAAGTGGTTGTACCATTTTACTTTCCCACCAGCAGTGTATAAGAGTTCCAATCTCTCCGCAGCCTCTCCAACATTTATTATTTTGTGTTTTTTGGATTAATGCCAGCCTTGTTGGAGTGAGATGGAATCTCATCGTAGTTTTAATTTGCATTTCTCTAATGGCTAATGATCGAGAGCATTTTCTCATGTATCTGTTGGCTGCCTGAATATCTTCTTTAGTGAAATGTGTGTTCATATCCTTTGCCCACTTCTTGATTGGGTTGTTTGTCTTATTGTGGTTGAGTTTTGACAGAATCATGTAGATTTTAGAGATCAGGCGCTGGTCTGAGATGTCACAGCTGAATATTCTTTCCCAGTCTGTAGGTGGTCTTTTTACTCTTTTGGTGAAGTCTTTAGATGAGCATAGGTGTTTGATTTTTAGGAGCTCCCAGTTATCAGGTTTCTCTTTGTCATTTTTGGTAATGTTTTGTATTCTGTTTATGCCTTGTATTAGGGCTCCTAGGGTTGTCCCTATTTTTTCTTCCATGATCTTTATCGTTTTAGTCTTTATGTTTAGGTCTTTGATCCACTTGGAGTTAGTTTTTGTGCATGGTGTGAGGTATGGGTCCTGTTTCATTTTTTTGCAAATGGATATCCAGTTATGCCAGCACCATTTGTTAAAAAGACTGTCTTTTCCCCAATTAACTGACACTGGGCCTTTGTCAAATATCAGCTGCTCATATGTGTATGGATTTATATCTGGGTTCTCAATTCTGTTCCATTGGTCTATGTGCCTGTTGTTGTACCAGTACCAGGCTGTTTTGACTACTGTGGCTGTATAATAGCTTCTGAAATCAGGTAGAGTGAGGCCTCCCACTTTCTTCTTCTTTTTCAGTAATGCTTTGCTTATCTGAGGCTTCTTTCCCTTCTATATGAAATTGGTGATTTGTTTCTCTATCACCTTAAAAAACGACATTGGAATTTGGATCGGAAGTGTGTTATACGTATAGATGGCTTTTGGTAGAATAGACATTTTTACTATGTTAAGTCTTCCTATCCATGAGCAAGGTATGTTTTTCCACTTAAGTATATCCTTTTGAATTTCTTGTAGTAGAGCTATGTAGTTTTCTTTGTATAGGTCTTTTACGTCCTTGGTAAGATTTATTCCTAAGTATTTTATCTTCTTGGGAGCTACTGTGAATGGTATTGATTTGGTTATTTCCTCTTCGGTGTTCTTTTTGTTGATGTAGAGGAATCCAAGTGATTTTTGTATGTTTATCTTTTTTTTTTTTATCTTATAACCTGAGACTCTGCCAAACTCTTCTATTAGTTTCAGTAGTTTTCTGGAGGATTCCTTAGGGTTTTCTGTATATGAGATCATGTCATCTGCAAATCGCGATAATTTTACTTCCTCCTTGCCAGTCTGGATGCCCTTTATTTCTTTGTAGAGCCTAATTGCCTGGCTAGGAATCTAGCACGATGTTGAATAAGAGTGGTGATAAAGGGCATCCTTGTCTCTTTCCCGTTCTCAAGGGAAATGCTTTCAGCTTCTCTCCATTTAGAGTGATATTGGCTCTTGGCTTTGCATAGATGCCCTTTATTATGTTGAGGAATTTTCCTTCAATTCCTATTTTGTTGAGAGTTTTTATCATAAATGGGTGTTGGACTTTGCCAAATGCCTTTTCTGCATCAATTGATAAGATCATGTGGTTTTTGTCTTTTGTTTTATTTATGTGATGGATTACATTAATGGTTTTTCTGATATTAAACCAGCCTTGCATACCTGGTATAAATCCCACTTGATTGTGGTGAATTATTTTTTTGATATGTTGTTGAATTCTATTGGCTAGAATTTTGTTGAGGATTTTTGCATCTATGTTCATGAAGGATATAGGTCTGTAATTTTCCTTTTTTGTAATGTCTCTACCTGTTTTTGGTATCAGGGAGACAGTGGCTTCATAGAATGAGTTGGGTAGTATTCCGTCATTTTCTATGCTTTGAAATACCTTCAGTAGTAGTGGGGTTAAGTCTTCTCTGAAAGTTTGGTAGAACTCTGCAGTGAAGCCGTCCGGGCCAGGGTTTTTTTTTGTTGGGAGTTTTTTGATTACCGTTTCAATCTCTTTTTTTGTTATGGGTCTATTTAGTTGTTCTACTTCTGAATGTGTTAGTTTAGGTAGGTAGTGTTTTTCCAGGAATTCATCCATTTCTTCTAGGTTGGCAAATTTGTTAGAGTACAATTTTTCATAATAATCTGATATGATTCTTTCAATTTCAGTTGGTTCTGTTGTGATGTGGTCCTTCTCATTTCTTATTCGGGTTATTTGTTTCCTTTCCTGTATTTCTTTAGTCAGTCTAGCCAATGGTTTATCAATTTTGTTAATTTTTTCAAAGAACCAGCTTTTGGCTTTGTTAATTCTTTCAATTGTTTTTCTGTTCTTTTTTTTTAATTCATTTAGTTCAGCTCTAATTTTTATTATTTGTTTTCTTCTGGTGCCTGATGGATTCTTTTGTTGTTCACTTTCTATTTCTTCAAGTTGTAGGGACAGTTCTCTGATTTGGGCTCTTTCTTCTTTTTGTATGTGTGCATTTATCGATATAAATTGGCCTCTGAGCACTGCTTTTGCTGTGTCCCAGAGGTTTTGATAGGAAGTATTTTCATTCTCGTTGCATTCTATGAATTTCCTTATTCCCTCCTTGATGTCTTCTATAACCCAGTCTTTTTTCAGGAGGGTATTGTTCATTTTCCAAGTATTTGATTTCTTTTCCCTAGTTTTTCTATTATTGATTTCTAGTTTTATTGCCTTGTGGTCTGAGAAGATGCTTTGTAATATTTCGATGTTTTGGACTCTGCAAAGGTTTGTTTTATGACCTAATATGTGGTCTATTCTAGAGAATGTTCCATGTGCGCTAGAAAAAAAGTATACTTTGCAGCAGTTGGGTGGAGAGTTCTGTATAAGTCAATGAGGTCAAGTTGGTTGATTGTTGTAAGTAGGTCTTCCGTGTCTCTATTGAGCTTCTTACTGGATGTCCTGTCCTTCTCTGAAAGGGGTGTGTTGAAGTCTCCTACTATAATTGTGGAGGTGTCTATCTCACTTTTCAATTCTGTTAAAATTTGATTTATGTATCTTGCAGCCCTGTCATTGGGTGCATAAATATTTAATATGGTTATGTCTTCCTGATCAATTGTCCCTTTTATCATTATGTAGTGTCCTTCTTTATCCTTTGTGGTAGATTTAAGTCTAAAGTCTATTTTGTCAGAAATTAATATTGTTACTCCTCTTCTTTTTTGCTTATTGTTTGCTTGGTATATTTTTTTCCATCCTTTGAGTTTTAGTTTGTTTGTGTCTCTAAGTCTAAGGTGTGTCTCTTGTAGGCAGCATATAGATGGATCGTGTTTCTTTATCCAGTCCGAGACTCTCTGTCCCTTTATTGGTGCATTTAGTCCATTTACATTCAGCGTAATTATAGATAAATGTTTAGTGTTGTCATTTTGATGCCTTTTTATGTGTGTTGTTGACCATTTCATTTTTCCACCTACTTTTTTGTGCTGAGACGTTTTTCTTAGTAAATTGTGAGATCCTCATTTTCGTAGTGTTTGACTTTATGTTTGTTGAGTCGTTTCGTTTTTCTTGGCTTTTATCTTGAGTTATGGAGTTGTTATACCTCTATGTGGTTACCTTATTATTTACCCTTATTTTTCTAAGTAAAAACCTAACTTGTATTGTTCTATATTGCCTTGTATCACTCTCCATATGGCAGTTCTATGCCTCCTGTATTTAGTCCCTCTTTTTGATTATTGTGATCTTTTACATATTGACTTCCATGATTCCCTGTTATGAGTATTTTTTTTTTAATAAATCTTAATTTGTTTTTGTGATTTCCCTGTTTGAGTTGATATCAGGATGTTCTGTTTTGTGACCTTGTGTTGTGCTGGTATCTGATATTATTGGTTTTCGGACCAAGCAATATCCTTTAGTATTTCTTGTAGCTTTGGTTTAGTTTTTGCAAATTCTCTAAACTTGTCTTTATCTGTAAATATCTTAATTTCTCCTTCATATTTCAGAGAGAGTTTTGCTGGATATATGATCCTTGGCTGGCAGTTTTTCTCCTTCAGTGTTCTGTATATGTCATCCCATTCCCTTCTTGCCTGCATGGTTTCTGCTGAGTAGTCTGAACTTATTCGTATTGATTCTCCCTTGAAGGAAACCTTTCTTTTCTCCCTGGCTGCTTTTAAAATTTTGTTTATCTTTGGTTTTGTCGAGTTTGATGATAATATGTCTTGGTGTTTTTCTTTTTGGATCAATCTTAAATGGGGTTCGATGAGCATCTTGGATAGAGATCCTTTCGTCTTTCATGATGTCAGGGAAATTTTGTGTCAGGAGTTCTTCAACTATTTTCTCTGTGTTTTCTGTCGTCCCTCCCTGTTCTGGGACTCCAATCACATGCAAGTTATCCTTCTTGATAGAGTCCCACATGATTCTAAGGGTTTCTTCATTTTTTTTAATTCTTTTATCTGATTTTTTTTCAGCTATGTTGGTGTTAATTCCCTGGTCCTCCAGATGTCCCAGTCTACATTCTAATTGCTCGAGTCTGCTCCTCTGACTTCCTATTGCGTTGTCTAATTCTGTAATTTTATTGTTAATCTTTTGGATTTCCACATGCTGTCTCTCTATGGATTCTTGTACCTTGTTAATTTTTCCAGTATGTTCTTGAATAATCTTTTTGAGTTCTTCAACAGTTTTATCAGTGTGTTCCTTGGCTTTTTCTGCAGTTTGCCTTATTTCTTTTCTGAAGTCTTGAAGCATTCTGTAAATTAGTTTTTTATTTTCTGTATCTGATAATTCCAGGATTGTATCTTCATTTGGGAAAGATTTTGATTCTTTTGTTTGGGGGGTTGGAGAAGCTGTCATGGTCTGCTTCTTTATGTGGTTTGATATGGACTGCTGTCTCCGAGCCATCACTGGGAAACTAGTTTTTCCAGAAAATCCACTAAAAAAAAATGCAGTCAGATCCCTATCGGAATTGCCTTTGGATTATAACCACCACCTTGTTCCCTGTAAGGATGAAAGTCTGAGATTTGGATCATTTATGCTTGGCTGTAGCTGGTTCTGTGTTTTTAGTCCAATTAGGGGTGGATTTTTGGTCCCTGGGTTTTTTTTTTTTTTTTTTTTTTTTTCCTTCTCTCCGGCCAAAAGAGTGGGTTAGGAAAAGACCAAAAGAAAAAAAAAAAAAGGGTTAAAAGCAAAGCTGCCGTGGAGCCGGAGCCGTTCTCCCTCTGACTCAGGGCAATTCCAATGTTAATGAAGCCGCCTGGGGAGGGTGGGGGAGGGATCAGAGAGATAGGAGAGTAGCACTTCAGAATATAGCCAGAGTTGCTTGTCTTGCTAGGAATGACTATTATATCTGAGATTCCCGCGGGGTGTGTCGCCTATGTGTGCTGGCTGTGTGGAGATTGCCCCCGGGGATCTGGCCCTCTGAAGCCACCCGCTGCCAGTCCAAATCCTAGCGTCAAGGTTCCCCTGCTGGGACGCTTTACTCCCGGCTCCGAAATCAGTCGCTGCCTCCCAGGGACTTCTCATCCCGCCAGCTGCATCGCCGTGCTGCCTCCGCGGACCAGCTGGGCCCCCTCCCGGGGTTAGTTCAGGGGAGTGGAGCAGCTCTCCGTGCTTGTGCTGTGCCAGCACCCAGTCAAAATCCTAGAGGCACGATTCCCTAGCTGGGACACTGCTCTCCCAGCTCCAAGACCAATCACTGTCTCCCGGGGACTTCTCCCATTGTCTGCGTCGTCACGCCGCCCCCGCGAACCAGCTGGGCCCCCTCCCGGGGTGAGTTCAGGGGTTAGGGCTGGGCCCCTTGTTTTTGCTGTCAGCTTCCCTGGGCTCTGCCCTAAATTGGGCGCCAAAGGTTACCTGACTGGGACGCTGGCTCCAGGCTCCGAAAACAATCGCTGCTTCCCCGTATTTGCTCGTTTTCCTTCTCTAAATCTGTGTTTGTTGTTCGGGGTTGGTAGATTGTTACATACTTGATCGATTCACTTGTTTTTCCGAGTCTTTGTTGCAAGAGGGATCCGAGGTAGCGTCTACCTAGTCCGCCATCTTGGCCCCCGAGTCAGATATTTTATGATTCAAGTGTAACCAGAAAGTGTGACACATCATGGGACCTATATGTCCTGCATGTGTGATGAGCTTCATGGAACATGGGACTGATATGTCCCACTTGCAATTGGCACTTCATTTTTTTCAAATAATTAAAACTGCAAACAATGATTCAGCATCCATTCCATTAGTGAAAATAACGTGGCATCAACAAAAAATTGAAAAAAAAATCCATAAAAGGATTAAATGATGTACTCCAGGTGTATCCCATGGCTTGTTTTTTCTAAAAGCCCTAGTTCCATATCAGTCACAAAATGCTAGCAGGGTGGCATTTCAGGAGAACGTGTATTTTTCCTTGGATACTACAATGCTTCCTGATTTACAGAATGTGTCTTTACACAGATTACTCTGCTTTCTTTTAATCCCATCCTATCAATATGATGTTTCACATGATGTTTTTTATAATATTTCATTTGTAAATGATATTCTTTTCTCAATATCAGATACTCCCCTATTTTCCTACATGCCTTCGCTGATGTCAGTGGGTCTCTGAGAAGGTTTCTCTTCTCCTTTGTTATCTTAGCTGAAAGTCACAGCCATTTATTTTTGGTGAATCTAATTTTAGAGAAATTAAACATGGGGTCAATTTTTATTTGATGAAAGAAAAGGACCAAACCCAGAACTAATCATTTTTAGATAAAATGTTTTAATCCTGGAAAGGCTTCCCTCTGAAAAGGTAAACTAATCAATTACAAGCATGAAAAATAACTGGAAAAAAGTACTATTATTATAAATTAGTGTCATTTCAATGTCAAACTTTAATTTTTATACTTACTGTAAAATAATTATTAACTTTTATCCTATTAAATGGGAGGTTAAAAGTACTGATGAATATTTCTAAAAAATCTATTCAATATATATTTTTTGGGCTTCTTCTATGGGTGACATACATTTCTACTAGGTGAACAAAACTATAAAAAAAAGAACAAAACTATAAGGTCCTTAATATTAATTTATATTCTAACTGAGGAGGGGAGAAAATAAATTCATTAGTGCTATCATGTTTTAAATGAAGTAGAGTATTAGATAGGAAATGATTGCCGGTGTAGGGATTACTTTACATATGGTCAAAGAAGGCCTTCTTTAGAAAATTATAGTTGACCTGATGTCTTAATGATGATGATAATGTGTGAGAGAGAGACAGAGAAAGAAGGCTGGAGTGAATGGGATTTAGGGATGTAGAATAATTCTCAAATATATAGAGCAAATGGAAAAGGACAGCCATATGTGCTAATCAAACTATTTGTTTTCCCTCCATTTCTTCCAATTCTAGATTTAAAATCAGATAACTTTCTCATTTGGGATGTTCTTTTTTTGAGGTAGATACAGTTTCGTGCACATAAGACTTCAGTAACTCATTCTGTAAACCTTGGAATCTGATGAATATGTTGACTCCTACCTTGAAAAGTTGTAGCAGAGTTCATCACCCAAACAAAATGGATGTGCCACTCCGAAGTTGGATTTATTATTATTATAGAGTGCTTCCCGCTCACCACACACACATTAGAACAGGAATTTCTTTCCTTTTTTTTTTGTTGACTTTAGATGAAGGTTTACAGAACAAGCTAGTTTCTGATCAAACAGTTAGTACACACATTGTTACATGACATTGGTTAACAATCCCACGACACGTCAACGCTCTCCCTTCTCAACCCCGGGTTCCCTGTTACCAACTTTCCTCTTCCCTTCTGCTGTCCAGTCCCTGCCCTAGGGCTGGTATGCCCCTTCAGTCATGTTTTGTTCCATGGGCCTGTTAAATCTTTGGTTGAAGGGTGAACCTCAAGAGTGACCTCATTACTGAGCTGAAAGGGTGTCCAGGGGCCATATTCTCAGTGTTTCTCCAGTCTCTGTCAAGCCAGTAAGTCTGGTCTTTCTTTTCGAGTTAGAATTTTGTTCTAGAACAGGAATTTCTTGGTAACCTATCTACAGCTCTTATATCACAAGTGGAAAATTGAGCCTTATTGAACATTTCCCACCCAGTCTCACTTACAGAGTGTAGTCCATAGCCGTTTCATTAGTGTAAACAATTTAGTAATTCTCGACCTCATTGGCCAGCACAAAGTGTTCTCTGGCCCATATATATTCAAAATATTACACTCTAAATAAAAACACTGTGATTTTACTTCTTTTATTATGGTGACACATTTCAAGAAGATCTAATGTGAATTGTTTCACAAAAGATTTACACAAAATTTTAGCTTAGTAAAAAAAAAAGGTGGGAATTTTTTTTCTCTTTGAAATTATTGATAAAAACAAGAACACACACACATACACAGGTATATATGTGTAGCTTCTTTTTTCTGTTTTAGAAAGGTAAATATATGAGTGCATGTGTGTGGGTGTGTGTGTGTAAATAATCAGCACAAAGGGTCATAGGTAATCAAATACCAAATGCAGAGTAAATCTTAGGTAATGTTCAGTATATTTGTTCTAGATCATTTTTGTGTTGCACTTAATATTCATTTATGTGTTTGCTCAACATTTTTAAAATAATAGGATCAAATAATAACAGTATGAAATTCTGAAAGTCACATTCATTAGATACTTCAGTAAATAAATATAATCATACATTTTACTCAAAGATGACCACTGACTATAATAAGAGCAATGATCTAAGTTTAAGATAATAGATAATTAGAGTGATGCTAAATAATTACCAGATATTGGACTAAAAATACTGAAACTGTAACACAGATGGTTAGGACAAACATCATTATTCGCAAGAGTCAGGAATAAAGAGTGAAACCTCCACAAGCTCCCCAGACATTTTACAGCCTTCAGAAACAGAACAATCCTTTCTGAGTTCATCTTTCAGCAATTTGTCGTTAATTCCAGACCCATGGCCTCAAATACAGTTTTGTAAAGGCATTCTTCTGTGGTTTTCAAAGACATTCATGATACAATTGCTAAATGAATTAAAAGGTTATTAACAATTGACTTACATACATGGAGTGAGAACAGACCTCTTGTGCTATTTTTCTTCTTCTTAGAGAAGACAATTATTTTCAGTCAGCTTGAATTCCTCCGTCCAACTCTGTGGGGAATAACATCATGTCCTCTCGTCCTATGAAGGGAGAAAAGTCTAACCGATTATTTCTCTCCAGGGATGACAGGTAACTTTTCTATTCTCCACATGTTTCTAACAGTCAGACATCTGATCCATAAGATGAAGAATTATATGGGGTAGATAATCAAGTTTTTGAGGAATAAACAAAACAAAAATGCTCTGACTTTAGTTCCTAGGTAGATTAGCACAGGTAAACACTGAAAAATAAACACTCTTTAATGTTTCTCATACAACATCAATTTTATACAATTCATATAAAATAATAAGTAATAATGGTTTATATAAATTCGTTAACATTACTTTTGTTGTCTGAGTTTATTGTTTGTAGTTCACCGCTCTAGAATATGTTTGAAAAGCACATGGGAAGTAAGAGTTAATCATTGGTTAACAAATCTTTGGAGAACAAAAATTATTTTACGATTAAATGGAGAGCAGGTCACAGACTTTTTTTTTTTCCTTCGGTGTATGGGCCTTGGAGATTAGTGGCTGAGGAGAAAGACTGGCACATTTTTTCACAGGGTGGCACAAGCTGAGGGTTAGACTACAGTCCCAGAGCTCACACAGTCTAGTACCTGGAAGTGAGTTAACTTTCTGCTCAGATGCAAGACTCCCAGAGTTCCAGAGCTCATCTTTCTTGGACGAATTCTAAAATGAACCACATATACCATTTGGGCAAGTTTTGCCTGTTAAGCATAAGGATGTAGAAATAGAAAATACTTTATTAAGAGGATGACTTTTGACCACTACATTATATCCCTATGTTCGTTAATGCATCTATTAAGTCATAGATCACAATAGAAGAATCAGTCAAACAAAAAAATACAATGAACATTAAAACATAAGCCACCACCCTCTCTTGTCCTTTACTTAGAGATTTTTTCTCTTCCATTTTGGTTACCTTGCAACACATAGCCTATAATGTATTAAAAAGTTTGCCTGTGATGTCTTTCTGTTCAACAGACATTTAAGTATGGCTGCGATTGTTACATAATTGCTCGTGCCTCATTTGCTGAGCACCCACAATTTTCCAAGTATTCTATAAGATACAAAGACAGCAAAGCTAAATATAATCTTACTCCTGAATTTCGCGTTAAGAAACTCACAGTGTGGAAGAGCAAACACACCATGAAAAGTTTAACTCTATAACGTGACACATGGTATAGTAGCATTTTGAACATGTTGGAGGAACAGTAATTTTTATTTTGGTCCCAAGGAAAATTTTTACATAAGGAATAATATGAGCTGAGTTTTTAAAGGGTAAAAGGTAGGTTGTTGGTAAAAATGACAAAGTAATCTAAGTGTGGAATACATAGTAAATAAGGATATAATCTAAGAATAGAAAGAGATTTCTCATTTTTTTTTAATTTGCTGTATACTATATGTAATTGACAATCATTAATCCAGCACCATCAATGACTAGGACTCACTGCTTTGTGATACAACCCAAGCTATCTTCAGCTCTCATTGTTAGAAATTCTTTCTCACCCAGCAAAAATAAATGGCATTGAGCAAGAATGAGCCTTTTTTATACGTTATGACCCTTCGCTGTTAGGTCTTTGGGTGAGTATCTTGCTTCCCTGAACACCACCTTTCCAGAATTTGACAAGTACTGCAGTAGCCCTTTGACTGCCAATCTGAGACTCTTGTCTACAGAATTCAAAGACTTTGACTCTTGAAGAGGTCTTTGAAACAATTAATTTTTGATCTAACCAATCCTAAAGCCCACCCTGCTTCCAGTCTGTAACTCTATTGCACTTGCCAGATAACGCATTTTTTACAAATTGGAGGTTTGTGGTAACCTTGCATCAACGAAGCCAATAGGTACCATTTTTCCAACAGCATGTGCTCATTTCCTGTCTCTTTGTTACATTTTGGTAATTCTACCAATATTTCAAACCTTTTTATTAGTATTATATCTATTATAGTGATCTATGATCAGTGATGTTTGATGTTACTATTGTAATTGTTTTGGGGTGCCATGAACTGCATCCATATAAGACGCCAAACTGAATTGATTAACTGTTGTGTGTGTTCTGACTGCTCCACCAACCAGCCATTCACTGTGTCTCTCCCTTTCCTTGGGCCACCCTATTCCCTGAGACATGACAATATTGAAATTAAGCCAATTAATAACCCTACAATGGACTCTAAGCGTTCAAGTGAGAAGAAGAGTTGCATGTTTCTCACTTTAAATCAAAAGCTAGAAATGGTTAAGCTTAGTGAGGAAGGCATGTTGAAAGCCAAGACAGGCCAAAAACTAGGCCTCTTGTGCCAAATAGCCAAGCTGTGAATGTGAAGGAAAAGTTCTTGAAGGAAATTAAAAGTCTACTCCAGTAAACACATGAATGATAAGAGAGCAAAAAAGTGTTGTTGTTTAGTGGTCTGAATAGAAGATCAAAGCAGCCACAACATTCCCTTCAGCCAAAGCATAATCCAGAGCAAGGCCCTAACTGTCTTCAATTCTATGGAGGCTGAGAGAGGTGAGAAAGCTGCAGGAGAAGAGTTTGAAGCTAGCAGAAGTTGGTTCGTGAGGTTTAAGGAAGGAAACTGTCTCCATAACCTGAAAGTGCAAGGTGAGGCGGCAAGCGCTGACGTAGAAGCTGCAGCAAGTTATCCAGAAGGTCTAGCTGAGATAAACGCTGAAGGGGGCTGCACTAAACACCGGATTTTCAAAGTAGATGAAACAGTCTTCTATGGAAGGAAGATACCATCTAGGACTTTCATATCTAGAAAGGAGAAGTCAAAGCCTGGCTTCAGACTTCAAAGAAGAAGATGACTCTTTTGTTAGGGGCTAATGCAGCTGGTGACTTTAAATTGAAGCCAGTGCTCATTTACCATTCCAAAAACCCTAGGGCCCTTAAGAATTATGCTAAATCTGCTCTACCTGTGCTCTGTAGATGGAACGGTAAAGCCTGGATGACAGCACATCTGTTTACAACAGGGTTTAGTGAACATTTTAAGCCCACTGTTGAGACCTATTGCTCAGAAGAAAAGATTCTTTTCAAAATATTACTGCTCATTGACAGTGCACCTGGTCACCCGAGAGCCCTGATGGAGATGTTCGAGACTAATGTTATTTTCATGCCTGCTAACACAGCATCCATTCTGCAGTCCTTGGATCAAGAAGTAATTTCAACATTAAAGTCTTGTTACTTAAGGTAAGGCTTACGATGTAAGGCTATAGCTGCTATATATAGTGATTCCTCTGATGGATCCGGGCAAAGTGAATTGAAAATCTTTTGGAAAGCATTCACCATTCTAGATGCTGTTAAGAACATTTGTGATTCATGGAAGGAGTTCAAAATAATCAACATTAACAGGAGTTTGTAAGAAGTTGATTCCAAGCCTCATGGATGACTTCGATGGGTTCAAGACTTCAGTGAAGAAAGTAACTGCAGATGTGGTAGAAATAGCAAGAGAACTAGAGTTAGAAGTGGAGCCTGAAGATGTGGCTGAACTACTGCAATCTCATGATAGAACTCTAACAAAAAAGGGGTTGGTTCTTATGGATGAGCAAAGAAAGTGGTTTCTTGAGGTGAAATCTACTTCTGGTGCAAACGTTGTGAACATTGTTGAAATGATAGTAAAGGATTTAGAATATTACATAAACTTAGTTGATAAATCAGTGGCAGGGTTTGAGAGGATTAACTCCAATTTTGAAAGAAGTTCTACTGTGGGTAAAATGCTATCAAACAGCATCACATGTTACAGATAAATCTTTCATGAAAGGAAGAGTCACTTGATGTGGCAAACTTCATTGTTGTCTTATTTTAGGAAATTGTCACAGCCACCCCAACCTTCAGCAACCACCACCCTGATCAGTCAGAAGCCATCAACATCGAGGCAAGACTTTCCACCAGCAAAAAGATTACGACTCACTGAAGGCTTAGATGATGGTTAAAATTTTTTAGCAATGAATTATTTTTTAATTAAGGTACATACTTTTTTTTAGACATAATGCTATTGTACACTTTACTATGGTATAGTAACATAACTTTTATATGCACTTGGAAACCAAAACATTTATGTGACTCGCTTTATTGTGATATTCACTTTATTGCAGTGGTCTGGAACCAAACCCACAATATCTTTGAGATCTGCTTGTATATAAAACAATAATTCTCCCTACTTTGAACCAATTTCACCAATGACTGTCTTCCTCGCAGCCGGGAGTATTCTAGCTAATACTGTACCTATTAAACAAGACTGTACTTAAGCCTTAAACTTAACGAATTATAAAAATGTATCCCAGGGTATCGCTAGAGGAATCTCTAAATATTATTTTCTAATGAGAGACATTATGATAAATATGCCTATTCAAATTTTGATGTTTAAATAATATACTATCCATAATTTTTCATTCTGATTAATGTTATGTGTTTTGAATAATTTATGTGTTTTGAAGTTATCACTGAAAAAATGCCAGTTAGACAAAGAACTCAAATTGAAAAGAACACAGGTTGGTATGTCACAGATTAATAACAATGCTGAATAAAAGCTATAAATAATGGACTTCACTGGAGGATTATCAACTTGGAGGCTATTTGAATTACTATTTCCTTAATGTTATGAAAGACTCAGGTTTTCCCACATCTGCAATAAACCTCGTGTTTTACAGGGTAGAACTGCTCCATAGGGTTTCCTTGAATATAATCTTTGTGGAAGCAGATGCCAGGCCTTTCTTCTGTGGCACTGCTGGGTGGGTTTGAGCTGCCAACCTTTAGGTTAGTAAACAAGTGCAAATCATTTGTGTCATCAAATGACCGGTGATTTGCCATAGGTTTTATTATTATTATAATATAGAATACCATTTCATCAATTTGTACATCTATACTTCAGTGATATTGATTATATTCTTCAACTTTTGCAACCATTTCTGCTCTCTTTTTTCCAAACTATCCCACCACAATTAACATACCTTCAAAATTCAATCCGAGCAACAAAACCATCTGTCCCCCTCCTTCTAACTCCTGATAACCACTAATTATATATATTTGCTAATTTTGGTTTCTGTATATTTGCTAATTTTATATAAGTGGTATTATTTGTCCTTTTGCATCTGACTTATTTCACTCAGCAAAACGTACACAAGGTTTATTCATGTCGTGGCATGCATTAGGACTTATTTCTCTTTTTGCCTGAGTAATATTCCATTGTGTAAATTGTCTTAAGTTTTAGCAATTAAAAAAAATTTTTTTTTTTTAAATATCTCCCCCTAATTTAGTAATTAGGGGGAGGTATTTTAAAATGTAAATATGAGTATGAATTTCAACTAAGTGGCCATTTCAAGTATAAGTATAAATACTTCATTTAAGATCCATTTTAAGAACTAACAAATATATTTGAAATTTTAATGCATTTTTTCAACTTGGATTACAGAGAAATTAGATCTTCACAATATACCTAATATGTTCTTGCTGATGGTGTACATTTGAGTCCTTAGTCCGTCATTAATTTGTCTTTTTATTTTTTGAGAAAAGATACTGTATTTGCCTATTAATGTTTACATACACACACACAATCAAAGAAGTTTAGGAGCTAAAATTTACACATAAGGAGAAAATGAGGAAGATGAAGAGTACGAGAATTAGGATGAAGTAGTGGAAGAGAAAGGGAGGTAACCGTTTGGTGACCTAATTATTTTCTGCTTTGAATTTTTCGTTGATACCCCGTATTTTCATTAATGGAAGCACGCTGAATCATCGAGTCTGTCTGAATTTTTGATAGGTGATATGAATTTTTTTTTTCTTGCCCCCTTCCACAAGCCTACCCTAAATATTTAGTGGTACATATAAAGTACCACTAATTATACCCCAGAGTCCCTACTGGGATCTGTTGATACATATGTGTAACAAATAAAAATTTCTATTTTTCCTACCACAACTTCAGACACCCCATACAATACTCTGTGGTAACAGTAACTTGCAGCACATGTCTCTTTCTTTGGTTTTAAACACTCATAAAAGCCCCTGCCTTGTGACAGCACGCACTATCATTGATGCAACAGCTTCCCAATAAACCCCAGAGGCTGAAAAATTTCACGGTCGCCATATGTACCACTGGGCACAAAAAGGATAAGAGGGAGAGAAAAAGTATGGTAGGTGAAAGAAGAGTCAGAGGTAATATTTACTGATCAACCTACTATATGCATTTTATATAAATTACCTCATGTAATTCACACAAACATTTTCAAGAGGAGACACTGAGTTAGAGAGGTTAAAAAGAGAGGTGGGCATGAGCTTGAAACTCGGATCTCTGCCTTTTAACCACTAAACTCTAAATGGTAAATATAAACAATTCCTATCATTTCACAGATCTTTTAGGATGTAAGAGCTATACCAGGCAAGGCTTCGTGTGCCTATTTTGAGTCATGTCTGTGATTAAAAAAAAAAAAGTCTGTATTTCATTTAAAGGTATGGTATAATTTTTCTCTGATTCTTAGTGACCTTATCCTAAATTTTATTTGCATTATTTTGGAAGTCTAAATTTGCAATCTACTTCTTGTTCTATCATTTAATGTCCATACATATGCATATCATAATTCTGGCCTTCTAACTTCTGTAAACATTATAATTTGATGGATCCATTAGATTTACTCCCATTAATTCTAATGGAGTTATTCTGCTCCTGTGAAAAAAAAAAATTAGCAGAACTTTTCTCTACTGCTGCCTATGACAATTTGTGATTTATTTCAAACATTTATAAAACAAAACAAAAAAAAAAGAACTATGCTTTTAGTATGATGGTTTATTTAAAAATAATTATTTGAGGACTATGGTGTGTTTCATTCTTAGCTGATTGATCTAATTTTCTTCCTTAAGCCTTTTGTTGTACTCAAATGAAAAATTTCTCTTGTTTTCCTAGTTTCTATCTGAGCTCAGAGGCCAAGTTTCTTCCCTGAAGTCATGACTCAATTTGCTAACCCTCTACTCTTCAGGTGTCCTCTGTGACTCATTTTAATCTCAGAAATGTTTTGAATTCTGAGTTTATTCCATAAGATATTCCTCAAATTCATCACTGTAGAAACCTCTCAAAGAGAAGGTCAAACAGACAGGTGATTAGAGGAACCCAAAAGACCTGCTCCTGCGTTAGTCCTCAGGCCTCTGGTACCATTTACAAACTTGTACATGGTGACAGTGGCTGCTCCGGGTTTCTCCTTTGCATCAAGTACAGCATTGTGAAATAATGAGAGGCACACCTTGGCACCTGTCTGCCAATTTGCAGCAGCTGCCCACTCATGCATGTTATATTTTTTGGAAGGAGACCTAATTCCATGTGGCCAAAACATTATGAAAATCTTAACCAGGTTGTCAGCCTAACTTCTTTAAGACAAAATGTTTTAAACCCACAATCTTATTTTTTTAACAGAAAAATTGAACAAAAGAAAATAAAATTATTCTCGGATGTGAGTTTTTATTCACATATCTACTGTCTTGGAAGTAGCCAGGTCATCACTCTTCTGTTCTAGGATTTAGAAAGTTCTCTTTTAAGTTGCTAATCATTATTGTCTGTATATATATGTATATTTTCTTCCCAGAGACAAGTTATTTTGGACATCAGGGTAATCTCTGCTTCAACAGTAGTTTTTGTCTGGTTCCTTCTCTTTCCTCAATTACATCTGTGGAACCACCACTGTCCCCTAAGAGTGGTACGTTTAAGAGAAGGAAAAGATGGTGTGACACTTACTTAAATTACAAATACATAAAAAAGAACGAGTAACAGAAATAAAAGGCAATGACCACTTATGATTGAATGATGTTTTATTAGGGTGATTCTTTTATTTTATTTTTGGTTATTAGTTTAAATTTTTCCAAAATATTCTTTAATAAAGTTTGCCCTGTTACTCCCATTTTTCCTCTGGTTTTATATCTGTTCACTCACTACACTTCACACTTCAGCATAGAAGGATTATTATTTAGTCCAGTGTACATTCAGAAAGGTTATCCAAATATGTATGCCTTTAGAATAATTTGCATAATTTATTAAAACTTGAATCCCAACCCAGTCTATATCTGCTGAAGCAAAATTTCCAATTCTGTTCCATATCATATATATACATATATATTGTTGTTGTTAGTAGGTGCTGTCAAGTCAGTTCCAACTCATAGCAACCTCGTGCACAACAGAACAAAACACTGCCCGGTCCTGCTCCATCCTCCGATTGCTGCTATGCTTGAACCCACTGCGGCAGCCTCTGTGTCAGTCCATCTCCTGGAGGGTCTTTCTCTTTTTCGCTGACCTGCTACTTTACCAAGCATGATGTCCTTGCCCAGGGACTGGTCCCTCCTGATAACATGTCCAAAGTATGTGAGATGTAATTGCTCCATCCTTGCTTCTAAGGAGCTTTCTGGTTGCACTTCTTCCAAGACAGATTTGTTCATTCTTTTGGCAGTCCATGGTATATTCAACATTCTTCTTCAACACCACAATTCAAAGGCATCAATACTTCATTGGTCTTCCTTATTCATTGTCCAGCTTTTGCATGCATAGGAGGCGATTGAAAACACCATGGCTTGGGTCAGGTGCACCTTAATCCTCAAGGTGACACCTTTGCTTTTTAACACTTTAAAGACTCTTGCAGCTGATTTGCCCAGTGCAATGGGTCTTTTGATTTCTTGGCTGTTGCTTCCACGGATGTTGATTGTGGATCCAAGTAAAATGAAAATCTTGACAACCTCAATCTTCTCTCCATTTATCACGATGGTGCTTTATTAGTCCAGTTGTGAGAATTTTTGTTTCCTTTTTTTATTTATGTTGAGGTGTAATCTATACTGAAGGCTATAGTTTTTGATTTTCATCAGCAGGTGCTTGAAGTCCTCTTCAACCAAGAGCTCAAAGCTCAAACCCATTGCTGTCAAGATGATTCTGACTCATAGCAACCCTATAGGACAGAGTAGAACTGCCCCATAGGGTTTCCAAGGAGCGACTGGTGGATTCAAACTGCTGACCTTTTAGTTAGCAACTGAGCTCTTAACCACATGTCACCAGAATTACCAATTCTGCTAATCATGCATTCTTTCCCAACCATTTCCAAAGCAGTTTTACTGGCACAAGTCCACTTTGCTTGGGCTATTACTTTGCCCTATATGCCACTTTATTCCTATATACAGCTTTTTGGACTTGAGTCACAAACACAAGTTGCAAAGTACTAGTTGTGTGAACTTAAATTTAACCAACTTGAGTCAATGTCCTTATCTGAAAACCAATGATAAAACATTCTTTTTTTTTAATTGTGCTTTAGATTAAAGTTTACAACTCAAGTTAATTCCTTATACGAACATTTACATACATATTGTTTTGTGACATTAGTTACAGTCCCTAAAATGTGACAGACAGCCCACTCTCCCTTTCTACCCTGGTTCTCTGTGTCCATTCAACCAGTTCCTGTCCCTTCCTGCCTTCTTATTCTGCCTCTGAACAGCAGCTGCCCATTTGGACTACTGTATCTGACTGAACTAAGAAGCACACTCCTCACTTGTATTATTTTTTGCTTTATAGTCTTGTCTAATACTTGTTTGAAGAGTGGGCTTCAGGAAGGGTTTTAGTTCTGGGTTAACAGAACATCTGGAGGTGGTAGTTTCAGGGGTTCCTCCCTTCTCTGTCAGACCATTAAGTCTGATCTTTTTACATATATTTGAGCTCTGCTCTGTACTTTTCTTCTGCTCCTTTTGGGACTCTCCATTGTGTTCCCCGTCAGATAGGTCTTTGGTTGTAGCTGGGCACCATCTAGTTCTTCTGGTCTCGGGCTGGTGGAGTCTCTGGTTTATGTGGACCTTTAGTCTCTTGGGCTAATATTTTCCTGGTGTCTTTGGTGTTCTTTGGAAACCCTGGTGGTGTAGTGGATAAGTACTATGGTTGCTAACCAAAGGATCAGCAGTTCAAATCCACCAGGAGCTCCTTGGAAACTCTATGGGGGCATTTCTATTCTGTCCTATATGGTCACTATGAGTCGGAGTCTACTTGACAGCAACGGGTTTGGGTTTTGGTTTGGTTTGGTGTTCTTCATTCTCTTTTGCTCTAAGTGAGTTGAAATCAATTTATTCATCTTAGATGGCTACTTGCAAGCTTTTAAGACTTAGACACCACTCACCAAAGCAGAAGGCAGAACATTTTCTTAATAAACTTTGTTATGCCAATTGACCTAGATGTTCCCCAAAACTATGGTCCCCAGGCCCTAGCCCCAGCTACTCTGTCCTTCAAAGTGTTTGGATGTGTGCAGGAAACTTCTTAGCTTTTGCTTTGTTCCAGTTGTGCTGACTTCCCCTGTATTGTGTGTTATCCTTCCCGTCACTGAAGATGATCCTTGTCTACTATCTAGTTAGTGAATTCCTCTCTCCCCGCCCCACCCTCATAACCATCAAAGAATGCTTTCTTTTGTGTTTAAACCTTTTTTTTTGAGTTCTTATGATAGTGATCTCATATAATATTTGTCCTTTTTTTGAATGACTAATATCACTCAGCATAATGTCCTCTAGATTCATCCATGTGGTAAGATGTTTCAAGGATTCATCATTGTTCTTTATATTGTTGCATAGTATTATATTGTGTGTATGTACCATAATTTGTCTATTCATTTGTCTGTTGATGGGCATCTAGGTTGTTTCCATCTTTTTGCTATAGTTAACAATGCTGCAGTGAACATGGGTGTGCATATGTCTATTTGTGTGATGGCTCTTATTTCTCTAAGATATATTCCAAGGAGTGGGATTGCTGGATCATATGGTAGTTCTTTTTCAGGAAGTGCCAAATCATTTTCCAAAGTGGTTGTACCATTTTGCGTTCCCAACAGCAGTGTGTAAGTATTCCAGTCTCTCCACAAGCTCTCCAACATTTATTAAACATTAATTCTTAAGATTTTTTGTTAAAGAATATAAATTTTTAGTATCAAATTATATATATATAATTTTTTATTAAGCTATCCATCTTTTGGCATACTGCCTAGAAGACATTTAACTATTCAATAAGTAGCATTATCTGATGCTATTTTCACAGAATAATTATTATCATTCACCCTCACATTTCAGCAATTTATTTTGCGTATAATTCAACTAGCTTCATCTTCCTGAGATACAATGCTAATTTCGTCCTCCCCTTGCTGAAAATCTTGAAATGTCTGCTACTGAGAAATAAAACAATGTGGGAACTTATTAGCCTGAAATTTCAGGTCATCCACAATTTGATCTTAACCAATTACAAGCTTATCTCTCATTTTAATCTCTAATCTCAGTACTTCATCCAAACTGAATTAGTGATTTTTGTCTGATTTGTGTTATGATTTCTCATTTCCAAATGTTTTTGACCAGATATTCCTTTTATCTGTAAATGCTACCAGTCTACTGAAGTTCTGTTGAAGTGCCTTCTCTATATAAAAATAATGCTAATGTACAAACTATATATAATCTTTACTGACTGAATTCCCTTTACCTTTGATTTGTGCCTCTATTATGTGAAAATAATAAAATTTTAAATTCTAATCACATGGTATTGTCCAACCTACATTCATGTAAGCATAAAAGTATCAATAAGTTAAAATCATCCACTAATTGATTATAATAATGTAATATTTGATAAAATATATATTTTGGAACTCTTCTAAAAATGTATAAGTTGTAGTAAGCTATGATTAATCTACACATTTTGTTCCAAAGTCAATATTTGTTTACCGATGAATTATATTTGATTATAAAGTAAGAACTTGAAAGTTCTACAAATAGTCACCTGTAATAATTTGAAGAATGACAAAAATTAATTTATCACATGGTTTTAAAGAGGGGCTCTAGATAGATTAGTTAAACTTTATATTAAAAAAAACCAATGTAGTTTTAACATATATGCTTAAGCTGTGTGTGTATATATATTCTGATTGAAAAACAAACATGATCATTATAGATATTTTTTGAAAAATAGGAGAAAATACAAAGAAAATCAATGTCACCAGAAATCCCGTGAGCCAGATGAAACTATTGTGACACTTTTGTTTCCTGTCTCTTTTCTTTCTTTCCCTCTCTCAGTCTTTCTCTGAATCTCCTTGCCTTTCTCTTTTGCTGTCACTTTCTCTCAGTACACGTGTAAACATACACATTCATACATGCGAACACACCCAGAGAGAACTGTTAGAATTTGGGTATGGCTATAGCATATTTTATGAAAAGAGGCACGTCAAGAAATTAATTTGGAGATATAGAGAGAGAAGCTTGTATGTTGTCTAAAGAGTTTAGATCTTATTCCTTGGGCACCGGGAATTTTAAGTAGTGGAGTTATATGATATTATTCTGCTGTCAAGGAAGCATTTCAAAATCTTATTTTGATTTTCAAAAAGAAAAAAAATAGGTTTACCTCAGCCTGAAGAAGTAATTGAAGAATATCAGTGACTGTTGGCAGGCAACCAAGTTAAGAAGCTGTCCCTGGAATGTAGACTAGAAATCATGAAGGCCTGGGATAGAGCAGAGAGAGTAGCAGTGAGGATAAAAAGAGGGACTCATGTTCATGAGCTTATAAAGGAAGATCTGATGAGATTGGATGTCAATTAGATGTGATGTGTAAGGAATGTAAGTAAGTAGGAATAATTCCCAGATTTTGGCATCAATTGATCAAAAGGGTGGTCATGCCATTTCTTGAGAGAGGTACATAGAGAAAGAAAGAGGAATAGGATTTAGCTCTAAAGCTGTTGAACTTAATGCCCCTGTATTTATAAGGAATGATATTTCATACAAATTTGGATAGGTGAGTCTGTCATTTAGATACGAATCATAGAAAAAGATTATACATCCACACGATACATAAGCCATTAGATGTACAGTATATTTGAGACTATACACATAGGTGCACCTAACCAGAGAGAAAAATAGAAGATTGTATTCCTTGTAATAGTAATTAAATATTTTGCTTTCTAGAAGTCAAGAAGCAAATAGGTCTTCCATTTCAAATAATGAGTTCTAAGTAGTAGCAGTTTTATCTTTCATCTTAAACACTTGATTGGGTTGTAGTGAGGGGAGTGGGGGTAATCTCTTCTAATATTTTCAATGTATTTCTGAGAAATTAACTTTCACTGTACCTAGAATTTGGATCCTAGTTGTTCAGATTGCAACATCTTTCAAAAATGTATTCTTATTTTGTCGTAATTTTGAAACTTATCTATTCTTTAAATGTAAAAATGCAGTAAATCACAATTGCTTTATATTAAATAAAAATATTTAAATGTATTTTGTATTGAAAATAGTCTCACATAACCATTAAAATTTTATTCATAATGTTTTTACTTGATTCAAATATCAATCCCCTTCACAAAACTAATGCTGTGCACGTCAGTTGTCTTTGATAGATTGATTAATACAAAATCAATTGTACTTTAAACCATAAAAATCTACTGTTAGAAATGTGTCTTTCTTTTTCTGAAATGTGAAAAAAAAAATAAGCATTTACATGTTAGTTAGTTTATTAAATAAACATAAGCATCTGAGAGGTCCTCTGACTTCTCTTTTAATTGCATATTCATTGTTTGTCTTAGAGTTATTTTTTGTTCTTTATATCTAATATACTTAGAGTGTACTGAATATTGGGACACTAATAATTCCACTTTAACATGCTATTAATAAAATTCTAATTTTAAGGTTATATGACTAGATTACTTTTGTAATGTGGGGAAATATTTATCAAGGACTGTAAAGAGTCTGAGATTCCACCCTACTGTTGCCAGGTGAAAACTCCAGGTTTTGCTTGGTGTGACTTGTTACAGCCAATAAACAAGAGGCTGAGGTGGGAGAACAGAAAGATGCCTTTATTTCATTGTACAAAGAAAGGAACAATCGGGGCTGCTGCCTCCAAGACTGTTCACAGGCAGCTCGGCTAGGTGGGCTTTTACAGGGAGCAGAGAAGGAAATACAAGTTCATCAGGAATATTCAGGACTGACCTTCAAGCAGGTGCTCAGAGCTTGGGAATGACTATGTATTTTCTTTAGAAAAGGTTTCCATCCCTCAGCATGGAGGAAGGGATGGATTTCTCTTCATTAGGATGTTAAGCCTCCACTTAGAGGCTGGTTGAGGCCATCTATGGCCCGTTTTGTGGTTATCTTATCAAGGACAATTTCAGAAGAAAGGGCAGCTTATTCTGCTCAGTGTAGGAGGATGAGTCAGAGCAGGTATCTCTCAGAAGCAATGCGCTCTGAGGCTGCCTGCCTCACTACTTTTGGGCTACAAGTTAGCCTACCACTGTTTCATGGATCTTGTAAAACACTCATGACTTCTGTGTGTGAGATAAAGGAGTTTATTACTCACAGTAGCAGTAAGCAAAGAATCAGCATTTTTGCGTGGGTTTTCCAAGCCCAGATCTACAAAAGGTGACATGAAGAGAGTCAGATGACACTTGTACACAGTAAGCTGTGTTATGGGAGAGAAACCCTGGGTTGAGAGATGCCAAATCTTTTATAATGAGCATTAGGCATTGTTTCAGAAAGAGGTGTTTGCTTTATTTTACTGGAAAGTAAGCATGACTGCCCTTTGCTTCAAAGTGAAACATTATCGTTCTCTTCCAAACGGTTAGTTATGCAAACAACTTTGAAAAGTTAATGCAATAAAAGGCAAAATATAAGAAAGCCATGGAAAATCGTCTCCCAAAGATGAACAGGGATTTTGGTAGAAATATGAGTTCGGATTTTTGTGTTATGTTTGAAGTAAGAGTTAAATATCCAAAGGTAAATTCTGGATAAACAATTGGAATTTCGGGGTTAGATATTTTGTATCAACTTCTTCATATAATTTAAGTAGAAATTAATTTATTAATCTGTAATAAGAAATTGGCTCTTAGGTTACGTGTAAGTTTAACATTTTATGACACGGACTGATAAAATCATCTTATTTTAAAATGTGGAAGATTTGGAGCCTTTCAGTAAAGGTGGTAAAGACTTACCAGTAACTTTGAGTTAGGAGATTAAAATTACTTATGGGATCTTGTAAATTGATAACATTAGGTTTTTTATTATGATATGTGGTAACTGATATTTTCAGCTAAGTAATATAGGAAACTATGTTAAATTACATTATCTATTTTTTTTTTCCTAATATACACTTAGAGAAATCCATAGTGGTCTACCAAATATGACATGCATTATTTTATTGCTGAGATAAAATAATTTGGAAATTCCACAAAGTCTCACCTCACTGTCAACAAAACGTTCTCGGTGTTCTTGAAAAACAAGTGATATTAATCATTTTATTTTTAATGATATTTAAAAAAAAAAAAATTTAACTCCCAAGTCTAAAATCTTTAGTCAACAATTATTCCATTCTGTTAGAGTGCCCCCTTCCTCTTTCTCACTCAGTTACATCTATTTTCTTACCCATCAAACCAAAAAACCAAACCAAACCCTCTGCCATCGAGTCAATTCTGACTCATAGCGACTCTATGGTACAGAGTAGAACTGCCCCATAGGGCTTCCAAGGAGCACCTGGTGGATTTGAACTGCCAGCCTTTTGGCTAGCAACCGTAGCACTTAACCACTACGCCACCAGGGTTTCCTTCTTAACCATAGACTATTGTAAATCTTTCCTAAATCCTTATCATAAATCAACTTTTTCCAATCGATTTTCTGTCTTAAACAACACTGCCAAATAATCTTAAAATACCACTGTCCCCAAAACTTCCATGGCTTAATGGATTAAAAAAACCAACCAGACAAAACCTGTTTTTTGTTTGTTTGTTTGTTTTTGTACTGCTCTTTGGGGTACATGCATATATATTATATTGAAGTTTGCTTTGAAGCTTGTTTGTTCTTATTTTGAATGCATTACTTTTTCTATTAATAGTTATTGGAAAACAGTAAATGTAAACTAATTCACAGTGAAGAGTGTCAGCTGACCACTAATACACAATTAAAGTTTGGTAATTGCTGTAACTTTTTCCTCTTCCTCTATCAAACCACTGAACTATTGACCTATAGACCACTGAGTTTTTATTTGGCCTTTGCAGCAAACTATTCTACTATAGCTTTGCTTTTAAAGGTTAATGTATATTATTTTTTTATACTTCCTTCCCAATGCCAAGGCTTACATGTTGTAGCTACTAAATAATTATTTGTTGATTCGCAAATTCTCCAGAGATACATCTTTAGATATCTTCTCTTGACTACATAGAGAATGTACTTGTCAAACATGCTTATTCAATAATCATATTTAAACACCCACATCTTATACTAGCAAGCTTTAAAGTATATTTTTATAAGCAGGAAAGCTTGATTATTTTGCTAGTCATCACTCTTCACTTTCCAAAGAATAATGAATTTTAGTCAATCCATAAAGCTTAAGAAAAATATGCTCAACACAAACATAGGTGAGAGGATTCTGGTGTTATTCTTCCAAACAGTGTTATAAACACATACTGAGCCCTGGTGGCATAGCGATTAAGCATTCTACTACTAAACAAAAGGTAAAAAAAACTAAAAAGAAGTTTTTTTTTTTTTTTTTTTTTTTTTTTTTAGTTAAGGTAGGTAGTTCAAATCCAGCGGATGCTCCTTGGAAACCCTATAAGGCAGTTCTACTCTGTTCTATAATGTCACTATGAGTCAGAATTGACTCAATGGCAATAGGTTTGATATACTCCAATTAGTGTCCACATCTAAGTTAAACTATCTTTAGGAGAGCAAGAGGAAAAATGCAGTTTTGGAAGAAACTAGGTAGATAGAGAGTGTCTTAGTTATCTAGTGCTGCTATAATAGAAATACCAAGAATAGATGGCTTTAACAAAGAAAAGTTTATTTCCTTACAGTCTAGTAGCTAGAAGTCCAAATTCAGGGTGTCAGCTCCCGGGGAAATTTTTCTCTATTGGCTCTAGAGGAAGGTCCTTGTCATCAATCTTCCCCTGGACCAGAGCTTCTCTGCACAGGAACCCCGGGTCTAAAGAACACACTCTGCTCCTGGCACTGCTTTCTTGGTGGTATAAGGTCCCCACTGTTTGCTTCCCTTTCCTTTTATCTCTTGTAAGATAAAAGGTGGTGCAGGCCACACTCCAGGGAAACTCCCTTTACATTGGATCAGGGATGTGATCTTAGTAAGGGTGTTACAATTCTACCCTAATCTTCTTTAACATAAAATTACATTCACAAAATGGAGGACAACCACACAATACTGGGAATCATGGCCTAATGAAGTCGACACATATTTTGTGGGCACACAACTCAATCCACGACAGATAGCTGCTGTTGAGTCAACTCTGACTCGTGGCAACCCTGCGTACAACAGGACAAAACATTACCCGATCTGCATCATCCTTATGACTGCTGGCATGTTCTAGCCTATTGCTGTGGCTATTGTGCAAATCGATCTCACCAATGGTCTCCCTTGCCTTTATAAGTGCTCTACTTCACCAAATATGCTGTCCTCCTCTAGCAATTGATCCCTCCTGATGACATGTCCAAAGGAAGTGAGTTGGACAATGTACTGTTATGATCCATAAGGTTTTCATTGGCTAATTTTTGAAAGTAGATCTCCAGGTCTTTATTCCTAGTCTGTCTTAGTCTGCAAGCTCTGTTAAAACCCGTTCATCATGGGTTACAGTACTGGTGTTTGAAATTCCGGTAGCATATCTTCCAGCATCGTAGCAACACACAAGCCACCAAAATACCACATACTGACAGATGGTAGATGGAAGTGACTAAAATGAGACATATTTGATTTTTGTCTGAAATATGGTTGTCTCCTTTATATTCAATGTCTTCCATATGCCTCTTTGCTCTCTGGCTGACCTGTAGGAACCACATAAATGGATCCTCTTGCCTTTTGATATTCAGTTGGTTCAGCCAATGGGGAATACCAGCAGGCTTCAGAGAAACAAAATGAAGTTGAGGTGTTTATTTCTGTCTTTTCTCTTGGTGGTAGACACAGGCACATACATCTTTAACTGAATGTCGGGGCTTCTATCTGATAGCTTTTCCACTCAGTTGTTGCCCCCTCCCCACAGGTTCTTGTAACTGTTCTCTCCGCTTATCTTCTAGGGCCATAGGGTGTATCTTAATTTGATTTCTCTCACAAGGAGCCTAAGACAAGAACTTGGTTACAACTGGGAGTTATCCCAGAAGCATCAGGGTAAAATGAGAGAAAGTCAATAAGAGGTGTGTTATCAAACTTGTTAGAACTTTGCACAACTGAAACTCAAGCCTGTTTGGTATCCCTTAAGAAACTGTATAGAATGTTCCTCAGCATTTTCTCTTTGAAGGTTGTAAAGCTTGGATACTTATCCACAAATTCTTATGCAGCCCCAGTTTGTGGAGGTTTGCCCTTGGAGTGTTAACTTCCCTGAACTTCCATGCAGGTGCTATCCACATAGGTTTCCCATGACTTCAGAGAATATCCCGAAGCACAGCAGGAGAACTGTCCAACTTAGTTGTGCTGAAGAACTGAAGAACGAGACACAGCTGCTGCAGAATCATAATGACTGGGGTACTGTTGCTAGCTTTAGGCACAGCATGTTCTCCTGTGGTTTCTTTATTCTCCACATCTTTTAAATAGTTTTTATTATTATCAGTATTATTACACTCTTCTCAAATTGCCCAATTTGAGTGTACCTTCTTTTTTTCTGCCAGGACCCTGAACTCATGGACCTTACAACGGGGAAAACTTTTGTTAATGAAAGAATTATACAATTATTTCATTAAATATTAAATATAAAGTATGTTTATATGAGAAAGAGTATTATAAGGAGAGTTGTAATTATCTATGGCATCATTGCACTGAGGTCTGTTGGACAAATCCATGTTGATTAAACAAAGGAAGTAGGGGCACAATGTTTCCAAATATCCAGCAGGTGGCTCTATCTCTCCTCACCTTTGACTGGACTTTCCAATATATTGAATAGCATTCAGTACTCAAACTCACCTCCTACATATACTACTGGGAGAACTGTATTGCTTATATTTCATTACGGTATGTCTGCTTTAGCCAATTTTTGTGTCTCTATAATGAATTTAATGAATAAATAATAAATAATGTAAGTGTGTTCAGTGGAGCATTAAGGTAGAGTAAATCCCTGTGGTAGGAGAAAGACAACAAATGTATTCTTTATGGAGCCCAGTGGCAATGAAAAAACAGATATACAATATTAACTTGGGAAAATTCAGCTCTGACACTTAAAACTGAGGACACGGAGACAAAATAGTTTTAAGTCTTTTTATAACGGGAAACTTTCATACAGTGTGTTCCTTGGAGGTCTAATTTCCATTATAAAAGTTTTTCTAAAGTTGTGTGGTTGTTAAACACAGTAAAATACCATATGTCTCTGTTTGGTAAGGTATCTGATCAGTGTTTTGAGGGAACATTTTTTCTTTTCCCATTACAGTCAACATGAGGATTCCTTTGTTATTGGAAGAATTACAAAGGACAGGTCTACAAATTTTATACTATAGCTTGGGGCAAAGAGAATATAAAATATTATTTCTAAAACAAATTCATTCTTTCTCTGACATTTTAATTTTTGTCACTGCAGAAAAGTGTTGCTCACTACTAGAGTAATTTATTAAAGATAGGCAACTTCCAAATCTCTTGTTTGGTTTACAGGTATATTTCTTTACATGTTTTACAAATAAGAACAGAACTTGTGGTTAGAATATGATGCATATTTTTCCCCAGACTGGTGAGGTGAGAGGCCTGTAGACAATAACTGTAAATATTTTAAAGGTGGAGACGTACTTGTCAAAGCTGATGGAATAAGGTTGGTTTGTAATTTATTCATTTTTTCTCTATTATCAACAAGTGTTTATTTTTCTTTACAAGTGGTAGCATAAATTGTTTCTATTGAAGTTACATATCATGAGACAAAATATTACTTTAAGCTATTTCCTCCCTTTTGGGGAGGCTAGTGTTATCAATATTTTTGATGGGTGGCATTTAATTCCTTTTCACTTTCGTACTTAGCTTAAAGCAATTTTACATTATAAACTGTTGGGTTTATTTCCATATCATAATATCTAAATGAATATGGAATCTGAAATTAAATTATATGGTGATATTAAATTCATAGACAATAGAAGATTCAATGAGATTGAAGTGGCCACAATTTTAGGAACTAAATGAATATATCTAATTGTTCTTGGGTTTAAATTTGATGTTCGTTTATTCAGTCTGTCATTTAATCACATATTTATGAATTCAAAAATGTTTGAGCACCTAGCTGGAGTCAGGCACTGTGCTGTTCATGGATGCAGAATTGAGCAAACAGAATTAACCTGAGCTCATGGACCTTACAATACAGTGGGGGAAACTTTTGTTAATAAAATAATCATACAATTATTTCATTAAATATTAAACATAAAGTATGTTTATATGAGAAAAGTATTATAAGGAGAGTTGAAATTATCTGTGGAATCATTGCATTGAGGTCTGTTGGACAAATCAATGTTGATTAAACAAAGGAAGAAGGGGCAAGGGTGCTGAAATATTTTGAGCTATGAAAACATCCTGATGTGAGGAGAATCATGGTCTGGGTCATGGGGACACAGAGATATACAGAGGAAGCACATTTGTCTGTTAGGGTGCAATTTAGCCATCTATGTGAGAGGCCTCACCCAGAAGAAAATGTAGACAGAAAATTCATGAATGCATTTGTAAGGTGTAGTTTAGATGTAAAATCAAAGGGACTTAGTAATTAACTGGATAAAGAAAAGGAAGGCATCAAATACAATTTCTCTTTCTAGCTTGAGGGGAATAAAAGCATAGTGTCTACATTACATTATGTTAGGGAATACTGGAGATGATTATATTATCCGAAAGGAATGAATTATGTGTTTAATTTGGGAGTTAATTGAGTTTGATTTTGAGACATATAAAGAGATGCTTAATTTAAAAGAAAAGTCTGGACTGGAACCGTTTATTGAAAAGTCATTCACGTAAATTTGCAATTGTGAATGAAATCATCTATGGAGAAAGTCTGAAGAGGAAGAACAAAGGGGCTTTACACTATGTCTTAAGAAAAGTCAGCATTCGATTGCCGATAGAGGTGAATGAATCTTCAAAGGAGCCAGAAATGTGGGACGAGTAAATAAAAATACATGATTTTTGGAAACAAAGTGTTTCAAAGTGGAATAACTCCTTGGCTCTGAAAAACACTGAATGAAATTCAAGGTGACAATATTTTAAAACACCATGGAATTCAGACTTAGGGAATTCATTGATGACCTTGGCAAGAAGTTTCATTGAGTGGAGTAGCCTGCCAACTACATGGGAGTTGAAGAAATGGAATCACTAAGTGGAAACAATTTTTGAAATATTTGGTTCTAAACAGGAGAAAAATATGGCAGCAAATTCTTAAATAGCTAAATTACATTTTGACAACAATATATGACATAAAGTTTACTCTCATTTCAAGAAAAGAGGATTTTTAAAATTAAAAAAATTCAGGTATAACCAATTTCCCTAATTATGTGCATTGTAGAATATATATGTGTGTATATATATATTGGAAACCCTGGTGGCGTAGTGATTAAGTGCTACAATGGCACTGGGTTTTTTTTTATATATATATTGCAAATAAAGCAATATTATATTCCGAAAATATGCATGACTGAATTCTTAAATGGCCCTACAATATTCTTGACCTCACAGCTTTTTCCACCATAAGCTCCAATAATAGTTATAGCTAGAATAATAATGCAAGCATAAAAATGATAGAATAGTTGGCAAATATCAAACTGATTAATTATTTTTTTTTTTTTTAAAGAAAGCAATACGAATCACAAAGTAACTTTCACAAATAATAAGACCTACGGGGAAGATGGAGGTGTTTCAATACCAGTTTTAGAAAAATACTTTGTACCGAGGAAGAAATAGTTTTTAAGAGGCAATTTGTAGTTGGATTTTCTTGTTGTAGGTGATGGACCAGAAGCCTTAGTATTGTTTGCATGGGCTGGAGATGTCCAACATTAATTTCTCACCTTAGTTTTGAGGTGCACATCTGTTTCAGTGTGTTTTTAATATACAATTGCTCGGCCCTTCATCATGTCACTCTTTTGAGTTAATCTGTAATAAGTTTCTCCATTCCACACTGAATATAAACATCATCATTTTTTGATCTCTATCATTTTTCATTTTCTTTCAGATTGTATCTTCTTCTCTCTTTCTCTCCTCCCCATTCCAGGTCATGATCTGTCTCTACTAATATAACTCTAATTCATACTCATTATGATTTGGAAGACTTTCCAAATATTTCTTTTGTTTTAATTGAAAAATCAAAGAAAATGGGAGAGTACTCTGTAATTAATCATTATGACTTTAAGAATTATTTAGCTTTAATTTTATGTATTTGGAATTCTAAAAATAAGAAGTTGAATTTTCTCTATATAAATCTTTGTATCAGAGATTGAGGGTCCTTCAATCATCACAATTAGAAAAGACCTTAGGTTTCTATTTTTCAAGAAAAATAACTTCATATCTCTACTTCTATCTCATGTTTACCTATCATTAGAATAACTTTCATATTTAAAATTCTGTAATTTCTTAACCAATTTTACGATTCTATTCTAACACAAAGGCAGAAATAGAAATATTGATCATATGTATAACAACTCTTGAAGTCTGATATCTTAATTAAACATTTTCTAGTAATATTTTCTTCATATTTCATACTGCCAATAAATTTAACAATTTTTTAGTATGTCTAGGCTTGCATTTTCTGTTTCAAAATGAATCAGATCTTCGTTCTCTAAAATGTGTGTGTAGCAAGAAAATTTATTGAGATATTTGTCTTTGCCCCTGCTGTATCTCATCTCTTCCCCCTAATTTCTCCTCTTTCAAAAATTGTGTAGGCTTTTTGCACTCTGTTGCTTCAAAGGAGGAATATCCTTGAGGTTTGATGGCCCTGACTTTGTATTCCTGGCTTTCATTTCCTTGAGCTGAATATTTTCTATGGGCTTTGATATAAAAGAGAAGAACAAGGCAAGCACTTTTGAGAACAGACTGAGAATGAAGAAGAGTTTCAAAACCTAGAGAGAAGCTGAAGATCTGATATTCTGAGTTGAATGATGGTATAGGCCACACTGTATTACTGAGCCCTACATAGATTAAAGGTGACTGCAAAATGTCTAGAGAGCTTATAAACTAGCAACTGAGTTTCCAGGCTTGACAGAGATTCCTTTACTCTATATATGTCAAAGAACCAACCAAGTGAGTAAATCTCAAAGGGCATGTACAACTTGGACACTGGGAAGCCCAGCGGGAACTACAGAGAAGCATAGCCGTAGGAACCTCACTGTGTTGTAATAATCAAATAAGGTTCTTGCCTTTCACTGGTCAAGAATGACCAGGTAAGGCACGAAGAGTTTGCCACATGAGCAAAGCTTTATTGAAGAGGCTTGCAAGCAGAGATGAGGAGGGTGTGGGCAACACTTACCCTGTCTCACAGAACAAAAAACTTGCCTAGGTTTTTAAAAGTTTTTGTATGGGAAAAGATTTATGTTTATTCATAGGCATAGGTGGGGATATGTTAATTACAGTGTGCATGCAGCAGCTTTCTAAGATGACTCCTGTCCCAGAGGCCTCTGGGATTCATAGCAGAACTTATTATGGGGTGTCACGCCTGCACAGTCTCTCACTCCCCAAGTCTGATTCCCCAGCTGTGTCTGTAGCACCTCACTGCCCCTGGTGGAAGGTCACGCAGCGGTCACAGATGGATGTTCTGCACATGTTCCTGGGGCTGGTTTCACCTGGCTGCTTCTGAAAGACAATTTTAAATAACTTTGTGGGCTGTTTTCTGATACCATGCCCCACTGTTTCAGGGAATGGCTTTGTTTCTGCACCTTGGCCCGTTTCCCGCTTGTTTGCAGATTTGGGGGCCCCTCTGTTCCCTGTATAACTAAATGTGTTGTATGCCCTAATAATGACAAATTGAATTTTCTACCATCCCAGTGAAAGGCAGGGTATGGAGTCATACTTAACTTTATGAGATTAAAGGGGAAAAAAATGAAGATATATCTCCTACACTTGTAATATTTTTAAAGGATATAATACATGGGTTGATAATATAATACTGACGAGCTGTGAGTCCTTTTCCCCCATTTGTTATGAAACAGCAATACTACCCTTTTGTTCCTATTTGCACCAAGATAGTGTTAGGCCTTCGTAGTGCTGATCCATTAGTCTGAAAGACACGACTGTCTCCTTGTTATTCAAGTCTGTCTCAGCATGCCATTTCTACAATGAGACCTTCACTGAAAGCCAAATCAATGTCATGCTTCTCAGAGTCCCTCTTTAAACCATCACACTATTTGTTATCTTTCTAGCACTTATTCTAAATAAAATTATCCTGTTAATTTATTGATACACTTCGTTGTTGTTCATATCACCCACTAGAAAATAATTCCAATGAACACAGGGACTTTGCATGTTTTTCCGATTTGCGTAATCAAATCACATAGTTAGGGCTTCATGAATATTTGTTAAGTGAATGAATACAAGCCTCCTAATATGCTTACATATTGGTGAACTCCATGATGATATTCATTTATTATCTCACTGTAACTGAACACTGCTTGGGTTCTTGTCCTGTCCTATTAGCTGACCAAAACAAGATGGACACTAATTGCAAGGGAAACAGAAAGTGACAAATTTATTGTCTGCACAGACGAGGAGCAACGTGGCATCTGGAGACCAGAAGACCACATGTTCCCACATCTGAGGGGGTTAGGGAACTTTTTCTTTCCAATGGCAGCTGGGGGTTGGATTTGGTACCCAGAACTCTCTGCCTTTAGCCTCCCATGCCCACATTTGGAGATTTGGATGCTGAATCACCTTCTGTTGGACATCCCTGTGGTGGGACCTTTGGTTTCTCGAAAGGGCTCGGGTGAAACCGTGGGCTCGGAGATATCTTCCTTTCTGGGTCTGAGGTCAGGTGAAGGACGTGATCTCCTCCATCTGTGTATGCTCCAAAGTCTAGTTTGGGCTAGTCTAGTGGACAGAGCCATTACCTGCTGCGGCTTCCTGAAAAATGTTGTTCAAAACAAGCTTGTGACTAGCAAGACAAAGAAAGGAGGGGAAAGGGTGTCGATTGGGGGTGTCATCACCTCTTATGATTTTTTACTTCATTTTATACCATCTTTTTAGACTCCATAGTTGGTAATGGATTTCCATAATCATTCAATGGTCAATTCTTAGAGTTACTGCTGTTTTTAGTGTCTTGACCAAGTTGAAGATCTTCTCAATTCTTTCTCTAATTATTTAGATACAATATACTGGAACACTAAATTCTATTTTTATTCTTGTTAATAGTCAGTCAGTAAAAGATTGATTAAGACAAAAGAGAATGAAAAAGAAATTATCAAGACTTTAAAAGAAACATCAGCAAGTTTTGTATAATTTTCTAGGGCAAGATACTACCTAAGAGAGTTAATGAACTAGAAGTATGTAATTCTGAGAAACAGATACAATCAAGCAAAGTATTGATTTACCCATTAGGAGACAATTAATCATCTTGCTGTAAACAAAATGAGATACTTGGTTGTTAACCAAGAATTTTGTTTCACTCTTTAATTTTAGACTACAAAGTTATACTCAATTTCTTTCTGTGTTTAGTAATAGTAGATGTTTATTTTAGTCTTGGAAGATGTGATACATAGATGAGAATGATACATCACAAAGAATCATCTTTGATAATAATAACTATTATTTTTCTTTATGGCCCCAATGAATGAAAGAGAATGTGGCATTTGTGAGTTTTCTCTAGCTTCAAAATTGTTGAGAGGAAAAGGAAAGTTCATAAACCCCTCAACTTTTATTGGTATATGGCTTCTATTAAAGCTCTTCTTAGAGTAGAACAGAAGAAATCGATCTAGTCTTGTTAACCCTCTGCTATTCCCCTAAGAATTAGTCTTCAAAGTTTTCTTTTTTATTATTATTAAGAACTTTAAAAAAAAAATTTATTGTGCTTTAAGTGAAAGTTTACAAAGTCAGTGTCTCATACAAAAATTTATATACACCTTGTTATATACTCCAAGTTGCTCTTCCCCTAATGGTGCAGCTCATTCCTCCTCTCCACCCTGTGTTTCCCATGTCCATTCAATCAACTCTTGTCCCCCTCTGCCTTCTCATCTTGACTCTAGACAGGAGTTGGCCATATAGTCTCATGTGTCTACTTGAGCCAAGAAGCTTACTTCTCACCAGCATCATTTTCTATCCCACAGTCCAGTCCAATCCCTGTCTGAAGAGTTGGCTTTGGGAATAGTTACTGTCTTGGGATAACAGAAGGTCTGGGTACCATGACCTCCAGGGTCCTTCTAGTCTCAGTCAGACCATTAAGCCTGGTCTTTTTTTACAAGTATTTGAGGTCTGCATCCCACTGCTCTCCTGCTCCCTCAGGGATTCTCTGTTGTGTTCCCTGACAGGGCAGTCACCGTTATAGCTGTCTTCAAAGTTTTTGACTGCAATCCACTATAATAATAAAATTTCCTTCACCACTCAGCCCGTACACAGGTATACACATGCACAAACACACATATTTGTGTGTAAAATTAAAACAAAATTTGAGGAAACAATACTTGTGTTCACATATGTGACATAATTTTAAAAATTCAATTCCATATTTGAAAATTTTAGGGGAATAAGCTGCAGTTTTGAAAAAGTCTTAGATTGAAAGAGAGATTTGTATGTGTGGCCCTGTGTGCATGTGTTGTTTTTGTGTGAAAGTATATGTGGCTATATGGGTTCATATAGCACTACAGAAGCAAGAATGGCGAGACTACATCTCACATTCTTTGGACATGTTATCAGGAAGTGTCAGTGCCTGGAGAAGGACATTATGCTTAGTAAAATAGATGGTTAGAGAAAAAGAGGAAGACCCTCAACAAGATGAATTGACACAGTGGCTGCAACAATGGGCTCAAGCGTAACAACGATTGTGAGGATGGTGCAGGATGGGGCAGTGTTTTGTTCTGTTGTACATACGGTTGCTATGAGTACGAACTAACTCTACAGCACCTAACAACAACAGCAATAGGGTCATTATGAGTCCCAGTCAACTAGATGGCAACAGGTTTGGGATTTTTTTTTTTTGGTTTAGGTTGTCTAGAGTTCTGCTGAGATCTTTTTTTGTCTTTGTTCTATAGTGAGAGACCTGCATGAAGGAGCTAAGATTCATATTCCTTAGACATATTCTTTCTTGTAGTAGTATGATCCATGAGAGAATTTTTACCAAGATCAAAAAAAATGTATCAGGAAATATTGTAACTGATGATACTATTAATTGTGATACTTACTAACCCAAATAACCGTATACACTTTTTAAAATAATTTCTTGGGTAATAACAGGCACAGATTTATATTAAGGAAACAGCTTGTGTGATTGTAGTGTTTGAACATCCCCAGTGCTTGGATCAGGATAGAGTCCTTTCCCAATTTACGGAGCTGCAGAAGCTGGTGAACCCAAGATGAGCAGGTTGGAGAGTGGGGATCCTGCTCACAGGTTGCGACAAGCAAGGAATCCCCAAGGTCGGCAGGCAAGATGGCAAGGTTTCTCCTGAGTCACTTAGCTGCAAGGGCTGGCAAACCCAAGAAAGGCAGGTCCGGGAGCAGGACTTTTGCTCACAGGCAGGGAAGATCAGAGAATCACAAGATGGACAGGTAAGCTGCTAGCTCAAGTCCCAAGATCCAGAAGTCAGACAAGAGGCAGCTGCTGGATCCGGAACAAGATAACAACCTTTGCAAGGTGAGCAGGAAAAGGAAGTAGATGGCGGAGGGTGGAGAGATGAAGACTGAGGGGACAGTGAGCCGCCACAGGCCCCACCTCCGCTGGTACCACTCAGCAGATTCCATCATGGGGGTGATCACGTATCAAATTTCAACAGGAAAGTGATCACAACATTATAATACTGCCGAAACACTGAGAATCATGGCCCAGCCAACTTGACACACAATCTTAACCATCACACTGGAGTTTCTGAAGTTATCAGGGCAGAACCTCAATAATTAAATCATGTTTTCTTATGGAGACTAACATACTTCTTTCTTTACCCTACAGAGGGAGAAGAGAGGAGTTCAGAGCATTGGGGCAAACATATAATTTATCCAAAACTGTATCAAGTCACTAAGATGCAAGTTGAAGAGAAGCAAGAACCCACAAATCCTTATGATTCTCCATAGGAAATGGTCCAAATGATCTAAAGAACCTTTCTACAAATCATGTCTCTTTGGTAGTACTGAGAACTAGGCCTATTTCTAAATTGTGGCCCTAGAATTAAACCTAAGAGAAAACTGTGAATTTTGCTTCTAAGAGATATATCTACAAAGTGATTTAGAATCTGTCAATGGAATGTCCACGCCTAAATTATCTCTTACATCCAGTAGGACATTTGCCTGAGTAGTCCAGATTTGCAAACTTAGTCTTTTTGAAGTTTACAATTATAGACCAGTAGGCTTTTAGACTTTCAAATCTATGGAAAATATTCCTTCATGTGATGTGGTAGTTTGCTAACATGAAGGACTCTTGGAGTGTCATCGTAACTACAATTGCTAATGTTAATGTGACACTTGCTTAGGTATTAGTAAAATTGTACTGAAGGCCTTTCACAGTTTTTTAATTGTTTTGAAGCAAAAGCCAATCAGGTCTTATGTATTACATTTAGCTTTATCTCTTTAGTCTCATTTATATTTGAAAAGCCTGTTCTTCCTTTATTTATATTTTATATAATTTACTTTTTTTGAAGAGATAAGCCCAATCATCTTTAGGACATTCCTTATTTTGGACTTGTATGCTTGCTTTTTTTTTTTTTTTTTTTTTTTAATACTTGCTTCCTTACATTCTTCAACTTGTTCCTTTAGACCAGGTGTCAATAAACTGTGGTCTGCAGGCTAAATCTGGCCTGTGGCCTATTTTTGTGTAGTATATGAGCTAAAAATAATTTTACAGGTTATTGAAACAAATAATCAAAAACAAATAAAAAAACAATATGTAATAGAGACTGTGGCCACACATCCTGAAGCATGTCCTATCTTAAGAGCTATGGTTGCTAACCAAAAGGTCAACAGTTCAAATCCACCAGCCACTCCTTGAAAACCGTATGGGGCAGTTCTACTCTGTCCATAGGGTTGCTATGAGTTGGAAACGGCAATTTTTTTTTTTTAATCCATTAGATAAGAACTTTGCTGATCCCTGTTTTTACTATTAAGTTCATTTTTAACATTTTGACAAGATAAATTTATCAGTTCAATGAGTATATCCCATTACCTCAAGAAGCAAAGTTTCCCCACTATAAAATGTATTATTTTTGAGAATTTGATCAAGGTGATAGCAGCAAGTTTACTCTTTTGTAAAGGTGCTTTGCCTTTGAATTTAGCAAACAATGCATGGATAATTGGCCCTTTGTTCATATTTTGTTTTCCTCCTATCTTTTGTAAATTAGATTAAGTACCCACTGATGATTCTTGCCTAAATCAAATATATCATTAGGGGCTTTTTTCTACCTTTAGTGGGTGGTATTCTTTGATAGGAAGAAATTTTCGTCAGTTTCTATTAAAGACAAAAATGGTAGATGGTTTATTTTTACCTCTAAATACTCAATTTCATAATAAGGAGTGGATGTTAAAATTTCCATCAGTAGTGGTTAATGAGTTCTTCCCCAGGACTAGAGTCTACCTTCTGACTCTAAATCCAGTGCTTATTCTACCTTTTTGACTGTGAGTGCACCTTGTTTTTCCTAAACATGTATTAGTTAAAACACATCTAGCAGCTATAATAAGTATTAAACAATGAGAGATTTTATTTTTTTTAAATTAAAAAAAATGATGGTTGATTTATGTGGCTTAAAAGTCTAGGGAAATTTAAATTAAAATATATTTTTTCTTAATATTTTCCATATGGTAAAAATAAGAATTCCAAATCCTTCTCTGATTTTTCCTTTCAGAAATATCTTTTGGACAATCTATTATTGGATAGAATATTGAAAGTTGATTTCAATGAGCTGCTAAAATTTTATGACGTTGAATAGGTTACTTAGTATCAATAAATTCAGTAGATAAGAGCATTAAGTTAAAATGTTGCTGTTCTTGTTAGGTGCTGTCAAGTCAATTCTGACTCATAGCGACACTATTTACAACAGAACAAAACACTGCCCAGTTCTGTGCCATCCTCACAATCATTGCTATGTTTTAGCCCATTGTTGCAGCCACTGTGTCAATCCAATCCATTGAGGGTCTTCCTTTTTTAGCTGACAGTCTACTCTATGAAGCACGATGTCCTTCTCCAGGGACTGGTGCCTCCTGATATCAAGTCCAAAGTATGTGAGACGAAGTCTCACCATTCTTCTTCTACTGAGCATACTTCTTCCAAGACAGATTTGTTTGTTCTTGTGAAAGTCCATGATATATTCAATATTCTTCACCTACACCATAATTCAAAGGTATCAGTTCTTCTTCAATCTTTCTTATTCATTGTCCAGCTTCCCTATGTAATGAGATGATTGAAAACACCATGGCTTGGGTCAGGCACACCTTAGTCTTCAAAGTGACATCTTTGCTTTTAGCCCTTTAAGAGACCTTTTGCAGCAGATTTGCCCAATGCAATGAAATGCATGATTTGATTTCTTGACTACTGCTTCCATGGAAGCTGACTGCGGATCCAAGTAAAATGAAGTCCTCGACAACTTCAATGTTTTCTCCATTTATCATGATATTGCTTATTGGTCCAGTTGTGAGGATTTTTTTCTTCATGTTGAGGTGTTATCCATACTGAGGACTGTGGTCTTTGATCTTCATCTGTAAGTGCTTCGAGTCTTCTTCACTTTCAGCAAGCAAGATTGTGTCATCTGCGTATCACAGGTTGTTAATGAGTCTTCCTCCAATCATGATGCCCCGTTCTTCCTCGTTTAGTTCAGCTTCTCAGATTATTTGCTCAGCATACAGATTGAATAGGTATGGTAAAATGATACAACCCTGACACACACCTTTCCTGACTTTAAAGTATTCCGTATCCCCTTGTTCTGTTTGAATGTCTGCTTCTTGGTCTAAGTACAGGTTCCTCATGAGCAGAACTAAGTGTTCTGGATTCTCATTCTTCACAGTGTTATACATAATTTGTTATGATCCACAGAGTCAATTGTGTTTGCATATTCAATAAAACACAGGTAAGCATCTTTCTGGTATTCTCTGCTTTCACCCAGTATCCATCTGACATCAGCAATGATATCCTTTGTTCCAAGTCCTCTTCTGAATCCAGCTTGAATTTCTGGCAGTTTCCTGTCAATATACTCTTGTAAATGCTTTTGAACTATCTTCAGCAAAATTTTACTTGTGTGTGATGTTAATGACATTGTTCTATAATTTCTGCATTTGGTTGGATGTTTCTTCTTTGGAATGGGTACAAATATGGATCTCTTCCTGTTAGACTGGCCAGGTAGTTCTCCTCTGAATTTCCTGGCTTTGACGAGTTAGCTTTTCCAAAGCTTCATCTGTTTGTTCAAACATCTCAATTGGTATTCCATCAATTCCTGGAGTCTTATTTTTCACCAGTGTCATCTTTTTTTTTTTTTTTTAATTATGTTTTTAAAATTGTTCTTTAAGACTAAAACGATAAAGATCATGGAAGAAAAAATTGGGACAACCCTAGGAGCCCTAATACAAGGTATAAACAGAATACAAAACATTACCAAAAATGATGAAGAGAAACCCGATAACTGGGAGCTCCTAAAAATCAAACACCTATGCTCATCTAAAGACTTCACCAAAAGAGTAAAAAGACCACCTACAGATTGGGAAAGAATTTTCAGCTATGACATCTCCGACCAGCGCCTGATCTCTAAAATCAACATGATTCTGTCAAAACTCAACCACAAAAAGACAAACAACCCAATCAAGAAGTGGGCAAAGGATATGAACACACATTTCTCTAAAGAAGATATTCAGGCAGCCAACAGATACATGAGAAAATGCTCTCGATCATTAGCCATTAGAGAAATGCAAATTAAAACTACGATGAGATTCCATCTCACACCAGCAAGGCTGGCATTAATCCAAAAAACACAAAATAATAAATGTTGGAGAGGCTGCGGAGAGATTGGAACTCTCATACACTGCTGGTGGGAATGTAAAATGGTACAACCACTTTGGAAATCTATCTGGCGTTATCTTAAACAGTTAGAAATAGAACTACCATACAACCCAGAAATCCCACTCCTCGGAATATACCCTAGAGATACAAGAGCCTTCATACAAACAGATATATGCACACCCATGTTTATTGCAGCTCTGTTTACAATAGCAAAAAGTTGGAAGCAACCAAGGTGTCCATCAACGGATGAATGGGTAAATAAATTGTGGTATATTCACACAATGGAATACTACGCATCGATAAAGAACAGTGACGAATCTCTGAAACATTTCACAACATGGAGGAACCTGGAAGGCATTATGCTGAGCGAAATGAGTCAGAGGCAAAAGGACAAATATTGTATAAGACCACTATTATAAGATCTTGAGAAATAGTAAACCTGAGAAGAACACATACTTTTGTGGTTACGAGGGGGGGAGGGAGGGAGGGTGGGAGAGGGTTTTTTATTGATTAATCAGTAGATAAGAACTGCTTTAGGTGAAGGGAAAGACAACACTCAATAAATGGAAGGTCAGCTCAATTGGACTGGACCAAAAGCAAAGAAGTTTCCGGGATAAAATGAATGCTTCAAAGCTCAGCGGAGCAAGCGCGGGGGTCTGGGGAACATGGTTTGCGGGGACTTCTAAGTCAATTGGCAAAATAATTCTACTATGAAATCATTCTGCATCCCACTTTGAAATGTGGCGTCTGGGGTCTTAAATGCTAACAAGCAGCCATCTAAGATGCAGCAATTGGTCTCAACCCACCTGGAGCAAAGGAAAATGAAGAACACCAAGCCCACATGACAACTAAGAGCCCAAGAGACAGAAAGGGCCACATGAACCAGAGACCTACATCATCCTGAGACCAGAAGAACTAGTTGGTGCCCGGCCACAATCGATGACTGCCCTGACAGGGAGCTCAGCAGAGGACCCCTGAGGGAGCAGGAGAGCAGTGGGATGCAGACCCCAAATTCTCATAAAAAGACCAAACTTAATGGTCTGACTGAGACTGGAGGAATCCCGGCGGTCATGCTCTCCAGACCTTCTGTTGACACAGGACAGGAACCATCCCTGAAGACAACTCATCAGACATGAAAGGGACTGGTCAGCGGGTGGGAGAGAGACGCTGATGAAGAGTGAGCTAATTATATCAGGTGTACACTTGAGACTGTGTTGGCAACTCTTGTCTGGAGGGGGGTGGGAGGATAGAGAGAGAGGGAAGCCGGCAAAATTGTCAAGAAAGGAGAGACTGAAAGGGCTGACTCAAGACGGGGAGAGTAAGTGGGAGTAGGGAGTGAGATGTATGTAAACTTATATGTGACAGACTGATTGGATTTGTAAACGTTCACTTGAAGCTTAATAAAAATTATTATAAAAAAAAAAATTGTTCTTTAAGTAACAGTTTACAGCTCAAGCTACTTTCTCATACAAAAATTTATACACACATTGTTATGTGACCCTAGTTGCTATCTTTATAATTCGTCAACACACTCCTCCTTGCCACCCCGAATTTCCCATGTCCATTCAACTGGCTCCTGTCCCTTTCTGCCTTCTCATCTCAACTCTGGACAGGAGCTGCCCATTTAGTCTCATGTATCCACTTGAACTAAGAAGCATAGTCTTTACAAGTATCATTTTATATCTTACAATCCAGTCTAATCTTTGTTTGAAGAGTTGGCTCCTGGAATGTTTTTTGTTCTGGATTAACAGAGAGTACAAGGGCCATGTCTTCTGGAGCTTCTCCAGTCTCAATAAGACCATTAAGTCTGGTCTTTTTACTAGAATTTGAGTTCTGCACCCCACTTTTCTCCTGTTCCATCAGGGACTCTCTGTTATGTTCCCTGTCAGGGCAGTCGTTGATGGTAGCCAGGCACCATCTAGTTCTGGTCTCATCGACGATGTCTTCATTGCAGATTAGATCTTTTCATTCAGTATCGTTGGTTCTTGATCTTATGCTACCTACTGAAATGTTTGAATGTGGACCACTTCTTGTTGGTACAGTGAGTGACTCTATGTATTCCTTCCATCTTCTTTTGATGCTTTCTGTGTCATTATTTTCCCTGTAGAACCCTTCAATATTGCAACTCCGGGCTTGGCTTTTTCATTCCATTCTTTCAGCTTGAGATATGCCAAGAGCGTTCTCCCCTTTTGATTTTCTATCCTCAGGTCTTCTTGAGCTAAACTGTCCTTTGAAATCTTCTGTTCAGCTTTTTTACTTCAACATTTCTTCCTTTCACTTTAGCTTCTCTATGTTCAAGAGCAAGTTTCAGAGTCTCTTCTGACATCCATTTGGGTCTTTTCTTTCTTTCCTGCCTTTTTAATGAACTCTTGCATTCTTCATGTATGATGTTCTTGATGTCATTCCAGAATTCATCTGGTCTTTGGTCATTAGTGTTCAATGCATCAAATCTGTTCTTGAGTTGGTCTTTAAATTCAGATGGGACATACTTAAGGTCCTACTTTGGCTTTCGTGGACTTGTTCTAATTTTCTTCAACTGCAACTTGAACTTGCATATGAAGAATTGATGTTCTCTTCCACAGTCAGCCCCTGGCCTTGTTCTGACTGATAATATTGAGCTTTTCCATTGTTTCTTTCCACAGGTGGAGTTGATTTGATTTCTGTGTATTCCATCTGGTGAGGTCTACATGTATAGTTGCCGCTATGTTTTTTAAAAAGATATTTGCAGTGAAGAAGTCATTGGTCTTGCCAAATTCTATCATGCGATCTAAGGCATCATTTCTGTCACCAAGGCCATATTTTCCAACTACCAATCCTACTTTGTTTCCAACTTTTGCATTCCAATTGCCAGTAATTATCAATTCATCTTGATTACATGTTTGATCAATTTCAGACTGCAGAAGTTGATAGAAATCTTCAATTTCTTCATGTTTGGCCTTAGTGGTTGGTGCATAAATTTTAATAATATTCATATTAACTGGTCTTCTTTGTAGGCGTATGGATATTTTCCTATCACTGACAATGTTGCATTTCAGGACATATCTTGAAATGTTTGATGATGAATGCAATCCATTCCTCTTCAATTTGTCATTCCCAGCATATTACGTTAAAATAGCTGTTGATAAATCAACAATTCTGGATGGGAGAGATAATAAAATACAATAAGAACAAAATCAACTCTAGTCACCGATATTTCTTTTTTACCTTATGGCTAGTCAAACGAGATGTTAAAATTGTGGTAAATTCTTATCCTTACTTCTGATTAAATAGACTGCTTTCTCATTGAGTTATCATATCAGATATGGCTTTAGAAATGCAGTTACAATTGATGAGTAGGAAAGAAAGGAATAAAATCAGTATCCTTGACACTGGATCCTAATAATGAATGGATGAACTAATTGAAGAAGGGAGGATAAGAGATAAAAGAAAAAATTGAGAGACAGACTAGAGAATTAAAATGCAATTGGAGTAGCTAAGCAACTGAGGACTAGAGAAAAAGTAAATCCATGAACTAATTGGAGATAAAGCCCTCAGAAAATGGGCTCTATCACTGAGGCATGCAAATTCAAGTAGATGCTAAACAGGCCTAAGAAGGAAAACCTTGATAAACACAAATTTTAGTGTTCAAGAGACAGTAAAATTTTTATTATTTTCTAAAATAATACAAACTTACCTAATTTTAGATTAAAATAATTGACTGATTTTGATACATTTGAAAATCTACCATGGAAGATATTTTCTGGAGAGATATGATTTCCCTGAACCAATGGGTGGTGGCCATATAATAGTGGGTAATTTGGAATGTGGGATGTATATACTGTTCTACCAAGAAGCTCCATTCAGTATAATGGATAGACACCTAAAAGTGGTTTCAACACTCTTCCTTATTGTCAAGTGATAAAGTCTGAAAATTTCACTTTTTTTTGTGATTGTAAAATGTTTTATAATATTGCAACATCAGCATGATCATTGCAAAGGATAACCCATTGAAACTTTACCACTCATCCTGTAACAAAAATTTTACCTTGTTGTTTTATAACAACCTGGACCTATCCCCATATTCTCACTTGAACGTTGTTGTCCCTAGGATACAGGGGTAATGAAGATTAAAACTGACACCGTTTAGAAAATAGAATATCAGAAGTTTTTTTATGAGCCAAACAACTTTCCCCAAATCACAGAAACCATGCAATATAGCATAAAAATAGCATACCAGAAATAAATTAAAAAGAAATAAATTAGAAATATTTTATCAGATCCCAAAATAAAATAATTTCTAAACCCATTTCCTGTGATATGCCATAACCATAAAACTTACCATAACTACCTATTGCCTATGTCTTTATATGTCAGGTCATGCAAATACCATCCACATGTTACTGTTTCTCAATTCTCAGAGAAAAGATATAAGATTAAGTATAATTTATAAAATCGCTATTTTATTTCCAAATGAATAATTTTTACTGATTTTATAAGCCAAATTGTGCCCCTCCCTACAAAAAAAAAAAAAAAAAGATTTGTGGAGGTTCTAGCCCCAGGTACCTGTGAATGTGACTTCGTTTGGAAATAGGGTCTTTGAAGATGTTATTAGTTAACAGGAGGTCATACTGGAATAGAATACATGTACTTATACAGAGGAGAAGAGACAGACAGAGACAAACACAGAGGGAAGAACCTGTGAATGTGACTTCGTTTGGAAATAGGGTCTTTGAAGATGTTATTAGTTAACAGGAGGTCATACTGGAATAGAATACATGTACTTATACAGAGGAGAAGAGACAGACAGAGACAAACAGAGGGAAGATGCCATGCAAAAAATAGAAGCATCAATTAAAATGATGCATTTACAAAAACCAAAGAACACCTGGGGCTACCAGTAGCTGAAAGAAGCAAGGAAGTATCTTTTCTTAGAGCCTGCAGAGAGAGGATGTCTCTGCAGAGACCTTGATTTTGGACTTCGGAGTTCAAGAATTGTGAGACAACAAATTTCTGTTGTTTGAAGCCACCCAATGTGCGGTACTTTGCTATGACAGCCCTAGGAAACTAATACATTGCAACACATTGTATTACTAGTCATCATACATAATCTGTGGAAGCTTAACCCAAGAATGGAGGTGGGAAAGGAATGGAGGAAGCATGAATAATAGCATACTAAATAAAAAAAAAAATAGCTTAGATTGCTTTTCTCCTTAAAAATATGTACTAAGTAAATGGCTATTATATATTTACTTATGGTGATAATGGTTAACACCAGTATATATGTATGTATCTGTGCAAAAATTGTATGTATTTGTGTTCAGTATATATATATTTATACATGTATCTATTTATGCACACACTTATGTATGTAACATAATGTACATATATAATATACATGTATGTATTATACACACATATACACATACGTTTTATAAATACTTCTAGATTATTTGGGGATTTTTTGATATATATACCAGTCTTTTAAAGGGCAGTTGTAATAATATATGGGTTGCTATTACTTCTACTTTTCATAATCTGATTATAAGGCGATCAATAAATGCGTGATAGATCAGAAATCACTAATTTTAAAAGGTGATAAACCATGAAGTATATATATATAATATATATTTATATAAGTATATATCTTTAGATTTATATAAGTACATATTTATACATATGTAGCTACATATAATATTTTCTAGAAAATTAGGTGTTTTTTTTAAAAAAAGGATCCTTTGTATCAGACAACTGCTTTGTAGATGCTACATTGCTATTTTTGACATTTGAAGTAGATGCCCCAAATTCTTAATTTATAGTCGTGTACTTGCTTTATCTTTGAAAAATGCACTTGATTTATCTTTGAAAAATGAGTTTTTTGGTGCATATTTTCACATTAATTAAGAGTAAAAAGAATAGAGTGAAGCCAGGTTGAGGAAATAAAATATTCTTATGAATAAAGAGAAAGCAGAATTTTTAAAAAGCAACATATTTTTAAATTTTGAAGACCCAAAATCTGTAGATTATTTTAGGAATTTGGTGTCATGTTTTTGACATTTGAGTTTAATACTTTGCTTCCTTCAAGTGAACATGAATTTAAATAATAGCAAAAATATATAAAAGAAGCCAGTTAGATTTCAGGTATATTTAAAATATAAGAATACTCATATATTCTGAATATAAGGATATTTTTATAAAAAATCCTTATATTCAAAATAACTGTAAATGAGAAACATTTTTTGTTGTTGCTGTAGATTGTATTTGTTGGATGGGGATGGTTGATATTTTAGGGCTTTAGGGTCAAATTGTTGGATGCAATTATAAAAAAATTCAGTACATTTTTATGTAATCTCTCTCATTTCCTTTACTAATTTCTATGTCTTTTCTGGGCCATTCTAGCCTCATTCAAGCATGACCTTTTGTATGTCATCTTAAGAAACTCCTGGCTCTTTTCTCTTCACAACAAAATTCCTTAAATATATTGTATACATTGACTATTACCACGTTCTGGCCTTCAGTTCGTGCTTCAGCCACTCAAACCTCATGCCCAGTGCCATAATTTCAGTTGTGTACATATTGTCAAGTACAAGAAAACACTTTTCTCACTTCTTATAGGAATTCTTAGCATAATTAAACGAATTGTTCACGTAATTGCTTCCATAACATCTTACAGTCTTAGTTTTCTTTCTTAGTTGCTTAAAAAAAGAAGTCACACTACTTTTAATTATTGGAGTTCATAATCAATCAAAGTTCTATACTACATTCTTCTTTCTTGATTTTTTTCCTTTTTTTGTATTGCCTTATTATTCTAGTGCTACCATAATCCCTTTGAGGAACAGCCATTCACATATAAACATCTAGCTACCTAGAATCAATTGATTAACCAACCATTTCATTTCGAGTTGTAGGAGTATAAATTCGTCCCTATAGTCACTTGTTTCTTTAAGTGGTTGTAACATCTTCTGTTCAGGGAAGTTTATTTTCCGTGGTAGTCTTCTGGTCCCTAGATGCAGGCACACATCTTCTTTCAAGAATAATTTTGCATTTGCTTCAAGAAGACACGACAGGAATTCATTGAAACAGGAAAGATTTTTGTGTAAATTTCTCAGTTTTGGTCCTGTAGATTTATACTTTATTCCTAGGAGTGAAACAGGTTATGAAATTCATCTAAAGGGAGGTGTCTTATCATTCCGTGCTACTATAACAGAAATACCACAAGTGGATGGCTTTAATAAACAGAAATTTATTTTGTCAATGTTTGGGAGGTTAGATGTCTGAATTCAGGACTCCACCTCTAGGGGAAGACTTTCTCTTTCTAGAGGAAGATCGTTGTCTCTTCTGAGCTTCTACTCCTGAGTGATCTTCATGTGGCTTGGCATCTCTCTTCCCCCATCTCTGCTTGCTTGCCTGTCCTAATTTCTTTTTTTTATCTCAAAGGAGATTGACTCACGGTACACCCTAAAATAATCCTGTCTAATTAACATAACAAAGACAACCCATCCCCAAGTGGGGTTATAACCACAAGCATTTCTGCTCCTACCTTGATCATTTCTACCATCGTCAGCACTACTCTGTAAGCTTTGCTTTTAGCTCAAATCTCAGTTTAAATTTGACCTCTTCAGAATAACATTTCCTGGCCCAAAGTTTTGCTCAAGGAATGCTCTATTGTATTATCTTGCTTACTTCCTTCATGTCACTACTTGAATCTTGATCTGCACTCATCATCTTTATTTTTGTACATATGTATTATGTTCCCATAGACTGTAAGCAGTATTTAGTTGTTTTTAAGCTGCAATTTATTTGGATGAGTATTATAATGCAGGGCTTTTGAAATATATCAGTTATATTTTCAGTTCTCCCACCCAACAAGAAGTGATTTTTAGCTAAGCCACTTCACCTGTGTAATTGAACATCTGCCATATATCCCAAACAGACATGGTGGGAAGGTCAACATATATATGTTAATAGGTCTTTGAGACATGAACTATTAGTATTATTGTGATAAAAAAGCACAGAGCAAGAAACCAGAAAATCCATCTTCTGATCTACCGTCATTTAATTAAGTCTGTAACCTTATATGTATGAATTTGTTAATTGATTACAAAGCCAGGAGAGTCCCCAATATAAATTTCTATATTAGTTTACTTTTTTACGAGAAATATTAAGCTCAAAGCATTTGGTTTTATATAGTAGTCGATATGCCTGAATATATATGCATATATATATATTTTTTAATGAACTCTGATTCAAATACTGAGAAAAGAATTTTCCTCATATAATTACTTATATCTACTCAATGAGTGGAATAATACATTTATATGAATCCAGTTATCACTGTTATATTCAATTAATTTTCTTGAAGACAAATTAAACTCCTTTGTTGATAGTAATGTTTTGAGTGCAATGGATTAGTACTTTTAGAAAGAAAATGGCTGATACTATTGATTAAACAATGTGTTTTTAAATAATCATCCATGTTGAACATGCATACAGAATGAAGTGTCTTTTCAAATCATGTTCAATAGCATTTAAATTGCAAGATAAATGAAAATAAACTGAGACTTCAAAGCAAGAAATAGAAATTTACAAAGAATATTGTGAGTCTTTGTTATTTCATGAATGATTATTGCTGGGAAGTGGATTTTTTTTTTTTTCCTTTTAAAATTTTAATCAGGAAGCTTTCAATTTCCATAATAGTTTGGAGCAGGCAACTGTAACTAGCTAAGGTTCTGTCTTAAATTACCACAAGAGAACTAAAATGATACTGTTATCTCAAGAGGATTTTTTTCCTTTCTATTTAACATTCACATCTAATCATTTGTCATTCACCTGACTGGAGATTTATTCATTGTAATATTAAAAGGATAAAGGTTTGAATTTTGCCAGGAACTTTGAACAAGTAACTAAAATGATAACCGAATAGAATATAAACATCTTGTTGATCATCTCACAATTTTTAATTATCAATGAAAGTTTCTGTAAACTCCTAATTTTGCCTAACTTTTTAAAACAACTTTGTGTAAACAAAACTGTGTGGAAGTTGAAAAATCAGTAACTAGTATTGTGTGTAATAAAGGATCAGCTAGCCTCTTTTTCTGGTTTCTGGGAGGTAGCTGCTAAACCCGTTGGGATTCCCTGAGTGTCTTTGGTATTGATGATGGGCCTGTCAGACTACACTTGAGAGTTTATGCTAATGAGATGACTCTTTTTGGGTCCTTGGTGACACAGTGGTTAAGAGCTAGGGCTGCTAACGAAAAGGTTGGCACTTTGAATCCACCAGGCACTCCTTGGAAACCCTATGGGGCAGTTCTACTCTGTCCTATTGAGTTTTGATGAGTCGGAATCAACTCAATGGCAAAGGAACTTGATGGTTCAAGATGGGGGCTTGGCATGCCAAAAAGCTCAATCATGTGATTGTAAGATTGGAACATAGAGCCATATGATATCATCCAGATTTCCAGGGAGGGGAGAGGAGCTGGAGATTAAGTGCAATCTGATGACCAATATTTCAGTCAACTGGCTCTATGTAATGAAACTTGAATAAATCTCTCAACACTGGAACTCAGGTGATCTCTTCTGGCTGATAATAGTGAGCATATTTTGTCAGACAAGGGTGTACTGGGAGGATGACATGTCTCTGAGGACAATTGAAACTTCACATTTAGGACCCTTCCACATCTGACCCTGTGCACCTCTCCCTTTGACTGGTTCTGGCTTGTTTTCTTTTGCTGTAACAACATCTGTGATCATAGCATGGTGCTTTCCTAAGTTCTGTGAGTAGTTTTTAGTGAATTGTCGAAATGTAGGAGGTAGTTAGAAGTGAGAGTTACCAGGAAATCCCAAGCTTGTGGCTGGTGCCCGAAGTCAGGACAGTGTTGTGGAGGACTATGCCCTTAACCCATGAATTTTCACCTAACTCTGGGTAGTTGGTGTCAGAATTTATTTTCTGGGTAGTTGGTGTCAGAATTTATTGCAGATTGAATTTAGTTATTTTTCTTTTATGCTTTTAAAGTTGAGAATGTTAAACAAACACACTAATTCATAAATTATCTATATGTCAAATCTTCTTACCATCCACTAGCTGAATTGTGACATGATTAGTTTTTTTTCCCCTAAATCAAGAAATCTGTTTAGAGCTACCTGAAACACTGCTCTTTGAACTGTGATACGTGACATTAAACTGTGATAAATGCCATTAGAAGAAAGAAATGTGTTCCCTACTCAAATAGGTTTGGGAAATACTGGGATATGAAAGTTATACAGATATATTTGGTACAGAATTTATTAGAACCTTTAATAAGTTAATTTTCACACGAAGAAGACAGTTTACATGTTTGCCTTTCCTTTGTTTCCAAGTAAATGGGTACTTACTTCTTGCAAATGCTTTCAAATAGATCTTTGATTTTTTCAGTTTGTTCAGGCCAGTTTACTTAAAAAAATTAAATATTTTCTAAACCTTTTATTCAAAGTGTAGTGACTGCCATGAGCCGTATATGGTCTGTTAAAAATAAAATTTCCACGCGATTATATTTGTGTACAAACTCATAAGCTTTAGTTTCAATTCATGAATTCAGGAGCATCTGGTCTGGACATCACATAAGAGCTCCAAAGAACCATATATAGTGGAAAGGTTTTCTAGGCACAGGAAAAAGGAAGCTATAATGGGAAATTTTGGATTGGCTAGTGGGTATTTTCTTTCCTTATTTGGGATTAAGAAGAAATTTTAACTAGGTTAAGCTCACCAGGCAAGTCTTAATTGGGATGTTTTGGTTTGGTCTACTGAAAAGGTCAGGCATTTGCAGTAATTAGACATAGTTAGGCTTTGGTTTACTAATGTGGGATTTAGCATAAGTGACTCCCTCTTGGGCCTAGAATAGTCCAGTTAACAGATAACAGCAAATCTTTGAGAGAGTAAATATGAATCATTTGTTCTTTGCTATATGTTGCGGGAAGTTTAGTTAGCCTCTTTGACTCAGTTCCTTTGTTGGTAGAACAGGGACAATAGAAATATCTCTCTCTTGGAATTTCAGTGAATATTCAGTTAAATAATCTATGCAATGTGAGTAGAACAGAACCTGGCACATATTAAGTTACTATTATTATAGAGTCTTGATTTTTTGTTCCATTGAGAATCTATCCATCAATGAAACACTCAACTCTTTTCATCACAACTATGTGTTTTTATATTACCAATCTTGGATTTTTACTGTATTCCATTCCTGGGAATAACTGCATTTCCCAAAAGACTTCCTGGTACCTATCAACTTAAGTTATCAGCCTTCACCTTGAAATAGATGCTTCTTCTCCCTGATCTATTTTTTAGTACTTTCATCAAAATCTGTCCTAAGAGCCAAACATCTACGATAAAATGATTTTTGGCAAGGGGGCCAAATCCCTTCAATGGGGAAGGAAAAGTCTTTTCAACAAGTGTTGCTGGCAAAACTGGATTTCCACACACAGAAAAACTAAACAAGATCCATACCTCACAACATACACAAAAACCAATTCAAAATGGATCAAAGACCTAAAGGTTAATTCTAAAACAGTAACATCCTTGGGGGGGGAAATATATATATATATAAAAGCAAGGTTTGGGGCCTAATTTTTTTTTCAATAATGCATTATCAAACACAACAATGGATGCATGAGCAACAGAAAACAAATAGATAGCTGGGACCTCATAAAAATTAAATACTTTTGTTCATTTAAAGTCCTCAACAAAAGAGTAAAGCAACAGTCTACAAACAGGGAAGAAATATTTTGGAACGATATAACTGACAAGGGTATACCCATTGCCATTGAGTCGATTGTGACTCATAGTGACCGTGTAGGACAGAGTAGAACTGCCCCATAGGGTTTCCAAGGAGCATCAGTGGGAGTCAAACTACTGACCTTTTGGTTAGCAGTCACACTCTTAACCACTGAGGCACCAGGGCTCCATATATGTGTATAGTTATGTATATATGTGTATATATATATACATATATATAGGTGTATGCATATCTATATGTATATGCATTTATGTGCACGTAGTGGGCACAGTTATGGATACTTCTTAGACAGAACCAAACACCTCATGGGATTGGGTTTCTGGGTTTGAAGTATTAGGACCATAGTCTCATGCAACAACTCAGTCAATTGGCATAACATAGCTCATAAAGTTATGTTCTACATCCTAGTTTGGTGAGTGGTGTCTGGGGCCTTAAAATCTGGCGAGCAGCCGTCTAAGATACAACTATTGGTCTGTATGGACCTGGAGCAAAAGAGAAAGAAGGAAAGAAAAGACTCAAAGAAAAACTAGGCTACAGAAAAAATAGTCTGCATGAACCACTTCCTCATCTACCCTGAGACCAGAGAACTAGATTGTGCCCAACTACTACTACCAGCCATTCTGACCAGGGCCACAGTAGGTGAATCCTGATAGAATGGAAAAAAAATGTGGAACAAAACCTCAAATTCCTTAAGAAACAGGCAAACAAACAAAAAACAGATCTACTTGACTAGTTGAGACTGGAGGAATTCCAGGGACTATTGCCCTGAGATACTCTTTAAACCTTGAATGGAAACTAACTGGAGTCATCTTATAGCTAAATAACAAATTGACTCAAAAAATAATATCACCTGGAAGTACTGTGCTTCTTTAAAATATCACCTATACGACACCAAACGGTCAACAGTTACAAGGGGGCAGGAAGACTAGATTAATGGAAATGAAACAACCAGAACAGAAATAATGAGAATGTTCACTTACTGTGAAGGATGTAACCAAAGTCACTGAACAACTTGTGTAGAAATTGTTGAAAGAGTACTAAACCGCTGTGTAAACCTGCACTAAAAATATAATAAAATATTATTTACAAAACAAAAAGACTTCCCTAACACTGACTCTATCTTGCTAACAGCATCCATTATAAATTTATATATGGGTGTTTTTTTAAATAATTACAGTCTTCACATTTGGACAGAGTATGCTTACACAGGGGTCTGTGTGTGAATAATGCAAAGAGGTAAACGTCCTTAAAGTGGATCTAGTGTTCATTTGGGATTCTAGAAGCAGAGGGCAGATAGACTTGGAGAGAGATAAAATGTGAAGAGAAAAGTAGATGAGAATTTTCTAAATTTGATGAAAGAAATAAAAACACAAATTGAAGAACAAAACACAGGGAAGAATAAGGGCAAACACATGCCCACCCAAACATGTCTGAAGAAACTAGCAGAACAAGTACAAGCTCTCAAAGGAACACAATACGTATATTTTTCCGACTATTTGATGGTATGCTAAATGACAGATCTCTCAGTAGTCCCAGTAGATGTCCAACACCAGTGGTAAAAAATGGCAAAACATTAATTAAAATAAGTAATATCTTGGAGAGGTGGTGGTGGCTCAGTAGTTAAGCGTTTGGCTGCCCATCAAAAGATCAGCAGTTCAAAGCCACCAGCCGCTCCTTGGAAACCCTGCAGGGCAGTTTTACTCTGTCCTACAGGGTCGCTATGAGTTGGAATTGACTTTACAGAAATGGGAACAGGAATAACTTAAAATTTTATATGCAACTAAATATCAAGTGATAATGAGGGCCAACTAGAGTATTTCAGAAAAGAAAAAAAAAAAAGGAAAGCAGAAAAAAAAGAGAAGCTTAAAAAGCAGACTAAATAAAATCTAAAAGGTTTATCAATAATCATAAATGCTAGCTATATTGGGATACAACATTTGCAAAAGAATTCCGTAAACCTGAGGGCACAAATTGTAAACAAGAAATTGGGCAATTATATTTTATGCAAACACTAAAATCTACTCTAGTTATACTAATGTTATAAAAAAGTACTTTTAAAACAAATATACATACAAATATTTCCTCCTTTAAACATTGTACTTAGGTCCTTGCTATCATGATATGGAAGTAAATGAATAAGAGAATATTAAAAATATATATACATGAAGAAATATAATATAGTGGTTAAAAGTTTTAGAACTAAGAGCTTGAGAACTTCAGTTTAAAAAAATTAAACTTAGCTCTGTCACTCATTAGATGTGTGACCTCGAACAAATCTCTTAATCTCTCTATATCTCTTGTATCCAATTATTAAATGAGAAAAGTAATAGCAAATACCCGATAGGGTGACTAACTGTCCCAGTAAAATCTAGTGAGAAGGTTTTTGGAATGTGAGACTTTTGTAGCTTTTTAACCAGGACACTTTTTAGCCCAAGACACCTGGGCGAACTGGAATAATTGGTCACCCTAACTTAAAAATAAATAATTTAAATCACTTTAAGGTGATTAACACACTTTTTTGGTATGTGAGTAGCTACTATTACTAAAACAACAATGAAAATATGTGAGTGCTTATATTTTTATTCATTCACCTATCCATCCATTCATTGGACATTAAGTACATACTATGTCCAGGTGCAGTAAATTGGGGCATAAAAATAAATAAGATGATTTTTAGTAGAAGGAGACAAACACGTATATAAATATGGTAAATTGTTTCTGCTGCTATTTGTATTGTAGAGCAATGAGCTTCCTGAAGGAAGAGAGTGGTCAATTCTGTCTGTGTGTATGGGCATGGTGATCAGGGTGAAAAGAAATTCTTCATATAGAAGATAACACTTGGAACAAGTCTTGAATGATGACTGGACTTTAGCCAATTGTTTTAGATGAGGAAGTCTCCAGGAAGAAGAAACAACTTGAATAAGTCATGATTTTGTACAGGGTCTCAGCTTCTTTGTTATCTCCACTCCAATTCTCCTAAACAAAGGGAAAAAAAAAAATGTGATTTCAGAAACAGCTTGAATTATACTTTTATTGCATAGACCTGACCTGAGTACATCTTCACTAGGTGGTTGTTGGTGTGCAGATATTAAATTGAGTTTTCTAGTTACCCCAAATTCATAAAATCAGAAAAGATTTGGTTTCTATTCTCAAATAACTTTTTTGAAACCTCAGGAACACAAGGAAAATTTCAGCCGATCCAAGTACAGAATTGGCAAAGGGATACAAATGTAATCGCTTTCACTAAAATATATGTGGTAATTCCAAGGTGTTGAGTTATTGGATAGTAAAAATTTGAAGAATGTTTTGGTTCCATGAAAGCAGTGATAAAGCACTAAAGACCTTAGAGACTGTGCTAAGATGCATTCTAAGCGACATTTAACTGATAATGAAGTTAGGTAGAAGTCAAACATACCACTTTCTCTGTGTCCTTATAACAACTGTTTTACAAACTCCCTGTAAATCTTACTTTTGCATGCATGGACAAGTTACTTAATCTCCTATATCCTTAATTTATGTGCTTATTTGGGAGTATCAAAGATGTCCAATAGTGTTTTTTACAGAATCAAAAGAACAACAAAGCTGAAAATACGGTTACTGATAATTAAGTGTTCTGTAAATACTAGTTGTTTTATTATACCAGATCAATAATTTGCCATTGCTAATATGTTTAAGCTTTCTAGATGTGTCTCAAGGAGGTAGAGGGAGTATAATTCAGCTTCCTCCCTTTACTCATTCCTTATTACTTTACTCACTGTGGTAGTTGATTTTTATTTTTATCTTTATAAGGTTTGAAGTCAGCATTTAATTTTTAAAAATCTTCTTAAAGGTAAACATTTAAAACCATGGTCTATGTCTTAGGCTGGTTTCTGTAGAAAAGCAAAACCAGTAAAGCGTATAAACATACATAGAGATTTATATCAAGGAATCAGCTCACGCAATTGTAGAGGGTGGAACGTCTCAAGACCGTGGATCAGGGTAGAGGTTTCTCTTGATTCATGCAGCTGCAGGGGCTGGTGAATCCAATGTCAGCAGGTTGGAGAGCAGGGTTCCTGCTCACAGGCTGTGAAGACTGACGAATCCCAAGATTGGCAGATAAGCTGATAGCTCAAGTCACAAGAACAAGAGGCAGTGGCAGGATCCAGAGTGAGCAAAAAGCCAAAACATCTGCTTCTATTTGGATGCAGGCCACACCCCCAAGGAAATTCCCCTTCAACTGATTGGCTACTCACAGCAGATTCCATCATGGGAGTGGTCACATATAAACACTGAGAATCATGGTCCAGCCAAGTTGACACACAATCTTAACCATCACAGTCTATAATTTACATCTCAACAATTCCATTAATGTGAAATATACATATAATGTGCAACATATATAATGTGTGAATTGTATTTACTGTTGGATTTGCATGGATATAACATTTATTCTCCAAAGAAACATAACAAGTCTAAAGTAAACGCAAACGACACTTAGAAAAATTTACTAAGACACACCATATGCTTTGGAAAATATATCTAGTTTTGCACGGCTGGAAATCATTTAGAATTGGATTTCAGGGCAGTTGTACCATATTGTGTGAAACCTTTCCCCCAGTGCAGAAAGTGTATGCACAACTGTGAACAAATATTTCTTTTCTGTTATATGTATTTTTCTCTTTTGTTGATAGAGCCATAAAACAGAATGTCTCAAAATTCTTTCTGATCATGTTTATAAACGTAAAGCCCTGGAAAAGAGTAGATTTACTTCATCAATCAATGAGTAATTTATTATTGAATTGACATAATGTGTATTTCACAATATGTATTTAGTGTTTAGGTTACTTATAAAACATAGCAAAAGCTAAGCCTTTACAACCTGCCTTTGCCAAGCTCCAGTGCTTTATCCATCATAAGTCCAATGGGTTAATGTGATTTCTGTAAGTCAGTCTGCCTTGCTGTCAGGTAGGCTACTGAATATCAGTAGATAAGTTATTTGATACTCATGAAATATATATCTTCATCATCTTAACAAGGCAGACATATGTCTTGGAGGATACGTGATTTTAAAGCATGTTTCCCCAGGAAAGCCTAATCACTATGAGTTCTGTCCTCATTATGGTAGAGGGGAATCTATGATGTGGATGGAATTTTTATTTTCAGAAAAACTATGGTGTATCTTTTTTTTTAATATTTCATTATGAAAATCTGAAAAATTTTGAGTATTTTAATTGTATTTTATAGTTTAACTGTATTGAAACTTTTAAAAATGTATTTGTGTTTTCCAACAGCAATAGATTCTAGCATATTTATATATATTTATATATATTTTCGGGACTCTATCTTTTAGATATATGGTAGTTTGGATTAATCCTTTCTTTCAACTCTATTAATAGATTACTTACATATTTTGTTAATGAATATGACAATAAAATCTCATAACAAAACTGATATGTAATGATAACTTGAAAGCAGCCTTTTATTTTTGCTGCTTTTATCAACGTTAATTTAAAACAGGAAATTTGCTTTTATATAAATTATATAAGTATTTTAATTTCTCATAACCAAAATAAAACAAAACTTCTACACATATTATGTATGCCTGTATTTATTTGTCTAATTCTTGATTATTGTCTTTTTTTCTTACCAATTAATAGATTTATTCATTGCAGCTTTCTTGGCAAATAGTATATTATTTCACAGATAATAAGTATTCAATGCATATATTTGAATAGTGGAAAGAAGGAAGACAGGAAGGAAAGATGGCCAGCCATGGGATTTTATGCCTACAAAGGATGTCAGTGACAAATCAAATTTTTTTTTTTAGAGCTACAGAGGTGATGAAATTAACTTAATATTGGTTTAGTGTTTTATTTGTCTTCATGTCCCTTTTACCATCTAGCACAGTGCTTTCTGTACAATGACCATGCAATTAGTTTTATTTTAATTGGCTCTAGTTTGCTTTTCTCTTAGAGACTATAAAGGGAACAATCTCTATTTCCGACATAACTTCAAGGCTGAGATTCTTGGATTATAGAAACATTGAATCAACCCTTTAAAATGAAGTGTTAAGGTAACTTTTTGTTGCATTAGGACATACATTGAAATTGCTGGTTATTTAGATGAAGCCAAGTTCATTTTTGATTCTTTTCAAGTATTAAATATTCAATATCCTTAAGGTTTCTTTAAACGTTTATGCCATTTAAAAAACAGAACACTCAACTGAAATAAGTTTAAACAATAAAAGGAGTAAACTATTCCACATAATTGTAAAGATTCAGAACTTGAGTTGATTTTAGACACTGCTGGATTAGGGCTCTGACTATTTCTCTATGGTTCTCTTGGCTAAACCCTTTTCTGGAAACACACTTTAACTTATGCCTGGCTTTCAACATTTAGAAAAATGGCACTGATAGTTTCAGGACTCACATCTACACATCAAAAATTTCAATCAGATAATTGCAAGAGACTGTATATATTTCCTGCAAAACTGGTGGCATAGTGGTTAAGAGCTACAGCTGCTAACCAAAGGGTCGGCAGTTCAAATCTACCAGGCACTCCTTGGAAACTCTATGGGGCAGTTCTACTCTGTCCGATGCGGTCACTCTGAGTCGGAGTTGACTCTATAGCAATGAGTTATGGTTATGGTTATATATATTCCCAACTTTCAGCCAAAGCCTAAAACACCCTTTGATCGGACTGAGATCACACATCTACCATAAACAATCATTTCAGTTAGGGGAATGACATGCATTGATTAGATAAGCATTGTTCATTCATTTTATTTTAGAACTGAATGTGGTGCTACATATCTCAACACTCATGGAAACCAAACAGAAACCAGCGTACTTGTAAAAAATTAAATGGATAGTGATGCTGAGGAGACAGCAAGTTCAGGCAATATGTGGTAACTTGTTTTCTTCCATGTTTGAGTATTGCCATACCTTACATCTTCCCACATTGTGAATGCCTCCATACATTGTATCTTTCTATATCTTGAAAACTTCCAAATATCATTTGAATGGGAGAAGCATAACAGTGAAAAATAATCTCTCATAAACAATGAAACTATGTAAATTACTGTATAGACAATACTGGCATAATACTGGAAAATTGGAAGTCATCAAAAATGAAATGGAACACATGAGGATAGATATCCTAGGCATTAGTGACCTGAAATGGACTGGTATTGGCCATTTTGAGTCAGATAATCTCATGGTTTAGTATGCCGGAAATGACAAATTGAAGAAGAATGGCAACACATTCATGATCCTTAAGAAGATTTCAAGATCTGTCCTAAAGCGCCACTCTGTCCATGATAGGATAATATCCATGTGCCTAAAATGAAGACTAGTTAAAAATAAAAATAAAAAAAAAACAAACCCAGTGCCAAGGAGCCTAAAACATCCTAAAATATCCATGTGCCTAAAACGAAGACTAGTTAATACACCTATTATTCAAATTTAAACACCAACCACTAATGCCAAAGATGAGGAAATTGAAGATTTTTACCAACTTCTGCAATCTGAAATTGATCAAACGTGCAATCAAGATGCATCAATAATTACTGGTGATTGGAATGATAAAGTTGGAAACAAAGAAGGATCAGTAGTTGGGAAATATGGCCTTGGCAATAGAAATGATGCTGGAGGTTGCATGATAGCATTTTGCAAGACTAATGACTTATTCATTGGAAATACCTTTTTCCAACAACATAGACTACAGCTTTAAATGTGGACCTCACTGGGTTGAAACACAGGAATCAAATCAACTATATCTGTGGAAAGAGACATTGGAGAAGCTCAACATCATTAGTCAGAACAAGAGAAGGTCTGAATGCAGAACAAACCATGAATTCCTCATGTGCAAATTCAAGCTGAAGCTGAAGAAAATTAAAACAAGTTCACAAGAGCCAAAAAACACCTTGAGTATAACCCATCTCAATTTGGAGACCATCTCAAGAATGGATTTAACACACTGAACACTAATGACCAAAGACCAGATGAGTTGTGGGATGACAGCAAGCACATTATACACCAAAAGGAAAAGGTCATTAAAAAGACATGAAAGAAAGAAAAAAAAAAACAAAATGGACATTAGAAGAGACTCTGAAACTTGCTCTTGAACAAAGAGTAGCTAAAGTGAATGGAAGAAATGATGAAGCAAAATAGCTGGATGGAAGATTCAAAGGGTGACTTCAGAACAGTGTGCAAAGACTTGGAGTTAGAAAACCAAAAGGGAAAAACATGCTTGGCATTTCTCAAGATGAAAGAACTGAAGAAAAAATTCAAGCCTCCAGTTGCAATTTTGAAGGATGCTATTTTTGTTTTTTTTTGTGTGTGTTATAGGCAAAATACTGAAAGATGCAGGAAGCATCAAAACAAATTAGAAGGAATACACAGAGTCACTGTACCAAAAAGAATTGGTTTATGTTTAGCCATTTCAGGAGATAGCCTATGGTCAACAACCAATGATATTGAAGGAAGAAGTCCAATCTGCACTGAAGACACTGACAAAAAACAAGACTTCCAGAATTAATGTAATACCAATTGAGATGTTTCAACAAAGGGATGCTGTGCTGGAAGTGCTCACTTGTCTATGCCAAGAAATATGGAGGACAGATACCTAGCCAAACAACTGGAAGAGATCCATATTTGTGGCTATTCCAAAGAAAGGTTATCCAACAGAATGTGGACATTATCGAACAGTATCATGAGTATCACACATAAGTAAAAATTGGCTGGAGATAATTATAAAATGGTTGCAGCACTACGTTAACAGAGAACTGCCAGAAATTCAAACCAGATTAAGAAGAGGATGGTGAAGGATGGATATCATTGCTGTTAGATTTATGTTGACGGAAGGCAGAGAATATCAGAAATATGTTTATTTGTATTTTATTGATGAACAAAAGGCATTCAACTGTGTGGATCATAACAAATTATGGATAACATTTCAAAGAATGGGAATTCCAGAACACTTAATCGCGTTCATGAAGAACTTGTACATAGACCAAGAGGCAGTTGTTCCAACAGAACAAGGGGATACTGAGTAGTTTAAAATCAGGAAAGGTATGTGTCAGAGCTGTATCCTTTCACCATACTTATTCAACCTATATGCTCAGCAAATACTCAGAGAAGCTGGGCTATATGAAGAATGTGACATCAGGATTGATGGAAGACTTGTTAACAGTCTTGATATGCAGATGACACAACTTTGCTTGCTACAAGTGAAGAGGACCTGAAGTACTTACTGAGGAAGATCAAAGGCTGCACAGCCTTCAGTGTGGATTATACCTCAACATAAAAAAAAACCTCACAACTGGACCAATAAGCAACATCATGATAAACCAAAAAAAAGAAAAGATTAAAATCGTTAATGATTTCATTTTACTTGGATCCACAATCAATGCCCACGGAAGCAGAAGTCCAGAAATCAAACGACGTTATTGCATTGGGAAAATCTGCTGCAAAAGACCTCTTTAAAGTGTTAAAAAGCAAACATAAAACTTTGAAGACTAAAGTGTGCCTGATCCAAGCCATGATATTTTTAATTGCCTCATAGGCATCGGAAAGCTAGACAATGAATAAGGAAGCCCGAAGAAGAACTGATGCCTTTGGATTATGGTGCCAGTGAAGAGTAATGAATATACCATGGACTGCCAGAAGAATGAAGAAGTTTGTCTTAGAATAAGGATAGCCAGATTGCTCCTTGGAAGTGAGGATGATGAGACTTCTCACATACTTTGGGCTTGTTATCAGGAGGGACCAGTTCCTGGAGAAGGACATCATGTTTGGTAAGGTAGAGGGTCAGCAAGAAAGTGGAAGACCCTCAAGGAGATGGATTGACACAGTGGCTGCAACAATGGGCTCAAACATAGCAAGGGCTGTGAGGATGAAGCAGGACTGAGGACTGTTCTGTTGTATGCAGGGTCGCTATGAGTCAGAGCTGACTCAGTGGCACCTCTCAACAACAACCTGATTTATTTGTTAAAAAAAAAAATCACAAACTGACAACCATCATGACTAATTTTAAAATAAGATCCACATTTCTGGAAAGGTGGTAAAAAACTTTTGAGATTGCTAGTTAAGCTAAATTATTGTTTGGTTTTAAAGACTTTAGGGGATATTGGTTTAAGGTTTAAAGATTATCTCAGGGCGATAATTTCAAGGGTTCTTCCAACCTTATGGCTTCAGGAATGTCTGGATTATATGAGAATTTGAAATTCTTTTCTGTATTTTCCCCTTTTAGATCAGGATTTTTCTATAGAATCTTTAATCAAAATGTTCAGTAATTGTAGCCAGACACCATCCATTTCTTCTGGTCTCATGGCAAAGGAGGCAGTTTTTCATGAAGGGAATTAACTACACATTTCAGTGTCTGCCTTGAGCATTAAGATTTTTTAAGAACTATGTTGAATCAAATTCAGTACGACAACTAGAAAGATTAGATAGGAGCAGTGAACGTACGTTAACAGAGGAGGAACAACTCAGAAAAGATGGCGAGAAGGATTGCACAACTCAAAGAATGTAATCAGTGCCACTAAGTGGTTCATGTAGAAACTGTTGAATTGGTGTGTATTTTGTTGTGTATATTCTCAACAATAACAGCAAAATAAATTTTAAAAAGTTGTCTAAAAAAAGACTTTTAAGAAACTTTTGAGATTATTAAAATTAGTTGCTTTCCCTTTTATAATATACATATGTATATAAAGATATGTATGTGTGGGTGTGGGTGTGCACACACTTAGACACCCCCCTGGAGAAAAGTATGTTTCTAGGGAAATTAGAGATGATTGCTTTTTGGCTCTAAGGATGGAGAATCAGGCCAGATGTGAAGCTTCTGTGGGTCAAATGAGCTAAATGGGTAATGTTAGAGATGGGGAGGGCAGAGCAGTTCTTGCAGGTACTCTGGGAGCAGATGTAAGGAACAAAGTCCTTACTGAAAATGGAGGAATGGTTTGACAGCGCTCCTCCCTCTGAGTCATCAGTGATTTGAACGTTGAGTGAGTGCAAAAAGAATGTAACTTGGTGAAAGAGGTGACAATTAAATTCATGCTAAATGCATCTAGCATCAGTTTTTTTTTTTTTGTTGTTCTACTCTTTGGAAAGGAAAATAACAGTGTAACCTGTTCATAGAAATATAGAAAAAAAATTTCCAAATGAAGGGTTCAATTGTAGTGTTCCTATTTGACTTTGTCATATATATGTGAGAAAAATATGCATTATAGAAGCACATGACGGTGCTAATTAAAATAAGGATGTTGTAAAGTAGTGGTACAAGCCCAAGACTGAGAGCTCAACTGCTAATGATGGAACCCCAGCTTCATCACTGACCGTCCACGTGACTTTGCCTAAGTTTTTCTGAGCTTCAGTTTCCTCACCTGTGTAGTACGGATGATCATGATACGTCCTCACACGGTTGTTGTGAAGGTAATTCACTTGTGCAGCTTAAAAGTATCAAGTGTAAATGAGTTGCTCAATAAAACTAGCTATCTCTGTTCTTATTAATATGATTATTAGTTTATCAACCCCACAATGATATCAAAGCACTGACTCTTTCACTCCTGCTAAACAATTCAAACCAGGTCTTCTTTGAAATTTCAGAGTTTTATCTACTACAAAAATTCAGTGGAGAATGAGAAGTACAAAACCAGATAAAAATATTTTATTAACTCACGTTTCCCCCTCTGGAATTTTTTTTCTTTTTCTTCTGGTTTCAATAATGTGTGCTTGATGAATTTTTGGCTGGATTTTGCTATTGTGCGGTACCCACATATCTGAACTTTCCCTGCTTACTTATCTGACTTGGCAGAAAGCAGCAGCGCATCCAGCTGATCCCTTAAGGGCAAAGCCTCTCCCTTCACACCTTCCCTTGATGCCTTCCTTCAGCCGGGGTTAGACTAAAGCTTATTTCTAAGGTTGCACTCCTTTAAAAAGAACATATAGAGCACTGCGTATGAGTATAAAAACAAAAGGATAGTCTTCCAAATCTCTTCTTCCCACCTGTCAAACTGCCAAGGAAAAGAAATTCCACAGAGGATTTTTAAAATAAGCCTCTACCTCAAACCACAGATCGAATTTTACCTTATGTTATTTTAAATCAAATGTTCCTAATGCCTAAATCCATCTAGGAAAGAACAAACAAACAAATAATTAGTTGTCGTCCAATCGCATCCAACTCATGGCAATCCCATGTGTGTCAGAGTAGAACTGTGGATTTTCAATGGCTGTGACCTTTCAGAAGTAGATTGACAGGTCTTTCTTTCAAGGAGCCTCTGTGTGGATTCAAACAGCTAAGCTTTCGGTTAGTAGCCAAGTGCTTAACCATTTTACTACCCAGGGACCATCTAAAGCTGTCTAGAGTCAACTTTTAATTAACATTTAAATAAGGCATTTTCTGTTTCTTAACCTGCAAGATGGTAAAAGTGTTTTTATCTTTAAACTGGTCATATTCAATATATATTTATGTACATGATTGATATTGTATCTGTGCATTAACTGTGCATGTGTGTGTATGTGTATTTGTGTGTGTGCATGCATCAAGCTTCTATCCCAGTTGTTCGGAAGTCCCTACCTCCTTTTAGTTCCTTAAAAGGTCATTAAGATGCACAAATTGCATGTAGATACCTTAATTTACTAAAAATATGGTATGACTTACAGCAAATCTGATATTAGACAACAATTTATTAGGTTGAACCATATGAATTTATCAGTTTTGTAGGTTCCAAAATAGGCTAGTATCTGAAATCTTATTTGGTTCAACCTAATATCTAGGTAGTCAAAGTTCCATTATAGGAATCAAGCCCTTGGCCTGTTCCAGTGGCTCCATGTTTAAGACCCTTCTCACATTCTGCTCCTCTCCCATTTTCTAGTCACCTCCTTCCCACTTTCTCAATCTGTGGGTTTCCAGGAACCTGTGAATATATAGCCTTCCTGCTGCTTTCTGATGTGGAACACTTTGGGAAATTCTCTATCAATGTGATACTTTCTTCATACTCAGCATGGCGAGGTAGTAGTGAGTTGTGGAGATGGGAAACAAAAATCACCTTTTTATTAATTATAAACAAACTAGTCACCCAAAGGAACTTGTTCTAACCAAAATAAATAGCATTCTCTTAACTGGAATCAGCCCAAAAGATCAACATCAGCCATCATTAATAGCTAGTCTCCCAATTAGATTATGACCAAGAATTATATTAAAATGAACAGCCAATGCTATAATAGAATTTTGTGAGAACAACAAATTCAGACTCTTACTGAGATGGTTCAGGGATAGAAACTGACTTCATCAAGAGTGACCTCGGGATGCTGTTCCTACTCACCCCTAGGAATTCCAAGAAAACTAGGTTTGTTTTTAGAGCAAATGCTTTGTTAAGTTCTATTTCCTCCTTTAATGTAAAATCCTGAGGTACCATGCACATTTTTTAATTACTATTTACTATCAGGGCCTTTTTTTTGAAATAGATTTCTTCTTTATGAGAAGTTTCTCATATTGTTATTCAATCTTCATTTTATTTTAACCTTGACCTAGAACTGAACTGTCATGTTGTTGAGAACTAACAATAATCAGTGCTGATTATTCTTTTCTAGCTATTCAAAGGTGAGAAATCCCTGAAGTAACAATTGTGATAAAATTAGCCTATAATTTTAAAAAGGTTTGGTGTATAAAACAAGTATTAATATTTGTAATTTTTTTAGCATGTATTTAAATGGTCTTATTAGTAGCATTTTTCCCCAAATTGACTTAGTATATGCTTAGTCAGGAAAGCTTAATTTATATCTGATTGTTCAAACTATGAGTTGTAATGTCAGACTGGCTATTGTGACTTGACTCTACAGCTTAGTAGCTGGTCGATTTGCGGCCACATTACTCACTCAAGCTGCCTGAATCTCTATTTCCACGTTTGTAAAATGGGGATAATAAAATCTAGCTCATCAGTGTTTTCAGGACTGGGTAAGATAATTATGTGTACCACAAATAATTACTTAATACCTGTTAGATATTATTATTATTATGTGTAATTTTTGAGGGGAAAATAAATAGCAGAATTGTGCTGATCAGGTAAATTTACTGAATGACCAAAAAAAGAGTCATTGATTATTAAATGTCCATGTTATGTAAAACTTATGTAAACAAACCATAGATCATTGCTGAGAAATTTTAGGAAAATAGATTTTTTTGCAAATTTTATTAAAGCCCTAATTCTTCTTCAATCTTATTTTTGGACTCTGCTCTTCACGTGTGTTTATTATTACTTTTCTAAGATCTCACCAAACCACTAATATGTTGCATGTGATTTTGCAAGTGATAAACCTGAATTTCAATAACCATCAGAATGTAATTAGTAAATAGTTTCTCTCTTCCTATATCATATCTTCTGTGATTCTTGCGTATAGAAATAATATTCCTTCTTTAAGGTTTATGTCTAATGACAAATGATCCACAATTTGATATAGACTTTGCCTCTTTGAAGTTATATCACTTTGGAGTTATGCTGCTTATAAACTGGATTTAATAATAGTTTCCTGTATATTTTTGTCTCTTCCCACTGTTTCTTATGTGTCCTAACTCTAATATTGCATCTATGTTGCTCTAGTGTTTTGAACAATGGTCTTGAACTTAAGAGGAACTCAATCATGTCTGAGATTAGTATGATTTTGTGGCTTTTTATCAAAACATGCCTTATTTGAACAGCTTTCAAGTAAGGAGAAGATTATCCGTGAATCAAAGGGCCTGAGCTAAATAAATATATAAGTAATTGAGTAAGTAAAAAACAAGCACACAAGTATGCTCTAAATCACAATAATTTATTATTTCTTATGATTCTGTGGGAAGAATGGAAAACATATTGGCACAATAAATAATCCTTACAATTAGATTAGGTTTCCCAAAAAGAGCTTTTTTGTTTGTTTGTTTGTTTTAAATCTCTAAGTAAGTTATCACCTCTCTTGACATTCTGGGTTGTTATAGAATTATCCCCACCACTATGAAATTTTCGCCAATATTGATTTGACTGATTTTTAATCTGTGTATCAACTACTAGTAGTAATATTGTAGATATTTTCAGGTTATGAAACCCAAATTACTAACAGTAAGTTGCTATTGTATTTTTATAGAGGCTTTCAAGATAAATAATTTATCAGAATTCACCAGGAGGGTAAGTGCCAGTAGGGGTATATATCGTCCTTGGTTGTAGTGAATGGTAATGGCAAGCAGGGAGGGATATTAACTAGTGAACTACATGTCTTAAAAGAGACTTCGTGGTTGAGAATAGGGGAGGAGTAGGCGATTTTAACTCCTGCTGTGAATGGAAAACTTTGGGGAGAGGACATTCTACCTAAAAAATTATTTGTTTAACGTTTTTGCTTGATACACTGTATATATTTCCGTGTTCCTCATAGATGAGATTTATAACATAGATGCCATTTTTCTTTAAGGATTTTGAAGTTTGATTTAAACATGTTCGGTGTTTTTATTCATTTTTTGTCATTGTTGTTATTGAAATTTTGGTGAATAGAAACATGCTTCAAGATGGCACAACGGCATTTGGGTTATAATAAGAGAGTTATGCTGCACTTGGTATTTGAAGAGAGCCCACTTTGTCCCTGTAAGCAATCAAAATCTCTCTCATTCGAATATACTGTTTCCATACTCTAGGAAAGTAAGCTCAAGGTTTTTATGATATGCCATAGTAGAATTTTAATTTGCATAAATTATCTAAATTACATGTTAGAATACCACTGCTAAAGTAAAAATCACTTTAAGGTGTGTTTAAATAAATTGGATGGAAAAGGCTAACAGAAACAAAAAGAGAGAATTACACGCAAGAAAATACTCAGAATGTAACAGACTTAAGGAGACTAACTTGTGAGTTTGATAATGTCTGTGCCATGTCAAAAAGTATAGTTAAAAATGAAAGATGAATAAGTTAATTGTCCAGATATCTAGGGCAAAATAGGCAGCCTGAATAGGTAGCTATGCACAGAAGAAAAGCTGAAGAAGACAGAAAATGCAAGAAATAGCCAAGAATATTCCTTGTTCAGGGGAAACAATTTGATGCTAACTCAGAAGCATGAGATAGAAAATGGAATAAGAAATGTTCTGTCTTGTAATTTTTTTAAGAAAAAAAGAGATCATAGACTATCTTCATTAGCTGAATTGAAAGTACATCAAGTAAAATTAGTTGTCCCACAGACCCACTGCCATCAAGTCGATTCTGACTCATAGGGACCCCATAGGACAGAGTAGAACTGCCCCATAGAGTTTCCAAGGAGCACCTGGAAGATTTGAACTGCCAACTTCTTGGTTAGCAGCTGTAGTATTTAACCACTGCACCACTGGGGTTTCCAAAATTAGTTGTAGATATATGTAAATACTACACTTAGAGCATGCTCATTGGCTTTTGAGTGCATATATGTCCATTTTAAAATGGATTGCCAGTTGGTATTTAGGTTTCAAATCCATAAAGGATGATCAGTGATCATTGCCCATTTAGAGGGTAAGGAGAGCAATACAGTTGTTCACAAACATTAAATATAGTACGAAGCAGTGTTGCCATTATAGAAGATGCATTTACCTACCCTTCATCCCTTGAACTCTGTAATTCTGCAATTTTATATATCATTAACCAAAATCCATCTTAGGCAGCTATTACAATATAAAGTCCTTTTCTTTTTTGAGTTTAAATATAACTCCTGTGTGTCAAAGTCTACCCTCAGAGCCATAGAAACAAGTTAGTCTCTTCCCCCATGAAAGATATTCAAATAGTTTCAAATCAGTTATCAAGTACTTCTGTAATTTTTTCTGCAAGATTTATCTCCATTCCAAGTATCAGTTCCTCATATAACTTTATTATCAGTACAACCAGTCATTCCTCAGTGCTCGTTTTGCCTTTTTAAAATGTAGTATCCAGCTGCAGAGCAATAACTCTGGAGCCAAATTGCTCTGCCCCTCATTAGCTGTATGACCTTGGGTACTTATTTAATCTCTCTGTGCCTGTTTCTTCATCTGTAAAATGGAGATATTAATAATACTTATCTCATAGGGGAAACACTAGTGGTTAAGTGCTAACAAAAAAGTGGCTGCTAAACAAAAAGTCGGCAGTTTGAATCCACCAGGTGCTCCTTGGAAACCCTATGGGGCAGTTCTACTCTGCCCTACCAGGTCTCTATGAATCAGAATCGACCTAATGGCAATGGGTTTGGTTTGGTTTTTGTACCTCATAGGGTGTTGTGAAGATTAAAAAAAGCTAACTTTACTATAGCTCTTGGGCAAGTGTTAGGTATTATTATTATAAAACTACCTCTACTCTCAGTCTAAGCATATATGATTTATTTTAGTTACAATTCAAAGTCAATTCATATTGTTTTATTGTTACTAAAATCCCACGCTGAATGACCACCCTCACTGCACAGGTACAATTGCTAAGCCTGGATTCCTCTGTATACTTATTTTATTGAACTAATTGTGAAACCCTGCATTTTGCTATATCATATTTATCTAACTAGTTTCAGCCCACTGTTTTCACTTAGCAAATTTTTTTTAAGTCTTGATCTCAACATTTAATGTGTTCTATACTTACATGTTTGATTACTATGCTTGCTATACTTTTTTTTTTAATGTCATAGACAAAAATGTTGAGAAAAACCATGCAAAGGAGATAAACTTACCAAACACCGTGAGATTACTCTTAAAATTGAAATTTAATATATTTTAGCTGCTTTTATGTATTTTCTTTCTTGACAAATATTGTGATCTAAGGCCTTGCACAGCCCTATATGCCTCTATTGTTATTGTCTGACTATTGTCAGAAATGTGAAATGTTGGAAAACGAGATAGCCTATAAAACAGGACTAAAAAACAAAGAAAGAAAAAATGAAAGCTGTTGCCCTCCAGTCGATTCTGACTCATAACTACCCTATAGGACAGAGTAGAACTGCCCCACAGAGTTTTCAAGGAGCACCTGGTGGATTCAAAATGCCAGCCTTTTGGTTAACAGCTGTAGTACTTAACCACTGCACCTCCAGGTTTTCCAAATGAGGACTAGGTGTGTGTGTATATATATATATATAAATAAATAAATAAATACATGTATAACTAAGTAATATATCCACAACCCATGTGACATTTTTTAATATATGTATAGATAACATTAAAATATATAAACATATATATTAACATTAAAATTTTTGCAGCTATAAAGCCTTCAACAAAAATGGAGTTTTCTTAGTAAAGTCAACTATGCTCCCAGAAAACACCCAGTGCCGTTACATGGTGTAATACTTATTTAGCTGGATTATGTTCAACGAGTTTTGTTAAAGACTTTAAAATTAATGTGCACAATAATTATTGGAGAGTGATTTTTTTAATCTTCTAAGCTATGTCATTATTCCTTTGTTGTATGTGTGTGAAAATTAGTAATGTTTCCAGTGTACTGTCATTAAATGTATTTTTTTTGATCATTTAGGAACTAATTTTCATTTTAGACTTTAAAGACATTAGTTTAGAAATCAGGGGTATTTATTTTACTTGTTGAAATGTGTATGTATGTGTTTACTGGTCTGGGCTATTTATTCCATGTGACTGTCATGCTGTCAGTAGGTTACACTTCCTTCACATGAGACAAGACACACATTACATTTAACTTAGTCCCAATTCTGTCACTTCAGCAGGCTGCTTGTGTAAGTGATGTTGAAGCTTGGCTAGCCACCCTTGTGTTCTACACTTACATTGAGCCAATTCTGAAACTACTGCCAGTAGATGTGATTAGAGCATGCTGAAATAGTAGCATAAAGATTTCAAAGCCGTCAAGAAATATGCATACAAAATAGTGGCAAATGATTAGAGTATTGCTTCTGCCACAAGCATAGATGCAAATTAAAATACCTCTGGTTTACAAATGTGCATGGCTTCACATAACCTAAAAAAAATTAATCTTTAATGCTATATGTAAGTAAAGCATTTGAGAGTGGATCCAAGGAGGAGAAACTGATTTTCTATATCTGCAAATATGGCTCAAATTAAACCTAGCTTTAAAATACATGCTTGATGTACAAGCAGACTATTCACAGCAACATTGTTTCTAAAAACAAGTTTCTGTATAAACATTTTCTCACGATCTAACTGCCTTAACGAATCAATTTTCATTATTCTGCATTCCTTTCCAATCCTTATTCAGATGCATACATATTTTAATATAGCATTGTAGATTTGCTTTTATGTTCTGTACATGTTTATTTTATTAATTATAACCTTTTTCCGTGCTGTGATATAACTGAATGGCACTCTATCATCAATGTTTGCAAATTTTAATATATAAAAATTAAATCTGTAATAATATCTCACCTAATTACTCTAAAGATAGTTCCAAGAAATGTATTTACTATGTGAAAATGTGTGACCACTGTTGATAGTCCATATCAAACACATAATAAAGTGCTTTTTAAGTGGGGATATTGTGACTTAGGAGCTTAGAAAATCATGCAATTTCGTTATTTTCTGTATCTTGAAGAATTGTCCCTATATAAAAAAAAAATACATATATATATAAATAGAATTTTCCATCCCTGAAGTTCTGTGGGTGTGAGAGTGGTTCTACCAGACTGCGAATAGATCAGTTCCTATGAAAGCCAAGAAAATTCTTCTTCTTGATTATGATTTTACCTGTAGTCAGTAGCACCGGGCAAGTAGTAGTGGTAGTGCAATGGCTAAGAGCTACAGCTGCTGACCAAAAGGTCTGCAGTTCAAATCCTCCAGCTGCTCTTTGGAAACCCTATGGGGCATTTGACTGTGTCCTGTAGGGTTGCTATGAATCGGAATTGACAGCATCGTGTTTTTTTTTTTTTTTTTTTGGTTTGGTTTTGGGGTAGAGGTTAATGATTAGCTTTAGAGATAAACCAAATGTAGGCATGACAAGCTTCAACATTTTCTTAATTACTCTAAATCAGAGAACATAATGACAAGTTATATTTAGAAATCTACACTAAGCTGAAAGTTTAATTTTATTTATCTTCGTGTATATATTTACTTCTTAGCAAAAGACATCTTGACAATATTTATTCAGCAGTGTTTATCAAATGCTTACTATATGTCACACTCAGATGGAGATAGTAGGGAAACACAGATAAACCAGGCAAAGTTCTTGCCCATTTGAAGTTTGCATTCCACATCCTAGTTATTGAAGCAGGATTAAGCATTTTGGTACGTTGCTAAAATAGATTTAACTTCCAAACAGTTTGTTATTAATTAATCATATCACTGAAGACTTCATGGGAAGATATGAAGTTTCTACAGGGCATCCTGGATAACTTACAATCTGGAGAGATTTTTCGGTCACCCCTAAAGTAGGCAGATGTAGGAGTCTGAGAAGGCTAAGGCAGCTGGAGTTCACAGGACAGCATAGAAAAGAAGTGCACGGAGACAACTCAGAGATTTGCACAGACCTTCTCCCAGTTTTCAGTTGATTGGTGCATTCATGTGAGGAAACTACTTGAGTGAGGCTAGGGAAAGAACAACAACAACAAAAAAAGAGGATTAATCCTAAAAATTCACATAAAGTCAAGAACAATTCATGTTTCCTCTAACTAGATTTGAAAACAAACAAACAAAACCTCTAGTTAACAGTGCATCAGACAGAGTATCCGGAAGGGTTCTGCCCTTAGAAGTAGGGAATAATTATCCCTAGGCTGAGCACTTCTCTGCACACATATAACCAGGGCCAGACTATACCATAAGCAAGCTACACATGGGCCCAATTGTGCCTTCCTACCAATCCGCAGTGCACAATTTCACCTGTCCCCCACCATGTCAAAGATGTGATGAAACCCATATGAGATTTCTCACCACAAATTAGCAAGTAAATACAATTAAGCCACACATATTTTGCTCAATGCAAGCCAGTGTGTACTGCGCTTACTGGTTAATCCGCCCAAGCATGTAACAAATCGTAAAACTAACAGCTGAAAGAATCAAACTGGTTCCACATAATATTTATAGGAATACCAAATATGTAGCACCCAAGCTAAAATTAAAAATGTCTGACATTCAATGAAATAATACCAGATATTCAAAGTAGTAAGATATTGTGACCCATAATGTAAACAAACAAAAAAACAAAGTAGATCAGTAGAGGCAGACTCCAAGATTAGACATACGTTAGAATTAATAAGTAGGCAAAGTTACTATAACAGTGGTTAAAATTATATTCCAAATACTTGTTTCAGACAGTTTTTATTCTTACATTTTTCAAATTCAACGTTCTTTTCTTCTACAGTGCTTAATCTTCTTTTAATCTTATCCAGTGTACTTTCCATCTCGGACATTGTCTTCTGTTTTTGTATCTTCTGTGTATTTCATCTGAAACAATATAAGCTAGAAGACAGTGGAACAGTATCTTTAAAATGCTAAAAGAAAAAATACATGTATCTGTAAATATGTAGCCTAGAGTCAGAGAAAATAACTTTCGAAATCTTGCAAATTAAGGAGAATAGAGGCTTTTTCACCATGAACAGACCTGCACTAAAATGAATGTGAAAAAAAAAAAAATCCTTCAAGCTGTAGGGGAAGAAAAAACCTGACCATTTGGTTAGCAGGCAGTACCACCAGGCTCCTTAGAAAAATAATACAGATGAAAATCTGTATTATAAAAAGGAATAAAAAGTACTGCGAGTGGTAAGTACCTGATTTTTCAAAAATCTCTTTAGACGATGACTGACTTTTTGGAACAAAAATAATGAAAATACTTGGAAGAGGAAATGGAAATTGTCTTAGTTACCCAGTATTGCTATAACAGAAATACCACAAGTGGATGGCTTTTACAAACAGAAGTTTATCCTCTCACAGTCTAATAGGCTAAAAGTCTGAATTCAGCTCTAGGGGAAGGCCTTCTCTAACTGTTGGCTCTGGGGAAAGTCCCTTGTCATCAATCTTTCCCTGGTAGAGGAGCTTCTCAGCGCAGGGACCCCAGGCCTAAAGGATGTGCTATGCTTCTGGTACTTCTTCCTTGGTGGTATGAGGTCCCCATGTCTCTCTGCTCACTTTTCTCTTTTATATCTCAAAAGAGAATGGCTTAAAATACAACCTGATCTTGTAGGCTGACTCCTGCCTCATGAACATAACTGCCTCCACTCCTGTCTCATTAACGTCATAGAGGTAAGATTTAGAACACACAGGATAATCACATCAGATAATGAAATGGTGGACAATCACACAGTACTAGAAATCATGGCCTAGCCAAGTTGACACGTTTTTTGGGGACACAAATTAACCCATGACAAATATACTGTTGTGAGGTCCTTATACTATTGTGAAGTGGTAATATGTATGTGTGTGTGTATATATATATATAAACCATAAAGCAACTACTAGAAAGTGTTATAGATAATCTAACAAAGGAGATAAAATGAAATAATGAAAAATACTCAGTCCAAAATGTTGCTGCAAAAAGGAAAATGTGAATAAACAACATATTGGAGCCCTGGTGGTACAGCGATTAAGAACTTGGTTGCTAAACAAAAGGTTGACAGGTTGAATCCACTAGCCACTCCTTGGAAACCCTATCGGGCAGTTCTACTCCATCCTACAGGGTCGCTATAAGTTGGAATTGACTTGAGGCAACCGGATTGTAGCTTTATACCCAACCATATAAATAACATTAACATACCAGATGAAAAAGTAGAAATTGTCATATTGATCAAAAACATAAGAATGAACTAAATGGTGCCTAAAAGAACCCCCCCCAAAAAAAAAATCCATTGCCCTCAAGTGAATTTTGACTCATAGGGACCCTATAGGACAGAGTAGAACTGCACCATAGGGTTTCCAAAAAGCACCTGGTGGATTCAAACTGCTGACCTTTTGGTTAGCGGCCATACTCTTAACCACTATGACACCAGGAAAAAAAAAAAAAAACAGTTGCCATCGAGTCGATTCCAACTCAAGGAGCGCCTGGTGAATTTGAACTTCTGACCTTTTGGTTAGCAGCCATAGCACTTAACCACTACACCACCAGTATTTCCACACCAGAAAAAGCCACTTTAAATATGACAACATCATAGGTTATAAGGAAAAGAATGGGAAAATGTATAGCATGTTAACACTAACCAAAAGAAAGCTTGGGTGGCTATGTTAATGTCAGACAAAGTAGATTTTAGGGAAAATAATATTACCAGAAATAAGGGGTGATTTCATAAAGATAAAGAGTTCATCAAGAGGTCATAACATGGGAATGCAAAATGGAAAAACCATTTTGGAAAACAGTATGGCTCCTCCTTAAAAAGCTAGAAATAGAAATACTGTATAATCCAGCAATCCCACTCCTAGGAATATATCCTAGAAAAATAAGAGCCATCACACAAATAGACATACGCGCACCCGTGTTCATAGCAGCATTATTCACAATAGCAGGAAAATGAAAACAACCTAAGTGCCCATCAACAGATGAATGGATAAACAGACTATGTTAAATACACACAGTAGAATACTACACAAAGATAAGGAACAGTGATGAATCTGGGAAACATCTCACAACATGGATGACTCTGGAGGGCATTATGCTGAGTGAAATAAGTCAAAAGAACACATACTCTATGAGACCACTATTATAAAAACACATGAAAATGTTTCCACACAGGAAGAAACAATCTTTGATGTTTACAAGGGAAGGGAGTAGGGAGAGAAAACCACTAACTAGGTAGTAGATAAGTGATAACTTGGGTGAAGAGTGACACAGTACACAATACTGGGGAAGTCAGTACAACTTGACCAGGACAAAGTCACAGAAGCTTCACAGACACATGTAAATGCCCTGAGAGACCAAGCTACTGGGCTGAGGGCTGCAGACCATGATCTCAGGGGACACCTAGATCAATTGGCATAATATAGTTTATAAAAAAAATGATTTACATCCGACTGGTAAGTAGCAACCTACGAGTGGCCATCTGAGGTACATCTACTGGTCTCATCCCTACTGGAGTAAAAAAAGGAGAATGAAAAAGACCAAGAACACAAGGGAAAGATTAGTCCAATGGACTAATGGACCACAGCTACCACAACCTTCAGACTAAGCCCAGAACAACGAGATGGTGCCTGGTTACCACAGCCGACTACTCTGGCAGGGATCACAATAGAAGCTCCCGGACAGAAGAGGAGAAAAATGTAGAACAAAATTAAAAAAAAAAAAAAGGTTCTAACAATCCTAAATCCTAATGTTCAAAAACCTAGTACAGAACCTCAAAATTTGTAAAGCAGCACGAATAGAACTTAAAGAAAACCAAGACAAAACGACATTTACCATTGGGGTTTTCAACACTGCTCTCTCAATAACTGATGGAATAGGTAATCAGTGAAATGTCAGTGGAAACGGTATATGATAAAACCTGTTCAGAATACAGTTTGATAGTTTCTTAAAAAGTTATACCTACCATGTGACCTAGCCATTCTATTCATAAGTTTATGTTTAACATTTTAAGAAATAAAATATATGTCCACACAAATATTTGTATATATTATAGCAGATTTATTTATAATAGCCAGAAAATGGAGAAAAAAAATAGCTGCTGTTAAATAAATGAATAAACAGATTGTAGTATATCACACAATGAAATACTACTCAGCAATAAAAAGTATAAACCACTGATACACGCAACAACATAGGTGAATCTTAAAAAAAAACCTGTTGTCTTTGCGTCGATTCCAACTCATAAAGCGACCCTATAGGACAGCGTAGAACTGCCCCATGGAGTTTTCAAGGAGCGCCTGGAGGATTTGAACTGCCAGTGTTTTGGTTAGCAGCTGTAGCACTTAACCACTATGCCACCAGGGCTTCCCCACTGGAAAAAGCCACTTTAAATGTGAAGACATCATAGGTTATAAGGAAAAGAATGGGAAAATGTATAGCATGTTAACTTTTGAATTAAAATGTATTTGTATTATGGAGAAACATTCATATGGTTTTTTAAAAGACATAGCAAATAGATTTACACATACTCAAGGATATAGAAATGAAACAAAATTTCACAAAAACATACTATGTAAGATGCGTGCTATCTTCTGTCTTATTGTATTATATTCTATATAAAAATACAGTAAATTGATTTCCTGCCCTACTAATGGATTATGACCTACAGTGAATATGTGCATATGTGTGTATCTCCAGACGAAGGTAGACTAGGAAGAAAGGTCTGGCAATCTACTTCTGAAAATCATGGGTAAGCTATATATACACATACACACACACACATATGCACACATTATATATATAATGTGCCGTATAACTAATATTATCTGATGCCAGTCCTCTTGAACAAATTGATTTTATCAATTTTATCGTTGAACTGTTATTTACAAATTAACAACACATTTCCTATGTGTTTGCAAAGCTATGGAAATTATAACACACAGTCTCAGAGTTGGTTGCTCTTTCTGACTGCTGGGAATAAATCACCATTCATTAGTGCATTCCTAGTGGTCTCTGAGTTGTTATAACTTTTCTCACCTAGTGTTTAGGGAGAATCAGAATTAAAGGCTTTGTTGCCTTTCAGAGCTTGACCTCTCCAGAAACATCATGTAATTTTAAGCTCCAGAAGAAATGACCTCTTTTTTTCCCAGCATTCTTTTGAACAACACTATTAATGATGTTGTCTTCTCAGAGTTTTAAAACTAAAGCCTTACAGGCTTTTGCGTATTCACACTGTGATGGGTGGGAAAGGGAAGTAGCCCTCTTTCTGTCTGGGTCTTGGCGTGGACACAGTGAGGTCACATCCTTTCTAAGCTTTGGGAACATACTGTTTCAGTCATAAACATGTGGAACCAGAGAGAGCACTGAAAGACCTGTCAGTTTTTTCAGGCCAACATTGCTCCTTTCTGCAAAATTGGCTTGAGCTGTCCTAATAATAACAATGAGTGAAAACTGTATAAAAAGCGATTGAAGGTGCTCTTACCTTCTAAGTGTTTTGGGGTCTTGGAGGCAGAGAAGCACTGCAATTCAAAATCTTTTCCAGTTCTTCTGTGCTACTAAAAGTTAAGGCTGAGCATGGCTGGCACTTTATTTAAACAAATATATTAATAAAGGTCCAAACTCAGGAGAATACAATGTGGGGAGGGAAAGTGGTCTTCATGTTGAAGGTATTAAGTTGGAGAGGGAGGGGAACCCTAGCAAACCAACTAGGGAAGGATTCTGTGGGGAGATGACTGGTGGTAAAGGAAGGGTATTTAAATAAAGTGTTGCTTGAAAAAAAAAAAAAAGTTTATTGTGCAGCATGGTAAAACAAAACCTTAAAGTCTTTAGTCAAATGCCTTGCATGAATTGTTTTGGGGGAAGGCTATGGACAGTAGTTCATTTCTTCATAAGACTGGCACAGAATGAAAGGAAGGGAATATTGTGAGAGGTGACATGTTACTGAGATCTAGGAACTCAGAAACAAAGTGCTTGTTAAAATGTATTTTTTGAGGACTATGCAGAAAATGTGGGCTAAGGGGCCCAAACCCCATCTATTTCAGTCACAAAGTTGAGACAACATCAATTTATATTTGTAGTGGTATATATGAATTTCACAAATGATGTTGACTTTAGTGCCCATATGCTCCAAAACAGCAAATCTCAGAATAAAAAAAATAAATAACTTCAAAACATATCCTATAATCACTCTTTGTCAACTACTTCTCCTTAGCCGACACAGACACCCTGTGTCAAAGGCAATCCTTGCACCATTCTGCTCGATATCGGGATGGTTAGCAGCTCTTCTATACCCTTTTTTTCTGTTTTCAGTTTTTCCAGGGAAAATCATCTCTATAACCTCAAGTCTCCAGAACTGGAAACACTGATGATGGTGGTAGCTAAGAAAATGCCAAACATATCAAAGCTTAAAAATGCATCTCTGAAAACAGCCTTAACATTCTGGAATCTCCAGAAATGCTTTTGATTCCAAAGAGACAAGGAAGGGCCTCTACCGATAATCAATATTTAGATTTGCTGGCTTTAGCAGAAAATTCAGGGAACCTCTTTTATAAAGCACATGGTTATTGCTGTATAACGCAAACGAACAAAACAAACCATTGTATTTTCCATCCCCCAACCCCAAGATTTGTTACATAAAATGAGAATTAGCATCTAGGGTTAAAATCCCTATTTAGAGGTGCTTGGCCTGGAATTTAGTATTCAAAGACCAACCCCCCCTCAGATTTTCAAGTGTGCATTTTTATGGATGTTTTAGTGATCTAGTGCTGCTATAACAGAAGTACCACAAGTGGATGGCTTAAACAAACAAATTTATTTTCTCACGGTATAGGAGGCTAGAAGTCCGAATTCTGGGAGCGGGCTCTAGGTGAAGGCTTTCTCTCTCTGTAGGCTCTGGAGGGAGATCTATGTCTGTTCTGATCTTCTGCTCCTGGGCAATCTTCATCTGGCTTGGCATCTCTCTTCCCCCATCTCTCCTTCTTTAGCTTGATTGTTTAATCTCTCTTATACCTCAAAAGGAATTGACTTAAAACATACCCTACATTGATCTTGTCTCGTTAACATAACAAAGAAAACTTCTTCCCAAATGAGATTATAACCACAGGTATAGAGGTTAGGATTTACAACACATATCTTTGGGGGACACAATTCAGTCCATAACAATGGACAATGATCAGTTGGATACAATTTTTTCCTGTAACTTTGAAAATTTCTATGTTGCATTCTTCGTTATTGTTTGTTTGTTTGAATCCCATGTATATTTGTTGTCAGAATCAGGGCAGATTTAATGCATGTGCCCTGTTTAGTGGATGTTCTGTGATCTATTATTTTGGAATGCCTCAGCCAACTGGGTAGACGCATAGATATATTGTCCTCTTTTCTGTTCCTATTCAGGAAAATTGGCTCCATGTACCTTTGTAAAATTTTTCATACAACTGAATTTACTATAAAGGAGCAAAGGCTTTGGAAAAAAACATTTAGTCATATATTTCTACTGCAGGTAGAAGCTTAAAGCATATTGTTATTTGCCATTGTCATTGTGGGTGGCCACAAGACAATTTTTAAATTTCAATTACTTATGAAAAGAAAAAGGGGTCAGTATTACTTATCAACCTTGTACTAAATACATATTGGCTCAGACCAAAACTGTAAATTGCGTTGGAACTCAAGAAAATAACATGCGTAGCAAGTTCACCAGTATGAATTTTGCTAATGGGTCCTCTATTTTTATGGGAGTAGTTTGCTTATTGTCACCGTTTGTGCAGGGAAGAGGTCAGACATAAAAATGCGGATTGAAGAGTCATTCATATTTAAGCAATCAAATATGAGAGTAAAACAGTTTGCAAAGGAAGTGACAATAAGAGAAGAGCAAAGAACACAGGACTACCAAACACGTGGAATTTGGGTCAAAAAAAGTACAGGCAATTACCAGGTTACGAATGTCTGGCTTACTTCTCATAGTTATGAGCCCAGCCCTGTAAAGCCTATTATATTAAAATTTTGAGGTACGTACAATGGTTTGTAATAACAAATGGCTGCTACTTCGTGACATGCATCAGATTATTATTGTCATTACTGTATTATGTTAAAGATGTTTTAGTGTATCTGGAAGTGTTTCTTTAATGTATTGTATGCAGAGAAAGGTACACTATATACTATATACTAAGGCATCTGACTAACTGACGTTAGATAGGAACCATACCTAACTGTGCTGATTTACATATGCATTTGATTTAAAGACAGAATTGGGAATGGAACTTGTTCATAAGCTGGGGACTGCCTGTAAACAACCAATTTTCAGAAACAAAAAGACTGTCATTATTGGCCTGGGCTGATACATATCAGAACGAGAATCAGCAAACTGGCATATATTCTCTCTTTTATTGTAACACAATCTCTGCAAGTTTGTTTGTTGTTTTGTTTGTTTATTTCTCCCTAGACATTAACATTTCTATAATGAGCCAGGTCAGCTTTCTTGTAGGATGCCTTTCATTTGTATGCTTATTTCTTCTTGGTGTCTTTTACCCTGCTCCTTTATTCCTGATATATTTCCTGTAAATTGGAAGACAGATCTAAAGACTTGACTAGATTCAGATGAACCCTTTTTTAGAAAGATTATTTCATAGATGATGTTATACAATTCATAATTTTTCTTTCATTGGCCACATAATATATTGTCCCACACTTAGCAACATTAATGTGCTTAAAGTGGTGACTATGAGAAGCATCCATTTTAAAATTGAGTTTTTCTGTTGAAATTAGCAAGTAGCCCATGAGGTTTTCTGTCACCTTGAAATTGTCCTGTTGTAAAACTTAATAGATTTAACATTCACGAGTGACCCTTCCTTGATCAATTATTTGATTGGGGTTCCAAAGTGATAATTTTTGTAATTTTGTCATTTCTTAATTGGCATTGTTCTGAATAGAAGTGTCTTCCCTCTTTAACACATGATAAAGTACTCTTGAAAAGAAATAATAACTGCTTCTTTTCCTTCTATTACCCATTTTTTCGGTAAATGATTAGAATAATAATAACTTGAATATTGGAAGCTGTGAGTTTTTTTTTGTTTGTTTTCATTTGTTTTCTTCCTTTTCCTTCTCACTCTGCTCTCCTCTCTTCTTTCCCATTTTTAAATATGCATTCTTTTAATATGCAGATTAAGAACATATTTTATCTCAAGAACTTTTTCTGGAATTTTAGTTTTAAGTGTTGTGTTCCTTTCATTTATTTAATTTAAAACATTTTTTACTGTCATTTTCTCTGATTCATTTTATCTTTTTATTTGCTTTGTCTTTATGGCCTTGACTTTATTCCCTTTTATCTTCTATATCCTTTTTTGTACATTAAGTTGGACATTCAGTTGGCAACTTTGTAGTTTCTGAGATACTATTACCCTTTTCTTCAATTTCCTCAGAAGATTTGTAATCTTCTAGTGTTTGTTAATTTCTACAAAATTTGATTAATAACTACAAATGCCATTTTAATTATATTAACTCGTGGGAAAGTTATATGGTAGTTTTCCTGCTTTGTTGCTTTATTTTGGAAGTTTTTATCTGTTAAAAGTTTGAATTTTTATTTTATATTTTCTTCCGAAAGTACTTTTGTATGCATTTGTTTTTCCAGGTTGCATTTCTTTGTGCTTGACTTTTCCTGGAATTCCATCGGACAATCTTGTAACTTAATAATAAATTTTCCCTTCTTAACTTATGCAAGCTTAAGGTGTTTCTGATACTTGGACCCCAAGGAGTTCTAACTAATTTAAGTAGCTCCCCTATTTTGAGCTTTGCATTTTCTGACATTTCCCTGCCTGCTCTGAGAAACCACCTACTCTGCTACATTCACACTTGACCTCTGTGTGACAGCTGCTATACTGTTGTCCTCCCTGTTCTTGTGTTTCAATGATGTCTTCCCTGAGAATTCAGTATGTTATTTTCAGGGGTTACTTCTGTTTATTTCCTCCTGAAATGCTATCAGCAACTACTTCACTTGTCTAAAGCTGCCCTGTTGAAGTGGAGAAAAAAACCTTTTATCCTACCTAACATACTTCCTTTAACCACTCTTTCATATTGAACTCAAGGAAGAGTTCAAGCCCTGTGCTCTCCAAGTCTCAAATAAACTGATTCTTATATGAATACTACTATTTCATTTTCTGTTTGTATTCTCTTAAGAGAGATTATGCTAACTTCCAATTCCAATTTTGCCTTCTGCCAAAATCCTTCTCTCTCCCGTTCGATTCATCCACTCTGTCTACACAAGAGAGATGTGCTTTACATTGACTATTTCAGTGCGTTTTCATATGCCTGTGAAGTAGAGGAAACAAGTATAATTATTCTTACATGATAGCTGAGGGAACTGAAAGTCATAGAGGTTAAATGACTTACTGATGATCACTAGGACAGCAACAGGACTGTAACAAAAATTCAGGACTTATAGCCCTCAGTATGGGGCTTTTTCTAGCATACCGTTATACTTCATGCAATTAATGACAGTATGGCATAGTATAGTTAAGCATTAGACAGACATGGGTTCTCTTCCTGACTCTGCTATTCTGTTTGACTGTGAGGACATTACATTCAATAAAGTTTCGGTATCCTCATTTATACAATTTCTATAGTAGTATTATCTAACTGAAATCTTATTTGAAAGAATCACTACCTTGAACTATATGAAATTTCTGAAATACAACTCTTTTATCTTACAAAACAACAAGTTTATATGGTGTATGCTAAATAACCAATATGTGTTAGGTAGTACTCTCACCAAACAGCCCTGACTCATTGCTGCATAAGGTAAGCTAATCCTAGCCACTTTTAAGGAGATGCCCTTCTCTTACATAAAGAAAAAGAATAAAGTGTTATGAAATAGTGTCAGCTTTTATGAGCCATTATAAAAAATATCTCATCCTTTGCTGTTTAACTAAGACAATATTTTCTGTGGCAAAATAGAATTTTATAATTTAATACTTTAAAATGAAAAAAATGATTTTGTGATAATTAAGAATATCTTCAGTGTTTTCAGTAATGATTCATACTAAGTGTTATTTAAATGCAATGTGAATCATTGAAAATTTGAAAATTATTGCTATTTCTTGAATTGTTTATGTAAACAGATCATGTAAACTCAGAGACAAAACATTAGTTTATAAAACACATTGCTTATCATATAATATTTTCTCATTATATGTGCTGTGATTTCAGCAAGCAAATATGAAATAGGGAAACCATGATCTGGCAAACAATTTCTACTGTGTTTTTAAATTTCACATATAAACTAGACTGAATATGGGTTACGGCTATCCTGTGTTAGAGGCCAGGATGGTATTTGTTTCCTGGCAGAGCTTGTGGGTTAAAATTGGCACTTTGGTCACAACTGGGCCTGAAAGTAACAGTTTCCAACACCCAAGTTAGGGGAAGGAAATGAACATGTCATCTATGCCTCTAAAAATGTGTTCAATAAACAGTTTGAGATGAGACAGTCCTGGATTTTCCGTAAGGCTCTACCAACTACAATATGTAGTAACACATTTCTAAGTCCTAATAACTCAGCATAAATATGAAATGGAAAAAGTTGCTTTTAACTCAAAATCTTTTTTGTTCATTTTTTAAAGAAAATAGATATATTCAAAATATATTTTTGTTCTGTCGAAATCTCAATATTGCTCCTCTTTTCTCCCTTCTTCCTTCTGTGAAACAATTACAATAAAAAGGAGAAATATTTTGGTTTCATCATTTTTGTATGGATTTTTAAAAAATCATGTTATCTAAATATAGACCTAGAATATACATATTTTGTTAGTTCTTATTGTTAGGTGCCATCAAATCGGTTCCGACTTATAGCAACCCTATGCACAACAGAACAAAACACTGCCCGGTCCTGCACCATCGTTAAAACCATTGTTATGCCTGAGCTCATTGTTGCAGACACTGTGTCAATCCACCTCGTTGAGGGTCTTTCTCTTTTCCCCTGACCCTACACTCTGCCAAGTGTGACTTCCTTCTCCAGGAACTGATCCCTCCTGACAACACGTTCAAAGTATGTAAGATGCAGTCTTGCTGTACTTGCTTCTAAAGACCATTCTGGTTGCACTTCTTCCAAGACAGATTTGTTTGTTCTTTTGGCAGTCCATACTATATTCAATATTCTTCACCAATACAATTCAAAGGCATCAATTCTTCTTCAGTCTTCCTCATTCATATGCTTGCTTTCACATGCATATGATGTGATTGAAAATACCATGGCTTGGGTCAGGCACACCATAGTCTTCAAGGTGACATCTTTGCTTTTCAACACTTTAAAGAAGTCCTTTGCAGCAGATTTACCAAATGCAATGTGTTGTTTGATTTCTTGATTGCTGCTTTCATGGGTGTTGATTGTGGATCCAAGTCAAATGAAATCCTTGACAACTTCAATCTTTTCTCCATTTATCAAGTTGTTGCTCATTGGTCCAGTTGTGAGGATTTTTGTTTTCTTTATGTTGAGGTACAATCCATACTGAAGGCTGTGGTCTCTGATCTTCATTAGTAAGTGTTTCAAGTCCTTTTCTTTTTCAGCAAACAAGGTTGTGTCATCTGCATAACGCAGGTTGTTGGTGAGTCTTACTTCAATCCTGATGTCTCATTCTTCTTCACACAGTCCAGCTTCTCGTATTATTTGTTCAGCATACAGATTAAATAGGTATGGTGAAAGAGTACAACCCTGGCACACACGATTCCTGACTTTAAACCAATCAGTATCCCCTTGTTCTGTCCAAACAACTGCCTCTTGATCTATGTAAACGTTCCCCATGAGCACAATTAAGTGTTCTGGAATTCCCATTCTTCACAATGTTATCCATAATTTGTTATGACCCACACAGTCAAATGCGTTTGCATAGTCAATAAAACACAGGTAAACATCCTTCTGGTATTTGCTGCTTTCAGCCAGGATCCATCTGACATCAGCAATGATATCCCTGGCTCCATGTCCTCTTCTGAAACCAGCCTGAATTTCTGGCAGTTTCCTGTTGATATACTGTTGCAGCCATTTTTGAATGATCTTCAGCAAAATTTTGCTTGTGTGTGATATTAATGATACTGTTCTAATATTTCCACATTTTGTTGGATCACCTTTCTTGGGAATAGACATAAATATGGATCTCTCCCAGTCAGTTGGGCAGGAAGCTGTCTTCCATATTTCTTGGCATAGACAAGTGAGCACCTCAGCCCCACATTCATTTGTTGAAACATCTCAATTGATATTTCATCCATTCCTGGAATCTTGTTTTTTGCCAGTGCCTTCAGAGCAGCTTGGACTTCTTCCTTCAGTACCATTGGTTCCTGATCATATGCTACCTCTTGAAATGGTTGAACATCAACTAATTCTTTTTGGTATAATGACTCTGTGTATTCTTTCCATCTTATTTTCATGCTTCCTGCATCATTTAATATTATCCCCAGAGAATCCTTCACTATTGCAACTCGAGGCTGGAATTTTTTCCTCAGTTCCTTCAGCTTGAAAAGCACCAAGCGTGTTCTTCCCTTTTGGTTTTCCATCTCCATCTCTTTACACATGTCATTATAATACTTTATTTTGTCTTCCCGAGAGGGCCTTTGAAATCTTCTGTTCAATTCTTTTACTTCATCATTTCTTCCTTTTGCTTTAGCTGCTTGATATTCATGAGTAAGTTTCAGAGTCTCCTCTGATATCCATCTTGATATTTGCTTTCTTTCCTATCTTTTCAATGACCTCTTGCTTTCTTCATGTATGAAGTCCTAGATATAATTCCACAACTCATCTGGTCTTTGGTCAGTAGTGTTCAATGCCTCAAATGTATTCTTGAGATGGTCTATAAATTCAGGTGGTACATACTTAAGGTCATATTTTGGCTCTCGTGGACTTGTTCTGATTTTCTCCGGTTTCAGCTTGAACTTGCATATGAGCAATTGATGGTCTGTTCCACAGTTGGCCCCTGGCCTCATTCTGACTGATGATATTGAGCTTTTCCATTGTCTCTTTCCACAGATATAATCCATTTGATTCCTGTGTGTTCCATCTGGTGAGGTCCATGTGTATAGTCACTGTTTATATTGGTGAAAGAAGGTATTTGCCATGAAGAAGTCACTGGTCTTGCAAAACTCTGTCATGCGATCTCCAGCACTCTGGCATTGTTTCTATCACCAAGGTCATATTTTCCAACTACTGATCCCTCTTCTTTGTTTCCTACTTTCGCATTCCAATCACCAGTAGTTATCAACACATCCTGATTGCATGGTCAATCAATTTCACGCTGCAGCAGCTGATAAAAATCTTCTATATCTTCATCATTGGCCTTAGTGGTTGGTACATAAATTTGAGTAATAGTCATATTAACTGGTCTTCCTTGTAGACGTGTGGATATTATCCTATCACTGACAGCATTGTACTTCAGGATAGATCTTGAAATGTTCTTTTTGACAATGAGTACAACACCATTCCTCCTCAAGTTGTCATTCCCAGCATAGTAGACTATATGATTGTCTGAATCGAAATGGCCATTACCAGTCCATTTTAGCTCACTAATGCATAGGATATCAATGTTTATGCGTTCCACTTTATTTTTGATGATTTCCAATTTTCTTAGATTCAGACTTCATATGTTCCAGGTTCCGATTTTTCAAGGATGTTTGCAGCTGTTTTTTTCTCATTTTGAGTCGTGCCACATCAGCAAATGAAGGTCCCGAACGTTCTACTCCATATCATTAAGGTCAACTCTACTTCGAGGAGGCAGCTCTTCCTCACTGGCCTTTTGAGTGCCTTCCAACGTGGGGGGCTGATCTTCCAGCACTATATAAGATAGTGTTCTGCTGCTATTCATAAGGTTTTCACTAGCTAATGCTTTTCATACAAGAATAGATTTGACACATTGAACACTAAGGACCAAAGTACCAGATAAGTTGTGGGATAACATCAATTTCATCATACAAAAAGAAAGCAAAAGCTCATTAAAAAGACAGGAAAGAAAGAAAAGACAAAAATGGATGTCAGAAGAGACTCTGAAACTTGCTCTTGAACATATAATAGTGAAAGTGAGAGGAAGAAATGATGAAGTAAAAGAACTGAACAGAAGATTTCAAAGAGCAGCTGGAGAAGACAAAGAAGTACGAAGACCTGGAGTTAGAAAACCAAAAGGTATATAAAGTAACACTTGGCATTTCTCAAGCTGAAAGAGCTGAAGAAAAAATTGAAGCCTCTAGTTGCAAAATTGAAAGATTCTACAGTAAAATATTAAACAACCCAGGAAGCATCAAAAGAAGATGGAAAGAATACACAGTCACTATATCAAAAAGAATTAGTCTACGTTTAACCATTTCAGGAGGTAAAATATGATCAAGAACCGATGGTATTGAGGGAAGAAGTCCAACTTGCACTGAAGGCATTAGCAAAAAACAAGGCTCCAGGAATTGACAAAATATCAATTGAGATGTTTCGGCAAACGGATACAGCACGGAAGTGATTGGCCTACCATCTGGAAGAGTTCCATATTTGTACTCATTCTAAAGAAACGTGATCCAACAGAATGTAAAAATTATCAAACAATATCATTAATATCACACACAAGTACAATTTATCTGAAGATCATTTAAAAGAGGTTGTGTAAGTACATCAACAGGGAATCGTCAGAAATTCAAGACAGATTCAGAAGAGAATGTGGAACCAGGGATATCATTGCTGATATCAGATGGATCTTGGCTGAAAGCAGAGAATACCAGAAAGATATTTACCTGTGTTTTATTGACTATGCAAAGACATTCAACTGTGTGGATCATAACAAATTACGGATAACATTGAGAAGAATGGGAATTCCAGAACACTTTAAATGAATGAGCATAGCTGTACTCCAATAAAATATATTCACAAAAACAGGCAACAGGTTGGATTTGTCCTGTGGGCCATAGTTTGTAGACCCCTGAGTGAGAGAAAAGATAATATCTCATAGGATGGGAGCTGACAAAGACAATGCATCAAACCTGTGAGGCTAAAGAGAGTTGAATGCATGGAAGAAGACAGGTACTTATGTAGGAAGAACCTAGAAAAAAGGTATTTGAAAGGGACTTCTTATCTCAAAAAAAATTTTTTTTTTTTTTTCTTATCTCAGTGGAAACACATAGAAAGTTTTGGTGACAGATTAAGTGAAGGTAAAGGTATATGTGAATGGCTAGAGGTTTTTGGAAATAATAGTAAACTTGTCTTTTTAAGAAATTTGCTTGATTTTGTATTTAGTTAGAGGATGATGTTAGTAGACTCAAAGAAGTTTCATATTTATGTCAGTACTACAGATAGGCAGGTTTAGTTTTGAAGACTCATGGGTAAAGAAAGGCAAAATTATCTTATTTTGTAATGAACTTATAATATTTTATATTTTTATTATTTACTTAAAAGTTTACATGCTACATAAAAATGAAAATGGAATTGATTTTATGGATGCAAGAGCATATTTTATAAATGGTTTAAGATGTTTCCAGTTTCCACTTAACATAGCTAAACATTTCAAAAGCAGGACTATGTAAGGGAATATGGGACTAACAGGCCATGTCTATTGCTGTGATTTTATCTGTTTTCTTTAGTAGGAGAATGTGAACCTCAATTTACAAATTCTGATATTCTGTCTAAGCAAAACAATCACCATTTGGAGAAATGATTATAAAAACTAATATATATTTCAGTTTTTTTTTTCTTCCGTGAATAAGGATAATAGTTATTTGACAATGTTGGTACAATTCTGGATGAGGGAGAAAGACAATATAAAAAGAAGAGAGATATTCTTTTTATTTTTCATTTCTGTAAATTATAGAGCAGTCAGAGTCTTTGATATCTTAATTGTACCTCTATATTTCAGCCTTCAAGCTTCCCAGTAATTTTTTAAGTATTATGTTAATTGATCTAAACAGTTATAATGCCAGAGTTTGATTTGGTTTCTGTTGCCAGCAAAGTTTCTGAAACTAATTATTGCAGAGAATTCATTACTGAATAATGAAAAAGAAAATGAATGATGTTAATAGCTTATGAAATTTAAAAACCATTCCAAAGCAAGAATCCATGCTTGTTATTAAAATATGAAGAGTCATGTGTTTACATATGTATAATACATATTTATACTACATATATATACCTTGTTTAATGTATTATCCTCAAAGCTATTAATTCTTTAATTTGTTGTAATGATTCTATTAAGAAACAAAATTATTTTAGGGCTCACTGACTCTAGCCAAGTTCTCTATTTCTATTCCAAAACAACCAAAGTAAAATGTGATAATACTTTTGAAATAAGTTACAAATATGTTAAGTAAATTATAAAATCCTACCAGGCCTAAAAGTGCTATAAATATTTTTGTATTAGCAAATGAAAATTGTAGTACAAGAGATCTATTTAGCGATAACGGGGAGGACTCTGTGAGTAGTGCATTAATCTGTAATCCCAACTTTAAGAAATACTGCTGTACTGAGTAGCTGCTGAGGGCTGGGCACAAGGGTGTATGCTGAGAATACATAAAGGAAAGACATGGTCCTGTCATGCAGAAGTCAGTAGGATAAATAACATTTGTAGGGCAATCAGAAAGGAAAACATTTTAAAAACTCTAATAGACACTAGGATCAAGTTACATGTGGGATAATGCTGAGAGTCACTCGGGACACATATGGAGGTAGGATGGAATGAGCTGAAAGAAGGTAGTAAGATAAGAATTTTAGTTGGTGATAATTGAGTTATGAAGAGCCCAGAAAGAATAGATGTGTTTTCCTATTAGTTGAGACTCCATGTCTGATTTATTAGACTTCTTGGAGAGAATATGGCACATTCAGGGAATGAGGAGCTGATTACCTAAGTGGGAGGAGGACAACAGTCTAAACTGCATAGCTAAAAAGAGGCCTGATAATGTGGTACTTCAATGACATCCTAATACTTTACCCTTGAGATGATGGGACGAAACTAACAGATTACACACAGGGAATTAGCAAGATAATCTTAGCGCTTTCAGAAGTTTTGGTGCTACAGGATGAAAGGTCGGTTTGAAAAAAATATTTAAGAGAAAGGAATTGAAAGAATTTGATGAAATTGTTTGGGATAAAGGTAGAGTGTTTCAGGATGATTCTCACGTTCCTTGTTTAAGTAATTCATGCCGTTCTAAGATATAGGTAATAAGGGGAAAAGAGTAAAATTTGGGAAGGTGTTGATGAGTTTCATTTGAACATATTGGATTTAAAATACATTTCATTAATTAATAACTTCATTTATTATCCAAAGGACACTTTTGCAAGGGGATAAGCTGTTATTAATTATACACGAACAACAGACATAAACCAAAACCATCCTGGGAAAATCAAGATACAAGTTCATACTGTATTTATGACTCTCTGTACTGTCATTTAACATATTTGTAAACAGTAAGTAATGCTAACTCACATTTTCTAGACTTCTGAGGGAATTAATGAGCTAACCCATGTAAAGAGTTTGGGGTAGTACTGAGAAACAGTAAGAATTCGAGAAATGTTAAGTGGTGTTATGTATTATTACTTAGTACTATTTTTCTGTAACATAGTGTTTTATACACTATCACTCAATTCATAGTTGTTTAATGAATAAACAAACAAGAAAGCTATGGTAACACATCTTAAATTCCCTGTCCCCACGGAAAAAGAAATACAATCAATTCATTAAGATTTTGCTTATGCCCTGGGTGGGTATGTTGTAGAAGAGAGTTTGCTGGTGACTGAATATAGCATTGCTAATACAGATGTACCTCATTATATACAGCAGATGAGCTTCTAAAACATTATGCTTTATTCAATTTTTTCTTTGTGAATTGAATCATATCTTTCTCTGATTCTATTAGAGGCACACAAGAAATCTGAAATTATATTTGATTGCCAATTAACAGTGACTCCTAACACTTGTCTAATGCAATTGCCTCATCAAGTAGTAAAATCACCTATAAAATGCTTAAATTAACTAGAGGAAAGTCATTATTTAAGGGTACCCTGAAATGAATCATTTTGCAAATTTAACAATTCCGCTTGTATTGAGGCAGCCATCCAGCAAACAGAATAAAGTTCAGGGGTTCATAAACTTGGGTTTTCTCCTGGCTGGTTCACAACTGTGTTTCTGAAAAAGGCCTAGTGGCCAAAGTTAATTATCGAGTGGGCATTTTTTGTGTTATAAATGTAAAAACATCATGGCCAATCATGCTTTTTCCCTGTATTCATTTTCCAAGGAGTCTCAGGAAGGAGTGAGGAGACTCCTAGTTTTGGATCATTGTTTTAACTAGGGAAAACTAGAGCAGATTACTGAAAGATTCATGTAAGAGCAAGAGAAGTAAAACTTGTCAGCGAATACCCAGTGCATTCAGAGGAACAGCGCTCAGAACCAGAGCTATGACATATCACATCTATGTACCACTAACATCACAATTTTTGGAAATATATCCATTTTTCATGGGCTAGTTTTAATCATTCAATTTATACCACACTTTTCTCTTACCATAATTCTAACCTCACCAAGAAAATTTCTACTTATACCATTGACTTTTTATATAATTTGTATTGAAAGACAATTGAGTAACCAGAGGAGACTTGGCAAATATGTGTCTCCAGGTAAATTAATAAACTGACATTCTGCTAATAATTCAGAATGTCAGACTAATTCATGAACTGAGGCAATAGAAGCACATATAATACATGTTTTTAAAGGTAGTGGTCAAGCATTGTATCTAAGGAGTCATTTTTGAGGGTAAAAACTAAGCTAAATCATTGCCTTAAAATGGGTTTTTAGGTACCATTTCTTGCTGATATTTTTAGTCAGTTCCATATAAACCTAATGCAGCCACTGGAAGAGGTGAATTTGAACCCTGCAAAATGGATGACTAAAGGTGCTCCTGGCCAGGCTGTAGCCTTTCAATGGCTGCTTGAATGTCTCTTTTTACAAAGCAAGTGCTTAGGTTAGAAAGAAAACAAAACAGTCATCATCAGCAATAAAAATAGCAATAAACTTCTGCTTAATATCATAAAACCCAATTTATCAATATTTACCAGCAAGGTTATATATTTATGTGTTTATCAAATAGTGATCAATAGAAATTTGTCACAGCAGTCTTTCAGGCAGACAATAACCTGAAACATGACTTCAAAAAGTTACACAATAATCTTCTCCATCTTCTTACAAGCTGGGAAAATCTTGTTCAGTTGTCTGACTTTGTATTGTTCTTATCTATCATCTATCTGTCTGTCTGTTCGTCCATCCATCCATCCGTCTATCTATCCATCCATCCATCATTGTTATCATCTGCCTGTTAAGTTTTTAACAACAAAGATAAGCCAGATCCCTTCATTGCTCTAATCTAATGTTTTCTTGATTGAATAGTTGCTCAGAGTTTTTTCTCTTTTTGCAACCCTTTGTTATTGTCATTTTTTTCTGGAAGTAGGAAAATGTGGGAAAATGTTTATTTTCTATATAATTTTCAAAATGATACTGTAAAACTGGTGCTCCAATAAAATCAGGAACGGATACCAGAGAGGATTCCACAGATGCACAGTATAGCAAAGGATTATGTCATACTCAATAATCAATCTTAATACTGAATGATATAGATATTTTTAAAAAAGTAACCCGTTTTTCATAGCTGAGTTTATCTCTAGTGTTCGTAGGTCTGCTTAGCGGTGTAAAACCAAACAAACAAAACAAATTTAAAATGTAAATTTATCCATTCAAGTTGAATAAGTCTTTTTGAGTTTAACATGATATGAGTCGGACTCCACTTGACAGAAATGGGTTTGGTTTCCGGTTGGTTAAGGTAAACCCTGGTGGCCTAGTGGTTAAGTGCTACGGCTGCTAACCAAAGGGTCGGCAGTTTGAATCCGCCAGGCACTCCTTGGAAACTCTATGGGGCAATTGTACTCTGTCCTATAGGGTCGATATGAGTCAGAATGGACTCCACGGCGCTGGACTTGGTTTTTTTGACAAGGTAAACTCAGTCTCATTTAGATATATGATAATGATTTGGAGGTTCCTCTCCCCAGCCTCCTCCCCTGCTCCCCTCCTCTCCACACATCCCAGTACCACTTACTCCACATCAATTTTTTTTTTTCTTATGTGATTGCATGGGTCCAGGGAATTTCATATAATAACCTGAGTGGGGAAAATAAGGCTGTCTGCTGTAGTTTCTGGTGGTTCCTGCTGACCCCTGAAAGAAATGTGAACTGATTTTTGGTCACCAGCCTCTGTGCTCATGGATTGGCTCCTGAAAAGGCATATTTGGTATAGCCTCTATGTTCTCTACCTGGAGAGCTAGAAGTCCCTCTGACTGGCCTTTTGTTCATTCTGATAATCCCATTCTTCTAATTTAGACATGCTATGGGCTTGTTCAGAAACCCTAGTGGTGTAGCGGTTTAAGAGCTATGGCTGCTAACCAAAAAGTTGGCAGTTTGAATCCACCAGGCACTCCTTGGAACCTCTATGGGGCAGTTCTATGCTGTCCTATAGGGTCGCTATGAGTTAGAATCGACTTGATGTTAATGGGTTTGGGTTTTTTTGTTTGTTTTATGGGCTTGTTCAAGGAGCCCTGGTAGCACAATGGTTAAATGACTGGCTGCTAAATGAAAGGTTGGTGGTTCAAACCTGTAGACACTCTGCAGGACAAAGATGCAGCAGTCTGCTTCCATAAAGATTTTCAGCCTTGAAAACCCTATGGAGCTGCTCTACTCCGTCCTGTAGGGTCACTGTGCGTCAGAATTCAACTCAATGACAATAGGCTTCTTTAGTATGGGCTTGTTCATACTATGAGTTGGGACAACCTAGACGGCAGTGGGTTTGATTTTTGGTTTTTGGTTATGGGCGTGTTATGGATTTGCCCTTCACCATGGGATACACCTAGCAGGGCTACTGATTTAATTCCCAGCAACCTTTCGCATCCCCACAGGGGCACATAGGAGCATATGGATTTTTGTCAATGTCACATGCAGAATATGGGCAGTAGCGTTGACACCTTTATCAAGCGATTTCTCAGCCTAAACACACGATGCCACATTGCTATTCTGCTGTAACCACTTCATTTTGTCATAGGGTATTCTAAAAGATCAGAGTTTCAGATATTTTGTTGTTATCCACCTCTTCATTTATGTGAGATTTTAATCCTCTTCTCTCATTCGTTGGCCTGGGCCCAGCTGAGTGGGGGCATAGACTCTTCTCAGGAACATAGAATCTGACCCTGGTCTTATCCTTTCTAGATCTTTCTTTTTAGCCAAGCACCCCACTGTACAGAAAGGCTTTATTTACCTCTTGCTGTGGAACAGAAACTCCATGTATAGCATAGCTTTTATCTTCTCTATATTAGGGCTTATAATAAAGGACTTCACTCAGACTGTCATGCTTTCCTCTTTTCTATCCAAAGAAAACTCTTTGGAACTTAGAAATATTCTTTTACTCTCGGAAAACCCAGACTTTCAAGACTGTGATCTTGCCTAAGATTCAAAATTCTGACATAAATCTGAACTTGAGAATGACTCCTTTATTCTAAGTTGCACTTGCCATCTCGCAGGAAGTGATGGATGCCATTGATATAAAGGAGGTAGAGCCACAGAGAAACAATATTTATCAGAAATGAAAATATATTGGCTTAATATCTCAAATGCATTATACCCATTACAATGCTCTTCCATGTACTTCCTAGTAGTAAGCTGGCAATTTTCCCAGTATCTCTAGATGTCTGATTCATCATTGACTGAAAAGCTTATGTTTTGAAATTGTGCTGCACCAGGGGCAAATCATCAAACATCATGGAACCAAAATTTTTTCATGGTTTAAATGGGTATAAAAATAGTACCGACTTTCTATGATTATTGTGAGAATTAAATGATATGAGTTATACAAACTCTTTAGTATCTTAATGGCATATACTGCACAATAAAAATGACTTGCTATGATGGCAATGATGATGATAATGATATAATACAAACCTTGAGTCATTTTATAGTGTTTTGAAGATGTATTAAACTTGTCAAGATGATGAGACTTAATCAGGAAATTAAAAAATAAATACTTTCACAAAAATCACATCCGATAAACTGAATTAATCAAATCATAGAACAAAGTAAATAAATATACTAGTTTGTACAAGACCATGGAAAAAAGGCAAGGTGTAGAGCCACGGGCAGTTAATTCCAATTTAATGTTGAGACAGGCAGAATAATGGCCACCCTCAAAAATGTCCACATTCAAATCTCTGGAAACTGGGAATATGTTACCTTTCATAGAAAAGGGAAATTAAGATTGTGGATGATCCCTGATACAAAAACCAGGTAAAGACACCACAAGAAAAGAAAATTATAGACCTATAACTCTCATGAATGTAGATGCAAAAATCCTCAACAAAATTCTAGCCAATAGAATTCAACAACATATCAAAAAAAAAATAATTCACCATGACCAAGTAGGATTCATACCAGGTATGAATTTTTTTTTTTTTTTTTTTATGCAGGGATGGTTCAACATTAGGAAAATAATTAATGTAATTCACCACATAAATAAAACAAAAGACAAGAATCACATGATTTTATCAATTGATGCATAAAAGGCATTTCAAAAAGTTCAACACCCATTCATGATAAAAACTTTCACCAAAATAGGAATAGAAGGAAAATTCCTCAACATAATAAAGGGCATTTATACAAAGGCAACAGCCAACATCACCCTAAACGGAGAGAGCCTGAAAACATCCCCACTGAGACTGGGAAACAACAAGGATGCCCTTTATCACCACTCTTATTCGACATTGTGCTTGAAGTCCTAGCAAGAGCAATTAGGCTACATAAAAAAATAAAGGGCATCCAGATTGGCAAGGAAGAAGTAAAAGTATCTCTATTTGCAGATGACATGATCTTATACACAGAAAACCCTAAGGAGTCCTCCAGAAAACTACTGAAACTAGTAGAAGAGTTCAGCAGAGTATCGGGATACAAGAGAAACATACAAAAATCAGTTGGATTCGTCTACACCAACAAAAAGAACATCGAAGAGGAAATCACCAAATCAATGTCATTTACAGTAGCCCCCAAGAAGATAAAATACTTAGGTATAAATCTAATCAGACATGTAAACATTTATACAAAGAAAACTACAGTGCACTTCTGCAAGAAACCAAAAGAGACTTACGTAAGTGGAAGAATATACCTTGCTCGTGGATAGGAAGACTTAACATTATAAAAATGTCTATTCAACCAAAAGTGATCTATACATTTCATGCAATTCTGATCCATCTCATTAGATGGAGAAGCAAATCACCAACTTCATATGGAAGGGAAAGAGGCACCAGATAAATAAGGCATTACTGAAAAAGAAGAACAAAGTGGAAAGCCTTACTTTACCTGATTTTAGAACCTATTATACCACTGCAGTAGTCAAAACAGCCTGCTACCAGTACAACAACAGATACATGGACCAGTGGAACAGAATTGAGAATCCAGACATAAATCCATCCACATATGAGCAGCTGATATTTGACAAAGGCCCCAAAACAGTTAAATGGGGAAAGCCAGTCTTTTTAACAAATGGTGCTGGCATAACTGGATATCCATCTGCAAAAAAATGAAACAAGACCCATACCTCACTCCATGCACAAAACTAACTTAAAATGGATCAAAGACCTAAATATAAAATCAAAAACAGTAAAGATCATGGAAGAAAAAATAGGGACAACTTTAGGAGCCCTAATACATGGCATGAACAGTATACAAAACATTATAAAGAATGTAGAAGAAAAACTAGATAACTGGGAGCTCCTAAAAATCAAACACCTATGCTCATCCAAAGACTTCACCAAAAGAGTAAAATGACTACCTACAGACTGGGAAAAAGTTTTTAGCTTTGGCATTTCTGATCAGCACCTAATCTCTAAAATCTACATGATACTGCAAGAACTCAACTGTGAAAAGACAAATAACCCAATTAAAAAATGGACAAAGATATGAATAGACACTTCACTAAAGAAGACATTCACGTAGCTAACAGATATATGAGGAAATGTTCCCGACCATTAGCCATTAGAGAAATGCAGATCAAAACTGCAATGAGATTTCATCTCACTCCAACAAGGCTGGCATTAATCCAAAAAACACAAAAGAATAAATGTTGGAGAGGCTGTGGAGAGATTGGAACACTTCTACACTGCTGACGGGAATGTAAAATGGTGCAACCACTTTGGTAATCAATTTGGCGCTTCCTTAAAAAGCTAGAAGTAGAATTACCATATGATCCAGCAATCCCACCCCTTGGGATATATCCTAGAGAAATAAGAGCCTTTACACAAACTGATATATGTACACCCATGTTTATTGCAGCACTGTTTACAATAACAAAAAGATGGAAGCAACCAAGCTGCCCATCAACGGATAAATGGATAAATAAATTATGGTATATTCACACGATGGAATACTACACATCGATAAAGAGCAGTGAGGAGTCTGTGAAACATTTGATAACGTGGAGGAACCTGGAAGGTATTATGCTAAGTGAAATTAGTCAGATGCAAAAGGACAAATATTGTATAAGACCACTAGTATAAGAACTTGAGAAATCGTTTAAACTGAGAAGAAAACATTCTTTTGTGGTTACGAGAGGGGGGAGGGAGGAAGTTTGGGAGAGGAGTATTCACTAATTAGATAGTAGATAAGAACTACTTTAGGTGAAGGGAAAGACAGAACACAATACAGGGTAAGTCAGCATAATTGGACTAAACCAAAAGCAAAGCAGTTTCCAGAAAAAACTGCTTCAAAGGCCAGCATAGTAGGGGCAGGGGTTTGGGGGCCATGGTTTCAGGGTATATCTAAGTCAATTGGCATAAGAAAATCTATTAAGAAAACATTCTGCATCCCACTTTGAAGAGTGGCGTCTGGGGTCTTAAACGGTAGCAAGCAGCCATCTAAGATGCATCAATTGGTCTGAACCCACCTGGAGCAAAGGAGAATGAGAACACCAAGGACACAAGGTAATTATGAGCCCAAGAGACAGAAAGGGCCACATGAACCAGAGTCTACATCATCCTGAGACCAGAAGAACTAGATGGTGCTCGCCTACAACCGATGACTGCCCTGACAGGGAACACAACAGAGAACCCCTGAGGGAGCAGGAGAGCAATGGGATGCAGACCCCAAAATCTCATATGACCAGACGTAATGGTCTGACTGAGACTGGAAGGACTCCAGTGGTCATGGCCCCCAGACCTTCTGTTGGCCCAGGACAGGAACCATTCCAGAAGCCAAGTCTTCAGACATGGATTGGGCTGGACAATGTGTTGGAGAGGGATGCTGTTGAGGAGTGAGCTTCTTGGATCAGGTGGACACTTGAGACTATGTTGTTATCTCCTGCCTGGGGAGGAGATGAGAGGGTGGAGGGGGTGAGGGGGTTAGAAGCTGGTGAAATGGACACGAAAAGAGAATGGAGGGAGGGAGCAGACTGTCTCATTAGGGGGAGAGTAATTGGGAGTGTGTAGCAAGGTGTAAATGGGTTTTTGTGTGAGAGACTGACTTGATTTGTAAACTTTCACTTAAAGCACAATAAAAATTATATATAAAAAAAGAATGTGGGTGAATTCAGGTTTCTAATTAGCTCACTTTAAAATAGAGAGATTATCCTGGATTATCCAGGTGGGCCTATTATAATCTCTACGGTCCTTATAAGTAGAAGAAGGATGTAGAAGGAATTATTAAAATAATATGATATGAGAATAATCTGATGTGGTATTGCTGGCTTTGAAGATGAGAGCCACCAGTCAAGGGATGTGGGTGCCTTGAATAAGCTAGTAGTAATAAGGAAGTGTGGAAACCCTGGTGGTGTAGTGGTTAAATGCTACGGCTGCTGACCAAGAAGTCAGCAGTTCGAATCCGCCAGGCGCTCCTTGGAAACTCTATCGGGCAGACCTACTCTGTCCTATACAGTCACTATGAGTTGGAATAGACTCGATGGTAGTGGGTTTGGTTTTGTATAAGGAAGTGGATTCTCCCTTAGAACCTTCAGAAAGGAGCACAGCTTTGCTGACAGCTAGAGCACAGAGAGACTGATGCTGGACTTCTACAGAGTTGTAAGGTAATAGATTTGTGGTATGTTAAGCCATTACTTTAGTGGTTTTATTATTTTTTTAAAAGGCAGCAATAAGAAACTAATATTAAAAAAAAAAAAAAAAGAAACTCATTGCCATCAAGTCAACTCTGACTCATAGAGATCCAACAGGACAGAGTAGAACTTCCCCACAGGGTTTCCAAGGAACAGCTGGTAGATTCAAACTGCCAACTATTTGGTTAGTAGCCAAACTCTTCGCTACTGTGCCACCACCCACTTGGAAACTTTTCTTTGTGCTGGGTTAGGCATATTAAATAGTGTTATAGATGACCTATTGCAATGCAAGATGTGGTGCCTTATTGATTAGAAAGAGTTAAATTTATTCTCTAACTTGTTTGGAGGGTAGAATATCCTCAGGGGAAAATATCAACTCATTATGATCTATGATTGTCAGAAGCTAATCTGGGTATCTGGGTATTTGATGGGGTCAACAGTGGCATCAGCATTTTTATCTGGTTCACATTTCGTTCAGTGTTTCCCTGAAGTTCTATCAAACTGCATTGATAAAAGACACCAGTAATGATTAAAAATTCTCTAATCAATTTGTCAATGAAGAACTCACAAGAGAAATTAAAAAATACTTTGAGAAGAAAGAAAATGGAAACACAACATATCATGACTTATGTGTGCAGCTAATTCAGTATTCTGAAGAAAAATTATAGCTGTGAATGCCTATATTGAAATAAAAAAAATCTCAAATCTCTAACTTATTCTTTCACTGTTAAGACCCTGAAGGAAAAAAAAAAAGAGAGAGAGAGAGAGAGAAGAAGAAGAACAAACTAAACCTAAAGCAAGCATAATGAAAAGAGTGAAAATTAATGAAACAGAGAATAGAAAAACACCTGAGAAAATCAGTAAAACCATAAGTTGGTTTTTTGATAAGATCAACAAAATTGACAAAACTTTACCTACACTGTAAAGGAAAGGAAGACAGACGATTCACAGCACTGATTAGGAGAGAAAGAGGGACTTCACTAACGACCTTACCAAAATTAAAAAGTGAATAAAGATTACAAGGGAATAATATGAATAACTGTATTCCAACAAATTGGTTAAAAAAAAAAGCCTATGTGAAAGGAACAAATTCATAGAAAAACAAAAACTAGAAAATTGTCTCAAGAAGAAATACAAAATTTGAATTGAGGTATACATTTATTTTCTACAGTTGCTATAACAAGTTAACAAAATGTTAGTGGCTTACAACAACGCACATTTATTCTTTTACAGTTCTGTAGGTCAGACATGCAACAGAGATCTCACTAGGCTAAATCATGGTATCAACAGCCATATTACTTTCTGTCTTCTTCATGGGATACATTTTCTTAACTTTTCTAGCTTCTTGTGATCCCATTTCTCCATGTTAAAATCCAGCAACCTTTCATTCTTCTGTGATTTTTTCAATAGTAACATCTCCCTCTGACTGTAGCTGAGACTTTCCACATTTAAAGACCCGTGTGATTAGACTAGGCCCACCTGGACAATTTAGAGTTTCTCCCTTCATCAATATCCTTAACTTGATCACATGTACAAAGGTAATATATTCCGCAGGTTCAAGGTATTAGGATGTGGACATTTTTGAATGATGATTACTCTGCTTATCCCAACCCATATCAAGTAAAGTGACTGAATTAATAATTAAAACAAACAAATAAAAAAAAGAAACATACAACAAACAAAAAGTCTCACAAAACGAAAAAAAAAAAAAATTCCTGGTCTGGATGGGTTCAATGTTGAAATATAACAAATATTTAAAGAGGAATTTATATCAAGTATTCAAAACCCTTTCAAAAAACAGAAAAGGGGACACTTCCCAGCTCATTCTGTGATGTAAGTACTACCCTGATACCAACATCAGATAATTCCAAGAAAACTACAGACTGATATTTCATACTGATATAGATATAACTATGCTTAATAAAATACTAGCAAATTGGATCAAGCAACACATAAAAAAAGTATTATAGACTATGACCAAGTGGGATAAATCTCAGAATGCAAAGGTGGTTTGACATTCTAAAAGCAATTAATACAATACACCATATCAATAGAATAAAATACACAAACTACATGATAATCTCAATAGATTTAGATAAAATATTAGATAAAATTCAACATCTTTCATGATAGAAACACTCAACATATCAGTTAAAGGAACTTTTTTTTTTCTCATAAAAATGACATCTATGGAAAACTCCACTGTCACTTTGTCCTACTGTGGCTGCTTGCATGTTGCAGTGATGCTGAAAGCTATGCCACCAGTAGTTCAAATACTAGCATGACTCAAATTGAGAAGAAATACCTGCAAATATCCATTAATAATCAGAACATGAAGTGCACCAAATATGAATCTAGGAAAATTGGAAGTCATCAAAAATCAAATGGAACTCATAAACATAGATAATCTAGGCATTAGTGAGCTGAAATAGAGTGGTATTGGCCATTTTGAATCAGACAATCATATAGTCTACTATGCCAGGAATGACAGACTGAAGGGGAACGATGTTACATTCATCACCAAAAAGAACATTTCATGATCTATGCTGAAGTACAATGCCGTCAGTTATAGGATAATATACATACATCTACAAAGAAGACCAGTTAGTAAGACTATTATTCAAATTTACACACCAAATACTAAGGCCAAAGATGAAACATAAAGGATTTCTACCAAATTTTGTATTCTGAAGTTGATCAAACATGCAATTAAAGCACATTTATAATTATTGGTGATTAGAAAGCAAAAGTTGGAAACAAAGTAGAAGGATCTATAGTTGGATAATATGGCCACAGTGATAGAAATAACACCAGAGGTTGCATGATAGAATTTTGTAAGAACAATGACTTATTCTTTACAAATACCTTTTTTCAACAATATGAACAGCAACTATACACATGAACCTTACCACTTGGAATACACAGGAATCAAACCAACTACATCTGTGGAAAGACACAATGGAAAAGTTCAATATTGTCTGTCAGAACAAGGCCAGGGGCCAACTGCAAGACAGACCATCAATTGCTCATATGCAAGTTCAAGTTGAAGCTGAAGAAAATTAAAAGAAGCCCATGAAAGCAAAATACTACCTTAAGTATATCTCACTTGAATTTGTAGACCAGCTCAAGAATAGATTTGACATACTGAACACTAATGACCAAAGACCAGACAAATTGTGAGATGACATCAAGGACATCATACATAAAGAAAGCAAAAGGCCATTTAAAAGATAGGAAAGAAATAAAAGACCAAAGTGGATGTTAGAGACTCTCAAATTTGCTCTTGAACATAGAACAGCTAAAGTGAAAGGAGAAACTGATGAAATAAAAGGCTGAACAGAAGATTTCAAAGGGTGGCTTGAGAAGATAAAATAAAGTATTATCATGAAATGTGTAAAGACCTGGAGTTAGAAAACCAAAAGTGAAGAATATCCTCAGCATTTCTCAAGCTGAAAGAGCAGAAG